>NC_051161.1:177405606-178099633 GCF_013339745.2 Dermacentor silvarum | reverse complement strand
AGCGACGTAAGAGTTTCTCGCTAAGTCCCTCGGCGTATCGGAGTCCAGACCCAAACACGGTCTCCGGGCTGGTACTCGACGTAGCGTCGTCGAAGATTGTAGAGTCGGCTGTCGGTCTCTGCTGGTTCTTGATGCGCAGGCGGCGAGCTGTCGACCTTCTTCGCCACGCTGCAAATAGGTGCAACGTCGAGATTTTCTTCGTCGGAGACATCCGGTAGCATGGCGTCAAGCGTCGTTGCCGGTTTCCCCGTAGACCAGGTTGAATGGCGCCATGTGCGTCGTTTCTTGCATGGCCGTGTTGTATGCGAAGGTCACGTACGGAAGGATGGCATCCCACGTCGTGTTCGACGTCGACGTACATTGCCAGCATGTCGGCGATGGTCTTATTTAGGCGCTCGGTGAGGCCATTCGTCTGCGGGTGGTAGGCGGTGGTCCGGCGATGGCTTGTCTGGCTGTAGCGCAGGATGGCTTGAGTTAGTTCAGCCGTGAAGGCCGTACCTCTGTCGGTGATGAGGACTTCTGGGGCACCGTGGCGCAGGAGGATGTTTC
This sequence comes from Dermacentor silvarum, assembly GCF_013339745.2. Taxonomy (NCBI): domain Eukaryota; kingdom Metazoa; phylum Arthropoda; class Arachnida; order Ixodida; family Ixodidae; genus Dermacentor; species Dermacentor silvarum. The sequence continues at coordinate 178,099,084 of NC_051161.1, read as the reverse complement.
AACGAGCTACCTCGGCGGCACTGCCTTTGGGCAAGGCTTTTGTTTCTGCGCGGCGTAACGGGTGAGGTAGTCCGTAGCTACGACGATCCATTTATTCCCGGACGTCGACGTCGGAAAAGGCCCCAGTAAGTCCATCCCGATCGCTGGAACGGTCGGCGAGGTGGCTCGATCGCTGTAGAAGTCCGGCTGGCTTGTCGGGCGGTTTTTTGCGCGCTGGACAGTCTCGGCATTCCTCACGTAATGGGCGACGTCGGCAGAGAGGCGAGGCCAGTATTATTTTTCTTGTATTCTAGCGAGGCGTGCGGGAAAACGGAGGTGTCCAGCCGTTGGGATCGTCATGGAGAGCTTGCAGAACCTCTGGACGCAATGCTGAAGGGTACACGAGGAGGTAGTTGGCTCGGAGGGGCAAGAAGTCTTCTTTAGGAGAATGTCGTTTTGCAAGAAAAACGACGCAATCTTCGCCTGAACACCTTCGGCACAATGACGGTCTTGCCTTCCAGGTAGTCTACAAGGCTCCTTAGTTCGGGGTCGGCTCGCTGTTGTTCGGCGAATTCATCGGCACTGATGGGTCCCAAGAAATTGTCGTCATCCTGGTCGTCTTGTGGCGGTGGTTCTACGGGGGCACGAGACAAGCAGTCGGCATCAGAGGGCTTTCGCCCGGACTTGTAAACGACTGTGATGTCGAACTGTGTTCGCCGCTATCGTTGTGCTTTGAGTGTAGCTTGCTTTTGTGGGCACAGGTTTTGCCCAATAAACAACCAGTTTCGTCATACAGCGTTTTACGACTGTTTACCGTCACTACTACGTGACATCTGGTGCGAGAGGTACTGGGATCTACCCAGCACCTCCACCGGATGTCACCTAGTAGTGACGGTAAAGAAAACAGTCGTAAAACTGTGTATGACGAAAACTGGTTGTTTATTGGGCGAACCTGTGCCCACAAAAGCAAGCTACACTCAAAGCACATAAACCCCCTATATAAAAAGTAGCGCCATCCACTTCCCTCCTCCTCCGTTCCACTATCGCGCTCGGCGCGACCAGCGCGATCGAGGCGCGATATCGACAGTGGCGCCGCCTGCGTCGGGCCTGCCGTGGCAGACGACAGCTACGCGCTACCAGAGGAAATCCGAGGAAAACTTCGATCGCGCCCTGCGGAGAAGTTTTTGAGGGGCGATTTTGCTTCGCCAGTCAGTAACTGGTCTTAATAATGCCGTTTCGGAAGTAGCAACGCAACGATGCGAGACGGCGCAAATATCAAGTGTGCAGCAAGCGTTTGCGCACGCCGGATGGTAAACAAAAAAGCTTTTTGCCCTCGCCTTGTCGGTTGCGGCAACTTAAGGCGCAGCAGCATGCCATCACAACGAAGTTCTTGTCCCTAACACGTTTGATCCGTTTGTGCGTACAGCACTTTCGTCGCACAGGCCCGAGAATGGCAGTCGGAGCGCGCTGGAAAGAAAAAAATATACAAAAGCGCAACGCGAGCTTCCACGTGACACGGATTGGCCAATGGGGGAGCGGAGGAGGCTGGGGCGACAGGAGGCGGCAAGGAGGAAACGCCGGGGTGAGCGCGGTGGCGGCAAGATCTAAGAATGGCGCTACTTTTTATATATAGGTGCTTTAAAAGCACAACGATAGCGGCGAACACATTCGGCGATCGTCGAAAATCTGATCAGCGGCGAGACGCGTCGGCTTTTATACCTGAGTCATCGAAGGTTCCAGATTAATCCCTGATGCCCGCGTGTCTTCCAGAAAGTTCTAGACAATTTACGTCTGTCACACAATCAGATAACATAAGCGTCGGTGAAAACAGGCAACGAAAAGAAGCATCGATAACGTTCTAGAAACTTCCGATACAGGCGCGTCCTGCGCCGAGCGATAACGTTTAACATTTGTTAGCCGTTGGAAAGCGGCCACCGGTGAAAGATAAACATGTATACGTGTCAATACGGCGCGCCCAGTACTTTTCTTCTCTCGATTTAAAAAGCGGGTAGTGGCAAATCGAGGTAGACGAACGCGACCGCGAGAAAACAGTCTTTGTGACTCCAGATGGGCTCTATGAATTTCGAGTGCTTCCTTTTGGCTTGTGTTCAGCCCCGGCTACTTTCCAGCGATTGATGGACACTGTCCTTACTGGACTGAAGTGGCAGGCCTGTCTTATGTACCTGGATGATGTGGTCATCTTCTCTGAAACGTTCGAGCAGCATCTTCACCACCTACGGAGTGTGCTAGAAGCCATCTGATCGGCAGACCTCACACTTAAGCCCGAAAAGTGCCACGTTGGTTACGAAGAGCTCAAGTTCCTCGGGCATGTAGTAAGCGCCAAAGGGGTCCGACCCGATCCAGACAAGCTTTCCGCTGTGGCCGCGTTTCCAGCTCCTGCCAATAAGAAGGCCGTCCGGCGCTTCCTGGGTTTGTGCGCCTACTATCGCCGGTTTATTAAAGGCTTCTCGAAGATAGCGGAACCCCTGACTCGCCTTACAAGGAACGATACGCCATTTGTGTGGCATAATGAGCAACAGGCGGCTTGTGCTGAATTACGACAGCGCCAGCAGTCAGCACCCGTTCTTGCATATTTTGATACTGATACTGAGGTGCATACCGACGCCAGTAGCATTGGCCTTGGCGCAGTGCTCGTCCAGCTCCAATATGGAGTGGAAAGAGTTATAGCGTATGCCAGCCGCTCCCTGTCCCGTGCCGAGGCGAATTATTCGACTACGGAGAAAGAGTGCCTCGCGGTCGTGTGGGTGATAATCAAGTTTCGACCCTATCTCTATGGTCGTCCCTTCAAAGTAGTGACGGACCACCATGCCCTCTGTTGGTTGGCAAGCATGCGCGACCCTTCAGGACGACTGGCACGGTGGAGCTTACGGCTACAGGAATTTGACATCACCATCGTTTATAAGTCTGGCCGTAAGCATGAAGACGCTGACACGCTGTCCCGCGCACCCATTGATCCTGCCAGTCAGGAAACAAAGGATGATGACGGTTTCCTGGGCGTCATTAGTTCGTCGGACTTGAGCAGACGGCAGCGTGACGACGCTGAGATTCGACCGATCATCGATCATTTAGAGGGCCGCGACACAACCATACCACGCCTTCTGTCTGCGAGACAACGTGCTCTATAAGAAGAATCCTCGTTCGACCAGCCGTGCTTACTTCCTGGTGGTTCCAAGGGACATGCGCGACGACGTCCTCTTCGCTTGCCATGACGAACCGACATCTGGTCATTTAGGCTTTTCACGAACACTCGCTAGAGTAAGCGAAATGTACTATTGGCCCGGGCTTTCGGCAAGCATCAAACAGTAGGTTAAAGCCTGTCGTGAATGCCAGCGCCGCAAATCACCATCCGTTAAACCGGCTGGCTTACTCCAGCCAATTGAAACACCTCACACGCCTTTCGACCAAGTCGGCATGGACATTCTCGGACCGTTTCCTCTGTCTGCCGACGGCAACAAATGGGTGATCGTCGGGACGGATTACTTAACACGCTATGCTGAAACGCAGGCGATCCCACGAGCCACGGCCTCAGAGGTAGCGCAATTCCTCATGCGCCACATCGTCTTGCGTCACGGTGCTCCCTCCACTGTAATAACAGACAGAGGGACAGCATTCACAGCGCAGCTTATGGACGAAGTTTTTGAATTAAGCAACACCAGGCATCGCAAGACGACCGCGTACCATCCGCAGACCAACGGACTTACCGAGCGACTGAATAAGACGGTCACAGACATGCTCGCACTGTACATCGACGTCCAACACAAAACATGGGATCGGATCTTGCCTTACGTGACCTTCGCGTATAACACCGCCGTTCAAGAGACGACGCGCTTCACGCCCTTTCGCCTTCTCAACGGTCGCGAAGTCCAGACGGTGCTGGGCGCTATGCTGCCGTGTCAAGACGCTCACCTATTGACAACTGACGCCGAGGAATTTTCAGAGCGTGCTGAGGAAGCTCGGCAGCTCGCGCGGCTGCATATCGACCAGCAGCAGCAGGCAGACGCACGACGCTACAACATCCGCCACAGGGACGTGTCCTACAACCCCGGGGACCAAGTTTGGGTGTGGACCCCCGTTCGTCGTCGTGGCCTCAGTGAAAAGCTGCTCAGCCGGTATTTCGGTCCGTATAGAGTGCTCCGCCGCGTCAGTGACGTAAACTACGAAGTTGTTCCGGACACAACATCGCAGACACGGAGTAGGACACAAAGACAACCGAGCTCAGACATAGTTCATGTTGTGCGCATGAAGCCGTACAGTGCGCGTCTGTAACTTTTGTTTTGTTTTCGTTTTTTTTTCTCTCATTCCCTTCTTTGTTTCTACTTTTCATTTATCTTCGGGAGCTTGTTTCTTCGTTCATTGACTTTGTCGGCGTGGCGTTTACTTTTTTTGTGTACTTTCGCTTTGCCTGCCTTCTTCGTTATCTTCTACGCCTATTTCTTTTTAGCATCGAGGCGATGCTTTTGTTCGGAAGGAGGGATATTGCCACCTGTAGGTAGTGGGTCCAACCCAAGAGAATAAAGAACACCGTGCGCCCTTTGTTCCCTGCTAGAGCCAGCCCCGACGGTCGCGTCTTCCAAGAGCCAGCTGCTCTACGGTTATTAAACCTTCAGGACTACTTCTCGAGGCTCGTGACAATATTATGCGCTCGCCTGAGTCAGTGGCGAAATCCAAAGCCATTAACCCTTTGTTTGGCGTGGGCCAGCGTATAACGTGTACGTTCACCACAACGCAGCCCGTTTCGTCAGCGTCGCCCAGACGGCGACAGTGCTCGACACCGACGGTGGCGGGCAGACAAGCGTCCCAAATCGGGAGTGGGCATCCTTTGGTGTTGCCCCGAGGCAGCCCCTTTCATCAGCGTCGCCCAGACGGCCACAGCGCCCGGCACCAGCCATGACGAGTTGACCGGATTGAGGCGAGAGGCCTACTTCGAGGAATTGCTACCGCGGGAGCGACAACGATCTCGGTTTTCCAGACGACCTCGCAGTGGCAGCAAATGCGAGGGCAAGGAGGCAACAGTAGAGGTGGAGTTCGTTGAACAATGCAACCCCTCTGATTGGCCGCATCAAGGTCAGCAGATTCCCCCGTCGAGTCTCCTAGGGAAGACGAAGGGATTAAAATTGGAGACCGGGGGTGCAGTAGTAGTGATGTTGACGTGACCCGATATGAACTGAGACGTTGAATATGCTCCTGATGGAGTTGGCTTCCCTACCAGGGGCCAGTGTACATAATGAAAATTAAACCAGTTTCCTATTTCCTACTACTGGATGTATTCATCGATGGGCATAGTGGATTCCTTCCCCAAACGCCAAGTCGAGCCGCAACACCTTCCACCCCCCTCGACAGGGATTTTTCGGCACGTGGATTTTGTTAGGCCGCTGCGGCGAGCAAAGCACCTCTCACCTTTTTATTAGACGCGAAGCTCGCTAACGCAACCGCCGCCGTTGTGCAAGCGAGCTAATCGCTTCCTGCCCACCCCCAATTTTGCCCCTTCAGAGAACAGAAGGTCGTTTGAATAAGCGGGGCCGATACTGGCCCTACCGTTGACCATATGGTCGCTACTGGCCACCATACCTGTGGCCAGTGCCGAAAGGTCTTTCTCTGCTCTACGCCGTTGAAGATGCGTTCTCAAATGAGCGAAGGGCGCTTAACTGGACTGGCATTGTTACATACTCATAGGGACATTGCCATTGACCTGACAAAAGTAATTCAGCGCTTCGCAACCGAAGATAGCGGACAACGGACGTTAGAGTTTGTTATGTCTTGCATAGGTTGGATCTTTGCAAGGTTAGTTGCCGAAAATGCCAACCCTATTACCCTAATGCTTTCATAACAAACCTGTGAACCTTGTTATCTCAAATGGACATCTTTGTTGTATAAATATTGTGTTGCCGTTTTATGTATTGCGTTTCGATTCTTCATCATTTTACCTTAGTCGCCGAACCTTCCCCCCACCTCACCCCAAGTTCAGCCGGGCGCAGGCTACCACCCTGCGTCTGCTACAAACAAATACGTACCCTTCACCCGCCCGCCTCCACCTTATATTCCCTGAAGTTTACAATCTGCCGGTGCTGTGGCACTCACCCGGCTACGCTTCCGCATATGCTGTGGGAGTGCCCAGCACAGTACACACACATTAACACCATGACCCTCTCGTCGAGGTTGCGTGAGGCTCTGCGGAGCTCCGCCCTCGACGACCAAACCTGGGCGACCCAGCACGCCCGTGAGGCGGCGGCGAGGCAAGCCCTCGACGTCCCCTCATGGGAGCCATCTTAAAGTGCCGCAATTAATGTGTATTCCTCCTCCTCGATTCTTCGGTTTCCGTTGGTTGGTTTCGCGTGTTCCGATGTAGATGTATGTCTATTTTTAACAGCGGAGCTGTTTAAGTCGGGCGTAATGCGTTTACTGAATCCAAAAATGTGCGCCAATCCTGGCGGTAGTGCAGAAAGGGTCCAAGCACAATGGCACATACCCCTGTGAACTAGCGAAGCTGAGCCTGGCTAAGTCTAGCTAAGCATGGTTGGGACTACTTAAGTTTAGCCAGTCATCAATAGGTAATTCATAGCCATTCAATAGCTAATCGATAAATAATCAATAAATTCCGGAAAATGCTGGGGATGACCTGGTATTCCTTATCCTAGCCCAAATACGTGGCCAATATCTTGCGATAGACAATGGATAGCCAAGCAATAGCTAATCGATAATCAATCAATAATAACTAAATTTTGGGAAATGCTGGGGATGACTTGGTAGTGCCGATAGGCTAGCCCGAATACGTGGACAATACCTTTCGATAGCCAATCGATTGCTTTAGTAGACGATATTGCAGCAGTTTTGCAACATATATGTATAATATTTTAATTTTGTTCTCCCAGAGCTTACTTGTTCGCCATGACTCATGAGTGTTCCCTATAGGCAAAGCTCGGCAGGGCTTTTAGGGTAAATGAAGAAATCGCCGCACTTTCCTGGTTAATGCTGCTTCTATAACTTTTCTAATTTCTCCTTCTGTTCATATTTGTAGCCGATATTATCCAGATTCCTGTATAAAATTTGTTTTAGTTATTAGTGCTATTACAAGGTTTGACCATGCCCACCAGCGTCAATAAATTCTTTTCGAACTGGTCACACGGTTGTGTTGTCTGCAAGATGTTGATGAAAAAGGCACTAAGGGATGCAACTGAGAACACATTATGGTTACAGACGTCTGGTTAGTGGCTTTGTATGCGAGACCATAGTACAACTGCAGTGACCGTGCCAGAGAACCGTTGTGTAGGTGTTTGTTGGACCTCACGTGATCGGAGCTTGTCACCGCGAACTGCGTTGTTGCACCCCCACAGATCGGCAAGCACGGGTGTCTCAGCTCCTGCTGCTGCTCTCCGTCCCGGGCCACGTGCTGTTCGTGCTGCTCATCTTCGCGATCAGCGACGCCCACGTCCGCCTCACCGTGGGGCTGGTGTTCACCTACCTGGTCGCCTCCTTCGTGCTGGTGCGTATGCGGGCCCGAATGAATCTTCATTTGCTACTTTAAAATGGACGAGGGTGACGAAAAAGCCGCCAAGAAGGCTGCTTGAAAAAACTCTCAGCCCCTTTTACAACATACGACACGAGGCAGGGCATAAAGAACAAGAATAAAAGTGACAATCAAGGCGTAAATAAAGGTGCGGCGAGGATAAACACCACATGAATGCTTAAATTTGTCAGTTGCGTACGTTTGACACGTCAATGTAAAAACTAAACAAGATGTCAACTTAAGACATTTAGTTATTGCACTCAAAATATAGACGTAAAGGAATTACTTGGTACCTACAAAATCCTACAATGATACCTACAATGGCGAGCCCCGAAGTGGCACTTCTTCAGGTTGAGTTGAAGGCTGGCGTTGCTAAGACACTGGAGAATCGTGCGCAGATGGGCGAGATGTGTAGCGAAATCGGGGGCGAGCACGACGACGTCATCTAGATAGCACAGACCATTTTATACCAAATAAAATGCTGTCCATCATTCGCTCGAATGTTGCAGGCGCATTGCAAAGTCCAAATGGCATGACTGCGAATTCGTACAGGCCATCCGGTGTGACGAACGCTGTCTTTGGACGATCACACTCGGCCATCGGGACTTGCCTAGTAACTATAACGCAAGTCGAGTGAAGAGAATTTGGCGCCTTGTAGACAATCGAGGGCATCGTCTATGCGGGGAAGAGGGTAAATATATTTTCTAGTAATTTTGTTGAGACGCCGGCAATCCATACAGAACCTAATGAAACCGTCTTTTTTAACAGCGGAGCTGTTTAAGCTCTTGGTTAGGCCGCGTTGTGCGAACAAAAACTGTGGGCCGATCCTGGAGGCAGTGCAGAAAGGGTCCAAGCGCATTGGCACATACCCCTGTGATTTAGCGAAACTGTTTAAGCTCAAGGGTGGTCCGTTGAGTGTACGCCGCAAAACCTCCACCTGGCGATTACGTCACCATGCATCGCCTAGCAACGCTTCACCCCAGCTGCGCCGACCACGCCGAGCCTCGCCACAGCTGCCGAACCTTGACGTCATCGCGCGCGCCACATCATTTCACCTTAGCTTTGCCGAGCCATGACGTCACCGCGCAGACAGGGAGCTCAGCCGTAACGTCACTGCGCCGACCCTCGGGATATATAGTTCCGCGTCGCCGCCGCGGTGACACCGAAGCCCCGCCGTCTCCGCGCCAAGCACATCACCGCGAAGATGGGGCGGCCGAAGCAGAGGAAGCGCGGCGCGAAAGCCGCCGCGCCGATACCCGAGAGCGAGTGGGCTGTTGTGTCTGGCGGTCCTTCGGGACAAAGGAGGCCTCATCGGCAGACGGGAAGCTATCAAGTGGTCTTCACGCTTGTCGGTCCTCGCGGCCGAGGAGTGTCACCTGGGACTGATGGATGAGCAGTTAGTCTCCAGGCTGCCTCATGCGTCGCTAAACGGCAACGTCGCCCTTTGGTGCGGTTTCGTGAATTACCAGCGACGCCCGAACTACGACGAGGCCCGGCGCCGACTGCGACAACCTGGAGCCCCTTTCGAGACAGCCACCGCCCTCCCTGGAAAAGGTGGCTTCCGCTAACTGACCGCTACGGAGAGGCGACTCTTGAAAGGGGACAGTGTGGCTCCCACGGGCAATCCCGTGGGAGCCACAGCAACGTTCGGTTCCCAAGGTATAAATAAGACCGTCGCCTAAATAAGACCATCGGCCAAAATAAGACCATCGCCGACATGCTAGCAATGTACGTCTACGTCGAACACAAGACGTGGGATGCCATCCTTCCGTACGTGACCTTCGCATACAACACGGCCATGCGAGAAATGACGCACATGGCGCCGTTCAACCTGGTCTACGGAAGGAAACCGGCAACGACGCTTGACGCCATGCTACCGGATGTCTCGGACGAAGAAAATCTCGACGTTGCCACCTATTTGCAGCGTGCCGAAGAAGGTCGACAGCTCGCCCGCCTGCGCATCAAGAACCAGCAGAGAACCGACAGCCGACACTACAATCTTCGACGACGCTACGTCGAGTACCAGCCCGGAGACCTTGTTTGGGTCTGGACTCCGATACGCCGACGAGGACTTAGCGAGAAACTCTTACGTCGCTATTTCGGACCATATAAGATCATCCGACGTATTGGCGCACTGGACTATGAGGTCGTGCCGGACGGTATTTAATTCGCAATCACAGCGGCGCCGCACACGACCTGAAGTCATCCACGTGGTGCGTCTTAAGCCTTTCTACGCCCGCTGACGAACTTAGATCCTTTGCTGCTTTGTTATTATTGTCCCTTTCTGTACGCGTGGTTTTGTTTTCGCTTTCGTGTTTGTAGCATCGGGACGATGCTTTTTAAGGGGGACACGTATACATGTTTATCTTCCACCGGTGGCCGCTTTCCACCGGCTAACAAATGTTAAACGTTATCGCTCGGCGCAGGACGCGCCTGTATCGGAAGTTTCTAGAACGTTATCGATGCTTCTTTCCGTTGCCTGTTTTCACCGACGCTTATGTTATCTGATTGTATGACCGACGCGAATTGTCTAGAACTTTCTGGAAGACACGCGGGCATCAGGGATTAATCTGGAACCTTCGATGACTCAGGTATAAAAGCCGACGCGTTTCGCCGCTGATCAGTTTTTCGACGATCGCCGACTGTGTTCGCCGCTATCGTTGTGCTTTGAGTGTAGCTTGCTTTTGTGGGCACAGGTTCGCCCAATAAACAACCAGTTTCGTCATGCACAGTTTTACGACTGTTTTCTTTACCGTCACTACTGCGTGACAATAGTATTGTTTGTCGCTGCAGTCTCTCGCGAGTTTTAACTCGACTCGGTTCTTGCTCGTTGAAGCACCGTCCACAGAAGCTCCATAGTTAGGATATTTGTGATATCGATTGGACATGCAGTTTTATGAAAATTATTCCCTTACACCCACACGTGCGCGCAATGACGTAAGGTGTGCCTATATAGAACGACACACAAGAAAGTAAACGTGGAGGAGAAAATTTATTCATTATATTCTTGTGACAGAGGGTGTATGGGGACAGAACTAGTCACGCGACTTTAAAAGGATGCAAAGCAAGTGTGGTGGCACACGTCCAAGTTTTGTAAAACGCAAAAAGAAAAACGCACACGTGTGCAAGGGAAATAGGACCAAGCGCTGCTCACAGCTGAGAAAATTTACCCGAATAATGGCTGTGGAGCAACCCCTAACTGTGGAATTGTGCGAAAGTAATAACGAAGCCCCAAACTTGTGTCAATGCTAACCGATAAGCAGAAAGCCGGATGGGCCAGCGCTTGCTAGCGCTGGGGCGGAGAAGTAGCAGACGACGCAGAGCACGCGCCGCCTAAATGAGTCTATGCGCATGCTCCGTGTTTCGAAATCTCGCCAGCAGTTAGCGCTCCGCGGACCGCTGGCCATGCGCTCGCGTATTCCCTCTAAGAGTGGACCGAGCTGTACATCGCCAAATACAGACAGTTCCACCTGAGCGTGAGCGCAGCCTATAACGGCGTCATGGCGTGATAAGAAATTCCACCCAAGGACCACATCATGTGAACACGAAGTCAACACAGCAAACTCATTGCTGTACAGTACGTCGCCAATAACGACTTTAGTCGTGCATGCTGCAACCGGATGGATTCGCGGTGCGGTACTGAGGGAAATTGCTGTAGGTGGTGTTGTCACTTTACGAAGAGAGCGGCAAAGTTTCCGACTAATTACGGATATAGTGGCACCAGTTTCGACGAGTGCAAGAGTTGGTACACCTTCAACAAGCACTTGCACAACATTGGCGGGGGACAAGCGAGGACTTACACAGGTCGACGATGGCGCAGCTCGTGCCTCCGGAGCTGCGGCAGTCCGTCTCAGCGGTGGGTCGGCGACGCATAGGTGACAAAGAACGGCTGCGTGGTGAGAGTGAGTGAAGGGAAGCGAAGTCAGCGTCATGTTGGGGGGTCTCGTGCGTACACTTGAGGTGGCGTGTCTTGGCAGTGTAGTGCTGGGGCCGGAAAGAATAGTCGCGGTATCTGATGACGACGGCATTGGGATGACATGACGATGATGGTGACTACGATGGCGTGACGACGACGATAATTGGATCCGAGAATCGTAATCCGTAATTGGAGATCGCAGGGAGAGGCCTTCGTCCTGCAGTGGATAGGCTAATGATCGGAGAATCGAACGACTGAGCTTGTATGGCAACGGTGGCCTCAGATGGCGTTACGATGACTGTATGACGAGAATCGGATGAGGGCCACGACGACAACGATGGTGTGAGATGGCTGTATGACGACAAGGGCGGGACGAAAATCGGATGACGGAATGACTGCATGACGACGCCGCAATGTCGACAGCGGCGCCGTAATCACAACTGAATGACGACAGTGGCGTCGATGGAACGGGCACAAAGCGTTGGTCTCGTGGAGGGCCTTATTAGTGGAAGCACCTCTCTCGCTGCCAACAGTGTGAAGCTGAGCAACGAGCTGAGAAAAGTTGACGCTTTCAAACGACACGTATTCACTGATGCTCTCATCGTCCTTTCGATAATTGCGATACTTCCTAATAGAAAACTTGAGCGCAGCTGTTTAGGCGTTTTCAATTCTCGATATATTGTGACAAAGAATTTGATTCTCAACGACAGGGTCCTCTCGGCGGCGGCGCTCGTTAAGCGGCAGATGAAGCATTTCCACCGGTTGCCTCACTCATTGTACAGAAAGAAAGCGGAGCGCATTCTTTAAAGGTGCATTCACACGACTGGTCGGACGAGGAATTTTCGCAAAGGATGGCGTATCACGTGACGCGCGCGTCAGCAAAACGTGCCGCCTTCGCCTAGTCTGGCCTCCTCCGTTCACGGCCCGGATTGAAAATGCTCGCCGGTATTTCCATCCGTCCGTTTGGCGGTCGTCTGACGTCAATTAAGCGTAGTCAGCATCAAATCTGTCAACACTGAACAGATTGGCGTGGCTACGGTGGCCTGTTGTCGGCTTGAAGCCACGTGTGTTGTTGTGCAGCAGTGACCGCACGTGCTTTTGCTGTGGTGCAGCGAGAAAGGCGAGTCATGGTTGCGCGCGCATTTCTATTTACTCAGACCGCGCAGCCTGCGTGACCTCAATATGAGTGAGGTGAACAAGAAAACGCTAAGTGACGAGGCAATCGTCATTTTTTTTTTTTTTTTTGCTCTTGTTGAGAGATTCACAGCGCTATGGAATATAGAGCACGCCGCGCATGCAAACGCGCAGCTGCTAATACGCGTTGGAGTCGAGAGTAAGCACGCGGATTTCGCAAACGGTGCTCCGGCTGTGGGAATGCGACATAACTCGGCTGCGCCGGATTCAAGAGATCACGTGACTGTTTGGCCGCAGAGCAGGCGGGATTTTGCCCTCGCGTGTGTATCCATACACACGCGAGGGCGAAATCCCGCCTGCTCCGCGGCCAAACAGTCACATGATCTCTTGAATTATTAAGGTGGATACACACGCGAGGGCAAAATCCCGCCTGCTCTGCGGCCAAACAGTCACGTGATCTCTTGAATCCGGCGCAGCCGAGTTATGTCGCATTCCCACAGCCGGAGCACCGTTTGCTAAATCCGCGTGCTTACTCTCGACTCCAACGCTTATTAGCAGCTGCGCGTTTGCATGCGCGGCGTGCTCTATATTCCATAGCGCTGTGAATCTCTCAACAAGAGCAAAAAAAATGACGATTGCCTCGTCACTAGCGTTTTCTTGTGCACCTCACTCATGTCGACTTCACGCAGGCTGCGCGATCAGAGTAAATAGCAATGCGCGCGCAACCATGACTCGCCTTTCTCGCTGCACCACAGCAAAAGCACGTGCGGTCACTGCTGCACAACAACACACGTGGCTTCAAGCCGACAACACGCCACCGTAGCCACGCCAATCTGTCCAGTGTTGACAGATTTGATGCTGACTACGCTTAATTGACGTCAGACGACCGCCAAACGGACGGATGGAAATACCGGCGAGCATTTTCAATCCGGGCCGTGAACGGAGGAGGCAGGACTAGGCGAAGGCGGCACGTTTTGCTGACGCGCGCGTCACATGATACGCCATCCTTTGCGAAAATTCCTCGTCCGACCGGTCGTGTGAATGCAAGGTAGCGGCGGTGCAGGCGAAGTAGCGCATGCGCGGGAAGTCCGAAGCCCACGCTAGCGCTTTGTTTCCGCGCTCGCCGCATGCCTGGTCGCCGCCGGCATTCCGCTTTCCTCCTCACCCTCTCGCCATATTCTCCTCCGCTTTCCCTTCGCTCTCTCAGTCCCCCGCGGCGCTCCGTGCTCGCTTTTTCATCTTTTTGTTATGCTCGTTCGCTCGGTTACGCCGACGCATCTCGACGCTCAACGCAGTAACGGGAGCCTAAAATGAATGAAATAATGGCACCAGCATGTCACAATGTGGTCCTGCACCACGCAAAGATGCACCGGGCAGCATGTATACAGGGTGTCCCTGCAGCTATCACGCAGCACGATTAAAAACACCGCTTATCCACGAAGTGAATGATGATGAGTGGGCGAAGCAACGGCCGGGGGATCTTTCGGGCAAAACGCTGGAAGCGTTCTCCGGAAGCCGGAAGCTGGCTTCCGGTTCCAGCTTCCGGAAAACGCAGCGTGGCGTACATATACTATATATATATATCAGAATCAGTTTTTATTTTCCTCAAGGAAAAACGGACCCCAGACAAAAAGCTGCTCATTGAGCAGCTTGACGAGGCCTGGGGCCCTACAGGCAGCGGCAACAGTGGCAAATCAGTAGTGTTTGTCGTACACCCGTACGAGAAAAAAAAGCAATGTGAGAAAAGCAATAAAAGCAAACAGTAATATGACAACAGCAGCAACACAATAAAAATAAAAAGAAAGAAAGAGGAAAAAAAAAGAAACCGTTCGCACCAAGCTGCGAAAAAAACATGGTATATATATACATACAGGTATGTATCCACACATGTATAAAAGAAAGGTCTGCACGCACACACACACACACAGACACACACATATATATATATATATATATATATATACATACATATACCTACATACACAGATATACACACGCACATGGCATATATATACACCACTCAAGTGCACACATGTATAGCTTCAGGTTAGATATTTTATGAAGAATGCCAAAGTGGGAAAGTGAAATTAGACAATTGCCTGCAAGTTCCTTCCAAATAAATCGACATGAAACGTACGCCGAATGTAATCTTCATCTTATGAATCTGCTATCAATTAGGCAATTGTGTTTAAAAAGTGTTCCATTAAAGCACGTCTATTTACTGCGGGGCCATCAATTAAGGTTGTATTTGCGTTCAGGGTGTAAGGGATTACATACTTTAACATTTGTTGACCGTAATTCGTTCGAGTTTTGGGAAGACACCACTTTTCTAATTGTCGAGTGTTGGCTGCCGGTACGCGTTCTTTGAGCGCTGACATTGCGATAAGGAAGTTAGTACGAAGCGTAGCTTTAGTAGTAAATAAAGAAACAATCATGTGCGGTAGCATCATAGTGACGGGAAGAGTGTTTAACCGAATAAAAAGCGGTTTAGAGTGTGCGCAGTACTCTTCGTCTGCAACGATACCAATCGCTTTCTTTTGCAGGATCACAATTCTGTTTATGTTAGTCTGTGATGCCGTGCCCCAAACAAGATGACAATAGGCAATGTGTGATTGAAATAATGAAACATATATGTGTTTTTTAATGTGTACTGGAAGAATTCTACGACACAGGGAAAGTGCTCCAACAGCTTTTGACAAACTTAGGGCTACGTAGTTAGTGTGCTCAGTCCATCGAAGGTGCTCATCAAATATAACACCCAGTGTTTTATGGTGGCTGACGACCTCAATAATATTATTGCCTAGGTTAATTGTTAGGTTCGTCCCTATGTGACGATTTATTGCGCGGAAAATAACAGCTTTTGACTTAGTTGTATTTATTTTGAGATTGTTTAGTTTGGACCAATTTAAGAGGCTGTTTAAGGTATTGTTTGCTTTTGAAATTATTTCTGTATCCGAGTGACCAGAGATAAAAAGGGAAGCGTCGTCGGCATAAATTACAAAATCAGCGTCTGTCGAGATTGTTACCACGTCGTTTATGTAAACATTGAAAAGAAAAGGTCCTAATATACTGCCTTGAGGGACGCCGCATTTCAGATAACGTTTGGATGAAGAAAAAGTTGTCGCAGTTTCACCTGAAAGGCGAAGCATCAATTGCGATAGCAAACTTGTAGAGAGCTATACGGAGTAATGATATTAGCTTTATCAGCTGTATAAACTTGGACATGCAGCAGCATCGGCAACACGCATAACTGTTGTCGACGCCATCGGCGTTTTGCCCGCGTTCGCTCAAAATGCGTGCGGCGTTGGTGACTGTTGCCGGAGCCTCTGATATAAATAGGCACTTGGTGCCGCAGCTAAACGTCGCCTCCCTTCCCTCCCCCTCCCCCTCCCCCACGGCCTCTCGCGCGTCGGAAGAAGGCGCGTTTGCTCTACATATATGGTGATTGTAAAGGAGAAAAGAGACGCCTACTTCTGCAGCCCTTAAGCGAGCACGGCGCAGAACGCGCGTTTGTTCTCTGCCGTGCGTTCACTCCCCGTGAAAGACGCGCCCCTCGCGTCCTTTCACTCGCACATACAGCGTTCGGCGCGCGGCGCCGATTTCATCTCCAAATGACGTCATACGGAACCTCACGGCGACGGCGACGGCGACAGCGACGGCGACAGCGACGGCGACGGCGACGGCAGAAATCTGCTTTTGAGTGTCCATATAATTGCTATCGCAATAAAAACCGTCTATGTTCACTATTTGTTCACGGTCTTTAAGATATGAACTAAAAATTTGCAGTGTCCTTCCCCTGACTCCGTACTTGCTTAACTTATCTAAGAGAATATTATGGTCTAGACAATCGAAAGCCTTACTAAAATCCAGAAAGATTCCTACTGTTAAGAGTTTGTTTTCAATATTCTCTAAAATAATTTCTTTTTGGACTAATAAAGCTGATTCTGTACAAAAACCTTTACGGAATCCGAATTGAGATTGTGATATTAACTGATTAGCATCAAAGAAGTTCTGCAAACGTTTTAGCAAATTGTTTTCTAGTACTTTCGAAAAAAGGGGTAGAATATAGATGGGGCGATAATTACTCACGACGTTTTTCGAGCCTGACTTGAAAATGACTGTAACCTTGGCCAGTTTCATTCTCACAGGGAAAACACATGATTCTAGTGAAAGGTTAATGATATGACACAGAGGTAGTGCAAGAAAGTCAGCAACAAACTTTACTGGCTTAATTGTGAGGCCTTCTACATCAGAGCTGGAATTATTTCTTAAGGACATGAGAACGGTAAAAACTTCTGAGGGATCTGTAGGGCTAAGAAACACAGAGCTGGTTGTTTTACTTGAAATAACAGAACACGCATCTTCGTTATATTTTGCTGTTGCTTGCTCGGTAAAGAAGTTATTAAAGCAATCGGCTAGTGGTACGCCTGATATTGGTGACCCGTCAATAATCAATTCGCCAATGTCGTTCGATACGTTTTTATTTCTAATTACCTTATTTATTGCGCGCCAAATTAGCTTTGGATTATGCTGGCTTCCAGCGAAAATTTCCGAGTAATAGTCACGCTTGGCTTTGCGCAAGTCGTTATTTAATTTATTCCTAAACTGCTTAAACTCAATGTAATCATTAGGATTTCTGGTTACCAAAAAACTGTGGTACAGGCGGTCTTTTTTTTAATCCTTCTTCAAAGACAAGGTGAAACCCATGGTTTCTTAATTTTTTTTCTTTGATGATTGTCTCGTTATTAATGCGAAACTTAAGTCATAGAGCACGTTAAATTTATCTATGAACGCATTATAAGCCTCATCCACTGAACGATAGTTGAGGCATTGTGTCCATGGTGTCTCACTAATCAGTCGCCTGAATGATTGTAGTTTGGTATCAGTAATTGCCCGAAAGGTTACCGGTCTGCTTCGAACTGGTACAGGTTGACGCATTTCTATTGTAATAAAAATAGGACAATGATCGCGTAGATCACAAGACAGTGTACCCGAAGATTTTACCACGATATCTATGTTAACAATAAACAAGTCAAGAATGCTCGATGAAGAGACCGTGATTCTCGTTGGAGATGTAATGGTGTTGGTGAACCCATTGGATTCAATGATCGCAATAAATTCTGCTGAATCAGCGTTCACTTCGTTTACATTAATATTAAAGTCACCGCCGAGCAATAGGGTATAATTATTTTGTGAACAGTAATTAAGAAAAGCATTCAAAAATTTGAAAAATGTGTTATGGTTTCCACCAGGGGGCCTGTAAATTACAGCAAGAATGTAAGTATTGTGTTGTAGCACGAGAGCTTCGTAGTTACTGGTTATAACTGTGAATTCTGTAATGATAGTACAGTTCAAAGAAGGCCTAACATAAATAGCTACTCCTCCTCCGCGGGAAGGCCTATTTAGAAAAAAGGTGGCATACGATGGTAATTTGAGTAGTTCTGCTTCATGCTGACACCACGTTTCGGTGAATAACAAGCAATCAAAGGTCACCCTAAGATTACCTAACAATCTTTCAATCTGATCGTGCTTATTTTTCATTGAACGAATATATATATATATATATATATATATAAGTTCGGGCATTAATATCTCGAAACTGGTGTCATCCCGAGAATTCGTTTCAAGTGTATCCGCCTTGCGAACTCCCCGGCTACAATTTGTAAATTGCAATATGGGCCATCAGGTAATTAGTTAAAACGTAATTAGTGATTTTTTGGTAATTAGTTGATTATGCATTTCAATTTCTTGTGGAAGTAATGTCCGCCTCTTCGAGTAGACCAGTTCATTAACTAGAATTGATCTATCTGCCACAGGTAACCTTAAATAAATTTGGAAAGTGTTCGCTGAAACACCCTGTGTATCCCAGCGAAGAAGAGAGACGCTAGTGGATTCAGCGCTACTGGCTCTAAACACTAGTGGGTCGAGCGCTCTCGCTCAGCAACGGCTCTCGTGCTGGCAAGCTGTGACTGCCCTGCCCGTCGACGTTTCACTGCTCCGAGCTCTTCCAAATAAACACCTGTAGAATTGGTGGATGTGCTGGGTAACTTCCTCACGGACGAACGCCTTCATTTCTGCGAGCAAAGCTGTCTGGTCCGACATGGCAGCCAAACCAGCGAGGTGTTCGTCCGGCGGTAGAGATCGACGGGTCAGTGATCGCTGCCTGCGGAGTTCTTCGTAGCTCTGGCACAGTGTGATAATTTCGGCCACAGAGCGAGGACTTTTGGCCAGCAAGATATTATAGGCGTCCTCTTCTATGCCCTTCAGGATGTTGCGAATTCCATCAGACTCCGCCATGGTCGAATCGATTTTCCTGCATAGGTCCAAGACATCTTCAATATAACTGGTGAATGTTTCTCCTGGCTGTTGAGCTCGTTCTCGCAAACGCTGCTCGGCACGCAGCTTGCGAACATCAGGGCGACCAAATACATCGGCGAGGGAAGTCTCAAATTTGGACCATGTCTGGAACTCTCCTTCATGGTTGTTATACCACAGGTTGACCACTCCAGCGAGGTAGAAGAGAACATGGCTGAGTTTGGCCGCTTCGTCCCACTTGTTATGGGCGCTTACCCTGTCGCACGCCGTGAGCCATTCGTCCACGTCAGTGTCGTCCGCTCCAGTGCTGTCGAGGCGAGGCACCCCGGGACACGCAGTGGGTGCAGGAGGCGTCTTGGGGCATGGTAGGGTGCGGGACCGGAGTTCCAGGATTATTGTCAAATAAACACATTCAGAATATATATATATATATATATATATATATATATATATATATACTGTACATGTGTACAGTGAGTGAGTGAGTGAGTGAAATAACTTTTATTACAGGTCCGGCGAGGACGCGAACTCGTCGCGCACCCGGCTAGTCCCACGTCGGGACCGGCAGGTCTAGCCCACCAGCCCGGTCGCGGGCACACCGGACAGCCAGGATTTGCTTGTCTAGAGCGGGGCTACGCAGAAGCGAGTCCCACTCATCCTTGCTGAACTTGGGGTATCTCGACCCGCACTCCCAGAGCATGTGTGCTAGAGTGGAGGTCTGCCCACAGGATGGGCAGGCGTCGTCGCGATATACGTCAGGGTAAACTTCGTGCAGAACGGCCAGACACGGATATGTGCCGGTCTGTAAAAGTCTAAGCGAAACAGCTTGCGCCCTATTCAATTTGGGGTGAGGGGGTGGAAAGACCCTTCTGGACATGTAGAAAAATTTTGTCACCTCGTTGTGAGTAGCGGGAGCATCCCTGTGGCCGTAGGGGGGAGGGGTGTCGGCTCTCCTTACAGAGGAAGCGCGGTCGGTGAGGTCGCGCGCAGCCTCGTGAGCGGGAAACCAGTGAATCGAATGATGCGTGAGAGCATCCGGATTGGAGACGCTAAGAAGACGAGCAGCCTGCTCGGCGATGCGACCCTTCTGAAAAGCCCTAACTGCCGTTTTGGAATCGCTGTAGATCTCAGACCCACGACCGTCTAGCAGGGCGAGGGCGATGGCGGCTTGCTCGGCGACTTCGGGGTCTGAAGTGCGAATTGAAGCGCTATTGGAAAGCTTGCCGCTGGAGTCGACCACGACGATGGCAAAGGTCTTTCCATCGCTGTACTCCGCGGCGTCGACGAAGCGTGCTCTGATGCCTTGTTGATAGATCTGTTTCAGAATTGCTACTGCTCTCGCCTTGCGTCTGCCCTCGTTGTGGACGGGATGGACGTTTCGAGGCACGGGGGCCACTTCGAACTTGTCTCGAATGCACCTAGGGATCGGGGTACTGACCCTCGAAGATACCACAGGAGGGTAACCCAGCACTTCGAGGATGCGTTTACCTGCCGCTGTGGTGGTCAGGCGAGCGAGTTGCGCGCGTTCTTGGGCTTCGGCAATCTCCTCGGCGGTGTTGTGTACCCCCAGCTTGAGGAGATCTTCGGTATGGGTCCTAATGGGTAGCCCGAGAGCCCTTTTGACTACTTTGCGGATGAGAGCATTGAGCTTGTCTCGCTCCGCTCTGAGCCAGTTGTGCATAGAAATCGTGTAAGTGAAGTGGCATAATACGAAGGCGTTGATAAGGGTGAGGAGATTGGCTTCCTTCATGCCTCTGTGCCTGTTTGCGATTCTGCGAACGAGGCGGAAGGCGTTGTCCGTCTTTGCAATGATCTTGCGGAGAGCCGTTCCGTTCCCGCCGTTGAATTCGACAAACATGCCCAGGACCCGAATGACGTCGACCCTGGGTATCACCCCTCCATCACAAGTGTGAAGACAGATGTTGCTTTCGGAGACTGGCTTCCAATCGTTCGGTCTTCTTCCCTTCTCTTTTCTGTAAAGCAGAAGCTCCGACTTGGCGGGGGAGCACCGAAGTCCGGTGGGACGGAGATACTCCTCGATCACGTCGATCGCCTCCTGCATGGCTTCTTCGACTCTGCCCTCGCATCCCCCGGCGCACCAGATGGTAATGTCGTCAGCGTAGATGGTGTGCTTGACGTCCTCAACGCATGCCAACCTCTCGGAAAGACCAATCATACAGATGTTAAATAGTGTGGGGGAGATTACGGCGCCCTGAGGAGTGCCCCGTGCTCCGAGGGGCACATCTTCGGAGCGGAAGTCTCCAATGCGAAGATTGGCCTTCCTGTCCGTTAAAAAAGAGCTTACGTAGCTGTGGAATCTGGAACCGAGACCTAGGTCTGAAATGGTCTTGACGATAAAGGCGTGGAGCACGTTGTCGAAAGCCTTCTCGAGGTCCAGACCGAGCAGAGCCTTGACGTCTCTAGAACGGCCGTCCACGATCTGATGCTTGATTAGTTTCATTGCATCCTGCGTCGAGAGTCCGGCGCGGAACCCGATCATGTTGTACGTGTAAACGTCGTTGTCTTCGAGGTACCCGTTGAGTCTGTTGAGGACGACGCGCTCCATGACCTTGGAGAAATCGGCCTCAGGTTCTCGATGTTCGGGGCCTTGCCGGGCTTGGGAATCAGCACCGTGCAGGCCGACTTCCATTCTGCAGGAACCACGCCGCTCTTCCAGGACTCGTTGATCTTCTCGGTGAGAAAGACAATCGACGGGTCGTCGAGGTTTCTCAACATTCTGTTGGTGACTCCGTCCGGACCCGGCGCAGACTTGCGGTTGAGCGAGAAGATGGCCTGTCTGACCTCGGCAACGGAGAAGTCTTCGTCCAGCTCGGGGCGAGGAGGGCCTCGGTAGTCAGGGAGTTGGGTCGCCGGATCCCCGTCGCGCCGGATGGGCAGGTACTTCTGAATGAGCTTGGAGACGAGTACATCAACCGTGTGAGACCTGGTGGCTTCGTGAAGGGCCCGGGCCAACGTATGCTTCTGATTTGACTTGGAGCCGCTTTCGTCGAGAAGGTGCTTCAGCATACCCCAGGACTTGCCATTGCGCATCTGTCCGTCAATGGATTCGCAGAGCTCGTCCCACTGCTGCTGGCATAACGCTTTGCAGTGGTCATCGATGACCTTGTTGAGCTCCGAGATTTTCTTTCGGAGTCTGCGATTGAGCCTTTGACCCTTCCATCGACGGAGCAGGGCGTTTTTGGCCTCGATGAGATGGGCGAGTCTGCTGTCCATTCGCTCGACGTCGAGATCAGTTTCCACTTTCTTGGTGGCCGCGGAAGCGTCGTTGCGGATGCATTCGCACCATTCTTTGAGGCTGGTGGTTTCCCTGGCTCTCCCGGGTTCTTCCCGAATGTTGCGAAAATGGTCCCAATCGACGAATGTGAATTCTCTGACCCTACTCCGAGCCACCTTGAAGTGGGTCTCGAGAATGTAGTGGTCACTGCCAAACTCCATGGCGGTGTTCTCCCAGCCCACGTCCTCGACGTTCTTGACGAAGGCGAGGTCGGGTGTCGTGTCCCGGGTGACGGAGTTGCCGATACGCGTGGGAAAAGCTTTGTCCGTGACCAGAGTGAGGTCCATCTCGTTGGCGTCTTGCCACAGGTTGCGCCCCTTGGTAGTGTCGTAGATGTAACCCCAGAGGCCGTACGGGGCGTTGAAGTCGCCGACGACGACCAAGGGTCGTGGGCCGACCAGGTCGGTCGCTTTCTTGAGGATGGTCTTGAACTGTTGGCGCGAGTCCCTGGGGTTGCTATAGATATTGAGAACGAAGACACTGTTTCTGCGCTGATTCCGCTGCGGCGCGTCGAGCAGGATCTCAACCATGACATATTCGATTCTATCGCTCCCCAGCTTGAGGTCGTGGGTGAGATGAGTAAGCCTTTTATCGATCAAGGTACAAATGCCTCGCCCCCCAGGCCGGCCCGACACGGCCCTGTAGCCCTGGAGCGAGGCAGCGGAGACTAATGTTTCCTGAAGAGCAATGACCTGAGGTTTGCTCACCAAAGACCTGAAAAACTGCTGCAGCGGGGCTTTCTTGTTAGAATACCCCCTGCAGTTCCATTGCCAAATGCGAAAACTCTCTTTTGATCTATCCATTATTGGGCTGACCGGACGGACAACCACCTAATGGGGCAGTTAGGGCTGCGCAAAGAATGGGACCTTCTGTCGGAGCGGTGGTGGGATACTTAAGTCTAGCTTCCCTCAGCAGCGGTTGAACGACGGTGGCGGATGAAGCCATTCGCGCTTCAATGGCGTCGATGCGATCTGCGAGAGCTCCGAGGCCCCTTTTGGGGTCCCCGAGCGCAACCTGAATTTGGCGAACGCTGTCGGTGAGGAAAGTAACGCTAGGGGCGACCTGTTTGAGGCTGTCTGCCAGCGCAGTGAGAGTTTGCTTAATCTCGCTGACTTCTGCGGACAACACTCCCGATTCGCATGTTTGATTTACGACTGCCCTGCGTTTTGAGGACGTTGCAGTACCGTCTACCGGAGCTGGGATTGGAGTCTCGGAGGCCCTGACTGCCGCATCGTTACCCGACGCATTCGAAACAAGTTTCTTTATCTCCGCCATTTCGTTAACTAGCCTATTGATCGTATCCTTGAGGTCGTCGTTCTCTTTGCGTAAGCGAATGACTTCCGAGTCCCTAGCTTGCTCTGGGGGCGGGTCGTTACGAGGTGCCGGAGCGGCCCCCGTATTGGCGCCGGGCTTGGGACGCACCAGATCGGCCCAAACGAGGGTCGGTTGCCTCCCGCAGCCTGTGGAGGCGGACTGAGGTCCGGATGATGGCTGGGCTCTGGAACCTTGGCGGCCCCTGGAACCGGATCTGGACCTAGATTTGTATCGGACCCGGGATCCCGACCTGGACCTGGAGACGGTGCGGCTCCTGGTGCGTCCACGAGACCATGTGTACAGTATATACAGCACTTATATAGCCCTTGTGCACCGCAGCGCCCCTAGCTACGGACGAGAGAGAGAGCGTGCGTCGGGAACGACAGAGAAAGAAACAGAGCACAGCTGCGCCTCTAGCGGGAGCGGCGAGTACTAGCGTGGCTACGACGGCGCGACAAGGGACAAGGCTCGACCCTAAGGAGCTTCGCCCCTAAAAATAAAAAGAGGAACGGCGTTACGCGAAGAAAACCTATAGTCGGGTACAACTTTAGAAGACAGGAGGAGGCCCCGCCCAGTTGACCGAAGCGCAGCAGCCAATTCCTCCGCGACTCAAGAAATAGTCCCGCTCAAAAAGATGTGACTGCTTCTAAAACGCGTACTTGTCGGCATAAATAAGATTTGTGCATCTTGACGAGTGGTTTGGTAAAACTATCATGATGGAAATGCTACCGCACATGCCGGATCGCGAGAGAAAAATAACTCCGTGCCTTCTACAACGCTGTGCGTCGTCTGCTACAGAGCAAGATCGACGGCACCGGGCGTAGTAGTCGCTGGCTTAATAGCATAAGATTCATATATACTTTTTGTGTGTTTGCACAACCTTATTTTCTTTATGTGTTGGGTTTATTTTTAATTAATATTTTTTTTCTTTTTTTTCGCGGTTGCGAACCTGCGATCTCGTGAGTTCGCGCACGATCGCGCGCGGCATTCCGTGCCAGTTTTCAGCCATGGAGCCCAGCGAGGTGACATCGGAACGCGATCCTTTGTTGCCGAACGAGCCTTGTGTCGCCTCGATGACCACACCACCAAGGAGCCTCGGCAAGAACAAGAGCGGCCACATCCTGAACAGCGATTCACGCAACATGATCTTCCACTGCTACACGTTTTGGCGTAACAGGCAGCCTGAACGCAGCGTGGAGGACACGAGCAAGTTTGTCGCCGACATGCTCGGTGTCAGCGAAAGGACTGTGTTCAGGGTGAGGGAGGAAGTTAAAGCTTCGCATTTTTCGGGTGGCCACGGCCGCTGAATGCAAGCGCACACGTGGGGTGGCAAACTGACGACACCCTCGCGAAAGCGCCCACGCAATGCGGAGAAGAGAAGACGCAGCGCAAAGTTTGACAGCTTCACGTTGTGCGCGCTGAGGTCATGTGTGCACGATTTCTTTCGCCGCAACGAGATACCGACGGTCGAGAAGATAACTACCGAGTTTCCCCATCACTAAGACGGTGTACTGTGCGTCGCCTGCTTGCCGAGATCGGCTTCAAGCACGAAAAGAGAAGCCGCAACTCGCTGCTTATCGACCGGGATGACATCACCATTTGGCGGAATCGCTACCTCCGTGACGTGGAGCGCTACCGGGCGGAAGGCCGAAAGATCTTCTACCTGGACGAGACATGGGTGACGGCGGGACACACTCGGTCGATCGTGTGGACAGACACCGTGGTGCAGAAGCGCGGACGCCTGTTCGCTCGAGCAAATGGCCTGACGACGGGTCTAAAACAACCTTCTGGGAAAGGTCAGCGCCTGATCGTGACGCACATCGGCAGCGAGGATGGTTTCGTCGACGGCTGCTTGGATGTATTCAGAGGCCAAAAGACAGGCGACTACCACGAAGAAATGGATGGCAATCGCTTTGAGGGCTGGTTAAATTATGTTCTGCAGAAGTTGCCAGCTGGTAGCGTCATTGTTTCATACAATGCACCTTACCATAGCCGGCGAGAAGAGAAATTGCCGATGACGGCCTGGAAGAAGGAAAAGATACAGGAGTGGCTCACAAGCAAGAACATCACCTACGGCGAAAGGATGATAAAGAAGCAGCTGCTTGAGCTGGTGGCATCTGTAAAGTCACGCTTTCTGAGCTACATCGTAGACAACACAGCTATAAGGGCCGGTTGCATTGTACTCAGGCTCCCGCCGTACCACTGCGAATTTAATTCCATTGAGCTTGTGTGGACCAAGGTCAAAAATGGCATCGCTGCGGACAACAGAGACTTCAAGCTGTGCACGGTTGACGTCATCTTGAGGGAGAAAATCAAGCAGGTAACGGCGGAAGACTGGAGGAAGAGCATTAAGCATCTGATGGACTTGGAGGCAAAGTTCAGACTTTACACGTCTGGGAGTGAGCACATTCAACCCATCATCATCCAGCTGGGTGAAGATAACACTGAAGAAAGCGACTCCGACTGCGAGCTGTCTGGCATTTAGCCACTCTACGAAGCATAAAGGCTTCTTATTAATAAAAGAACAGCCCTTATTAGGGCTATCAAAATTTTGCCGGTGGGTTCGCAACAGCCAACCATCAATTCCGTGACCTCTCAAATAAACAGTTCCATTTATGGCATATTCCTTATAAGAGAAGCTCAATTCTGATAAGAAACGTCCTGCACACATTGTGCTCGATTTAAGAAGTCGCATAGAAACACATTTAAATGCTGGCATATCTGAATTGAAACACTATTGTTAACCCTGATTATCGTTGGCGGGCTCAAAATGCTCATTCGGGCAGCCACCGTCGAGTTTGACACGCCCCATAGTGAAACAGCAGTAGTCACGAGCACGCTTTATGGTTCTGTTAGTAGTCTGCACTGCAAATCACAGTCATGTCATAGCGAGTGGTGGTGAAATAGCAGCAGACAACACGAAACCGACAGCCACTATCAGCAGCTTGAATGCCAAAGCACAATCATGTGGTTGCATTGTTTATTTTGTTATCTGGCTCACACAAGTAATGCGAATAAGACAACAAATATAAGACATCATTAGCTAAGTGAGGCCCAAAATGCTCATTCAGGCAGCCACCGTCGAGTTTGACGCGCCCCATAGTGAAATAGCAATAGTCAGAGCACGCTTTATGGTTCTGTTAGCAGTCTGCACTGCAAATCACAGTCATGTCATAGCGAGTGGTGGTGAAATAGCAGCAGACAACACGAAACCGACAGCCACTATCAGCAGCTTGAATGCCAAAGCACATTCATGTGGTTGCATTGTTTATTTTGTTATCTGGCTCACACAAGTAATGCGAATAAGAGAACAAATATAAGACACCATTAGCTAAGTGAGGCCCAAAATGCTCATTCAGGCAGCCACCGTCGAGTTTGACGCGCCCCATAGTGAAATAGCAGTAGTCAGAGCACGCTTTATGGTTCCGTTAGCAGTCTGCACTGGAAATCAGTCATGTCACAGTGAGTGGTGGTGAAATAGCAGCAGACAACACGAAACTGACAGCCACTGTCAGCAGCTTGAATGCCAAAGCACATTCATGTGGTTGCAATGTTTATTTTGTTATCTGGCTCACACAAGTAATGCGAATAAGAGAACAAATATAAGACATCATTAGCTTAGTGAGGCCCAAAATGCTCATTCAGGCAGCCACCGTCGAGTTTGACGCGCCCCATAGTGAAATAGCAAGAGTCGGAGCACGCTTTATGGCTCCGTTAGCAGTCTGCACTGAAAATTGAAGTGTTGTCATAGCCAATTTTCAATTTATTAATCTGACTCGAGCAAGTAATGCGAATGCAAGCACAAATATTGTGATTAATTTTGCTAGCATTTTTTTGTCATATTTACGTTCCGGAAAAATGCTCAGTAAAGTTGAACGTGTTTTAGTGAGTCACTTTGTTCATTACAAGCCGTAGGCAAAGTGACGGACAGATTCAGTGGTATTGGGGAAGTAATAAATGGTGAAAGTTGCAAAAGCTCTCACAGCACTGCTTTGCTGGACTCCATCCACTAGAAAACTGCATTTGTAATGATGAAAGCGTCAAGACAGGAAATGATACCCCACTGCACAATGTTATATATGTGTACCACCACATGTGACGGGCAGCAAAACCATCTGTTTATTAAGACTGAATGCAACAACATAGCAAGGTGCTGTTTCACAATATGGCACCTTTTCATGTGCACTTCTGGCAAGCTACCGTATGCACTGATGCATAAACACATTAACAGGGGTAAGAGACGAAGTAACTGTGTAAGCCACGTGATGCTTTTAACATTTTGTATCTGTCAATGTTTCTGTTCTCACAGCTGATAGAACTTTCTTTGATGCAAGTTGGTTAATCACGTTGTGGCAACAGCACAAGAAGCAAGGTCAGAATAGTAGGGGAAAACAAAGCAAGGTGACAGACTGAGGAGGCAAGGTAGACAAGAGAGAATGGCTTTAATGACATCGAACAGGCCAGCCCTGCTATTCACTGGACTTGGTGCTTTGAATGAGACAAGTTAATGGAATTGTAAAGAAAGTCGTGGCTGCAGCATGCTTACAAGAACAAAAGCAAAGATAAAAGAATAGAAATAGGAATAAATACATGCACGCACGGAAGAACTCACATATTCACACACTTGAACACAAACGCGAGCACGAAAACTAAGATCTAAAATACAAAAAAGGGCAAAATAACAAATATACATAAACGCACAAGAAAACACGCACACACATTTAGACGCGAGTAGAACTATTAGGAGTCAGTTCACAAGCAGCTGTGCCTACTCTGTCGTACTTTTTTTTAAATGTACATATTGGCTCTGTTGCCTTCACTGTCATAGGAATTTTTTAGTAGCGACATATCACGACAAAGCGCAAAGCTGTGTTGTGGGAAAGCAAGTCGAGCGCTGGCAGCACAGCTTATGCGCGATTGTATCACAGCAGGCTTTCTACAGCTGGCGCGTGCAGTGAGCGAAGAGTTCTAAGCCACAAAGCGACGCGAATTCATGCCAAGCTCCCTTGCAACGGCACCAGTGTATCAGTCATAATTTTATATTAGCATTCAGGCTGACATTAAGGAAACAAACACTGCTTCCAAAAGCCTGACCGTTAACAATCCAATGACATTCGCTCAAGCAGCGCGTGTTAGTCACTGATTGTTAGCATTGGTGGAAAGCAATCAATCGACGGTGCTACACAACACTCGAACGACGCTGCTAGACGCTCGGCTATCTTATCACACTGCTGCCAACGATCGGTCGTTTGCACGCTGAGCTGGCAGCAACGAATCTTTGCGTTGGAGGTTGCTTTCACAAATCTTTTCTGTTGAGAAACTCGCAGGTTGGTTTCATCCGCGCACGCTTTTCTCATTCCTGATAAAGGTTTCGCTCCATCACTTCACCACGTCCGACGAGAAACGCAGGGGCACAGTACACAAACACACCCGCCGCTCACAGTAGGTACCAGGCTTTGGCGAACTCTCCTCGTCGTAACTTCACTTAAGAGCAAAACAAAACACCACGGAACAAACACGCGCGATGTTTGTTTGCAGCGGTATGTCGCCGCGGGATCCTGTTTCCACACGAAGCGCAGCGTCACCGATGTTCGCTGCAATCTTTCTTCGCCGGCTCACGGCTCAGAACAAACGCACGCGGCACAAATTGTGCATCGCAAGCTCGCAATAATATTTCCGGCATGACAGACCGCCACAAACAATTCGAATTCACTCTGACGAAGGGAGACGCACAGAGCTGACGCGACTCGGCCCAGTTCGAAGCGAGGGCGGCCATGTTAGGCATGTTCCCCGTCGGCGGCGACACCGGCCGTCCGGCTCATGACGTCACCTGAAGCGCGCGCCTATTGGTGCCGGCTCGTATGCATCCGCCTTTGAGGGGCAAATGCCGCTGTCTTCTAAAGTTGTATCCGACTGTAGTGTGTATTATTTCTAGTGCAGCAATGTTTTCGTTACTGAGATTTAATTAGCTAATTGTAATTAATTATCTAACTCGAGAAGTACTGTCCTAATTATCAAAGTGTCAATGAGAAATTTGTAGAGCAACCTGAAAAACTCCCGATACAGCTTTCTGTTGCTCAATACGTGCTACATAAATGTGTTTTTCCGAGTGTGAAAGGAGCCCGCGAATACACGCAGAATTGCCGCGCGACTGGTCGCTCGAGGCACTTTTACGTAGCACGTACTGAGCAACAGAAAGCTGTATCGGGAGTTTTTCAGACTACTCTACACTTTTCTCATTGACACTTTGATAAATAGGGCAGTACTTCTCGAGTTAGATAATTATTACAATTAGCTAATTAAATCTATCTAACGAAAAAATTACTGGCGGCTGCTCCACTGCACTGGAAACAATATGCACTGGGTTTGCTTCGCGTAACGCCGTTCCTCTCTTTTTTAGTTGTGTTACGTGATAGCTGGACACCCTGTATATATATATATATCCACGCATGCCGATAAAAGATTGAGGAGATAAAGATAGAATGATAGAAAGATAAGATAGTCTTCACCTTGCATGTTGCTTTTAACGATAATGTATATATGAACGATACCTGTGGAGTGCTTATACAGGTTCTTTTCAGCTTCAATAATTTCACGTGTTAGGCAAATAATGTCCATCGTCAAAACACTGAACTTGTTAAACACGGGAGAGCATTCGGACGATTTACAGTGGACAGCCAAGCATCCTAAAAGTGCTGCATGCGTTCGACATCGTAATCATGCTCCCTAATTATATCGCTGTCTGTCCGTCTTGTCTTCCTCGCGCTTAGGCGTAAACCGCCCAGGCAGAGTGTTTACTTTGACATTCACTCAAAGCATTTCACCTCGCATAAGAATGAAAACTTGCTGCGCTTGTTATTCCTATTATTATTTTAAGTTGTTATTCAGCCTTTTGAATCAGCTCCAACGCTGCAAATGAAATCCAGAGCTTCATAAGGGATGCGAGCTGTGAGTTTCTTGATTGTGTGCCAAACACTATCTAACGATGACGAAGAATAAAAAGTAGTTTAATGATTGGAAAATGTAGAGAGAGGTCGGCCGGAAAATGGAGCATCTGGCCAGGGAAGGGTCACAATGGGAGGGACACATTGCATAAAGTGTGTTCTCGATGCGTTGCAGCTGACCGTTCTGCTGTACCTGGCCCGCTGTGGCGCCTACTGGATGTGGCGGCGCAAGATCGACCCGGACAACGCGCTCATTCCGCTTCTCACGGGCTTCGGGGACCTGTGCGGCACCGGCTTGCTGCTGCTCGCGTTCCTCTTTCTCGAGAACATCGAAGACCCCAGCGTCGCCGGATTCGTCGGCCACCACGCATCGCCGCTGGCCGCCAACGACACCATCCTGGCCGCCAGCTGAACTCGTGTCGACGCGTCAGAGAAAAGTCGGCAGCGCTTCTTTCGTGGCACTCAATCTGACGTTATGGGACCCGAGCGAACACACAACCGTAGATCGCTCGTCCCCGACAGTAGCTGCGCCGCCTGCCTAAACACGCACGCGAGATGCTGCGCGAGGTGCTGAACGAGATGGTGCCGCTGCTTCCGCACAGAGCCAGTTTCCGCGGCTTTCTGAAGAACATTTCTCCAGATTTCCAGCTTTTCTTTTTTTTTCATAAGCTAACAATGTGACGAGCTGATTGAAAGGACGGGGGTTCGAGCATTGTGAATTTTTCATGCACAA
This sequence comes from Dermacentor silvarum, assembly GCF_013339745.2. Classification (NCBI taxonomy): domain Eukaryota; kingdom Metazoa; phylum Arthropoda; class Arachnida; order Ixodida; family Ixodidae; genus Dermacentor; species Dermacentor silvarum. The sequence goes on along the minus strand of NC_051161.1, from coordinate 178,067,929 downwards.
AATAGTTTCATGCTTGCTCATATCCGGCGAGACGGCCTGGCACACTCGACCGTGTCGTGGCGAGCTCTTTGTCTGAGGCAAAGCCAAGCACCACGGTTGTACAACTTGCTCAAAAAAACTTACACGCTTGTAGGATGCCCAGGCTGCATGGTTCAATCACCTCTTGCACAAAGATATGTAGGGCGGCATATGCATTACAAACCGGTCTACATGACGTTAAGTGTGATAATAGTAAGACGAGTGATCAGCAGCGACGAAGGACGAGACCTCTCTGGAAAGAAAAAACGCGTCGTTATCTCTTCGGGATTGTTAGTGGTCTTATAATATACCGGGTGTTTCAGCGAACACTTTCAAAAATTTCTTAAAGTTGCCTGTGGCAGATAGCACAATTCTAGTTCATGAGCTGGTATATTCGAAGAGGCGGACATTACTTGCAGAAAGAGTTGAAATGCATAATCGACTAATTTTAAAAAACGCACTAATTCTAGCGTGGAGTTCGCAAGACTTGGAACGAATTGTCAGGGTGACACCAGTATCTAGATATTAATTCCCAAACTTTGCGGAGAAATGCATTGGCTACTTTTGTGCTTCAATGTTGAAAACGACGTTTTCTTAAGAAAGTAAGTGGAACGTCATTACATTTATCACTCAATCAATAAATCAAATATTGTTTTTTAAAGTAGGATCACAACAACGATATGTAGGAGAGGGTCTCAAGGTCACATGATTATTGGATACAAATTACGTTATTAGCAGAGAAAAAAAATGGTCGGTCCTTCCACTCCGTGAAGATGGTTAAACAGCGAAGCTGAAACGTGCGGCCCCGATGTTTATCACTGGGTTAGTCCCAAGGGTTTATTAGGGTATTTCTCAATTATGAGGTTACACACACGTTCGGCTGCGACGGAGAACGACGTCACTGACGGTGTGCCCGCCGACCGCAGTTGTCGCTTGCGTTCGATGTCTCCAGTTTGCTCGGCGGCTTGGTTGCCGCTTGCGATTCTTCGAAATTAAATTGCTTCAAAATTAAATCTGTCCATTACGGTAAAACAATGAATCGCTCATACCCCCTTAAGCACGGCCTCCCCATTACGACGACAGAAGTGAAATTTTACGCTGGAATGATGAGCGACAACGCAGCCAGCTGTGGAAGAAGACGATCGAGCCAATGCTGATGATAGCCATATACGATTTCGCCTAGACCCATAGAAATAACCAAACCGACAGAAGAAACGGGTACATTACATTCATATAAGGCGTTAATAACCAAAGTTTGTATATACATAAATCTGTTCTGTGATGGCATAAATATTTGATAGAGAAATACAAATTCACACTAACAATGATAATATGCAAGGAAAGTTAACACGAACAGTAACAGTGCATCGTTATCATGTAAAATAATTACAAATTTAAACTAGAAAGAGAAAAAAAATAAAAAAACCAACAAAAGAACAGAGTACATACAATAAAGAATTCATGACAGAATTATTTATTTAAAAGATGGCTTTTAAGTGTTATTTTTAAATGCAGTAAGATATGATGATGTTTTGATGGGTTAGGGCAGAGAATTCCACATTTTAATAGCGCAGAATGATGTTTTCATTTACGGTAATTAGTAAAAACTTAATTAATTAGCAAGGTCTCACAAAGAGATGGAAAAGGCAGAAGCTTAATCGCAAACTAAGGATTCGCATAGCTCAGCTAGCACAGGAAGCTAACGCACGAAAGTTAAGCGACAGCAATTGGCGTCAGTTTAGCGACTCGCTTCGGGGCACGTTGACTACAAAGAAAACATGGCACATTCTTCGGAGTGGCTCGGGAGGAACAAAAACAGCCACGAACCGCACCTTCAAGCTTCTGGAAAACGAGTTTGAAGGCAGGGAAGCCGACATGATAAAAAAAATTAAACAGATATATGTAGGAACGGCCCCGACCGGGCAATCCACCAAGTCCGTTTACGAAGGACAGGACCAACCAGAACTGGACACCCCCATAACCTTTGAGGAGGTTTACGCGGCGGCACATTCCTTCAGGAAAAACACCGCCCCAGGGGTCGATCAGGTAACGAATGCAATGATTCGCAATCTAAGTGACGAGACGCTAAGGAGCTTGACCGATTTCTTTAACAACACGGCGTCCTTGCCAAAGAATGGAAGGAAGCCAAAGTTGCAAAACCGGGCAACATCAACAACCATCGTCCCATATCCCTAACGCGCAGGGAAACTTTTTCAAAAGGTTGTGCAGGTCCGGCCCTCGAACCACACCATGTTCCCCTCCAACATGTTTGGTTTCCGACCCCACGTTTTTCTACTACGAGGTCCTGCACCCCCAAGAGGGGTTCGGATTTCTTTCATTTATTTATTTTCAATAAAGTTTTTACTTACTTCGTGAGAACCTTGGGCAGCAAGAAATTATTTTTCTCAACAACGTGAGCAGAGTCAATATTCTTCAAAGATTCCAAGGAAATAAAATTGTGAGTGAGATCATTATTAATCAACCTGAAAAGCATAGCAATTAGGTTGAGTGCGAATAAATCAGTAGTTGTCAGCAATCTATTCTACCTGCGTGCCTTCCCTTGGGCGGCACGTAGAACCCGGATAGCGCTCGCCCGCATGAGAAAAAAGACGGCGCCTGGCAAGTGAAGCCAAGGCTCGCTGTTCTATTCTGGCGTCAATTCGCGTCAGATGTCTCTTTCCTTCGCTCCTGAGGAATAATCCTACAATATTAATATTGCTACGAGAGACACATTCTGCCAGGGGCCGACGACAAAGAAGACGGTTCTGTCGGGTGCTGGTGGCTGTCCACCATCTTGGCTACTGTGTCTGTGTAGTGTAAGTACAGTGTAAACAGTCCCGCCTTGTGTCGTTTTACGTAACATCTTTGTGGTGGAGGTGCTGGGTAGTTCCCTGTTTCCATCACGGAGCTCCGCAACGGCCGCCTCATCACGCTTCCGACCATGTCAGTCGGTGCAGGCACAACGTCTTCACCCGCTGCCCCTCCCGTGGCTCCCACCTACATCGTTCTGCCTCCTGCTCGTGATCCTGGCGTCTTTTCCGGCCAGGATGGGGCTCACGTCGACAAATGGCTCAACCTTTACGAACGGATCAGCGCCAGCTACAGGTGGGACCCGACCCTTATGCTCGCCAACGTGCTTTTTTACCTCGATGGCCCACCACGGGTGTGGTTCGAGACGCACGAGGCGGACATTACAAGCTGGGACTCTTTGAAAGAAAAGATCCGCGACCTTTTTGGGGACAGCACTGTCCGGCAGCATGCTGCGCGGCATGAACTTGCGACTCGTGCACAGACATCCTCCGAGTCATACGTCTCTTACATCCAGGACGTTATCGCTCTTTGCCGCCAGGTTGACGAGCACATGCCTGAATCCGAGAGGGTTTCTGATGTGCTGAAAGGTATCGCCGACGATGCCTTTAACCTGCTCGTGTATACCAACTTTGATACCGTCGACACAATCATCAAAGAGTGTCGGCGGTTTGAACATGCCAAGAGCCGCCGTATAACCCAGAAATTCACCCGGCTGCCCAATACGGCTGCAAGTTCATCGTGCCGCTCCTCGTCGCCTGCCGCCCACCTGTGACCACGTTACGCGTATTGTTCGTCGCGAGATTGAAGCTGCCTGTCCTGCACCTATTCCACCACCCGTGTTTACATCCCACGCCAGTGACCCAACGCAGCCATCAGTGTCCCTCATTGAATCTGTAGTCAGGCAGGAGTTTGCCAATCTCGGCCTTCCACCTGCGTGCCCACTGACTCGTCCTGACGATCAGCCTTATTCCTCTGGACCCGCTCGACAATCCTACACCTCTCCTGTCTCCTTCCGCAATCCTGCGGAATGGAGAACGCCCGACGATCAGCCCATCTGCTTCTCCTGTGCCGGGCACATTGCTCGTTATTGCCGTCGCCGTTGGACCTACGCATCTCGCCAGACCTATATGCACCCTACTCCTTCTAGACGTTCAACCACTGGTTCCCCTACTTACTACTCGTCCTCCCACGAGCCTCTTCCCTTTGACGCCACTGCTCCTGTTCGCCGCTTCTCCCGCTCTCCGCAGCCTTGCCGCTTTTCCTCGCCGTCCTTCTCTGGACGCCGTCCTTCTCTGACTCTTCCCACTCACCATAGCCTCCTAGAAGTCAAAGTCGACAATGTTCCTGTGACCGCCCTCATCGACACTGCTGCACACTTGTTTATTATGAGCGCCCCATTACGCCGCCGCCTGCAGAAGATTATGACGCCGTCTACGACACAGACAATACGTGTTGCTGATGGTGGTGCTGTTCAAGTAATCGGAATGTGCACCGCCCGTGTCAGCATTGCCGGCCATCACACTGTCGTACTTTTTGCCATCCTTGCTCACTGCCCCCATGACTTTATCCTTGGCCTTAACTTTCTTTCGGCACACCCGGCCTTAATTTATTGTTCTTCTGAAACACTCTGCCTCGATCTTCTTCTTGTATCAGATGCATGTGAAACGCCCGTCAGCCGCTTAAGCCCCACCGGTTTTGTTCGCCTACCGCCTCAAGCCGTCACGTACGTGTGTTTGTCATCGACCTCACCCGTTCCTGATGGCGACTATATCGTCACTCCGATTACTGACGTGCGCCTGACGCGCAATGTTACTGTGCCACATACCATCGCGACATTAGCTGATAACTGTGTTCCTCCCGCTACTAAACTTTGGTCTGACCCCCCAAGTGTAGCCCCACAAGATGTCGCTTGCGCACCTCACCGCTATCACGCACCATGACGTCAAGGTTGTCACCATAAGTGCTCCTGACGAAGCTGAAGTTTCCCGGTCACCAAGTTCTGACGAAAGCATTTTTCGCAAAATGATTGGATCAGATCTTTCGCCTGACCAGGCCGACGCTCTTTGCCGGGTTTTGGCCTCATACAGCGACATTTTCGACATTCGTGATCGACCCCTGGGTCAGACTAAGATTGTCACCCACCTAATCAACACTGGCGACTCTTTGCCCGTGTGTCTTACCGTGTGCCCGCATCAGAGCGTGATGTTATTCAAAAAGAAGTGGCTAAAATGCTTGCGAAATACATCATCGAACCATCATCTAGTCCTTGGGGCTCCGCTGTCGTATTAGTAAAGAAGAAAGACGGATCCTGGCGTTTCTGCATTGATTATCGGCACCTCAACAAAATCACGAAGAACGACGTCTACCCTCTTCCACGTATCGACGACGCCCTCGACTGCCTCCATGGTGCCACCTTCTTTTCATCCCTAGACCTTCGATCTGGCTACTGGCATATCGCTGTAGACGACCTGTATCGCGAGAAAACCGCCTTCGTGACCCCTGACGGCCTTTACCAATTCAAGGTCATGCCTTTCGGTCTCTGCAACGCACCAGCCACCTTTGAGAGAATGATGGACACACTGCTTCAAGGATTTAAATGGTCGACGTGTTTATGTTACCTGGACGACGTGATAATTTTCTCTCCCACTTTCGCAACACACCTTGAGCGGCTTTCGACCATTCTAGCAATTTTCCGACGAGCTGGCCTCCAGCTCAATTCCTCGAAGTGCCACTTCGCTCTTCGTCAAATTACTGTGCTGGGCCACCTCGTTGACGCTTCCGGTGTCCGACCAGACCCAGCGAAGGTACGCGCTGTCACGAATTTCCCCGTTCCACGGTCTGTCCATGACGTTCGTAGTTTCGTGGGGCGCTGTGCTCCTACTTTCGCCGTTTCGTGAAAAACTTTGCGGCGCTCGCACGTCCACTCACTGACCTTCTCAAGCAAGACGTCCCGTTTTGTTGGGGTCCTCTACAAGCTAACGCCTTCTCTGAGCTCATCGCCGCCCTAACGACTCCACCTATCCTTGCCCATTTTGACCCAGCTGCTCCCACAGAAGTGCGCACAGACGCTAGTGGTCACGGCATCGGTGCAGTTTTAGCCCAAAACCAACGCGGCATTGATCGTGTTATTGCGTACGCAAGTCGTCTCCTTTCTAAATCTGAACGCAATTACTCGATTACGGAACGGGAACAAGCTTGTCTGGGTGGTTTCGAAATTCCGTCCTTACTTGTATGGTCGCCCTTTTCGTGTTGTCACTGATCATCACGCTCTCTGTTGGCCTTCCTCACTGAAGGACCCTAACGGACGACTTGGTCGTTGGGCGCTGCGCCTTCAGGAGTACTCTTACTCAGTTACCTACAAGTCTGGCCGCCTCCATCTAGACGCGGACTGCTTGTTGACCCTAACCTGTTGACCAACCAGACGGATCGGAAATCGAACCTAGCCCCTGCATTATGTCCATGTCTCAGTTTCGCCAGATTGGTGACGAACAACGCCGTGATGATTCTTTGCGATCGCTCATTGACCGGCTGGAATCCGCACCTAACGACGCCTCACTGCGCATGTTCGTCCTCATGAATGGCACACTTTACCCTCGTAACGTCCAGTCCGATGGCCTTGAGCTGCTTCTCGTTGTGTCTAAACATCTGCGTTCAACGGTCCTGCATGCGCTTGACGACGAACCAACTGCTGGTCACCTTGGCGTATCCCGCACGTACGACCGTGTGCGGCGGCGCTTCTTTTGGCGCGGTCTCGCCCGGTCTGTTCGACGTTACGTGACCTCCTGCGATAAATGCCAACGTCGGAAACGTCCTGCCGCACCCCCTGCTGCACTGCTTCAACCACTCGCCATCCCGACCGAACCATTCTTCCGTGTTGGTTTAGACCTTCTCGGTCCTTTTCCTGTGTCAAGATCCGGCAACAAGTGGGTCGCTGTTGCTATCGATTATGCGACCAGGTATGCAATCACTCGAGCGCTCCCCACCAGCGCTGCTACTGCCGTTGCCGATTTTTTGCTCCACGATGTTATTCTACACCATGCCGCCCCTAGCCGATTGCTCACAGATCGAGGCCGTGCATTTTTATCCCGAGTAATCGACGATCTTTTACGCTCCTCCTCAACGCAGCACAAGTTGACCACCGCCTACCATCCTCAAACGAATGGCCTCACCGAGCGCCTAAATGGCACCCTCACGGACGTGCTCTCAATGTATGTTTCCTCTGACCACCGTGACTGGGACCTGGCGCTGCCTTACGTGACCTTCGCCTACAGTTCATCGCATCACGATACCGCCGGTTATTCACTCTTCTATATGCTCTTTGGCCGTGAACCAACGTTACCAATGGACACCCTACTTCCGGCTGCTGCCGCGCCGCCTAGCGAATATGCACGTGATGCCATCGCTCGTGCCGATGACGCGCGTCAGATCGCTCGCTCTAGGCTGTCGGCCTCGCAAGCGACCCAAAAGCGCCTCTATGACAGCCGGCATCACGACGTTCGCTTCTCACCCGGTGCCTTAGTTCTCCTGTGGTGTCCATTCCGTCGTGTTGGCTTGTCCGAGAAGTTGTTATCTCGGGACACGGGTCCTTACCGAATCATCCGCCAGGTCACGGACGTCACCTACGAGATTGTTCCCGTCTCTCCGACTTTGCCGCCTGCGATCGCTCCCAGTGACATAGTTCACGTCAGCAGGCTGAAAGCATGCCACCCTCCTTCTGAAGACAATGTTTGAAGGGCGCCGAGACGGCGCTTCTACCGCCGGGGGTAATGCTACGAGAGACACATTCTGCCAGGGGCGGACGACAAATAAGACGGTTCTGTCCGGTGCTGGTGGCTGTCCACCATCTTGGCTACTGTGTCTGTGTAGTGTAAATATAGTGTAAATAGTCCCGCCTTGTGTCGTTTTACGTAACGATATTATTAAGGTAGGAAATTTTCAGGTGCAAGTTGGACAGGGGTAATTGGAGATCGCAGGGAGAGCTAGGCCTGCAGTGGACATAGGCTGATGATGATGATCAATATTACGTCGCCTAAAGTTAGAAATAATGCACAGAGCTTGGTTTTGTATGCGCAAAACAGATAAGTTGCACTGATACTTGTTGCCATAAGCAGTAATACCGTAATATTAAAATGAGAGCAGGAGTAGATAGACAAGATCGAGCTTTTATGAGTGCTCTTATACCGAAAGAAGTTCTTTTCTTAACTTGTGCGATCATCATCATCATCCCCCTATATTTCTGTCCACTGCAGGACGAAGACACTGAGATCGCCAATTACCCCTGTCTTGCGCTAGCTGATTGCAGCTTGCGGCGGCAAATTTCCTAACTTCATCACCCCACCTAGTTTTCTGCCGTCTTCTGCGCTTCCCTTCTCAGGGTATCCATTCTGCAACTCTAAGGGTCCACCGGTTATCCATCCTACGCATTAAATGGCTTGAGAATTCACCCTGAGAATTCGTTCCAGGTGGATCCGCCTTGCGAACTCCACGGCTAGAATTTGTAAATTGCAATATGTGCCATAAGGTAATTAGTTAAACACTTCATTAGTGACTTTTTTAATTAGTCGATTATACATTTCAATTTCTTGTGCAAGTAATGTCCGCCTCTTCGAGTAGACCAGCTCATGAACTAGAATTGTGCTATCTCCCACAGGCAACCATAAATAATTTCTGAAAGTGTTCGCTGAAGCACTTTGCCGCGACTACCGTGTGCTTACTAGAAAGAATTGGGAATTTTCAAACATTTCGGTCTTTAGATCCTTGAGCTGCACACACGGACTAAGGAAGGAATAGACGTGAACGAGCCGAAAGAAACGAAATAGAGCGTCTTGGGTGTGTTCACGCCAGGCGTCATATCTAGATCTCTCTTGGTCGGCTTTAACCTCCCAAAGCAGCACAAAACCTATGGACTATGCCCTGCATTATTATTTCTTCTTGTTTTTTCAGTCCTGTGTCGCACTGTAATAAATTTTCTTTGAGAGACACCGTGCATTGGAGGGCAACGAATTCATTTCGGCCACCTGGAGTTGGACTGCGGGCCCTGCGGCTGTAACCCTTGTGGGGTCTTAGGGTCTCACAGGAGACTGACCACCGCGGGTTCGAGCTTAGCGAGCCACAGGGCCGCGTCAGCCGTCGCCGCCAGCACCGCTGCGTGCGAGTTCAGGTCGCAAGGGGCTACCGAGCGACGCACGCAAGAACACAGTATTGTCCTGAGTTGAAGGAAACCGCTTATTGAATCCGTCGGCACCGGCACTGCACAAACTCCCGGGCGACAGGGAACCAAAGGGGTCCCGCACCAAGGGCGAAAATACAGACACGTCGCTTCGAGAGCACAAGCTCAAGCTGGTAAACGCCGCTAGGCGTTTACCAGCTTGAGCTGGTAACGTCCCGGCGGCTGTGCTCGGGCGATGGGTCAACTTGGACAATCTCCTTCGGTTTCGGCAAGTGCGGCTTGGCATGGTACGAACGACATCGCGCGAGCACTAGGCACCGCTCTTAGGCTTAGCGTCAGGAAAGGATCAGCACAAAGTACGCGCTCCCCGCACGGGCACCGTGCGCGAGCTCAAGTCCTATAGTCACAAAGGTGTCGGCGGACGAGAAGAAAGCGTGTACTATCGTGAGCAATATGAGCTGGAACACACGAACGCGTGGCAAATAGCCTCGAACCCTACGCCAGGCGATTCGCAGCGGCCGCTGCAGGAAACAAAGTGGGAAGGGCACGGCGGTTCCACTAAGTGTCGGCACTCCTGCCTCGGTAGTGTTCGTAAAAACGACAACTGATAGCTTGTCAGCGGCCGCAAGCGTGATATGAGTTCACATCAACGCGCACATGCACATACTACGTACAATGACCCATCAGGCTATGCGCCCACCCCACGACCTACCCACGAAACACTCAAGCAGCTATTTGATGTCTAAAAGATGTCTTGAACAGATAATTCGAAAGTCTAATAGCTGTCCTGGTCAAGACATTTTCTAGCCGTGGACATCTGCAGGTACTTCAGTAAGCCCTGCTAACGTTACGCTAAAAGTTGGCTAATAAGCACCTCGACAAGAACAACTTCAAGGATTGTATTAGACGTTCCCAGAATTATGTAATAATGGTTTCGGAAACATTATGCAGGCGTTTATAAAAAATCTTGACAAGAAAAATTTAAGAACTTTATTAGACGTTCTCAGAATTCTGTTATAAATTATAAACATTTATAGATTGTCATCCTACAGTGACGCACTCCACTTCAGCAAACCATGCATCCGTATGCTAGCTTCATAGCACATAAGTTACTATATGGAACTGAAAAATACATTGAAGCATTACATTATATTACTTATAATACCTTGCACTAAATGTTTTAACATTTATCAAATGTGCAATACACATTCAAAGCAAATGTGCATAACCACATGCAGAAAAAAATTACAACCTGACTTTGTGAGAAAGCGGCTTTATTGAGTAATAAATTAAAGGACATGCAGAAAGATTTTACAAAATTTTTAAATACAGTAGAAAAGGTGACCACAGAAAATAAGACGCAGCTGCAGTAACCACAGCAATCCAAGTCCCTTCCTTCTTGAATACCACTGGCTGCCCACAGAAGTTTGCTCTGTAATACAACAGTGAAGAAAAAAGTAAGTAAGCCACACTTGATTTACAATAAAGGTGTGCAATTTGGTATTTCAAATAGCAAAACATGTGCCGTTGTTTTACCTCGGTCACATTTACTTTATAAATTTGAGCAATACTTTCTCTCAAAATCTTATGCTGTACGATGACGTTCGGAATTATGTTGCAGATATGATATGAAAAAGCTACTTTAGAGTGAAATTAAACTGGCAATAGGTTTAATTCACACACGGCTTGCAGTAGGTCATTAGCAGTTAGACGTTTTGCAAACAAATCTCATGCAAGAGTACGTTACTTTTGTTTAAGTAGTGGAGTTGGTGGGTTGTAGCAACAGGTGAGCTTAGCCTGGCAATCAAGGCCGGCAACTGCTCCTTCCGAGTGCCTCTTAGAATATCACTGCGGTATTGTACCACATGTCAATAAAACCATTCTCTTCCTAAAGGGACCCTAAACACTTAACTAATCATAGAATGACCTCACTATTAAAGGACGTCGTCTCACGAATCTCATGCCGCAAATAGTTTTCCAATCCTTCAACTATAAGTGAAGTTACCACACCAATACAAGACTATTTTCCTGCCTGCTAGCGTGCTGGAAGCTACACAGAGGAGAAGCCAAGAGAGCAAAGCCCCGGTATACTGCGCAATGCAGCATGCCACTGCCATCTTAAATGCCACACGCAGCTGATGCAGCTATGCCCAGTGCAAAGATGAAATGCTGTTTGCCCTTTTGCTATTGCATTAACTAAAAATTAGGAACTACGTATTATTAAGAATGTTCTCGTGATCAAGAAATCAGCCAATAGTGTTGGTAGGCCAGCTGCTTTCAATGTGACGACATTGCGGAAGCGAGAGCAGGCGATTTTTCATTGTGTTTGACACGAGATTGTAAATTCCCTGCTGCATGCAGTGCAGCAATATTTGGCTCACATGTTCACAGCAGCTGCTACGACAGATAGGGAACATTTTTTTACCATTTCAAGAAATGTCTCAGGGCCACTTTAAGAATGCAATAAGAAGACATGAAGCTTCTTTGCGTGCTATAACTGATCCTTCTAGGAACACGAAGTGTCGCAGGCATGCTTGCGGAAGGTTCTATTTTTTTTTTTTTTGCAGATTCTTCAGAGGAATGTCCCTTTCACCTCAGTACCTTGGGAACGACCACAGAAAGTGTTCAATGTCTCATGTCTCGTCGCACGTAGTACAGTTTGGAGAATCAATACACCCCGTCCTAAATAACCATGCTGGTGTACGAGCAGATCCTATCCATATTCGATATAGAAGTGATGCTTCATCTCAACGAAATGGCTTGGTTACACAGGGCGCATATTGAAAGCACAACAATGCACTAGATGTTTCTCTGAAGTGAGTGTGCAGCTTTATTATATACCTGTTTTAAAAAATTCAGAATAGCTATTGCTTGAGATATGTATAAAATAAAGCTGTACACTCACTTCAGACAAAAAAAAAACTAGTGCACTCTTATGCTTCAATCAGTGATATGTGCAAGATAATTGGGTGCAAACTATTTATTAGTGTGCCCTCTTGAGGACAAAAAGATCCCCGGAACAAAAAGCATGTAAACTATATATCAACACCACAGTTGTCAGTAAACAGCAAGCATTTTCAGCGGCAATAGAATTAGTTAAGCTCTGGCTTACCATGACTAACAGAAATGGCAGCCAGGCAGCCACATGGTGCCAAATAAGAACTAACAATACACAAAAGAGGTGCATAGAAATCAAAAGAAGCCACTTAACAGAACAGTCAAGCCTTGCATGCTCATACAGGTTTGCCTTAAGATTAATTAGCTGCGCATGAAACTGTGCGAAACAAACACCGTTTGGCCCTTGTTCATCTGTTTGCTGAACATATGCCCTACAGCAAGATAAACACATTTGTAGCAGCATACAAATGGTCAAATGCCAAAAGTATGGAAACAATGCAGAGATTGTGCACGCACGTAAACAAAGCGACCGAATAAGCATACATTCAGGCTCTGGCTTGCAAGCATGCGACTTACCTTAACTAGACAAAAACAATGGAAGCCAGCAGGCCTTGTGGTTCCGTGAAAGAGAAAGAGCTGCATAGGAATTAAAAAGAGACAGTCAACAAAACATTCAATCTCTGGCTTGCAACCATGCGACTTACCTTGACTAGAAAAAAAATGGAAGCCAGCAGGCCTTGTGGTTCCGTGAAAGAGAAAGAGCTGCATAGGAATTAAAAAGAGACAGTCAACAAAACATTCAATCTCTGGCTTGCAACCATGCGACTTACCTTGACTAGACAAAAACAATGGAAGCCAGCAGGCCTTGTGGTTCCGTGAAAGAGAAATGACTGCATAGGAATTAAAAAGAGACAGTCAACAAAACAGTCCACGTCTGGCTTGCAACCATGCTACTTACCTTGACTAGAAAAAAAACAATGGAAGCCAGCAGGCCTAGTGGTTCCGTGAAAGAGAAATAGTTGCATAGGAATTAAAAAGAGACAGTCAACAAAACAGTCAACGTCTGGCTTGCAACTATGTGACTTACCTTAACTAGACAAAAACAATGGAAGCCAGCAGGCCTTGTGGTTCCGTGAAAGAGAAAGAGCTGCCTAGGAATTAAAAAGAGACAGCCAACAAAACAGTCAACGTCTGGCTTGCAACCGTGCTACTTACCTTGATTAGAAAAAAACAAAACAATGGAAGCCAGCAGGCCTTGTGGTTCCGAGAAAGAGAAATGGCTGCATAGGAATTAAAAAGAGACAGCCAACAAAACAGTCAACGTCTGGCTTGCAACTATGTGACTTACCTTAACTAGAGAAAAACAATGGAAGCCAGCAGGCCTTGCGGTTTCTTGAAAGAGAAAGAGCTGCATAGGAATTAAAAAGAGACAGTCAACAAAACAGTCCACGTCTGGCTTGCAACCATGCGACTTACCTTGACTAGAAAAAAACAATGGAAGCCAGCAGGCCTTGTGGTTCCGTGAAAGAGAAAGAGCTGTATAGGAATTAAAAAGAGACAGTCAACAAAACAGTCCACGTCTGGCTTGCAACCATGCGACTTACTTTGACTAGAAAAAAACGATGGAAGCCAGCAGGCCTTGTGGTTCCGTGAAAGAGAAAGAGCTGCCTAGGAATTAAAAAGAGACAGCCAACAAAACAGTCAACGTCTGGCTTGCAACCGTGCTACTTACCTTGACTAGAAAAAAACAAAACAATGGAAGCCAGCAGGCCTTGTGGTTCCGAGAAAGAGAAATGGCTGCATAGGAATTAAAAAGAGACAGCCAACAAAACAGTCAACGTCTGGCTTGCAACTATGTGACTTACCTTAACTAGAGAAAAACAATGGAAGCCAGCAGGCCTTGCGGTTCCGTGAAAGAGAAAGAGCTGCATAGGAATTAAAAAGAGACAGTCAACAAAACAGTCCACGTCTGGCTTGCAACCATGCGACTTACCTTGACTAGAAAAAAACAATGGAAGCCAGCAGGCCTTGCGGTTCCGTGAAAGAGAAAGAGCTGTATAGGAATTAAAAAGAGACAGTCAACAAAACAGTCCACGTCTGGCTTGCAACCATGCGACTTACTTTGACTAGAAAAAAACAATGGAAGCCAGCAGGCCTTGCGGTTCCGTGAAAGAGAAAGAGCTGTATAGGAATTAAAAAGAGACAGTCAACAAAACAGTCCACGTCTGGCTTGCAACCATGCGACTTACCTTGACTAGAAAAAAACAATGGAAGCCAGCAGGCCTTGCGGTTCCGTGAAAGAGAAAGAGCTGTATAGGAATTAAAAAGAGACAGTCAACAAAACAGTCCACGTCTGGCTTGCAACCATGCGACTTACTTTGACTAGAAAAAAACGATGGAAGCCAGCAGGCCTTGTGGTTCCGTGAAAGAGAAAGAGCTGCCTAGGAATTAAAAAGAGACAGCCAACAAAACAGTCAACGTCTGGCTTGCAACCGTGCTACTTACCTTGACTAGAAAAAAACCAAACAATGGAAGCCAGCAGGCCTTGCGGTTCCGTGAAAGAGAAAGAGCTGTATAGGAATTAAAAAGAGACAGTCAACAAAACAGTCCACGTCTGGCTTGCAACCACGCGACTTACCTTGACTAGAAAAAAACAATGGAAGCCAGCAGGCCTTGCGGTTCCGTGAAAGAGAAAGAGCTGTATAGGAATTAAAAAGAGACAGTCAACAAAACAGTCCACGTCTGGCTTGCAACCATGCGACTTACCTTGACTAGAGAAAAACAATGGAAGCCAGCAGGCCTTGCGGTTCTGTGAAAGAGAAAGAGCTGCATAGGAATTAAAAAGAGACAGTCAACAAAACAGTCCACGTCTGGCTTGCAACCATGCGACTTACCTTGAGTAGAAAAAAACAATGGAAGCCAGCAGGCCTTGCGGTTCCGTGAAAGAGAAAGAGCTGTATAGGAATTAAAAAGATACATTCAACAAAACAGTCCACGTCTGGCTTGCAACCATGCGACTTACCTTGACTAGAAAAAAACAATGGAAGCCAGCAGGCCTTGCGGTTCCGTGAAAGAGAAAGAGCTGTATAGGAATTAAAAAGAGACAGTCAACCAAACAGTCCACGTCTGGCTTGCAACCATGCGACTTACCTTGACTAGAAAAAAACAATGGAAGCCAGCAGGCCTTGCGGTTCCGTGAAAGAGAAAGAGCTGTATAGGAATTAAAAAGAGACAGTCAACCAAACAGTCCACGTCTGGCTTGCAACCATGCGACTTACCTTGACTAGAAAAAAACAATGGAAGCCAGCAGGCCTTGCGGTTCCGTGAAAGAGAAAGAGCTGTATAGGAATTAAAAAGAGACAGTCAACCAAACAGTCCACGTCTGGCTTGCAACCATGCGACTTACCTTGACTAGAAAAAAACAATGGAAGCCAGCAGGCCTTGCGGTTCCGTGAAAGAGAAAAGGCTGTATAGGAATTAAAAAGAGACAGTCAACAAAACAGTCCACGTCTGGCTTGCAACCATGCGACTTACCTTGACTAGAAAAAAACAATGGAAGCCAGCAGGCCTTGCGGTTTCGTGAAAGAGAAAGAGCTGTATAGGAATTAAAAAGAGACAGTCAACCAAACAGTCCACGTCTGGCTTGCAACCATGCGACTCACCTTGACTAGAAAAAAACAATGGAAGCCAGCAGGCCTTGCGGTTCCGTAAAAGAGAAAGAGCTGTATAGGAATTAAAAAGAGACAGTCAACAAAACAGTCCACGTCTGGCTTGCAACAATGCGACTTACCTTGACTAAAAAAAAACAATGGAAGCCAGCAGGCCTTGCGGTTCCGTGAAAGAGAAAGAGCAGTATAGGAATTAAAAAGAGACAGTCAACAAAACAGTCCACGTCTGGCTTGCAACCATGCGACTTACCTTGACTAGAAAAAAACAATGGAAGCCAGCAGGCCTTGCGGTTCCGTGAAAGAGAAAGAGCTGTATAGGAATTAAAAAGAGACAGTCAACCAAACAGTCCACGTCTGGCTTGCAACCATGCGACTTACCTTGACTAGAAAAAAACAATGGAAGCCAGCAGGCCTTGCGGTTCCGTGAAAGAGAAAGAGCTGTATAGGAATTAAAAAGAGACAGTCAACCAAACAGTCCACGTCTGGCTTGCAACCATGCGACTTACCTTGACTAGAAAAAAACAATGGAAGCCAGCAGGCCTGGCGGTTCCGTGAAAGAGAAAGAGCTGTATAGGAATTAAAAAGAGACAGTCAACCAAACAGTCCACGTCTGGCTTGCAACCATGCGACTTACCTTGACTAGAAAAAAACAATGGAAGCCAGCAGGCCTTGCGGTTCCGTGAAAGAGAAAGAGCTGTATAGGAATTAAAAAGAGAAAGTCAACCAAACAGTCCACGTCTGGCTTGCAACCATGCGACTTACCTTGACTAGAAAAAAACAATGGAAGCCAGCAGGCCTTGCGGTTCCGTGAAAGAGAAAGAGCTGTATAGGAATTAAAAAGAGACAGTCAACCAAACAGTCCACGTCTGGCTTGCAACCATGCGACTTACCTTGACTAGAAAAAAACAATGGAAGCCAGCAGGCCTTGCGGTTCCGTGAAAGAGAAAGAGCTGTATAGGAATTAAAAAGAGAAATTCAACCAAACAGTCCACGTCTGGCTTGCAACCATGCGACTTACCTTGACTAGAAAAAAACAATGGAAGCCAGCAGGCCTTGCGGTTCCGTGAAAGAGAAAGAGCTGTATAGGAATTAAAAAGAGACAGTCAACAAAACAGTCCACGTCTGGCTTGCAACCATGCGACTTACCTTGACTAGAAAAAAACAATATAAGCCAGCAGGCCTTGCGGTTCCGTGAAAGAGAAAGAGCTGTATAGGAATTAAAAAGAGACAGTCAACAAAACAGTCCACGTCTGGCTTGCAACCATGCGACTTACTTTGACTAGAAAAAAACGATGGAAGCCAGCAGGCCTTGTGGTTCCGTGAAAGAGAAAGAGCTGCCTAGGAATTAAAAAGAGACAGCCAACAAAACAGTCAACGTCTGGCTTGCAACCGTGCTACTTACCTTGACTAGAAAAAAACAAAACAATGGAAGCCAGCAGGCCTTGTGGTTCCGAGAAAGAGAAATGGCTGCATAGGAATTAAAAAGAGACAGCCAACAAAACAGTCAACGTCTGGCTTGCAACTATGTGACTTACCTTAACTAGAGAAAAACAATGGAAGCCAGCAGGCCTTGCGGTTCCGTGAAAGAGAAAGAGCTGCATAGGAATTAAAAAGAGACAGTCAACAAAACAGTCCACGTCTGGCTTGCAACCATGCGACTTACCTTGACTAGAAAAAAACAATGGAAGCCAGCAGGCCTTGCGGTTCCGTGAAAGAGAAAGAGCTGTATAGGAATTAAAAAGAGACAGTCAACAAAACAGTCCACGTCTGGCTTGCAACCATGCGACTTACTTTGACTAGAAAAAAACAATGGAAGCCAGCAGGCCTTGCGGTTCCGTGAAAGAGAAAGAGCTGTATAGGAATTAAAAAGAGACAGTCAACAAAACAGTCCACGTCTGGCTTGCAACCATGCGACTTACCTTGACTAGAAAAAAACAATGGAAGCCAGCAGGCCTTGCGGTTCCGTGAAAGAGAAAGAGCTGTATAGGAATTAAAAAGAGACAGTCAACAAAACAGTCCACGTCTGGCTTGCAACCATGCGACTTACTTTGACTAGAAAAAAACGATGGAAGCCAGCAGGCCTTGTGGTTCCGTGAAAGAGAAAGAGCTGCCTAGGAATTAAAAAGAGACAGCCAACAAAACAGTCAACGTCTGGCTTGCAACCGTGCTACTTACCTTGACTAGAAAAAAACCAAACAATGGAAGCCAGCAGGCCTTGCGGTTCCGTGAAAGAGAAAGAGCTGTATAGGAATTAAAAAGAGACAGTCAACAAAACAGTCCACGTCTGGCTTGCAACCACGCGACTTACCTTGACTAGAAAAAAACAATGGAAGCCAGCAGGCCTTGCGGTTCCGTGAAAGAGAAAGAGCTGTATAGGAATTAAAAAGAGACAGTCAACAAAACAGTCCACGTCTGGCTTGCAACCATGCGACTTACCTTGACTAGAGAAAAACAATGGAAGCCAGCAGGCCTTGCGGTTCTGTGAAAGAGAAAGAGCTGCATAGGAATTAAAAAGAGACAGTCAACAAAACAGTCCACGTCTGGCTTGCAACCATGCGACTTACCTTGAGTAGAAAAAAACAATGGAAGCCAGCAGGCCTTGCGGTTCCGTGAAAGAGAAAGAGCTGTATAGGAATTAAAAAGATACATTCAACAAAACAGTCCACGTCTGGCTTGCAACCATGCGACTTACCTTGACTAGAAAAAAACAATGGAAGCCAGCAGGCCTTGCGGTTCCGTGAAAGAGAAAGAGCTGTATAGGAATTAAAAAGAGACAGTCAACCAAACAGTCCACGTCTGGCTTGCAACCATGCGACTTACCTTGACTAGAAAAAAACAATGGAAGCCAGCAGGCCTTGCGGTTCCGTGAAAGAGAAAGAGCTGTATAGGAATTAAAAAGAGACAGTCAACCAAACAGTCCACGTCTGGCTTGCAACCATGCGACTTACCTTGACTAGAAAAAAACAATGGAAGCCAGCAGGCCTTGCGGTTCCGTGAAAGAGAAAGAGCTGTATAGGAATTAAAAAGAGACAGTCAACCAAACAGTCCACGTCTGGCTTGCAACCATGCGACTTACCTTGACTAGAAAAAAACAATGGAAGCCAGCAGGCCTTGCGGTTCCGTGAAAGAGAAAAGGCTGTATAGGAATTAAAAAGAGACAGTCAACAAAACAGTCCACGTCTGGCTTGCAACCATGCGACTTACCTTGACTAGAAAAAAACAATGGAAGCCAGCAGGCCTTGCGGTTTCGTGAAAGAGAAAGAGCTGTATAGGAATTAAAAAGAGACAGTCAACCAAACAGTCCACGTCTGGCTTGCAACCATGCGACTCACCTTGACTAGAAAAAAACAATGGAAGCCAGCAGGCCTTGCGGTTCCGTAAAAGAGAAAGAGCTGTATAGGAATTAAAAAGAGACAGTCAACAAAACAGTCCACGTCTGGCTTGCAACAATGCGACTTACCTTGACTAAAAAAAACAATGGAAGCCAGCAGGCCTTGCGGTTCCGTGAAAGAGAAAGAGCAGTATAGGAATTAAAAAGAGACAGTCAACAAAACAGTCCACGTCTGGCTTGCAACCATGCGACTTACCTTGACTAGAAAAAAACAATGGAAGCCAGCAGGCCTTGCGGTTCCGTGAAAGAGAAAGAGCTGTATAGGAATTAAAAAGAGACAGTCAACCAAACAGTCCACGTCTGGCTTGCAACCATGCGACTTACCTTGACTAGAAAAAAACAATGGAAGCCAGCAGGCCTTGCGGTTCCGTGAAAGAGAAAGAGCTGTATAGGAATTAAAAAGAGACAGTCAACCAAACAGTCCACGTCTGGCTTGCAACCATGCGACTTACCTTGACTAGAAAAAAACAATGGAAGCCAGCAGGCCTGGCGGTTCCGTGAAAGAGAAAGAGCTGTATAGGAATTAAAAAGAGACAGTCAACCAAACAGTCCACGTCTGGCTTGCAACCATGCGACTTACCTTGACTAGAAAAAAACAATGGAAGCCAGCAGGCCTTGCGGTTCCGTGAAAGAGAAAGAGCTGTATAGGAATTAAAAAGAGAAAGTCAACCAAACAGTCCACGTCTGGCTTGCAACCATGCGACTTACCTTGACTAGAAAAAAACAATGGAAGCCAGCAGGCCTTGCGGTTCCGTGAAAGAGAAAGAGCTGTATAGGAATTAAAAAGAGACAGTCAACCAAACAGTCCACGTCTGGCTTGCAACCATGCGACTTACCTTGACTAGAAAAAAACAATGGAAGCCAGCAGGCCTTGCGGTTCCGTGAAAGAGAAAGAGCTGTATAGGAATTAAAAAGAGAAATTCAACCAAACAGTCCACGTCTGGCTTGCAACCATGCGACTTACCTTGACTAGAAAAAAACAATGGAAGCCAGCAGGCCTTGCGGTTCCGTGAAAGAGAAAGAGCTGTATAGGAATTAAAAAGAGACAGTCAACAAAACAGTCCACGTCTGGCTTGCAACCATGCGACTTACCTTGACTAGAAAAAAAACAATGGAAGCCAGCAGGCCTTGCGGTTCCGTGAAAGAGAAAGAGCTGTATAGGAATTAAAAAGAGACAGTCAACCAAACAGTCCACGTCTGGCTTGCAACCATGCGACTTACCTTGACTAGAAAAAAACAATGGAAGCCAGCAGGCCTTGCGGTTCCGTGAAAGAGAAAGAGCTGTATAGGAATTAAAAAGAGACAGTCAACCAAACAGTCCACGTCTGGCTTGCAACCATGCGACTTACCTTGACTAGAAAAAAACAATGCAAGCCAGCAGGCCTTGCGGTTCCGTGAAAGAGAAAGAGCTGTATAGGAATTAAAAAGAGACAGTCAACCAAACAGTCCACGTCTGGCTTGCAACCATGCGACTTACCTTGACTAGAAAAAAACAATGGAAGCCAGCAGGCCTTGCGGTTCCGTGAAAGAGAAAGAGCTGTATAGGAATTAAAAAGAGACAGTCAACCAAACAGTCCACGTCTGGCTTGCAACCATGCGACTTACCTTGACTAGAAAAAAACAATGGAAGCCAGCAGGCCTTGCGGTTCCGTGAAAGAGAAAGAGCTGTATAGGAATTAAAAAAGAGACAGTCAACAAAACAGTCCACGTCTGGCTTGCAATCATGCGAGTTACCTTGACTAGAAAAAAACAATGGAAGCCAGCAGGCCTTGCGGTTCCGTGAAAGAGAAAGAGCTGTATAGGAATTAAAAAGAGACAGTCAACCAAACAGTCCACGTCTGGCTTGCAACCATGCGACTTACCTTGACTAGAAAAAAACAATGGAAGCCAGCAGGCCTTGCGGTTCCGTGAAAGAGAAAGAGCTGTATAGAAATTAAAAAGAGACAGTCAACAAAACAGTCCACGTCTGGCTTGCAACCATGCGACTTACCTTGACTAGAAAAAAACAATATAAGCCAGCAGGCCTTGCGGTTCCGTGAAAGAGAAAGAGCTGTATAGGAATTAAAAAGAGACAGTCAACCAAACAGTCCACGTCTGGCTTGCAACCATGCGACTTACCTTGACCAGAAAAAAAGCAATGGAAGCCAGCAGGCCTTCTGGTTCCGTGAAAGAGAAAGAGCTGCATAGGAATTAAAAAGAGACAGTCAACAAAACAGTCAACATCTGGCTTGGAACGTCAGACATGCCTTGTATGCAGACGGCATCACGATATGGACGGTCGGAGGGTCCATAGGAGAACAACAAGAGGCATTACAGGAGGCAGTAGACGTCGTAGCAAGCTATGCGGAGACATGCAGACTGCAATGCGCGCCGGAGAAGTCGGAGCTCCTCATAATCGAGAAGCGCTCACGAGGACGATCAACAGCCCCGGCACCAACCATCCACCTGCGAATAGGTCCTAGAGAAATTACCAAGACAGACAGACTTCGGATCCTCGACTTACACTTACAAAAGGACGGAGGCGGAGGATACGCCATACATAGGGCTCCGTGTTTTCGATGTTTATTTTTTCTGAAAATCGGCGGGTGTTTACCGGAGTTTATATTTCTGGCGGAAATTCGGCGTTTATCGGAGTTTATTTCCCGTAAATCCCCAATTCTCCGAAATTCGGAGTTTTGCATTATTCTTAAAACCCAAAAATGTTTACTAAAATATCAAAACACACTAAGCACATTTTATTTTTCCTAGAACGTTTGAATGGACAAAAACGTATACGCACAAGCAAAATACTTGAACACAGAACACCTTTAATTTTGCGTATAACAACCTTAGCTTAAAGCTTATTGTAAAACACGCAAGCATACTTTGCGAGATCGCTGTCAGTGATCGAAGCGCGCTCCTTTTTATTGACGACTCTCAGCTTTGAAAACGCCCTTTAACGTTAGCTCTAGAAACAGGAAGCATCAGAAGACGCAGCGCGCAGCGAGAAAGCACTGGCCACTCGACATTGTGAAGTCTACAAAACGACAGGGGTTCAACGATGTTACGTATTCCATAGCACTGATAGTTCACAAAATCACTCAGGAGCTAACTAAAGTCGTCAGTTTCAAGAAGCACTAATTGAAAAATAGGCGCATAGGTTTCGAATGCGCAGGGAAGCTCATGCTTCACATTTGGGTTCGCAATTTGAACACAGTACCAAAACGATTCTTTGGTGTACTGGAGTTGATCGCACAGGTTCCTCTCAGATGTCTGTCTCCACTTTTCGGCGACAGCAGCGTAGTATCCGTTAGAGTCTGCGACGGTCGTTAAGCGTTGATTCTCGTCAAGGAGGTCCAACATACTTGTGACATTTGATGCGAAAACCTCGGTTGGATCCCACCATTGACTGATGGGTGCGTGCAAACGAATATGGGATAAACTTGGTGTATCAGGGTAATCTCTGCCTCAAGTTCCTTAATTATTGAGATCACGGCACACGCATTGGTCTTCAGAAACCTCATCTTAACGAGCAAGTCGTGCACAGCTTCAGGCGATGAAACAAGAGTCCTGAGCTTCTCACACTTCGTCCCCTTGGCTTCGTCGCTTCTCAAGAAAGACATAATGGCGTGCCAGTAGTCCAAAATGTCTTCTAGAGCTTCATAAAAAGAGAACCACCTCGACGGACATACGGTTTTCAGTTACTTGATGGTCATACCTATGGCCAAGCAAATCGGAGTTTATCGGATAAATCCGAATTGCCAAAAATTTTACCGGCGAATGTTTATCGGATTTTTTCGGATAAAACCGAAAACACAGAGCCCTAGCCATACAGAAGCTACAACACACGACCACGCAGATCTTGCGCATGATTCAACAAATTACCAGTAGGAAGAGGGGACTCAAGGAACAGGACCTTATCCGATTAGTTCAGGCTCTGATTGTGAGCCGCATTGCGTACTCGGCACCACATTTAAATTTCAGTAACGCGGAAGTGGAGGTGCTCGACCAGCTGATATGCAAGGCGTATAAGCAAGCGTTCGGACTCCCACCCGGAACGGCTACTTTTCGCCTCGAAGAGACAGGGGTGTACAACAACGCACGGGAAATCATAGAGGCCCACTTGGTAAGCTAGAAGGAAAGTCTACTACGTACAACAGCGGGACGCTGCGCCTTGGAACGTCTTGGATATTCCGTACGGAAGACCAGCGCACTGACCAAAATCCCAACACGAATACAAAAAACTATGCACGTCTCACCGATTCCCAGGAACATGCCCCAAACTTCCACATCGGACGGAGACAAGCCCGAGCGCAGGCGCTCGCGAGAAAGTATGGAAACCACCCCAATGTCTTGTACGTATACGCGGCCAGCACCGCAAGAAGCACCGCATTCGTCACCAGCGTAGTCGACAGTCACGGGACCGAAATAAATACATCGTTGGTTTCCAGAGTGAGCGCTGCGGAGGCAGAGGAACTAGCGATAGCGTTAGCCATCACGAGACCGCACTGGGATTGCGTCATAGTTCTGACAGACTCTCAGACGGCATGCAGAAATTATTCCAGGGCCAAAATTTCCAGGGCTGCAGATCGCATTCTGAATGGAGCGTACCAGCTGCCACCATACATACAAATCGTGTGGACTCCGGGGCATGAGTCCTTACGCGGCAATCAGCAGGCACACGCCTACGCCCGAGCGCATGCACACCGGGAGCCGCGAGATGACCGCGCCGAGCAGTTCCAACCACAGCCCATACCATCAACCTACACTCACATCCTACAACACTATTGCCTTTCACGAAGAACACTACCCCCACCGCATAATGCTCTGACGCGAGAGGAAGCCGTAATATGGCGAAAACTCCAAACAAACACCTATCCACATTTGAGTCTTTACCATGCCATACACCCTGCGCTGTATTCCTATAAATGTCCACACTGTGATCAATGTGCAACACTTTACCACAAGGTATGGGCTTGTGCAAACACACCACAGCTCACACCCATAACACACCCCACCACACGGCAATGGGAGGCAGCGCTGTCCAGCTCCGACTCGACGGACCAGCTCAACCTGGTCAATCGAGCGAGAAGGGCAGCTAAGGCCGCTGGACTCCTGGACTGAGGGGACCACCCACTGCAGAGCGGAGTAGCTACCTACGCTCGCGTGCTCTTTGGATTAAAGTTTATTCTCTCTCTCTCTCTCTCTCTCTCTCTCTCTGTCTGGCTTGCAACTATGCGACTTACCTTAACTAGACAAAAACAATGGAAGCCAGCATGCCTTGTGGTTCCGTGAAAGTGAAAGAGCTGCATAGGAATTAAAAAGAGACAGTCAACAAAACAGTCAACGTCTGGCTTGCAACCATGCGACTTACCTTGACTAGAAAAAAAACAAAAAAACAATGGAAGCCAGCAGGCCTTGTGGTTCCGTGAAAGAGAAAGAGCTGCATAGGAATTAAAAAGAGACAGTCAACAAAACAGTCAACGTCTGGCTTGCAACCATGCGACTTACCTTGACTAGAAAAAAAAAACAATAGAAGCCAGCAGGCCTTGTGGTTCCGTGAAAGAGAAAGAGCTGCATAGGAATTAAAAAGAGACAGTCAACAAAACAGTCCAAGCCTAGCAAGCTTCTATATGTTTACCTTAAGTTTGATTGGTGAGCACACAACTGTTTGAAAAATATGGCTGCTTAGCCCATCGTTGAACTCTTTACTTCCGTTCCAACATGTGCTCTACAGCAAGATAAAAACAAATTTATAACAGCATCCAAACCTTGACAACGATATATGATTGACAAGAATGTAAGAAAATTACAATTCATGACCTGCTTTAAACTTCAACAGATACTCAGCAGTCTGTAAAGTTGCAGCCGTGATGTTTATTTTACGTGTAAATAGGCGAATTGATTTTCAATTGCACAAAATCTTCATAACACTATTGAAAAGATATCTGCCCTGGACCACGGAGTAAGATAAACAGGAACGCCGACTGCGCCGCCGCGCAACGCATTCGCTCGGGACAAACCGTGCAACGCTAAATTATACATCGCGTAGCGCCATCTGTCGAGGCGCGTGGAAAACACTCAACAGCTTGCTTCAATGTGCGCATGCGCTGATTGGCGGAGACCGGCGGCGACGGCGGCGCAGAACCGGCAGCGCGGTACCCGTAGATTGTGTCGTCTGCTACCAACGTGGACCCTCGGCCGTCTCAATTTGACAGCAATCAAACACAAAAAAATATATGCGCACAAATAATAAACGCGCAAATAAACACGCGGTAGCGCTTTTATGCACGCATACGAAACATTTTTAGATGTCTTTAGAGGAAACAGACGGTAAATGATGCTGTACAAAAAGACACAACAGAAGTACTTGTTTTTCACTCCTCTACGTCTGCGCGGAAGCGAAGGTGCGAAATTTTCGTCTTCCTCGCTTTGTTTACCATGCCTGCAGTATGTTTATTCATGCCTGACGGAACAAGGTATCTTGATACTTGTGCGTGAAGAGACTGAGCAACAGGACAGTGTTTTGTTCCCGGCTGTAAATCTGGTTATGGCAAAGGACGCGAGAAGTTTTCGCTCTTCGCTTCGCCATCTGATCTTCAACTACTGTACCAGTGGCGTTAAAAAATTCCTGAAATAAGCGAGCACTTAAAGCAATGGACAAAATATGTGCGTGACACTTCGAGAAGCAGCTTATTTTTTTATAGTTACTTCAGCAAAGACAAAGCGATGTCCTACTAGATGTAAAGAAAGTGCCTCGACTTCGAAGCGGAGCCGTTCCTTCAATTTGTTTAGGGAAGCCTGGCGTAGCTCAATGATGCTGAATGCCAGGAGGAACCAGAAGGCGCCAATGCGGAAGCACGAGAGGAGCTCAATTTAAATTTGTCTACAACTACACACAGTGCATTTCCTTGTCCAGAGATACGCCGTAATGTAGAGAGAGAAAAAGAAAGGGAAAGAAAGACAAGGAGGTTAGCCAGTGGCTGGCTACCCTGTAAATTCTCAGCCTTGCCTTCGAGATGATTCCCCCAGTTATGCAGACACATAATCAGAGCTTCTCTTGTGAAATAATGAGCAGGAAACAGTGGCAGGAATTCCCAATTATTATGTTTAATACGAATGTGGCGATTCTGCTCGCAAGAGAACCGGGCGACACAAAAAGCACCGCGAAAAACAAGGAAGCAAGCGAAGCATCTTAGCACTTGATGCGTGCTCAGATGAAAAAGAGTGATAAACGTCAGTTTTTGCACAAAAACTTCTTTTCGCTGTCGTCTGTCATTGCTTGAGACCACCCGAACTGCCGTTATATCGCCTTACCATTTGCTATAGTTTTTCTTTCCGTCTTAGTTTCCGTAATTTGTTTATTTTCTGTTCCTGTGCCTTGTAAAGTTCCACGTAGGCCACCTGACAACTGCCCTGCATTTGGCCTGTACAAAATAAATTAAATAAAATGATACATCACTTGTTTCTCCTGCTGACGAAACTTCGTGAACCGCAAGAGCTATGTGCGCTACAGGCGTCAGGGCGTGCGCGGAGCAGGCGACAAAACGGATAGGCAAGCAGGCGCCGCGAGAGAGTACCCGCGCCTTTGCTCCTTCGGTTTGTTGGGCCCGCCTCTCCGCTGCAGAGTTTTTCTTCATTCGTAGCGCCATCTGGCGAACACGCTGTGTAGCAGGAACCGGCGTTTCAGAATTTGTCCCTTCCAGACGAGCGGAGTCGGCGCTCCTGTCTTATCTTACTCCGTGCCCTGGACGCACAAAAGATGCACGGTCCCGCCAAAACAAAAGTGGCGTGCAAGTTGTAGCAGGTAAACGTATACGTACCGTAAGGAACTGCACCGTATCTGCAGGCGCTGGTCAAGGCTTGAACGTGACCAAAAGAGCGGTGCAGAGGCTATGTAGGCTCGATAGAACTTGGGAAGAGAACCATGAGCACCGGCAAGCGAACGCTTGCGAGCCATGCAGCACGGCCCTTTGGATCGCTCGCGGTTAAAGCCCCTTGATAATTCTAAAGTACCGCCACTCTTAGTACTCTGCCGCCGGCGCGCGACCTCCTCGCCTCCTCCTCGCCCCTCGCGAGCCCCTTCCGCGGCAGACGGTCTTGCGCCCGTTTTCCTGGACGATGCGTGGTCTCCCTGCCGTTGCCCTTGGAAACAAGCGGTGCGTTTTGCTTTTTCGTTCGCGCCATTTTGCGCCTTAGCTCGGTTGGCTCGGCAATAGAGAACGCCGCACGCTAACATTGCACGCTGTTTCGCCCACTGTCTGCTAGCGCTACGCCGTGCAGCTTTAGCCGTGCAGCATCATAGGCGCCGACTACGCGGGGGCTCCGGGGCTCGAGCCCCTCCGGAATTTTCCCGAGGGGGCTGAGCCCCCCCCCCCCCCCCGTGATACGTAGCCTACCCCCCCCCCCCCGCCCCTAAAATGTCATTACCGGAGTTCTGTTACCCAAATAATTTGAGGACTCTTTTGCGTTGCCTCCATATTTTCACTTTTGTTGTGGCAAAAAGCTTATGCCACCATTGTTGGCGCGGACGTGCACGGCTTTTAATTCATACTTTAGCTTTATTTCGGCAAATCCTGACAATAGGAGAACAAGCGCATTAGAAGCACCAGCGGCGGCTACCTGATCCGCGTTTTCTCTCATGAACATATTTTAAAAATTTCCGCTGAGAACACAATGCACAAACACAATATATTTAAATATATACAAAGGACCAAATTTATTATATTTTTTAAAGAGAAGGAGGTATCCAACTAAATGGATAGCCTATACCTAGAGAATGTATCTGTTGATGTATGTTCACCTCACTTCAAATTACTTTGCGTGC
The DNA here is from genome assembly GCF_013339745.2 of Dermacentor silvarum. NCBI lineage: Eukaryota > Metazoa > Arthropoda > Arachnida > Ixodida > Ixodidae > Dermacentor > Dermacentor silvarum. The sequence continues at coordinate 178,040,168 of NC_051161.1, read as the reverse complement.
TTTTTTGACCCTGAAAAAAAAAACCTGCAGACTTCAGTGACCCCTTCGGCAGAGTCTTCTATGAACGGCGTGTGAAAAGCACGTGAGTGATATGTGTCTCAATATTGATTCTCTTTCCAGTAGGCAATGCTAACGACTGGCTACAAAATAAAATTTAAAAAACCTATTCTAATTATTTACAACATTTACGCATTAGGGGTGGAAACATCGCCTCTTGCATGCAGAGGCCATAAATACGCGGCCATAAATACACTTTCAACAAATTTTTAAAGGATGCCTGTGGAGATTTATAGTTCATGAGCTGGTCTACAGAGAAGACGTGGACATTACTTGCACAAAAAAATTGAAATGCATAATCGACTAACTAAAAAATCACCAATTAGATTTTTAACAGTAACTTATGGTCTGTGTTGCAATTTACAAATTCTAGCCGTGCAATTCGCAAGGCGGATGCACTAGGAACTAATTCTCAGGATGGCACCAGTTTCGATATATTAATTCCCGAACATTGCGGAGAAATGCATTAGCGTTCCAGTTACTGTTGTGCTTACCCGCCGTGGTTGTTTAGTGGCTATGGTGTTGGACTGCTAAGCATGAGGTCGCGGGATCAAATCACGGCGACCTCATGCATTTCGATGGGGCGAAATGCTAGAACACCCGTATACTTAGATTTAGGTGCACGTTAAAGAACCCCAGGTGGTCTAAATTATTCCAGAGTCCTCCACTACGGCGTGCCTCATAATCATATCGTGGTTTTGGCACGTAAAATCCCATAATTTGTTCTTTTCATACTTTTGTGCTTTGATGCATAAAACGACGTTTTGTTGAGAAAGTGACTGGCACGCCAATGTATTTCTCCGCAAAGTTAGAGAATTAATATCTCGACACTGGTGTTTGTCTGAGAATTAGTTCAAAGTGGATCCGCACTCCACGGCTAGAATTTGTAAATTGCAACATGGGCCATAAGGTAATTAGCTAAAAACCTAATTGATCAATTTTGTTAATTAGTCGATTATTCATTTCATTTTTTTTGTGCAAGTAAAGCCCGCCTCTTCGAGTAGATGAGCTCATATGAACTAGAATTGTACTATCTGCCACAGGCCACCTTTAAAAATTTTGGTAACTGTTCGCTGAAACACCTTGTATATAGAATTCACTCAGTAACCGAAATGATGTCAAGCCGGATGCACTCAAAATCAGAATAAATAGAAGTCTAGAAGTCATGCGCAGCAGCGCTTATACTCGGACTAAAAGTACTAAAAAATAAAAAAGACTGTAGTTTAGCTCGCAAGGCGAAGCAGTATTAGTGATAGCGAAATACAAGACAATTACACGAAGGAAGATTCTTAACGTGTAAATCCGTGTAAGGATGGCACCCGTGTAAGGGCCGCACCCATAACTTGACAGCGAATAATAATTAAAAAAAGACATCCAACCGAAAAGCAATCGCGTTCCGTGCGCTGATTCTGATCAGGCTCAACAGCGAATTGTCGCGTGCAGGGTACTTTCCCGCGTCGCTACTGGATGTGAAGAGCAGGCGATCGCGGAAGTTTACTGCGGATTTCATACTCCCAGTTGGAAAAATGAGGTCAAATGACCTGGTCCCATGAAAGGCTCGTCAAAATCGCGAAAGAAAAGTTTGGCCCTTACACGAGTCTATACGTTAGTTATAGTGGCCATATAAATTGTAGTAAACATTCATCTAAAATTAAAATAGCAAGCATAGTGTAATGCACGAACCATGTGAACCTGTAAATACCTCACTGGATGACCTCGAGCACTCGCTTTCACAACGCAAGCTTTATGAAGAACGCCGGCAGCGGAGGCGAACGGTTCGTACAGCCGCGCGATTCACCGCAACTCTGAAAATTAGATTCATCATCATTATCTGCCTATTTTTATGTCCACTACTTATGGCCTCTGTGAGTGATCTGCGATGATCTCTGTCTCCTAACTCTGTGACACTAGGGGCGCAGAAGACAGCCCGGCAAGGAAGACAGCGCGCATGAAGTTAGCAGCCATCCCTGGTCGCCCTTTATCATGAAGCCCACCCATTGTTACCAACAAATAGATATGGCGCGCGGGCCCTATAAGCGTCAGCCGCGCACAGTCATTCGCAGCTACGGCAGGGCTAGAGGAGAAGACGCGTACTCTCCTTCCCATTTGCGTTTCATTACGTGACCTACAATTAACCCAAATATTGAGCGCGTGGGAAGATAATGCCCATCAAGCCGTCATCCTTTTCGGCTCACTGTTACGTGCTTTTTCCCGCACCCACAGGGTATGGGTCGCTCCTGTATATGGCTTTTGGATTTAGTACGGAACATCACGGCGACGACAACCGCCACAATTTGCCTGAAGTGTCGATATAATTGCTTTCGCCAGAAAGCTAGAAATAGAAAATTGTCAGCAGAGGGTATATATAAAATATATATATATATATATATATATATATATATATGTGTGTGTGTGTGTGTGTGTGTGTGTGGATAGGTTTCAGAAAGCTGGTCGGGCCCCAGCACGACCCCCCCCCCAGGAACATGAGAACTTTCCGCCTATGGCCGTGCGGCTGCGCATATCTGCAGTAAGAAGCGTGATGATGGTTATGCAGTTTTTACGATACCGCAAGGAAAGCGTGATGGCTTGCGCAAGAAGCACTGGCTGCACAACATTGGCCGAAAGAACTTTGTTTCGATAAGGAACAGTATTGTTTGCCCAATGTGTACGTTGCATAAAAATGGGGTTCTCGTCAGAATGCTGAATATTCTGCTGGGACTCCATCACCTCGCACGTCGTCAACTGTTATTCAATCGGAAATGCAGCATTATAGATTCTGCTTTCCACTGAACAAGTATACCCGAAGATACAGCCTCTCGATCGTACTTATCGTGATTGTTAGGATCTGTTGTCTGTTTTACTGAAAATCGAAATAGCAGCTTGTAGAGGAGCTATTTACAGCTTCGATGTGTGCGTCAGTCACTTAAATACAATGAATGCAGGGTCTGAAAAAATTAGTGGGAAGTATACCCGTGGTATTGCAGGTGATGAGCGCCAGCTAGTCCACATTTTAAGGCGAGACCCTTAGTTGGATGTGTTTCAAGGTGAGCGTTTGAGGTACAGAAAGTAACGTGACCTAATGAAGGTCAGAAGCGAGCCAAATCATGTCCAGCCGTGTATAATAGATTATTAATGATTAGCAAAGTAAATTCATGACTTATTAATGATTGGATTAAGGTGGTTTATGGTCGATTAAGGTGGATTAAGGTTAAATAAGGAGGGCTAGGGTCGATTAGGTTGGATTGGGTTGTTTAGGGTGGATCAAGATGTATAAGGAGCATTAGGGTGGATTAACGTCGATTAACGTGCATGAAGGAGGATTGAGATGGATTAAGGTCGATTAAAGTGTATTAAAGAGAATTTGAGTGGTTTAAGGTCGAATAAGGTGGATTAAGGAGGATTAGAGTGGATTAAGGTCGAATAAGGTGCGCATTCGCGTCTCCTAGGCGATAGCTAAGTACACCTGGTAATCTTTTTCAGTTCTTGAATTTGCTTTGAACTGGGCTGACATGCACGCGTGAGTGGGTGACGATTATTATTTATTTTTCTCACGGATAGAGGCAATGTGCAGGAGGCGATCGCGCACCCTTGCTTTTGATTTCTAGGCGGATGCGGGGAATCTTCGCTTTAATACCGAATGCGTTACAAGCACCTTTCTTCGGTTTTGTTCGGTGGGTAAACCTGTTCCATCCATGTAACACGAGCCGATGTCATTGTGTCAATGTGCTTTGATTACAAAGGTTGAGCAATACATAATGATTATGGTTATGATGTAGCAATGCAGGGGAATATTATGTAGGCAATAACGTTTAGCACTGCAGCGTATTAGCCACTTGTACTTGTATAAAGGACGTTTTATTCATCCTGCCTGAGTGATTAACTCTTCGATAAATGTTCTAGCTACATTTCACTAAAGGCCAATTTCAGCCACGAATATTACAAGAACTTGGAAAAAAAAGGTGAAGCCCAACGCAGTTCCAACAATTTTCTCCCACCGACCTGTCGTGAAGCACAGGAAGCCACCTCGACAGCGGCATGAACATCGAACTGACAGTAGTAAGTGATTGCTGCTGCTTGCTCCTTGTCTCGCCTCTAATAATTTCAACAGTAATGATCTCGGTCGCTTAACGACGCAGCCAACGACGCTATGATCATTTATGCAGAGCCTGTCGCCACCGCAGGCTTGCCCGCAATCTACAATGCGCCGGCAATAGGGCCCCCCGCTTATCAAAATCACAATTTTAACTATCCTACTACATAATTTGACGATACGTCGGTGTGAACTATCAAAATACCTTATCTAGAGGCGTTTCTTTTGCCTAAAAATATAGAATGCATTCTCCCATAGGTATACCGAGTATTTTTTAAGCTTCATTGACACCGACGCCTAAAGAGTAATCTGTAAATACCTTTCCTCAGCTTCTGTTATTGTGGGCGATGAGTGGTTGCCGGCGCCACTTCATCGCACTGAAATTGCGCAACCGTCCTATTCAATGCCGAAACCACAGCGGAAAAGCTACTTTGACATTGAGACAAACACATGGACGGACGATGCACTCGCCAGTAATTGATTATAAGAAGGCACGCTGAATATAATACTTGCGGTGCACATGCGCGCACATGCAAGAAAAAAAAAAGCCAAACACAGAGTGATTTGCCACAACCAATCAGATGCACAAAGTAAAGCAGCGTATAATGTGGCAGAAAAAATAACTGCAGTGTAGAACTCGCCTGTCAGTAGGGAGGTAGTGGCCGAATACTGCACCAGGGAGGCCAATTCCTGTTCTGGTGAGGGAGTGACTTTGATTAAGCTTAGTGGGCCTTCCTAAATTGGTTGCACCTGAACTAGTATAGCCCCACTAGCTCTCGGCAATATATTTTTCTTGCCGTTGTCAGGCACCACTCCATGCCTGAAAATGTGGTGGACTGGAGTAAGATTCAAACTTACGACCTTCAGATTTGAAGTCGGGTATTCTACCTCTGCTCCACGCCACCACCTCGCCTAACAAATATGCAGCTTTAGAAAATGAAGATAAAGACAACATAGAGGTAATGAATGAAACCGTTGTTCTCAGAAGCAGCAATTGAAGCGGGAGGTGAGGCACCAAGGTAACCAGTAGGTAAGCTTTCCCAAGAAACAAAGGACCTAATAAAGAAACTACAACACATGAAAGTGTCTCTGAAAGTGTCTCTGAAAGTGTCGACAACACATGAAACTCAAGAGATCAGATAGAATTCGCTGAACTGGCAAAACTGATCAACAAGAAGAAAGTAAGGGATATTCGAAATTATAACGTGGGAAAGATTAAGGAAGCCGTAAAATAAGGACGCAGATTTAAATCAGTAAGAAGAAAGCTTGGCATAGGACAAGGCAAGATGTATGCACTGAAAGATAAGCATGGTAATATCATCAGCAATTTCGATGACATAGTAAAAGCAGCGGAAGAATTCTATACCGACCTGTACAGCGCCCAAAACAGACAAGCTACTTTCATTCGAAATAGTGATGAACCGGATACAGAGGCTCCTTCTATAACTAGCGATGAAGTTAGAAGGGCCTTGAAAGACATGACCAGGAGAAAAGCTGCTGGAGAAGATCGAATAAGAGTAGATTTAATCAAAGATGGAACAGATATCATGCTTGAAAAGGCATTGCATATAAAAATACGCAATGCCTCACAACTTCATGTGTACCAGAGAGCTGGAAGAACGCCAACATTATACTAATCTATAAGAAGGGAGACGTTAAAGAATTGAAGAATTATAGACCCATTAGGTTGCTTTCAGTATTGTATAACATATTCACCAAGATAATTTCCAATAGAATCAGGGCAACAATTGACTTCAGCCAACCAATAGGCTGGCTTCAGGAAGGGATATTTTACGATAGATCATATCCACGTCATCAATCAGGTAATTGAGAAATCTGCGCAGTACAATCAACCTCTCTATATGGTTTTCATAGATTATAAAAAGGCATTTGATTCAGTAGAGATACCAGTAGTCATAGAGTGTCACAGACCCCGATGAACGAGGTGCAGACGCCGGACTAAATTCCAAAGCCGACTTATCAGCTTCCGAAAATAATCCCACGAAAGCAAGGACAATTAAGAGTGGGCCCTCTGGTGCGCCAGCGAACGCCGGTTGCTGTCCAAAGACCGAGTCAGAGCCCAGAGTTGACAAAACACAACAAAATATATTCTTCACACAAGGCAGTTACACACTCACACTTGCACACTTAGGCTAGACACAACACAATACAAATCAGATTGGTATTAACAAACACAAGAAAATAATTCACGATAAGCACTAAGAGTCCAACACGTAAAGTACAAAATAAATAGGAACACTAAGTGTCCAATCGTATTCACCGTACTGGTTGGTCAGACGATCTCGGCGTGGCTCGGGGCAAATCTCGAAGAAGGAACTTCTTCCGGAAATGCAGACGCTCGATGAACTCGTCGACTAGCTTGCCGGGGAATCCCCTTCTTCCGCAGACACTCGGTCTTCACGTTACATCACTTCACCGGTGCGGACTGAACTCCTGAATTCCTGAATTCCCCACTGGACTCCGAACTGACGATGCTCGCACGGCGTTTATATAGCCGTCGACGGTCCTTCTCGAACATTCGATCGGAGTTGTGATTCCGTAGCACGGCCAAAGCTTGGGAAGCTTCTATACTTTTCTAGAACCTTCAACCGCCGCCGTCGTCGAGGGGGGGGGGGGGGGGGGGTTGATGACTCATGCTGTTGGCGCGCGTTCACGCTGTAGTTATGTCTGTCGACTCGCCGGGTGAGAAGGTGTCTCGGCGCGCGCGTGTGCTCTCTCTCTCTCTCTCTCTCTCTCCGGTTAACGTCGCTCCGTCGAGTCCCTTCCAGACGTTTCGGCGCCGTTAGCGTTGTTGCTTGAGGCGTATGCGCTCTCCCGCTTTGTTGAAGTTGCCGCGGGGCCGGCGTGTTCTTTAGCTGGCTTGCGTGACACGCGGCGCGCGCTTGGATTACGCGCTCTTTTGTGACATAGAGGCATTGCGTAATTAAGAAGTACAGGAGGCATACGTGAATATCTTAGCAAATATCTACAAGGATGCCATAGCTACCTTGGTTCTCCAGAAGAAAAGTAGAAAGTTACCTATCAAGAAAGGGGTCAGGCAAGGAGACACAATCTCTCCAATGCTATTCACTGCATGCTTAGAAGTATTCAAGCGCTTAGACTGGGAATGCTTAGGAGTGAGGATCAACGGCGAATATCTCAGCAACCTTCGGTTTGCAGATGACATTGTCCTATTCAGCAACAATGGGGACGAATTACAGCAAATGATTGAGGACCTTAATCGAGAAAGTGTAAGAATTGGGTTGAAGATAAATATGCACAAGACAAAGATAATGTTCAATAGCCTGGCAAGGGAACAAGAACTCAGGATCGCCAGTCGGCCTCTAGAGTCTGTAAAGGAGTACGTTTATCTAGGTCAATTACTCACAGGGGACCCTGATCACGAGAGAGAAATTTACAGAAGAATAAAATTGGGTTGGAGTGCATACGGCAGGCATTGCCAAATCCTGACTGGGAGCTTACCACTGTCGTTGAAGAGAAAAGTGTACAATCATTGCATTCTACCGGTGCTAACATATGGGGCAGAAACTTGGAGGTTAACAAAGAAGCTCGAGAACAAGTTAAGGACCGCACAAAGAGCGATGGAACGAAAAATCTTAGGACTAACGTTAAGAGTCAGGAAGAGAGCGGTGTGGATCAGAGAACAAACGGGGACAGCCGATACTATAGTTGACATCAAGCGGAAGAAATGGAGCTGGGCAGGCTATGTAATGCGCAGGATGGATAACCGATGGACCATTAGAGCTACAGAATGGATACCAAGAGAAGTGAAGCGCAGTCGAGGTCGGCAGTAAACCAGATGGGGTGAAGAAGTTAGGAAATTTGCAGGCGCAAGTTGGAATGCGCTAGCGCAAGACAGGGGTAATTGGAGATCGCAGGGAGAGGCCTTCGTCCTGCAGTGGGCATAATATATAGGCTAATGATGATGATGAGAACTCGCCTCAAAGCTCCTTTTACATCAGTGTGTGTCATTCATACGGCTTTAAGATGAAACCAGCCTCCTCATAAACGTTGCCTTCAGCATTCTCCATGCTGTTATCACCATTTTTCAAAATTTTCTACGCTACTGTGGCGCGCAACTGGCCAAAATCATGCGCCTCCATCGAATTCTGCAGCCCGTCCGCGGGAGGCCAGGCGCAATAGCGTGCCGTGCGCAGCCGGCGGGCGAGGAGAATCGAGGAGGAAAGCGCGGCGGGGAGGAGAGTGTCGCTACTTTCAAATTATCAAGGGGTTTTACTCGCGTTAACTTCAGCGCAACCCCTGGTGCGGTCAGATCTGTCGCGCGCGGCCAGATCTGTCGGTGACGATAGCTGAGCCGCTATTCTGGACATTCCGTCATTTTCTTCGAGGAGGCACGTAGGCGCGACGCTTACAAAATGGCGCTGATGGCCCCGATTTGCTTTCGTAACGTGACGCAAATTTGACGTTTCGCCTAAGAAACTGTAATCTAGGCATTGAACCTAGCGTTCTTGATAAATCAAAACAGTTTTCCTCCCCAGTAAAAATAAAGCAACTAGCTCAAAGCGTACGATTATATCATCAAAATGGTTTCTCGCTTCCGTCGTCTGCATGCGCACAAGCTGTCGTCTGCTAGGAGGCGTGTCCTCGGGAAACGGAATGAGTCATCGTGTATTGGCGCCCCGCGTTTGCTTTTTTCTACCTTGAGACAACATACGAGACCTACCAGTGATGATGAGCGCGGGCTCTAGGCCGCGTTATCGCTATCTCGTGACACGCAAGCGGCCGAATATCATCGATAGCGTTGCGGGGCATAGAGTAACATACGGATTACAAGAGTGGCCACTCCAGCCTAAAAGCGGCCGAGCTACGCAGCTTCATGCCGCCCGTTAGAGGGCAATACAACACTCCCTGTCTCCAAGGGAACACGCGTACTAGTTATCTACTGTAGTAAATTTTCTATAGTGCACTATACGTCTACTTGTCTATGTGGCTGTAGACGTAGACGTTATCAACGGGATCAGCCGGCCGTGAGCAGTGGATGATAAAACTAGTATAATGAATAACGCATCGGAAGGGGCAGCGCCTAAACCGTCGCCTCAGAAGTAAGATCTCTAAAGTCAATACAGCCATCGAGTAGCATTGTCAAACCCTCAGCCGGCAATAATGGACTGAGTTGTGTAACACGATGGATGCACAACTCCATCGCCCATCTACGTGGAAACTCCTCAGACACCTGCTTGACAATACTACCACCCGCACTGCCCAACAGGATCGGCTGCAGAAACTCTTTTATACGGAGACCCTTAAGCAAGGTCCACAACGAGTACTTGACTACCTCTGCACCAGATATATCTCCAGGGGACAAGTCAGTCCACACAGAAATTACATCGGTAATCCCAACCCTACACTAGACGCCGATTTCAGCGCATCTGAAATACATGCTGCACTTCGCAAGCTTAACGGTCGTTCTGCTCCAGGCCCAGACGGGGTCACAAACAAAACCCTTCGCAATCTCGATGACGAGTCCGTGTCCCATCTAACTGACTACATCAACGATTGCTGGCGCAATGGTGCCATCCCAGCTGCCTGGAAGACTGCCAACGTTATCCTAATCCCAAAGCCCGGCAAACCATCTAGCCTGAACAACCTAAGGCCTATCTCACTCACTTCATGCGTAGGCAAAGTGATGGAACACGCCTTCTTAGCACGCATCAACACACACCTCGAAGACAACTTTATCTATCCCCACACCATCATTGGATTTCGCCCTCACCTTTCTACTCAAGACGCTATGTTGCAGCTCAAACATCAAGTACTAAACGACCGTTCCCGTAACACGAAAGCCATCCTCGGACTCGACCTCACTCAAGCCTTTGACAGCATTTCCCATGACGCTATCCTTGACCAGGTCTCCCACCTCCGCCTGGGAGAGCGATCCTACAATTACATCCGTGACTTCCTCTGCAATCGCACAGCCACCCTCTCGGCCGGGGATTTACGATCAGACCAGCTTCCCCTTGGCAGCAAAGGCACCCCGCAAGGTTCAGTTATCTCTCCCATGCTTTTTTAACTTTGTCATGATTGGCCGTGCCCAGCAACTACAACGAGTCGACAATATCAACCATACCATCTACGGCGATGACATCACCATCTGGGCGTACTGAGGCAGCGATGGTCAAGTGGAGTCAGCCCTACAAACGGCGGTTGACACGGTTGAAGCCTATCTCCAAGGGACGGGACTGCGCTGTTCGCCGGCTAAATCGGAGCTTCTTCTCTACAAGCCCATTCAGCGGGGACGCCCTCCAAAACACCAATCTGAGCACCGACCCTGTGACTCTATCACCTTACGCCTTCAAGATGGCAGTCCTATACCACACGTCCCTAGTATCCGGGTCCTCGGTCTCACCATCTCTACCAACGGCTCCAATGCCTTGGCTCTCAACAAGATCTGCGCCCAATCTCAAAACACCCTACGGCTTCTTAAACGCATCTCCAACCGACGAGGGGGACTCAAAGAAGAAAGCCTTCTCCGCCTCGTGCAGTCCTTTGTCATATGCCACATCACCTACGTTGCTGCGTACCTCAACTGGTACCGGGCTGAACAAAACAAGCTCGACACCCTCATACGAGGGGTCTACAAGCAAGCACTTGGCCTCCCGCATTACACCAGTACTGAACTCTTCAACCAACTAGGAGTTCACAACACCCTTGCCGAACTCATTGAAGCACAACAACGCTCTCAGCTTGAACGGCTCACCCTTACTGAAACGGGACGCTTTATTCTATCTACGCTTGGCTTTACATCAGCAGCAGGGCCCCAAACAATCGATCCCGACTGACATCCGTAGCTTGATCCACGCAGGCCCTATTCCTAGAAATATGCACCCTGAATATAACAGGGCCCGGCGCCAAGCTCGGGCCGGAACAATCATAAAAGCCTTTGCTCGTGTACCTGGCGTTACATTTGTTGATGCCGCCCAATATTCCCATGGCACACGATTTGTGGCCGTCGCCACACGCGATGGAGTCCTACACCACGCCTCCAGCGTCACTACCCCCACTGCCGAAACGGCTGAAGAAGTGGCCATCGCCCTAGCCACTCTAGATCCCACCTGTCACACCATCGTGTGTGACTCGCTCAGCCGTCACTAACTTCAGCAAAGGCCGTATTTCTCCTCAAGCTCTTCGTATCCTCCGCCAGGCACCACACTCTAAAGAAAGCATGATCTCCCTGACATGGATCCCGGCCCACTCGGGCACTGTCCACCCACACCTCCCCAACCTCAACGAGGTCACCCACTCCATTGCTCGAGGACTAGTCAACCACGCCGGAGACACTGGAGACGAGTTGGACACCAGGGACAGTCTGACTACTTACAACGATCTCGTTAAGGCATTTTACCTTAGTCCCCGAATCTTCCCCCCACCTCACCCCAAGTTCAGCCGGGCACAGGCTACCACCCTGCGTCTGCTACAAACAAGTACGTACCCTTCACCCGCCCGCCTCCACCTTATATACCCTGAAGTTTACAATACCCCCAACTGCCGGTGCTGTGGCACTCACCCGGCTACGCTTCCGCATATGCTGTGGGAGTGCCCAGCACAGTACACACACATTAATACCACGACCCTCTCGTCGAGGTTGCCTGAGGCTCTGCGGAGCTCCGCCCTCGACGACCAAACCTGGGCGACCCAGCACGCCCGTGAGGCGGCGGCGAGGCAAGCCCTCGACGTCCCCTCATGGGAGGCTTAGGCCCGGCCATCTTAAAGTGCTGGTTCCGCAATAAATGTTTATTTCTCCTCCTCGCTACAAAATATCGCCCATGGTGTGATCAGGCAAGGGGATGCTACAAAAGATGTGCGATAACCTCTGCGTGGTCTTTGCTGGGTTCGTCTGCCAGAACGTCTGTCTGCTTGGCTGCTGCTTGGTAAGAAGGCCTTCATTACGTTCTTTTTTTCCCTTCATTACTTTGCAAAATGCTTATGTATTTGTCACTTCAGCCGTAAGTTGACATTTGTCGCATTCTGCTGTTCGGCGCAGAGAGCTTTTCGTGTTCTTCACTTCACGCATGACGTTGTGGATTGCTTCACATTATATAAGAAACAGCAATTTGGAATGCTGCGCGGCACGTTTGCGAGAAAATCGTTTCTTGGCGCGAGAAAGTGAGTCTGCACACGCCGGTATACGTAGTCTGAATTCAATGCACGCGTGTGCAATTGTGTGAAAGAATGCAGTTATGCTTAGGATCGTTATTCGTGGCGTGCGCAGATTGCTTGAAGCCTTTGTTACGAGCGCAATTAGACAGAACTTCCGAATTGAGAAGAGAGTTTGTAATCTGTGGCTACGACGTATTCTGAATAAACACTCCTGCCTCAGTAGCGCATGCATGGCACCGAAGGTATCTTTTTTTTTTTAGCTGCGACAATTGCACGTGACGCTTTTCGCGAAAGGGCGATCTGAAGTGCGTAGGTGAAAATTTGTGCGAATGCGGGAGGGAAGACATAACCAATACTTTTTTTTTCAGGTCATGCTGACCATAGTCAAGTACTACGGGAATAGACCCTTTTCCTAATTCAGTCTGGCAACACTGACACAGGAGGCTGCTCGCGCTGTTACTCTATCACTCTATGAGCTGTCCGCCATTAGTTGGTCTGAGCGAGCAGGGCGGTGTGTTCGCTGGTCGCTAGGTATCCACGCAGCAGATGCATGTCTTGGTCCAAAAGCCTCGCTGTCATACCGAAAAGCCTTGATATAGGCAAAATAGAGGCGTATCGAACGTCGAGAAGCGTCGGAAACCGCAATGAACTACGCAGCCATAAGTTCGTCGCAGAAAGCTACGTCCAATGCTCGACGATTGAAACACGTTCATTCACAGCGCAGTAAGTATCCTCGCTATCCTTTTCTTTTTGCATGCTTGCTAGTGTTTTTGTTGTTAAACGATACAACGACCGTTCGTAAGACACACAGGCTGATTCACATGCGTTTGCGAAGTGATATTTTGCCGTGCGGAAATATAACGTGTAGCTCGATATGACAGCTGTAATGACTGCGTTTATGCTGGCGCCAACAGAGGTTAACTTGTCGTTCTTACTTCAATGCAGTGATTCCACGCTCGTGCGCGTACGCGCTAAGTGCTTCAGGAGCCAAACGAAGACAGCAACACCATATGCCGTGTCAGCCCTGCTGACGCACGATGGTTTTGTGAAAGAGTGTACATGCGAGTGCGCTGCTAGAGCGAACGGCACATGTCACCATATCATGGGACTGTTGAAAGTCCTTGTGCCGCTTCTTGACAACGGGTATGCAGAGGCTCCGCCAGAAATGTTATGTACGGAACTGCCACAAATCTGGAGGAGGCCCCAGGGGCACAAAATACCGGCTTCTAGCGTCGACGAAGTTGACTGGAGAGCCGCACGGCCAGACGGTCTTTCTTACCCGCTCCCATCGCGTCTTTATGAAGCCAGAAAAACACCGCGGAGCGTAGAAGAGGTTCAGAAAGCTGTGAGGCAGTTTGCAAGAGAGATGGCTGCACATACTGCGAGTCCACTTCTGGAACACTGGCAGTCTGCAACACCAAAGAAAGCAGACAGTTTGTTTGGCGAGACATGCGAAGGCAGCCTCCTGTGGAGTCAGAAACCATTTGTGCCACATGACTTCACCACCTATTTATGCCGAGAAATTCAGGTTGGGGTGAATACGGAATTGACACCCATGTAGCCAGCATTTTTTTCAGAACCCATAAACACTGTTGTGTCGTGCGTGGGCCTGCCACCAAAGCAGCAGGCTGTAATCGAGGCAAGCAGATGCATGCATGTAGCATGCTGGCATTTAGCATGAAATAAAGCACAGGAAACACGAGAACATTGTGCACAACTTTCGCTTCTTTGTCTTCAACCTATGTAGCATACTCTTGCTACGTGCTGCTTAACTTGTGTTAACTAACCCACTTCCACAGTTTTATAACGCTTTTGCTCTGTATAGCCACCAAGAAAGAAGGTGACCCAATCCTGCGTATAACGAGCCTTTCTGACTTGTCTCAGCTGGCCTGACTATTCTTCTTTTTTTTGTCTTTTGTAGTCTTTTCTTTGAGCCATGGCTACGTGTGAACAATTCCGAGATTTTCCTTCTTTCACTAATACCTTTTCAAAAGTTGGCGAAAGCACTTTCACTATTTTTCACGTAAATGTGCGCAGTATTCGCAAGCACTGGAATGAATTTTGTCTCCAAGTTGTTGCTATGCGTGACATAGCTGATGTTTTTGTCTTAACTGAAATTAATATTGGGCAAGAGCATATTGGTCTATTTTCCCTCCAAGGTTATCACAATCATTTTTTTACACGGAAAGACGGCCGTGGTGGTGGAATTGCTGTTTTTATCAAAGAATGCTGGATTTCAAGTCCTCTGAATATAACCTTTACAACTGCTGAATCGCTAGCGCTTCGTATTCACACACAACTTTTTGCCATCACTTTGCTCGCTATTTATAGACCTCCAAACCAAAGCGTCAGGAAGTTTGTGGATGAGTTGCGACTACTTGCTTTTCCATCTGGTCATGTGTGCATGATAGGTGATGTTAACATTGATCGGCTGAAAAAAGAAAGGCACATCGTAGCTGAATACTTGAACACGCTCGCTGACTTTGGGATAGAAGCCGTTATCAACCTCCCGACACGTGTCGAAGTTTTGGGCGCATCACTCGTGTCTTCATGCCTAGATCACGTGAACGTCCGTTCCGAGAACGACCAGGTTTTCCCGTTTATTGTTGAGCAAAAGCTGTCGGACCACTTCTTTGTGGGGTGCAGCTTTATTTCGTCGCAGCGTATTACTGTCCAGAAAGCGATATCAGAAATTGACGTCGTTGATAACAGGAAGCTTGACTTGTCGTTACAGCATTACGATTGGCGATCTTTTCTTGCGGAAGTTCCTGCAAGCAAACTGTATGAATCTTTTACTACTGTTTACACGCAGATTGTGAACTCGTGTAGAAAGGTGGTCGTCATAAAACAACGAAAACCGGATTGCCCATGGATAAGTGGAAGTGCCTTATCCGTTATAGCAGAAAAGGAATATGCTTGGGCGCGTTATCGTCGTTCCCCTAAAAATCAGTTTTTTCGCGCAGCGTATAAGATGGCTCGCAATAAGGTTACCGCGGTGCTTAGAGCTGGACGACGAAAACACTTCCAAAATAAGTTTTCTGAATCTAGAAATAATCCATCCAAGGCCTGGTCTGTTGTTAATGAGTTAAGGGGTCGTCCACGCAAAGGTGCGTATGAAACCATTGCTAAAAATTTTGGACCTCCGTCTATTGTCCTAGCGGACCAATTCAACCTTTTTTTTTTCGTCTGCTACAACAAACTGGTCTAGTAATACTAGTTATCCTAGGCCGCCATCGGTGGCTGTGTCTGCCTTTCTACCAGAGTGCACTGAAGAAGATATTCGTTATATCCTCTTTAACTTCAAACAGGGCAAGTCAGTGGGACTGGATGGCGTGTCTGCTGACGTTCTTCGCAGAAACTTCGCGGCTCTGAAGAGTGTTCTTTTAGCTATCATAAACGACATTATAGCAACACAAATCATGCCATCTGGCCTTAAGGAAGCACTTGTGGTTCCCCTTTTCAAAAGTGGGCAGGTGAATTCTCTCACAAACTATAGACCTATTTCCATACTTTCGTGCATTGCTTTGATACTTGAAAAGCATATTTTTCAGGTAATGCAAACCTTCATTGATGCACATAACCTTTTATCGGCCAACCAATATGGATTTACCTCCGGGCGCGGCACTAAGTTAGCGCTAGATGAGCTAACTGATTTCCTTAATAATGCTCTTGAAAGCAGCGAATTTGCTTGCGCATTATTTTTAGACGTATCCAAAGCCTTTGATTCCGTGAATCACGATGTCTTACTTTGTAAACTTCATAGCTATGGCTTCCGAGGGCCTTTCCTGTCTCTCCTTAAGAATTACTTGCATCGTCGGAGTCAAGTTGTAGTAATCGGGAATATTAAAAGTAGGCCCACACAGTTGTCCAGGGGTGTTCCTCAGGGATCGGTTTTAGCACCCCTTCTATTTAACTTATACGTTAACGATCTCGCTCAGTCCATTCTTCATTGCCGAGTTTTCCAGTATGCTGACGACACGCTTCTGGTATCGCGTCATGCTAATTACGATCAAGCTGTGACTGAATTACAAGTTGACACTGTAAATGTCATGAGTTGGTACACTAATAACTTAATTTCTATCAATCAAAATAAAACTAAACTTGTATGTTTCCATAATCCCCTAAAACGTGTTTCTCTCATCACTCCCTTGTTTCTTCATTCTCCTCAGTGTAATAATTGTGCCTGCTCTCCTATTCCATACCTCTCAAGTGTCAAATATCTGGGTGTTCACTTTGATTCAAGTATGTCTTGGGATAGTCATTTGGCTAACGTTTGTGACCGGCTGCGCAAAATAGCATGTATACTATACGCTATCAAAGCATTATGCCCTGTTTATATAAGGAAAATGATAGCTCACACATTAGCGTACAGTGTGCTGCGCTATGGAATTTGTTCTTTTTACTTTTGTTCAGTGTTTTGGCGCAAAAGAGTTGAGTGCTTACTAAAATCTATAATTCGTGCCGTAATGTATGGTGTTCAAATTCCCAACAACTCTAATCTTTTTTGTCATCACGCATGCCTTCCTTCAGATTGTTATTTAAAGAAAGCGTCATTCTTATGTATCTATGGAATAATGAATTCTGCCTCCCATACGTCCCTGTTCGTACACTGCGCCCACGTGGCCATTTCATTTTGCCTAGAGTGCGCACTAGGTACGGTGAACGTGTTCGTGCTTTTTATGTGCCAAGTGCTCTAAATGACCTCCCAACCTATGTTTTCTCGTTACGCAGTCGGAAAGACGTGAAGTCTGTTATATTTGATTTGTATGCTTAATTTCTTTTTTTTTACCTTCCTACCTATTTTTTTTCTAGCTTTTTCCCTGTTTTTTTTTTCTTTTTCACTTCATAAATGAACAGATATGAATTGACAGTGGCGCATGCTCCGTTTTTGTGCCCTGCTGCCGGACACTGCCCCACAAGCCATTGTCGGCTTGGGCAGGCCCGTATTTTGTACCCTGTAAATCCACGAATAAAGATCATTATTATTATTATTATTGTAATATTTACAAAGGTATGTTGACTGTGGTTATGTCTGCTTTCTGTGCGTTAACTCTAAACGCAAGCTTTTCTGTGATGTCTGTTGATGGAGCTCACTGGCTTGACCAGACCTCTTGCCAGAAGAGCCTATGCATAGTATACATGTAGCTTGGAATGAAGCCAGAAAACGCAATAACATTGAGCATGACTTCCAAGTAGTGCCCGTGTTTTTCATCGTGTGCTCTTGCTACTCGCTATATACATTAAATGTGCTAACTAACCTTCTACATTTTCATAGCACCTTTTCTTCTGCTTAGTAATCGAAGTTTTATTAGTTTACAAAACTATGCTGACTGTGTTATGTCTGATTTCTCTGTGTTAACTCTAACGTGTGCTGCACCTTTATATGCAGGCTCTCATGCTGTCTGTTGATGAAGCTCGCCAGCTTGAGCAGACCTCTCGCCAGCAGAGCCAAAGTGCGACATGGAAAGCTGCTCGCAAAAACCGATTAACTGCTTCAAATTTTGGTGTTGCTGTTACACGTGAGAATTGGACACAAAAAGGCCTGCAGAACCTAATCACAGACAGAGATCTGTCTAGAGTAAGGGCCATCCAGTAAGTACAGGTCCAAAAACATTTTCTTGACCAAGTTGGTTCATAGCAAAGTGAAAACTATAGCACAAGAAGACAAAGTGTACAGGCCAGGCACTTCCTATGCACTATGTTGTTTACATCTGCTATGGATACTCTTGCTTCCAGTAAATTACGGTGGCTACAAGTGATTGGCACTAATGAATGTAGAGGTAAAATGTTATTAACAGATTGCACATGTGCATCTGTTGTCACACTTTGATCAAGAAACCTTGTAAATGAGAGTAGCTTTGCATACTATATGCTAACACGTATACATACCGTATGTACTGCCTAACGTGGATTGTATCACAGAACTTGCACGATGATATTTCTGTTTCAGGTACGGAGTTTCAAGCGAAGCCATGGCTGTTCAGCAATATGAAAGAGCCCTCCGAACCTCCCGGCACAACATTGAGACCTTCCACTGCGGCCTTATTGTGGATCCCACGTGCCCATGGCTCGGTGCATCTCCCGATCGTGTGGTGTGGGACCCAGAGGAACAGAGTCCTCATGGCATTGTTGAAGTCAAGTGCCCATATTCAATGAGAGACTTGAAAATACCAAGCACTCAAGGCTCGTGCCTTGTGAAAGACGGCAACGGCACGTACAGGCTCAACCGCACCCACTATTACTATTACCAGGTTATCGGGCAGATGGCTCTTTCAGGGCTTACTTGGCCTGACTTTTTCATGTATGCTCCACAGTTTCTAGTTGTTGAAAGGATTAGATTCAGTGAAAGTGAATGGCAGAAATGCAAAAATAGGCTGGACAGCTTTTATTTTTCGACGCTTCTACCGTATTTGGCAAAAGCATGCAGTACAAGCAATAAATCTTGAATTCAAGACTTCAAAAATCAATGAGAATTTATGTATTTATTAATAAAGTTTTGATACTATTGACAATCCCTTGTATCCTTTTCTTGAAACGAGTATCGAAGCCATGTGCTCATGGCTTTGGCTATGCTAGCTTGGCAGTCACTGGGAAGGCTATGTAGTACTGAACCGACAGCTTGCACAGATCCTAGGTTGCTATTAAAGGACTTTGAAGATTGCTTAAGAATGCACACAATGCCCAAATTTCATTAATGATCGGTGCAATTGACAGTGGGATGGGCCTGTCGAAAATATGAAATGCCTTAATACGTCGAATGCGTCGCTCGACATGTATTCTGAGACTTGCAATTTCCTCTGTTTGTCTAACTTCTTCGGTCAGGTGCTGTCTCCGAAGGAAAGGGGGAATGTTCAACGCAACTCATTTTGCACTGAGCAGGTCCTGTATCTTGAAGCCCTTGTCGGCCATTACCGAGTCGCCAGGCTCAAATTTGAGTTTTAAAAACCCACTTTTTTCAACGAGCTCTTTCTCCGACACCGACCCTGTAAATAGTTTTGACAAAAATGTGATTGTTCCATCAGGTGAAATGACAACCAAACCCTTCATTGTATGAGCTGACTTGTAGGTTGAGTAGGTTGCCGACTGAAGGACCAGAGAGCTTGGAACTTCGCCTCTCACTTCTGTCGCGTCAATAATGGCTCTTGTTGATGGGTATCGCTCTTTAAAAACGGCTGGCATAGCCTTGTCAACCTTGTCTCTGCTCAGCCAAAGGTCCATCTGGCCAACCTGTAAATAAATAAAGCTGATCCATGTGGTACATTTTCTGGATACTGTAGCAATGGACACCCTGAACCTGTAGGCAAGGTCTCTTTCGAAGAGCCCAAGGCGTAACCTGACGAGAACAAGAAAAAGCTGGTCCTTAGCTGTCAGCATGTGCGGCCTCCCTGCATTACTTGATCTACTTGAATAGCCCCTAGACCATACTTTTATATTTTCCACACAGTCACCGGGGTTTATCAAACGAAAGAAGCACATGAATGATTCAAAGTTTGAAAGCCCAGTGTAGAAACTAATGTCCTCAGGGCTGTCCTTGAAGCATTCGACAGAAAATTGCCTGCTTTTATGCCGATCAAGCTTTTTGTTTTCCATATTGAGTATTTCATACTCTCTCTGAGCTTTATAAAGCGCGTCTTTTGCTGACTTCACCTCTTTGGTTCTAATTTCCAAGTCGCTCTCCAGTTGTTGTATACACACTTGACGTAAAGAGAGCTGCGTCTCGAGCTCAGGCACTCTCACTGCATTTGCTTTCGCAGACTTCACCTCTTCGGTACTACCTTCTAGGTCGCTTTCCAGTTGGTGTATGCGCATTTGAAGCACAGAAAGCTGCTTCTCGAGCTCCGACACTCTACCTGCACATGCACAATCACACACTTCGTGGTCTCGGACGTGGGTCGCACTGGCCGGCGTTGAAACACTTGATTCGCACTCTGTGGCGTCCATAGTTTCAACAGCTGTTGAAGAATCCCGCGACGCTGCGACATCACTACTGGGATAAAGCAGTGGTTGTGACGCGAACCCGGAGCTGCTAGCCTGGCCGACGGCGGAAAGCAGCTTTCTTTTCGCGACACACTGCTGTCGGTCTTTCGGCTTTTTTCTTGCTGGTGGCTTGGGTTTTCCAAAGGCAAACACGCTCGGCACGGCGTCAACCCGAAGGTAACGCCTATCGCCGACTACATTCGGCAAGTAGCTGTCGGCGGTGAAGTGATTCGAGCACACCTTCGTGTGCTTCGTCACGACAAAAAACTTTCCTTCATCGCGCTTAATGGCTACAATCCATTTCTTCTTCAGATGCGGATCCTTCGGAAAACAGAAGAACGACACCTGCAAGACGATAAAAGCGACATAAGGCGCGCGCAAGAGACGCAACAAACGAAATACGCACGCATACTTGCCTTCGAGCCGTTGTCGTCCAGAACTCCTCGCTGGTTGCAAAGCGGCACGCAGCAATGCACAGGCATGTTACCGAATGCCGAGGAGAACCGGATTCAACGGAAATTCGTCGAGCAGGCAGATGAAAACTTCGGCGCACAGTATAGTTTTGCTTGCCGGTCCGCTTCGTCAGTGCACGGAGACGCCGAGTTCGCCCAGCTAATGGCACCGATCTCATAGTCGCTGTCGCTCTCAATAGGTGGCGCTGAATTCCGAAACCGGCCTATCACTGCTGTGTTGCGAGGTGCAGTAACAACGGCAGGACAGGGAGATAGCGTGGTTGGCTGACAACTGCAGTGAGCAGCCTTCATTCCATGTTTGCTATGCAGCCCGAAACTACCACTTAATAAGAAAGGTTGGCTTCAAAAGACGAGCGTTGTTTTCCTCTTTAATGCTGTCTTCAACAGTTTTACTGTTTTGTGGGGGTTTTCATAATATCGCCTGTTTGTTCCTTTTGTGAAATTCATTCTCAACATATGGCAGCTGCATTGCCATGTCTTGCATTGTGCAGTGCACCTATCTTTTTGTGTTTGCGTTCATCAAACGTCCCCGCAGGGGCGTCTGCGCAAGCAGGCGTTTGGTGAGTTGCGCCACCACGTACCTGAGCAAACGGGGGTTGGACCCTCCCACGCGTAACCGTGCGTGGCTTAGCCGTGTCTGGGGAAAGGGGGATCCTGGAGGTTGAGCTAATGCCGGGTGTTTGGACCTTTAAGGCCCCCCGGCGGAGGCAACACACCTCTTTGGCCTCTGCTTCACAGAGACGGCACCCCCGGACTGACCCACCCGGGCGAAATCGGCGATCGCCTTTTCCTGTCCCCCTCTCCGATCTTTTTCTTCTCTATTTTTCTGTCCTCACTGTCCTGTCATCTCTTCTCTTCTGTTACTTCCACACTTTTCATAGGCGGCTTGGGTTAACCTTGTGTAGGTGCCCTCTCGGGTTTTTATATAAGGTTATAGCGGCAATATACGGCTGGCGCCTGCAACCTTACACGTTAAGTGCTGCAGCGTCCCCTTGTTGGACTCCGTGGTGGGTGGCTGCCATTGCTGCCGAACAACACTAAACTGTTATGGGAACGCCCGCTTTTCCTCGACTTCTTGATCGTCTCCCTCACAAGAGGGGACGCACCGATGAGATATTGAACATGTTCACGCGACCTAAAGACATTTTCCCACGATTTCAAGTAGTGCATAGTGAAAGAACAGAAAAACTAGCAAGAGCAATATCCCCATTTGTAGTTGCAAAGAGCTTGACCAACACGCTAGGCCCTGGCTACAAGGTTACCAAAATGCCAAGCGGGGACCTTCTTCTTGAACTACGTGACAAAGAACAATACAATAGACTCAGCAAACTTGTTACTTTTGGTGATGTCCCAGTTACCGTTTCACCGCATCGGTCCATGAACACAGTACGGGGGGTAGTATCAGAAGCAGACCTCATTGACCTATCTGAAACTGAACTGTTGGAATGATGGAAGGAGAATGTGCAGCGCATTGTTATGAGACGGGGACAACAAAGAAATTCCCACGAAACACCTGATACTTACCTTTGAATTAAGCGTCTTGCCACAAAGCATCGAAACAGGCTACACAAAAATAGCAGTAAGACCATATATCCCAGTAGCGCACCCAGGATTTCTGCCAGGGGGGGGTTGACAGTTTGCCAATACCATCTAACCAGCACTAATTTCGATTTCTTCACGGGAAATTGTAAAAAAAAATGCGCTTTTTGCGAGTGTGCAGACGATTGCGCGTCTTACATCTTAGTCACAGTACTCAAATGCGTAAGGAAAGAAAAGGGGTTAAACAAAAGGGGGGGGGGGGGGTTAAGTCGGCCTCAGGGGGGGGGGGGGTTACAACCCCCGAATCCCCCCCCCGTCGGTGCGCCACTGATATATCCCAAATCCTAGGCGACGCTACCAATGCCAAAGATTCGGCCATGGCTCGCAGAGCTGCCGTGGTCGACTCACCTGTGCCAAATGTGGAGTACAAGGTCATGCCTCAGACAATTGCGAGGCCACACCTCACTGCGTTAATTGCGATGGTGAACATCCAGCGTACTCCCGGTCTTGTCCAAGTTGGAAAAAGGAGAAGGAAATTATAACACTGAAAGTCCCTGAAAACATATCGTTCAGGGAAGCACGCAAAAGGTGCTCGCCATTCCACACGACTACTTACGCTGATGCGGCGCGTCAAGGGGCAGCGTCGCAGCGGCTACTGCCACCTGCCCAGCCCGCGCGCAGCGAGCTGTCGCTTGTGGCTCCTGCCCTCAGGGTGGAAGGAGCTAAGCCTACTCCACCCAACCAGCAAACAGGCCCGGTTACCCTAGGGTTGCCGGCACAACAACAGTCCTCGGTGGCAGCCTGCGCTACGCGTGGCGAACCCGCAGGCCCGCCAGCAGCTCCCACGGTGGGTGCAGTCAAGGCTGCCTCACCCTCACCGGCCCCTGCTGGCGCTAGCAACAGCCGGCGCAGCTCAGGCCCAAAGGCAGCCCCATCGACCTCAGGGCTGGTGGGCGCGAATGCCTCGTCCTTCGCGGGGAGACTTTCCCGCGAAACTTCTCGCTCGCAAGAGCGCGTGTCCGGCGCTTCACAAGAGGCAATGGACACCACACCCATCCCGACGGTGCACCAAGCGTCAAAGGAGCGGCGTGGTTCCCTCGACCGCTTCAGAAAGGACAAATCTCGCGTTACAGGGCCTGGAAAGGGCTCTGTAATCTAAGGCAACACTTCCGTTTTTTTAGTACACACAGCACCTATTTAATTGCAGTATGGATACACAAATCATACAATGGAACGTCAGAGGCCTCTTTAGGAACCTCGATGATGTGCAAGAACTTCTCCACGAACGCAACCCAAAAGTGCTGTGTGTACAGGAAACTCACTTAAAATCGACACATACAAACTTTCTCCGACAGTATGTTACGTTTCGTAAAGATCGTGATGATGCCCTCGCATCATCAGGCGGTGTTGCCATCGTAATCCACAAAAGCATAGCATGTCAACGTTTGCGGCTACAAACGCCCCTCGAAGCAGTGGCAGTTCGACTTGTTCTCTTAAACAGACTCATCACCATTTGCTCGCTTTACATACCCCCACATTACCAACTACACAAACATGAATTTCAGTCATTTATAGACGAATTGCCAGAACCTTATCTTGTTCTTGGCGATTTCAATGCGCACAGCGGTCTGTGGGGCGACTCTCGCATTGATGCACGAGGCCGTCTAATTGAGGACTTTCTTTTCTCATCCGGTGCATGTCTACTAAATAAAAAAGAAGCCACATATTATTGTCTCGGAAATAAAACCTTTTCCTCTATAGATCTGAGCATAGCTTCTCCATCCATACTACCTGAACTTGAATGGGAAGTTATAAAAAACCCTTATGGGAGCGACCATTTCCCAATACTGCTGAGAACACCAAGACAATACGAATCTCCACCACACGCCCCCCAGTGGAAGGTCGATGCAGCGGACTGGAAGAAATTCCAAACACTTACCAGTACGCTCTCGTGGGCTGACATTTCATTGCTCGGGATTGACGGTGCCGTCGAATATTTTACTAATTTCATAATTGATGTAGCTCTTAAGTGTATTCCCCAAACAAGTGGACTTTCTAGCAAACGCCGTGTTCCGTGGTGGAATGAACAATTCCGGAACGCACGTAGGCAGCAGAACAAAGCATGGAGGCAGCTTCGCGACTCTCCTACTGCTGAAAACCTCGTCAATTTCAAGAAAATCAAATCCCAATGTAGGAGAACGCGCAGACAAGCCAGGAGAGACAGCTGGCAAACATTCTTATCAAGCATAAATTCATACACGGATGAGGCCAAAGTTTGGAACAGGGTTAATAGAGTAAGAGGACGACAAACACATCCGCCTCCCCTGGTACATACGCAGGGAGATAGCCTGGAGGACCAAGCGAACCATTTGGGTGCACATTTTGAACATGTGTCCAGTTCATCACACTATTCTCCAGCATTTACAAAATACAAAGCAGCAATAGAAAAACAAAAACTAGACCGAAAGAGCACTGGGAACGAGCCATATAACCTACCTTTCTCCCTAGCAGAGCTGCAAGCATCACTCACCTTTTGCAACCAATCTTCCCCAGGCTCTGACCGCATACTCTACGAAATGTTGAAAAACCTGTCCTCTGAAACAAAGAAAACCCTTCTCTGCCTGTACAACTCTATATGGACCTCCGGCGAGATCCCCTCTGCCTGGAAAGAGGCCATAGTAATCCCTATCCTGAGCAGGGCAAGTATCCATCGTCCGTATCGAGTTATCGGCCCATAGCTCTAACAAGCTGCATCTGCAAAGTCTTTGAGAAGATGATAAACCGCCGTCTGATACATTTCCTAGAATCAAACAAGCTGCTTGACCCATACCAGTGTGGATTCCGCGACGGCCGATCCACCACTGACCATCTGATACGCCTAGAGGCTCATTCGCGGGCTTTTGTCCACAAGCAATTCTTCCTGTCTGTTTTCCTTGATATGGAAAAAGCATATGACACCACGTGGCGATTCGGAATACTAAGAGACCTCACACACTTTGGAATACGTGGCATTATGCTGAATATCATTGAAAGTTATCTGTCCAACCGCAGATTCCGTGTTCGTGTGGGTAATGCCCTATCAAGACCATATGTGTAGGAAACTGGAGTACCACAGGGTGGTGTGCTCAGTTGCACCCTTTTTATCATAAAAATGAACTCTCTGCGTCTGTGCATCCCACGCAACATATTTTATTCAGTATATGTCGACGATGTACAGATAGGGTTCACGTCATGTAACCTTGCAATCTGTGAGCGGCAGGTTCAGCTTGGACTGAACAAACTGTCTAAGTGGGCAGACGAGAATGGTTTTCGGCTTAAACCACAAAAGTCCACATGCGTCCTCTTCTCCAGAAAGAGAGGTCTGCACCCTAATCCCAACATCGAGATACAGGGTGATGGTCTACCTGTAAAAACTGAACACAAATTCCTAGGCCTAATTCTGGACGCGAAGTTAACGTTT
This sequence comes from Dermacentor silvarum, assembly GCF_013339745.2. Classification (NCBI taxonomy): domain Eukaryota; kingdom Metazoa; phylum Arthropoda; class Arachnida; order Ixodida; family Ixodidae; genus Dermacentor; species Dermacentor silvarum. The sequence continues at coordinate 178,014,433 of NC_051161.1, read as the reverse complement.
ATCCCACATCTCAAGTATTTAAGAAACAAGTGCCTGAAGACAATGAGCATCTTGAAAGTGTTGTCTCGCACTACGTGGGGTAGTGACACAAGATGTCTATTGAATCTATATAAGAGCCTCATTCGATCACGTATAGACTACGGTTCCATTATATATCACTCCGCGACGCCGAGCGCCTTGAAGATGTTAGACCCTGTCCACCATCTGGGTATCCGCCTCTCTACGGGTGCGTTCAGAACAAGCCCCGTAGAAAGCCTTTATGCCGAATCAAATGAATGGTCGCTACATCTACAGAGAACTTATTTATCCTTTGTATATTTCCTAAAAGTGAACTCAAACAATACGCACCCTGCCTACACAACTATAAACGATCTGTCCAGTGCCCAAACCTTTCTGAACCGCCCTTCCGTGAGAAAGCCCTACGCACTGCGAGTAAGAAGTCTTGCCGAAGAAATGGATGTGTCGCTCCATGAGCACGATGTCATGCCCCCTCCTGTAGAGCTGCCGCCATGGCAGTGGCAGCTGATTGACTGTGATCTGTCCTTCATTGAGGTCACAAAGCATGCGCCGGTCGCACATATCCGTATGCACATATCCTCGAATTGCAGCACACATACTCTTGTCCAGAATATTTTACTGACGCTTCAAAGTCACACGCTGGCGTGTCTTACGCGGCAGTCGGTCCGTCCTTTTCTGCTGCGGGAGTTCTACACCCAAACACAACCATCTTTACAGCGGAGGCCTACGCCATCCTGGTGGCGGTTAAACACATTAAACAGCTAGACATACGCAAGGCAGTCATTTACACTGACTCTTTGAGCGTGTTGAAATGTCTAAACACTTCAAGTAGGCACAGAAACCCCGTAATTATAACTCTTTATTCCACCATTTGCACCGCGTATACATCCAAGCAGCAAATTGTGCTCTGCTGGGTGCCAGGGCACCGCGAGATCGAAGGGAATGAGTTGGCCGACAAGCTAGCCACATCAGTTCATACAGACGCTGCCACTTCACCCATAGCCGTCCCTGTAATGGACCTAAAACCCTTTATTAAGAAAAAGGTCAGGGCCTACTGGCAACGTCTGTGGGACAGAGAAATGGGCAACAAATTACACACTATCAAGCCTCATCTCGCTCATTGGTCACCAGAATCAAAGAAACGCCGCACACAGGTTACACTTTGCAGACTCAGGATAGAACACACATACAGTACACACGCATACTTATTGTCCGGTGGCGATCCCCCTGTCTATGATGAATGTGGCGAGCCACTCAGTGTACTTCATGTCCTTTTGCAGTGCCCTGAACTGGAGCCTCAGAGGAAAAGACATTTTCCATTACCATCACGGCAAAATCTCCCATTACATCCTTGTATGTTTTTGGGCAACGAACCTATTTTTAAACACCAATCCATCATCGCGTTTTTAAAAGACATACAGAACTTTCGTGTTATATACCCAGGTGACTTGTAGCACGGCCTCTCTGGAGAGGCCGCTGCTGCGGTATTTTATTAAAGAAAGCACGTGCCTCGTAGTCTTTGGCCACAAAGGCCTTCGGTAGGCGTCGTGCTACTCTATATGTTTAGTTTTAGCACCATGACCACTTCTCATCTATTCACCACTCACAGGTCATTCCACACGTCACTGCCATAATTATATTCTATATATGTTTTACGCTTCTATACAGCGATTTGTTCTTAGGCCCCTTTACAGCCACATCGCATCCTATTATCGGAGCTCACTGATCATGGCAAAAATATCTTTCATTGTCTTGGCGCTCTTTGGCCACCTTTGGACCTTGCGCCACGAAACACCAAATATCATCATCATCATTCATCAAACGTTGCAAAAAAATGTGCATGTGCTTACTGAGAATATGACTTGAAAATAAAATGTTTCGTCTCTTCCAACACTTGTCATGTTTATTTAAAATGTCTGCATAAACACACAGTGGCATCGTGTGCTTGCTGCTCTGGCGGTACAGCTTACACGAAGCTACTCGATGCATGCAAGCAACGCGTTAAAAAATATCGAAATATAGCCTCCGGCCCGAGCACTCGCACGGAAGCGATCTTGGAGGCCGTGTAATTTTTCTAATCACCAGAAGATAGCCTTCGAGATTGGCTTTTCTGCAGTCCCAATCTCTGAGTCTGCGTAGATTCCACACACCCGTTAAGTGCGCTGCGAACCAAAATCGGCTCCTTAGATGGTGCTCCTCAGATGGAATACTTAACGAGAAAAGAAAAGGGTTGCGAGTGAGCTCGTGCAAGAGAAAATTAAATGTGCAAGTGAACGTTGGGTGCATAACATTCACAAAAGAGACAAAAGCGCTCCAAAAAGATTCTGGAACCAGATAAAAGCACTCGGAGCTCCAACCAAAAACTCGCAAACGGCTATAAGGGATGAAGACGGTAACATCTACGAAGGAGATGATGCGATGCGGTACATCACAGACGTTATTAGGGATAACTTCGGCACGAGAAAAAGCGCAGTTCAGGCAACAGATCCAGCAACAACAGAGAGGCCAGAGAGATCAAAATTTAGCATAGAAAGCTTTTATTGGAAAAAGGCAGCAGAAAATGTCCCTAACAACACGGCAGCAGGACCCGATGAAATCCCAATACAGCTAATCAAAAACCTCGGCCCAAAAAGCAAGGCACTGCTGACTAATGCCATAGAGCAAGTGATTAGAACAAAGAAAATTCCCGTTGGATGGCGTGAAAGCAAGATGAATCTCATCTACAAAGGCAAAGGAGATAAGGATAAGACGAGCTCGTACAGGCCAGTTACAGTAACGTCGGTGATATATAGAATGGCAATGCAAGCCATAAAATTAGAACTGTCGAAGTGGGTGGAGAAAAACGATGTATTGGGGGAACTACAGAATGGGTTCAGGCCAGGCAGACGCTTAGAAGACAATATGTTTGTACTAACTCAGTGCATAGAGATTTCAGTAGCTCAGAAAAGACCTTTATGGATAGCATTTCTAGATATTAAAGGAGCTTATGACAACGTAGACAGGGAATTGTTGTGGGATATTCTTCAATACGAAGGCATAGATGACGATTTCGTGGAGCTGCTGAGGGAGATATATAGAGACAACCAAGTACAAGTGGTATGGGAAGGTAGAAAAGGAAATGAAATGGTGGGAATTCACCAAGGATTGAAGCAAGGATGCCCTCTGTCACCATTGTTGTTCACGCTTTACGTCAAGGGTGTAGAAAGACGACTGGAAAACAGCGAATTAGGTTTTGATTTATCCTACATGCGTAATGGACAAATGGTGCAACAGAAGGTCCCCGGACTGATGTACGCAGACGACATTGTGCTACTAGCGGACAATAAAAAAGATTTACAGATACTTGCGAATATCTGTGGGAATGCAGCGACAAATCGAGGCCTTAAGTTTAGCACAGAGAAATCAGGAATTATGATCTTTATGAACACACGAGTAACTTCGTGGTGTCAATTCAACAGCAAGTAATACCCATAGTGAAGCAATATAAGTACCTCGGCGTACACATAAACGAAGGAAAGAATTGCTCAAACAACCACCAAGATAATCTGAAAATAAAGTGGAAGCGGAATGCAGCAATAATGAAAAACAGAGCACTGCACTGTGGGGCCACAATAAGTATGAGGTGGTGCGTGGAATCTGGAAAGGAGTAATGGTGCCAGCGCTAACATTCGCAAATGCCATTATATGCTTAAAATCGGATATATTGGCGGGTTTGGAAGTTAACCAAAGATCAGTAGGCCGGTTGGCTTTGGGAGCCCACGGTAATACCACAAATGAGGCAGTGCAGGGTGACATGGGTTGGGCCTCTTTTGAAGTCAGAGAAGCACAGAGCAAAATTAGTTTTGAAGAAAGGCTCAGGAACATGGATGAAAATAAATGGGCGGCTAAAGTGCACAAGTATCCATCTACATGAAAAGCGTAGACACAGAATGGAGGAAGAGGTCAAGGAAGTTGGCAACCAAGTACAGGATAATCGAAACTGCAAATAGACAACCAGGAGTCATCAGAAAAAAAGTGAGAGAAATAGAGACCGTGAATTGGATGCAAAGAATGGAAACAAAAAGGACAATGGAGATTTACAAGAATGCGAAGAAAGAAATTAAAAGGGAAAATCTGTACGATAACACAAAGGGCAGTGCCTTGCTATTTGAGGCTCGAGCCGGTTGCCTAAGGACGAAAACATATCGGAACAAATATTCGGAACTAGATGAGACATGTGCATGCTGCAGTAAAGACCCAGAAACCACTCAGCACATCCTGATGGAATGCGACGGGATCCACCCAGCGAGAACCGTAGGTAACGTGCAACTCCCAGAAGCGCTTGGTTTCAAAGTGGAAGGAAACATAAACAGATCAGCCATAGAGATCAGCAAGAGACGATTGGAGTACTGGTGGAAAATAAGCAAGGAAAAGATGGATACGACCTGATCTCTTAAAATAATAGGCAGCGGCACAAGGAAAATTTTTAAAAAAGAAAAATAATAATGAGAGGTATACAAAAATGCTAGATAAAGAACATGTATAGTATACCTGATTAAATGACGCAGGCTAGGTGACTATTTGTCGCCGCCCCATTTCAAAGGGGATACCAATAAATCATCATCATCATCATCATCGCCTATAGGGTGCCTCAATGCCAGCGCCGCCGTTCAGGGTGGTGCCATCCTTCGACCGCCCCCGCGCTGCCGCTTTCTCGCTGCGACGACATCTTGAATCACAGCGAGCGGTTGCGATTGCTTGGTGCCGGTGCTTAGTTCGAGACACAGTGCGCGCGGATGCTTCGCTGACGCTTCTACTTGCTGGACAGTGTTCAGCCGCATGAATGACAAGCTTGTCAAGTGCATCGAGTCGGCATGACGGCCTGTTGTGTTCCCAAGTGCACCGGATCGACGCGTAAAGGGCTTCGTTGTTTACGCTTCCCCCGGGACCCAGAGCGAAGGAAGAGATGGGAAGCCCAAGTAAAGCGGTATCACTGGAAGGCAACGGATAACTCCTACATTTGCGAAGTAAGTGTCAAGAAAGTTTAGACTATCGCATCGTGTTTTTCATAAATAAGAAAGTATTCTCTGATCCTCGCTCACGTACCTACGTTCGCTCAAGAACTAACCACTGCACCGATGCTGAGTAGCCTATGGTTTGCGAGCGCGCGTCGCATAGGCTTTTGCCGTTTTGATCAGCGCAGTCTATGTGAGTAGTACCCTTATTTTAAGAACTGACGAAAATGCTTCGCCGCGAAACAGCCTTACATTAGCTACAAATCGTCATGTAAACCACCTATTTTACTTTTTCACGGGAAGCACACATCGTGTGTCTCTTGTTTCTTTTTTTTTCCTCAGTTTCTTTTTTCGCTACTGGTTATTTGGGACGAAAGAACGCAGTGCTTCTTCTGGGGAGAGCGGCTGCTGTGTACGTGGCAAGCGAAGCATTGTGATTTTCTTTGTATTCTCAGCAGATATCTTGCGGATCTCAGGTTGTTACGTTATATAGCTGATTTTTAGACGAATATATTTGTAGCGTGGTACTCGTAAGCCGATGGTCATTCGTGCTCAGTCCCGATCGTAGTGGGCACTGTGACGGTCTTTAAATGCCTGTGCACTGTATGCCCAGGTGTAGTAGAGTTAAGAGGCATCATAGGACCAAAATGTTTCGGCGCTTTCTTGCATGGTGTCTGTTGTAGCCTGTGCATTTCTTCGAAACGTGTGAAGCGAGGTAATACAGCATTACTTCTGCGAAAATTTATTTTTAAGCACTGTAATGGGTTCTCTGTATTTACAAGGCAACTTTTCATATCAATAATCACTTTTGTTGTTTTACTTGTACTTAGAACACTTTGAAGAGGACCAGTACGAGGGAAATCGACAGGATGGGCGCCGTCTGTTAAAGTCAACAGCCCTACATCATCATGGACTATATTTTGGAAAGTGAAAAACATTGCTAATCTGTATTTGACTGTCTTAGTTTCATTTACGGTTTTTGTACGCGATATGCATGTGGTGTTGTTTATTTTTTCAATGTAGTTATCAGTGTTCTAATGGTTATCTATAAAATGTTCTGTACTCGCCATCGATGTGTTTGGCTGATGCGACGTATTCGATGGTAGCTGATGTATTCTGGCTGGATATCTTGATTAATATTACCCGCGGTTGCGTTTTCTTGTTTGTATTCTTGTTTTCGATTTATATTGTGTGTAATAAGGTTGATGTATTCACTTGAAATCCACCCCTACCCATGTAATGAATAAATTTAAAAAAGCTCTCCCTATCTCGAATTGTGTGTGTCGAGCCTACCTTGCGAATTTTTTTTATCTCGTCTTTCAACATAACCTTCAGGCGCCACACAGTACATATAATTTTTCATGTACATATCTCTTTCATGATTGATTGTACTAGACATTATAAGTAAATGCATTTGTGCATCGTTTGGTTTCTTGCGTGCACTACGCAAGATTGACACAGACAAGTTACGTTACATTTTTCTCTACAGCACCAACTAAGCCTTATTTTCACATCGCAGTAATTTTTACACCAGCTTAATCCTGTCGGGACACAGTTTTGTGGGCAAAAAAAAAAGCAATTGCGCGTAGATATCGTCAAATAATTGCAACGAACGCGAAGAGCACGCGCAACGCAAGGGAAACTAACCGCCGTGCGCGAGTGGCTGGCTACGGTAAAGGAGGCGTGACGTGTAAACCAAAATACAACAGTGAAAAAGAAAAACTTCCACACACAGGGGGTCGCAAACCTTATATACCAAGCATCGAAGCGCAAAAAAGAAATAGTGCTTATTTCAAACATACACACGGCATATTACATGTGATTGAATTAGGCAACTTGGGGCATGTTCCCGGCGCCATACATTTACGTCTTGGACCTTCGACGAGTTAACGGCTATTGGTTATAAAGATGTGCAGATGCGATACCGATAAAAAAATTCTCATGAAGGCAAAGCACTTGGTAAGTGCGCCGCGAGTAACACTATTTATAAACGCAAGCGTAGCCGAGTCTGAGCTCGTGTGATTCAATATGGCGGCGCCAGCGGGGTTGTCTCCACCCTGAACGGCTGCTATGGGCATCGAGGCAACCTAAAATCGGCCGCAGGGGCCTATGGAAGTGTCCTCTCTTATCCTTGTATGTTACTCTATGTGCGGGGTGCCACAGGCTTTCGCGGCGCAAGCGCCGGCACTGCCATCTCTTGTTCACTCCGCTGCTTATTACTCGCACCGCGAGAGGAAACTTCAAGGCGCCGCCTTGCGTACATTTCTTTTTATAAATTAAAAAGTCGCCGTCGTCATAGCCTTTGATGGCGCGAAAAGCCATTAATATTGATTACGATACAAACGCATTAGTGAAAGTGCAAAAAGTTGCAGACAGTTTGTTATTTTCAAACGTGTTTTTAATAAGAATGATGGTTCAGAACACAAATGTCAACCCCACCCGAGAGCGATGCAGATGCTGTGAGCACGTGTTGTGAACAAAATATTTTCATGGCCCCAAATGACCGGCAAAATGCGGCGACACGCATGCCTCTCGACTGTCATTGCATATGGCCGCTCATTACCATAATTCGCGCGGCTCGTCGCACCACAAATTATGGCGGAAAATCTCTGCAATGGCGGCCCAGCGCAACCTCACGCAACGTCAAATTGACGTTTACGAAACAGCCCTTTCTGTGACGCTCTTCACGGGATATTCTTTCGGCCAATCACCAACTGACATGCCGCCTATCTTGGAACGCCACCACATATTCGCGAAATTGCAGATGCATTGCACGGGCTACCGTCCACTTTCTTTTTGAAGCGCTAAAGACGCAATATAAGTGCCAAGGACCACGAAAAAGTATTAGTCGATAAAATTTGCAGGTCCACGTCACGTTTCGTCATTCTGTTGAAAACGCAAAATTGCATTTTGCAAAACTTCCCTTTCACGGCACAAATTTCAAAACACGCTACCTCTCGACAGCCAATGAGAGAGTCAACATGGCGGATAATGGCGGCCGTGCAGCCGCCATGCATGTCGAGAATAGAGCCTCTGGTATCGCAATTCCGGCTTCTTCACCACGTGTTCACGCAAAGGGAAAGGAAGGCACGTACGTCTCTGACAAGGACGCTGAACGGGCGCGCACGTGTGCGCCTGGCCGTTTTCTTTTTCTTTTTTTCTAAACTTGACTATCGTGACAGACCACGGTGTAATATATAACTTCCACCGTGTGACACTCACCCGTATCGTGCATCGCGCCGTGGCACGGGTGAGTTTTGCTGTCGACGCGGCGATCGAGTGATAAGACCGGAAAGGAATCAAAGAAAATAACCCCGCAGGATTTTTCTGCATGTTTACCCAAAGGGGGAAAGCAGCGAAAGGCTATAGGATGCGACGTTAATGGATCGCATATGGCTTGTTTAGGTCGCACGGAATGTAACGCTGCGCGTCGGGCAGGCGCATTTTAAATCTTTTTCACTTCCACGGCGCACGCCCAAGCATGTCACACATTTTCTGACAAAAACATCTAAATAAGTTCTCGAGTTAGATGCTCTCAAGACGTTCACCAAAGTGTACTCCGGTGACGCCAGAGGTGGGCTGTTACCACAGCCGAAACACAATAGCATATCTGATTAACCGTACTTCCTGCTACATAATGTTACCAAGAACATCTGTTTACCGTCCTCGCGTAGACCAAGACGTCTTTAGCCGTTTGAAACCGTTCCGAGAAGTTTTTAAGACCTACCGTGATCTGCCGTGTCGGCTCAGCTTTGATACGCATCTTTTATTACTCTTTTCGTCATTTATATGGACGTGAGGTAATGCGCCTCGAGTGGTATGCAAAAGGTGCGGACATGAACATAATAGAACAAGTATGGGCACGTATGAAGACAAACCTTTGTAGGCTCTCCTTGGACTTGGCGACAGCTGATGAAATGTGGGAAGCCGTACGAGCAGAGAGCCAATGTATTCAAGCTGACAGAGCCTCCATCGAGGCTCTCCACAGGTCACTGCCAGCAAGAATGCAAGCCGTCATTCAAGCTGGCTGAGCCATGACCCGTTATTAGTCCAATAAACGCGCAAACAAGGCTCAAGCAGACGCTGGTAAATTGGGTATTTCTTACTCTATTACAAAATTTACAGAATTCATTCAGCCTTCGAAGGCTGCATCTGCAAAGCACAAAGCCGTTCAAAATATTGCAGTTGAGGATGTTTGAAGGTCACGAACTAGGCACGAGCGCACTGTCGCACTTGCGGTGGACGCTCGCTCGTCGTCCACGGCGCGCGTGGAGGACCTTCGAGTCTTTGGAAACACACAGCCGGCTTTATTAAAGAAAGTATCATCGAATGCGCTATAGGACATTTATGGCGTTTCTTTTTTGCAGAAGCACGTGCGCCATTTTCAGTTAGTGGGACGTTACGGTGCCGTAGTGACGGTAACGGAGGGTGCGCCAGACTGATCGAGCCGAGTGTGTTCGCGAATAACGGGTTATCAGAGTGCGCGGGCTCGTTTCCTTTACTATTGTCTGCCCCGGCGGGCTGACCAACCCTAAAATGAGTATTTTTGGAACGTGACAATGCTTTCACTAAGTGGTTGTCTATGATAAAATAACAGGTAACTGATCAAGATGAATTTCCTTTTATTGCGATAGCAATTATGTGGGCACTCCAAGCGCAGTTCTGCCGTGGTCGTCGCTGTGAGGTTGCGCCTAAAGTCCAAACACGGTAACATAGTCGCCGCGCGCGTGCGTGTTCCCTAGTGGAATTACATTTCTTTACTCTTTTCAAGTCACACTGAAGGTAAGGTACACAGCCCCCCTCGGAAATTTGGCAACACACGCATTCGTGCCTGAATTCACAGAAACTTACGCACACGTTTTCAGATTACACGAATCTTGCCAGGGAATCCCTGTTTAAAAATTGCACAGTTCAGAGCTTCGATACTAATACCACCTGGGTATTGCCAGCGCCGTAATCCAGGTGGCAGTTGAAACTGTAATCTTTAATTCACCTCTTCTGCTACGGGCCAGCAGGTCATTCCGTTTTTGCACTCAAAGGCGAATTGCAGTCACAACTGTCCCTTCTTCGCACGAGGAAAATGCGAGAAGGTTTCAAGTTTTCTCCAGAGTCCAGTGTGTCTCTAAGCGGCAGCATTTGCTAACTAAGCGTCAAGCTGCTTTCCAGTAAAAAATACAAAATTGAGAAAGAGAAAGAGAGAGCGCGGGATATAAGTAACACGCTTATTTTATGAATCAAGCTTAGGAAAGGCAACACTATTCTAAAATGCGTTGAGCTCGGGCCGCCTCTTGGGCACTCGATCGTGACCAGTCGACGCTGATCCTAGAGGCTGGAGCTGGCAGTATTTTGCCCAACACTTATAGAAAAATGCCTCGAGTAAAGCGAGGCGTGAACTAAAGTTAGCTCACAACGTGGCTCAGTAAATACTGATAATGGCATGAATCAATCGGAAACGAAATCCTTCGGTTCGTTGTAACAATAAGTGGTGTCCAAATCCAGGTCTGAGTGGCAGCTCTCACTACAATTCTTTACACAGATCTTGAGGCCACTGTTGTGCTGGTTGCATGCGGCGGAAGTAATTTTGGAGCCGGAAATACGCGGTGAACCATCTGCTTTTGGCTATGTTTTTGGCTGCTTTTGGGTCACAAAAAAATTGGGTCTGGCTATCTTTGGGCTACATTTTGAGATCATTTGGCTATTTTTTGTTGGGGCCATCTGGCAACCCTACTTGAAGACGCGCCTCGATAGGGTGGCCACCCTAGCCTCGATTACAGTGTACTGGGTAATGTGCTCTCTGCCCTATGCGGCGCACGCTTCCAGCTGAAGCCGCGTATGTCGCCGGAGGCCGCTAGGGGCGCTGGAGCTAGTTCCACCTGAAGACCCGTGCCAGCGCGTGCGCTCCTGTCACTGCCTTTTGCTTGCTGCAGTCTGCACACGAGGACGCGAATCGACTTGATTTTGATTGTTTTTGTAAAGGGCAACGTTCGTCGACTTGTCTCTGCAACGTCCTCGGACATCCTTTGTGCTCGTTCTACGGTGCGCTAAGAAACTATGCCTAGTCGCCGGCGCAATTACTGTTTTGCACCAGGGTGCCGGACAGGCTCGCCGAAGGCGTCTCTTTTCAGCGTCCCACACGGAGGCAACAGTGGGAAAGGAACTTACACTGTGAAGAAAAGAAGCTTGACCAAACATGTGCCGTGTGCGAATTGCACTTTGAACCACGTTACATAATCAGGGACTTCGTTTACGTCGTTCACGGCAAAGAGCTTTTTTTTTTTTTTTCATTTCGCCGTACTGCATATTTTTAAGCTTGCTCTTAAAGTGATCTAGTGTGTGCTCTGTGAGAAAAAAATATTTTTTTTTGTAAACATTGTTATTGGTGTAAACAGAAATATTTCCTGCATGCACTAACAGGGAGCTTTGTAATATTTTTGGAATCTGTGCAGTTCTTCGAGTATTCTTCGGTTGGGCTCCTTTTTGCCTATTTTTCACGGCTGCAACAATATTTTACATCGTTTTTGTTTCGATGCTGTTCCTAATAAAATGTATGAACTTGAAGGTGCATTCGAAAATAAAAGCAATTTTATGCGCTCAATGAGCAATGCCGTCTGCTCGCTGAAATCATTGCTCGAATTATTGTATACAATTAGAAATAAGCTTGTTTGATATTTTAAGGAAAACAATTTTTCATAAATAGATGCGCCGTGTTTTTCTTTCCGGCGATGTGTACCCACACGTCGTCTGCATCATGCATTTATGATGCAAGAAAACTGTCCGCAACTTGACCAAGTGCGGTCAGCTTGGGCAACGGTCCACTGCCAATGAGAGCGGCGCTAGCTCGACGCTGGCCTTAGTGGACCGCAGTGGACGATTACACGATGATAACTAGTACTGTAAACGAATCATCGTTAAACGAATCATCGCGCTCACATTATCGTCACAGTAACTGGCAACTGCTGCAAACTACCGCAAGCTGTCCACTTTAGTGGCGAACCAGCGCCCAAATTCATTCACTCGCGAGGTCATCGATAACGCTTCCCGAGCCGTCGCAGTCACAATGGCAAAGTTATATATATAGCACAAAATGCGAATTGACGCCTTTCCGGTAATACAGATAGCAAGAACTTATTTACGCTATGCAGTGAAATAACCCGCATAGCGTACGCGCCAGACTGCAAAACGTTTCAGGTGAGAATGTTTGTAGCGCCATCCCTCGGAGGCGACATCAAGGGCCTCAAGCGGAGCTACGGTGGCTAGATTGGTAGGTGTGCCGACCGGCGTAGTTCACTGCTTCTCCGCATCATGACAGCAGGAGTGGCGCTGCGGTCAGAGGTTTGCCGTGAAGCGCGCGTCGTCTGCTACTGAGAGTGTTGTTATTGCGCGCCTGTTATATTTAAGATAATGGGTTTTTCACGATAAAACCTGAAGAAAATGGTTAAATCATGTTGAGAGAGTGCTTAACAGTGCGATGTTTCTTGTTGCAATGAGTAATTTTCAAAAGGGGTCATTTATATCGTCTGTTAACACACTCACTTCACGGAGCGCTCCGCTCGCAGTCACGATATAGTTCTCCGAGTTCTTGTAATTTCCTTAGACGTTTAAGGAGCGAAGTGAAGACTGTGAGTGATGAACGTGAATACCAAGCTCGTGAGACTCCGGAACAGAGGGAAAGTGTTCCTGCACAGAAGAAAACAAGCCGGAAGGGCACCACTTGCATTGGGCCGAATTGTAAGTTCGGCTACAAACATGCAAGCCACGCGCGAAAGAGTCATTGGTTTCGATGCGCTGAGACCTAGAACTTTCCGAGAGACGTGAGCTTGCCCTTCGCCATGCCGAAAATATGTTTCAACTGCATTAGTCATGTCCCAGCGCCACTTCAAGGAGCATGTCATCGAGCGTATGACCGGCAGGAAGATTGTGCGGATTCCGATGGCGTACGTATGTTAGAGTGACACTTCCTTCGTTGCTACTGGACGCTGCGCCTTACATATTGAATAAAATTTCTAGCAAAAGAACAAGCGAGGCTCCAACGGCATGTCGGTGGTTGAAATAATCCGGAAGAGACAGCGAGCCAAACCAATGCCTCCTCTGGAGACATTGGGCAAACTTACACACGCTCCAAGCAAATAGGATGCGAATGAAAATGCATGTCGCGTGTTCTACAGGTGAAGAATGAGTATTTGTAAACAACTGAAGCAATGAACCTGCTCAAAGGCTGCCGACGAAATGTTTGTGTGTGCAAAAAATTCAGCTTCAAGTACAGCGGCCGCGGTCTACAACGCAACGACTGGCAGATATGCCCTGCCGCTGGCATCTTTTTTTTTTCCTTTCGCCAGCTGAAGCGTTCAGGAGTCATCGGTAGTGAGCAGCATAAAATAGAAATTACGAACAGCATCATCAACCTAATACATATATTTCTCGCCTGCACTTCCTTGTGACGACCAAAACTCAGCTCCTGAGCGTACTCCAGAAAAGAAAAAGCACCTTGCGCTGCGGCTATACGCTACGTGCATTTTGAGCGCTGTGATGCAGTGTAGTGTTTCATTTAAAGCTATAGTTGCAATAAAAGCTTGGTGTACGTTGCTGCATGGTTTGCGCGTGTGACCGAAGAATTACCTAAATTATTATTGCATTCAAATATACATATATACGATCTTCACGAGTCCAAACTAGGATTTTTCATGCTACAAGCCACTGCTCTAATCATACATAATCGCGCACCGTAAGAACTCTTTTTTTTTCTTCATCACGAACAAGTTTATAATATATTTTGTGAGTTTATAATAACCCCAATACAGTCAAGAAAATCGAACCAAAGGATTTTAGTTGTACGAATATCAATATTTATTCCATTGTGTTTTACATCCTTTCAAGTCAAAGCATTTCTCTTGCGCATTCCATGGTATAAGAATACGCACTGCACGTTCACGTACAGCCCCTACATAGTACATACTACTGTATACATGATAATACATCTATTCTGCAAAGCAAACTTCGCCTTTCTCGCTTTAGATGAACTGATGGAGGACTATTTCGTCCATGCAGAATTTGCACTTCTCCTCGTAGACTCAAGTTTAACGTGTTTACCGAACTAAACAGCGTTAATAGCTATTATATTCTTGAATTTCAAACGTGGAAACAAACAGGTGACGGAAAAGGCAAGTACGTTACCTTCGCAAGTGACAAAGCTCTGGTGCGTTCAGAAATTCGTAACTGTCTATGATGTCACTGTGAATGTGGTTTTCAGTTTAAATACGATGGTAAATATGCCGCAGGTACAATGTAACCTGGCCGCAGCAGCAGACGACGCGCGCCGCCTGCGCCAAACCCCCGACCGCAGCGCCAATTTTGTCGTCATGATGCGGAGAAGCGCTGAACTAGTCTTCGTGCCCGGCGCACGGCACACCTACCCATCTAGCCACCGTAGCGGAGCCGTCATCTGAGCCCACTACCCCTATTCTAGAACACTATAGTACTAGAATACCTCGATGTAAGTGCGCAGCATTGTCCCGCGCGTCAGCAGCGTGTGCTTTATTAGTGTCTTTTCGACTTTTGTACGGTTGACCATGGCCCAAGTCACTAGCCCAAGTGACTTGCCCAAGTCACCATGGCCCAAGTATACTAGGCAGAACTGTACAGTTGCGTACTGAACAGTGGCGTAGCCAAGGGGGGGGTTGGGGGGGTTCAAACCCCCCCCGAAATTTTTTGCACCCCCCCCCCCCCCCACTAGCCCACCCTTTGCTCTCGTCGCTTCGCGCTGACATATTTCAAGAAACCGGTGCTACTTTCACACTTTCATTCCTGGGCGCTTCCGTTTGGGTTGGTAATTTACAGCGAATCATGTCTGCATATGTAAAAAAACTGTCACGGTGTTTGTCAAGGCCTTGACACTCTGTGAGGTTTTGGGCGCGAATGTGGCGGCCGCATTCTGAAGCAACAAATGCGCAACAAATGAAGCAACAAATGCGGCAGCCGCATTTTAGATGAAGGCGAAAATGCTCGAGGCCCGTATACTTAGATTTAGGTGCACGTTAAGGTCCCCAGGTGGTAGAAATTTCCGGTATACATTTCCGCCGCTTCCCTTCAGGTGCCGGTTAGGCCGCGTTCGCGTAGGAACTTGGTCTCGAAGCTGGCGGAAGCAGCAAAATCTTGCAAAAATCCGCCCGCCTAGGCGGCAAAACAGGCAGAAAAACAGGCGGCGAGCCAAATTGGTCTCGGACCGATTTTTTCGCCATGGCGAAAAGTCGTTCTGCTCGACCGGAAGTTACACTAGCATGTAAACTTCCGGTCGTAACATTGAACATGGCACCAAAAGTGTAGGCTGCAATGCTGATCGACGCGATCAAGAACCACCCCTTGCTCTACGACAAGAGAAGTACTAAAACGTACTGTCAGCAATACTCGCGATAGTATTCAACTTCGCGCGACCGGAGGCGCGGCAACGAAGCCAACGGAGTCGCGTGACCCAACTTCTCGCGCTTTTGCAAAGCCAGGCGAACCCACCACCGCCGTTTCCGAGGTTTTCTTGTCTTCCGTTTATTCATTGTCCATTTCTAGAAAACAAGTAGGTAGAAGTATAAAAGCCATTTCTTCTTCCACTTCCATGACAGACAATAGTTAGGCAGATTCCTCGTTGGCGCTCCATAATTCTCCTCGCACGTGCACGGTATGTTGCAGAAGTCGCGGGGTGCTTTTCTCGTCGCGACGATAGATTGGGAGCGTAGGTCTCACGTAGGACGCGCAGGCTTCGGCGAGCCTCAACACAAAGGGCCAGCCCGGGTTTTAGCTTTGGTGTTCCCGTTGCCACTTTCGTGTCCTGGAGGCGCCGAAAATAATACGAAATGATGAAATGTTATTACAACTTGTAAATAAAAGCTATTAAAGAAATATAATCACGCCTAGGCAGCAACCTGTGACACAGCGCTACCGCGCCCGTGTGAGGAGAATTACAGAACGCCAACGAGGAATTTACCGAAGGTCGCAGATGACACGCGAAATTGCGCAAGATGATCACTTTTGTTGACGGGTGGGTCAGTGAATGAACATACCGCTCCAAATAATGCGATAATGAGCGCCACCACGCCGACAAACGTACGCAGACTAGATGGATGTGCACGAAAGCGGCAGCGGCGGCCGCGGTGGTAGCAAATGTGAACAAATGTGAACTTGGACATGCGCGGAAAAGATTTTCCGGCCGCTTTGGCCTCTCCACCCGCGCTTGCCGCTTCCCAAGTGTGAACGTAGCCATAGCCTGCAGCGCATGCAAAACGTCTCTCGTTTGCGATTGCGCCCCTACGGAAGGCTGGTAGTTACTGTTGTGTTACTGAATCTCAAACCAGCAATTACGAAAGGCTGGTAGTTGCTGTTGTGTTGTGGAATCCCAAACCACCAATGTACACACCAAAGGGTTGATGCCAGCAGTGAAATTCCACCGACTCGCAACAGAATGCACGAAACAGACAGCCGACAAGCATGGATTACATGTGCGCAGTACAGCGTAAGTAAACTCTTGTTGCAGGCGCTGACAGTTCTCGTCGGAGTTCACGCGTCCTGAGAAATTGATTATGTGCACTATGCACTGAACAAGACCGGAGTTCATTCCTGCATCACTAGTACACCAATCAGTCGAGATTCTGTGAGGTACAAGGCCGCTTCCTGTTTGCACCGGCCTAAGTGAAGCAGAAATGACTCGCACGCACTACTTAAAATGCGTACACATGCCATAACTATGCAGTGCGGTGAAATATTCTGTACAATTCTGAATCTGTTGACGTAAAGGCAAATGACGGCTGCACGCTCGCACACAGCGGAAGACACAGCGGCCCATGCACTTGCCGCAGGAAATGCAAGGCGACGAAAGCTTCGTAAAAAAAAAAAGCATTACTCGTTTTTGCGCGTATTTCAGTTTTCTAGCGCAAAGACGCAGCGAACAAGCTATTGCTATGGGAGTAGGTATATAGCCTGCATGGTCACACGTGCATTTTCACGTGTATAGCCGTCCTTGACTTGTGAAACGCACTTCGCCCCGACGAGGACGACGCCATCTACGGTTAACGGAGATTAACAATTAATGATGTCTTCTCCGATCGGGCGGGTCGTCTCAATGATGCGTTTTCGAAGACTACTCCATTCAGTGGCGCGATGAGAGACGGTTGCTCCAAACGCCCACTGTACCTGTCGTACTTACTGTATTTTACTGAGCTTACATTACTTTTTACTTAATTTCTTCACAAGCACACACTAGAGCACTGCACGGGCCGATTTTTTCAGCCTGGGCCCGGCCCGGGCCCGTTATTACGTTGGGTGGCCCGCCCGAGCCCGATCAAAACTTTTATGGCGAGACCCGGGCCCGGCCCGGGACCGGAAATAATCTACGTTACTTGCCCGGCCCGGCCCGCCACCCCTTTACCTTAGGCCCGAGCCCGGCCCGAGCCCGACTCTAAACCGGCCCGAACCCGGCCCGAGACCGAAAAATAATGTTTTTCAGAGTTGAGTCGCCCGAGAATAACTCACTGCACGTTACATGCACACCACCAGAAAGCCCGAGCCCGGCCCGGGCCCGGGTCAAAAAGCACACGCCGTGCCCGAGCCCGTGAAAAAACAGTTCTACCCGGCCCGGCCCGGCCCGGCCCACGGGCCCGGGCTTTCGGGTAAGCCCGAGCCAGTGCTCTAGCACACACACACGCGAGGGGGGAGGGGGGGTCCCATGTCTTTGATATACATACATAGAGGGTGCTTAAACTACCGATATTTATTATCGAGCACGTCACGTAGAGGAAAGCAGACGCTTGCCCCCCCCCCCCCCCCCCGGTCGGGCCGATGAACCCCCCCCGAAAAAAATTTCTGGCTACGCCCCTGGTACTGAAATTTAGAGCTGTGCTTCTGACTGCTATTTGTGGTACGTTTGTTCGCATTGCGGAGCGCTTATAGAAATGTTCTGAGGGCAACGTTTTGATGGTTCATTTTCGCACATGTTTGTATCGCTTGGTATCCGGTGCTCCTCTTCAAGTGTCAGATATCTTTCTCATTTGCAATGCCTATCTTTAAGTCTCTGGCAGCATTATGTTATTGGCACTTTCGCGGTGTGAAGTTGCCCATCAAGATGAACTCTCGGGAATCTGCTTGCATGGGATTTCTTTTACCAGGTATTTTTTAATACAGCTAGAAAGTACTGGCTTTCTATCTTGAATCCGGTGGCCCCAGAAGCAGGTGCTGGCAAGCAGGCCATGCACTTTTGGTCATTAATTAGCATGTGATACTACCTCTTACTAATCAGTTTTATTCATTTTAAATATAATTGTGGCACTGTGCCTACTAGTCATTTTCTGAGTGTTAACACCCTTTTCTCGTTAATTTTGTTTTAGTGAGGTTGATTTTCAAGAATCTGTTTTTATATATTTTTTAGGTCCACGTTTAACCTGTTTGTATACAGCTAGAACTTGTAATAAATAATTTCATACATATGCCTGGCGGGGGGCTGATCATTTCTGTAATAAAGCTTTATGAGTTGTATAAATAAAAAGTAACATTGGTATGACATTGTGAGTTTCACTGGTGTGCTGTACCTAGTGCTTACTGAACTCACTATTTTTCATTTATCCATCGCAGGATTTGTAATGATGCATAATGATCAAAATGCAGATTTACGATTTTGTTAGCACAGTTTTCGCATTTTGATGAGCGCTAGAACTATAAATAAAAGTTGACAGTCACTTTAGCGAACCTGGAAGAGGATGAAGGCAGAAGCCTGCGCAGTCACGAAGCATTAATTAAATTATTTGTCATTCTCATTCGAATGCGTTGTTACTTCCTAATGTTTTCTCCTACCAAAGTTCTGGGCTCGAGTGCCTTAATTACCTGTGGCTTAATTAACTTCGCCATAATTAACACCAATGGTTGCGGGCTCTACTCCCACCAAAGGTCGAGGGTTTGAGTGCCTTAATTAATTGTATCTTAATTAACCTTGCCTTAATTAACACCAAAAGTCGTAGGTTCGACTTCCACCAAAGGTGGAGTGTTCGAGTGCCTTAATTAACTCTGCCCTAATTAACTTGTCTTAAGTAACTTCGCCCTAATTAACACCCAAGGTAGTGGGTTCGACTCTACCTTCACCATGCCAATCGGAATCCAACTTGGAGATAACTTGGGGATGTTCACCTATGTCTCCAAGTGGTTTCGACTCCCAACAAAGGTCGTGGGTTAGAGTGCCTCAATTAACTGTGTCTTAATGAACTGTGCCTTAATTCGCTTCGACCTAATTAACACCAAAGGTCGAGGGTTCAATCCCCAATTTTGGTGCTGTAACGCTGGACATGGAATTTTTCGACCATTGAGCCATCTAAGGATTTCACCTTAATAAGTGTTGCAATTTATATTTTCACATTCACACGTTTACACGTTAACAAAAAATTTCAAGCAATGTCACCAGCTACATGCCGGGGTAACTGTGCCATTAGTGTGCCTAAACATCGAGGACAAATGTTTTGCGCTAAACGTTGCGTGAACGACCGCTTAAGGGAACATGCGCAAAAGATAAACAAAAAAGAGGCGCGCATTTGGTGGCCCATGTTACCGCATGTGGGTGTGACGCTCGATTTTATGATTTTGGGCAGGAGTGGCAATTCTCGTCTTGCACTGGAGGCCTTCTTTATCAGGCAGATCGGTGTGTAAGTGAGCCGTCTTTACTTGATGCCGAATTTGACTTGTTGCGCAAACGTCTTTAATGTACACGTGCCTTTCTTATTGTCTGGTCTGCGCATGCGTGACAAGAGGATATGTACAATCCTTCCATTGCGTTAAACAGTTGTGAGTAGCGCTTGTCTTTGTTTCTCCCTTTCTTGTGTCTGTCTTTTATATCGCGCTGAGTTACTTGTTCAGTTATGGAAAACCAACTAGCCCAACAATTAACTACTCTATATTTAATCAAGATCGGTAAATTGGTCGCCGAGAAGAACAATTTTCCCGTTTCCATTTATTTAGACAGGAGCTCTTAATCCCGCGCGGGAGAAACATTTATTTGAACTAAGATTCTGCAGTGCAATTTCAGGATGCTTCTGCGGAACGACAGAAGGTAGGATGCTCAGTCCAGTGTGAGCAAAGTGTGTTTGAAATATTTACTCCAGGCTGCTATACTGGCATGGCATACGAAAAGCCTCATGGACGCTTCGCCATGGAGCGATGAGCAAAAAAGTAACAAAAAAAATGTTCTGTTAGTACGACTCATGGCTTTGACACTGACGGAATATTTTGACTGCCAATTAGATGAGGTTATTTAGGATTGCAAGTTAAGCAAGTTGGTTACGATCCATCTTCAACAGCACCACTTAAAATGGGGACAAGCGAAAGAACACAAAGGTCCGTGTTCTTTTGCTTGTGCCTGTCTTGAGTGGGGCTGTTGAAGGTAGATCAGGGTAACAATTAGCGGAGTATAAAAATACGCACGAAGTGCATAACTTTTGAAAAAATCTGCTGTTTCATTCTGCAAAAATCTGGAATGGTGGGGTGTCGACATCCGCTTAGCTACTTTAATGTAAGGAGAATCTGTACCTGTAAGGACTTGCATAAAAGTGAATTCCTCGATTTTTCTAACGCTAATACAGAAAAACAACCTAAATGTAGACTCGTGCGTCTATGCCTGTTGCATTTACGACACTGGAAGGCAGGCGTGCAAACACGGACACAAGTATGAGCCAACTTGCTCAACTGTCAGTCGTTCCAATTAGCGGTGTTGGAGATCTTATGAATAGCGCAGCCGCAAGCTAAATGTTCGGCAATAAAGATCGATATCTCATCAGAGGCACGCAATGACCGAGGCGCAACGGCTGAGGCGCCGGCCGTGCGGGGGAATGGAAAAATTGGCTGTGGCTTAACTCAGTTATGCCTGGGTGTGCGTAGCGAGAGGCGCGATTAATCTTACTGTTTAGCTTGGTTCTCTCTACGGTTACACCTTTGTCGTTTAGCTTCGTAGGTCTGAGTGTTTAGGTTTGGTTGTTACGTCTCGTTAAGTTATGGTTACATTAAAGACTATAATTTTTTTAAAGTGTAACGTATTTATTTTGAAAGTCTTGATCTTGTTTCTCAATTACCACAAAGACGATGGTCGGTGAGGCGGGAGGATAAGGGGTTGTCGTCCAGTGACTTGAACACGTTTCTGGTGCTATCCTCATCTGAATCCAGTCGCCTGGCCGCTTCGTACTTACGACGCTTCTCGAGGCGTGCGGCTCGTTCTTCCTCCGTCTCCTCGGCTCGCTGCCTCCTCTTGGTTTCGTTCCGACGACGAAGCCTGGCTTCTTTCAGTCTTTCTGACTCACTGTCCATATCTGCCGACGAATCCCACCAAGCCGCCCCTTCTATGTATACGATGTTATATGTTCTCTTCCTCTGTTGCAACGCGGTTTCACCGGCTCCTCCTTTGACGTCATGCCAGATGCAAGCGCCGAACGCTTCCAACACAACTGCGGCGGCGCGCCGCCACGCCGTGGATGTAGGCTCCCTACCGTGGTAACTCGAGCAGACGACACCGCCGGCTCCTCCTCTGACGTAATGCCAGATGAAAGCGGCGAACGCTTGCAACTGCAGCGGCGGCGAGCAGACGACGCAGATGGCGCGGCGAGCGGCACTGCCAGCTGCAGCGGTTGCTAGGCAACGGCGAGAATGCGACGAATATAGCTCTCGCTACAAAAAAACAAAAAAACCAAGTTCGCCTTCGCGCATAGCGTTCGTCGTAAGCGTTTCCCGCTAAAAATTACGGGGTTGCGTAAGCTGCAGTTGCCGGGAAGCGGAACTGTGTGACCGGTCTATATATAGCGCCGCGAGTCGCGGTGCTGCAATTCGGTGCGGTGACTTCTGTCGTGCGCTCCGATGGACGAACCTTGCACTTCGACGTCCACGCGAACGAGGCCGAGGCGTCATCGGAGAGACGTCGTAATCTACGTAGGGGTACCTAAGTGCCCTTTCTTTCTTTTTTTTTATTGCGATAGCAATTATATGGACTCTTAAACCGAATTTCTGCCGTCGGCGTCGTCGTCGCCGTGAGGTTCCGTATAGATTCCAAGAGCGATAAAATCACCGCCGCGCGCCGTACGCGCGAGCGAAAGCGCGTGGGGGGGGGGGGGGGGACGCGCGCGCTATCACGGAGAGCGAACGCACGGCCGAAAGCAAACGCGACCGTCGCGCGAAAGTTCGTGGGGGTATGGGAGGGAGGGAGGCGGGGCGACGCTGTGCTCCGGCACCAAAGGCGTATCTTGCAATCGGGCGTAAGGGGAACTTGCCACTCTATCTCTCACGCGAAAGCAAGCAAGCGGGAAGACAGCGCGGGAGGGAGGGGGGGGGGGGCGCAGCTTATACTCTGCCAACAACTCCGTTCGTACTTTTCCCGGCTGTGGCCGTCGCCCGCACGGTCTCTTATCTCCACACGGCTCTGACCTTTGTATGCACTGTGCATCCGCCGCTCAGTTTCCTTTGAAGCGATAGACCGCACGAACCTTGCCCGCTGCGGCGGCTGCGATTTCTGCCAGCGTTTTGACAGTCGTCTGCGGTCATTCAGTGTGATCTATTCATGTTTGCTTGTGCGCGCTGACACCACGCTTGTTAATTCAGTTAGTAAGTTAATTCAGTGTCCAAGTTTATGCAGCCGATAAAACTACTATCCCTACTCCGAATAGCTCTCTACTAATTTGCTATCGCAATTGATGCTTCGCCTTTCGGGCGAAACTGCGACTTTTTTGGTGACAGGAGCTGTAAGAACAGTGTGCCGTCTGCAAAAGTAAGCTCTTCCCTCCAGAATTGAAGTGCTTAATCTAGGCCAACATGTAAACATGCGAGCCCAACACGTCTACTGATAGTAATACGCCATGCTCGTCTCCCGCAATATCTCCAGAAGAGCTAATACTTCTATATTATCCGTGGCTAGTCTGATGATTAGAGGCCGGATTTTTAGGCATCAAAAAGTGCGTTTTAGGCGCCAAAAATAGGCAGGCAAAACAACGTTTTAGGCCTCCAACGTCGTAATAAAGGCACAATAGTTTTTTACATAAATGCAAACAATTTCAAACAGAGACGTTCGCAACCTTTATCTACGACAGCAAAACAAAAAAAAAATGTTTTTGTTTATGGTGGCACAAAGGCGCCAACAGTTGAACATTGCCGTGCAATTGTCTCATGAAAGTGCTGCACTAATGACGATCAACTGGCTTAATTCAACAAGCACGCTGCTCATATTCATGTTCAATGACCACTGTCGCTTACTCGAGCGTCACATATAGTGAAACAGGCATGCAAAAGAATAATTGAAAGCTGGGAATACTGATTATAAAAAAGTGCTACTTTATGTCTGCCTGACGCAAATAAATTAACACTGTGGGGATACGCGACTCACGCGTCCCCTGATGTTGTTTTCCCCGCATGTCTCCTGTAGTCCGGCTTCTCTGCGTGGCTAAGCCCGGCGGGGGTTGGGGCGCGTTGCGAGAGATGGCGCTAGTGTCGCGATGCTAACGCCACCGAACGGCGGGGTCACTTGGGAGAAAAAGGTCGAAGGCGCTCTCTCTTTAGCTGGGGATCGGCGACCAACACGCACGAACACTTCGCGCGTGCGCCGGCCCGCTTCGCGCGACCGTCGCGCGAGGCTTAGAGCGGGACACCGGTATGGACGAACACGGATCGTTCGAGCGCGCCACCGTTCGCGTGACTGTACACGTGAACGACTAGGCGATGGTGTCATAGCATGGGGCGAACGTATTCGCTCGCTATCGGGTCGCGGTGAGTCGGACTTCCTTGATTTGTCGCGCGTCCGTGTGAATGTTCTATTGTTTGTAATTCGGCTAGTATGTATTAGTGTATGAAAGGTGCAATAAATGCCCTTTTGATTGTCTGCACTACTGCGTTGTCGTTCCTTTGTCCCAAGAGCACATATGTGAGACCCCACAACACACAGCAAAAACAGACAAATAATAAATGCAAGAGAGACGACGATTTATTAAGAAATGAATATGTTCTCACGTGAGGACCGTTAGGTGCAACTCTGGCAATTTTCTCATTTACTATGACATTATCCGAATTGTACAGGCAAGACGTCCGAACACTGCCAAATACATTTCCATCCATTTGAAGTACACACGTTTCAAGAAATCTGTCTGGCGAGCACGCGAAGCATAGTCTTAGAATCACTGGGAAAATTGTAGAAACAATAGCAAACTACCACCGTCTCCAGATTTCTTGATTAAAAATTGTACCTCTTGTCACTGAGAATGAGCTTGTACGCTGGGAAGGAACGCTCCACGTCGACAGATGTTTTGGAGCGTAGTTGTACTTAGGAACATTCAATGGCTTAACCGACACTGGGATCCTAGAACGTGTTGACCAGTAAGGAGTCGTGAAACTTCTTTAAGGGCAGAAAATCCCTCGTTCTTGTCCAAGGCTGATTGTAACTTTGCACGTGACTTTTCGGCTACTGGTCCTTCAGGAACGGCGGCGATTCTTTGCTGTGCATGGAGAATTAGTGCAATGTTCTTAATTAGAGTTTCTCCCGAGCTTCCAAGTTTCCTGATAGTGTTTGCGAGGAACGTGAAGTTGGCGAAAAAGTAGGCGAGCTCTTCTTGGAGGCTATCCACAAAGAGGACACCTTGACCCTTCCTGACTGCAGCACTCTCGTCACCTGTAAAGCTGTTAATCACGACCTTGATGTCCGAAAAGTAGTAGTACTCAACAGCTTCTAGCCATGTTCCCCAACGTGTGTCGATGGGTGGAAAGGTTACGTCCAACAACTTCTCCTCGAGAGGGCGCAGGTGAGAGCGTGCGTTCAGGAACACGGCCTTGGCTGAAGCAATCAGCTCGTTGACGTCAATAAAGTGCTTCCTCAGTTCTTCACAAACACGGTGAAGCGCATGCGCTAGGTATGTGATATATGCAGAGGTAGAAGCTGTTCAGTAGATGAGCTGCCTTGTGCATGTAGCCTGCGGCGTCTGTGTAGAGCAACAAAACCTTGGTGTCCTCGACCCTTGCCGGGTGCAGAACCTTCAGGGATTCGTTTACAAAGTATGGTATATCCTCCCCATTTGTTCTCTCCAAAGGCTTCGAAAACACAAGGAAAGCCCTTGTCTTCCCGTGTGCTGCAAGCTTCCCAGCTAGAAAGTGAGCGACGAAGCGCCCCTTGACGTCTGTTGTTTCGTCGACGGACATCCAAATGCAGGAGTCGCCAAGCTCCTTCTCTGATTCTCCTTAACTTTTCTTCATACAAAGGCGGGAAATAGTTCTTCCGCAACGTATACTCAGGCGGCACGTTGTGGTTCCACTATTTCTGTAGGGATTGTTTCAGGACGGGATTTTCAATATTGTCACGTAGTAGTGACGCTGAAGTAAAAAGTCGTAAAACTGTGTACGACGAAACTGATTCTTTATTGGGCGAACCTGTGCCCACAAAAGCAAGCTACACTCAAAGCACAACGAAAGCGGCGAACACAGTCGGCGGTCTTCGAAAATCTGATCAGCGGCGAAGCGCGTCGGCTTTTATACCTGAGTCATCGAAGGTTCCAGATTAATCCCTGATGCCCGCGCGCCTTCCAGAAAGTTCTAGACAATTCGCGTCGGTCATACAATCAGATAACATAGGCGTCGGTGAAAACAGGCAACGGAAAGAAGCATGTATAACGTTCTAGAAACTTCCGATACAGGCGCGTCCTGCGCCGAGCGATTTGTTAGCCGGTGGAAAGCGGCCACCGATGAAAGATAAACATGTATACGTGTCAATACCCTCCCCTTAAAAAGCATCGTCCCGATGCTGCAAACACGAAAGCGAAAACAAAACCATGCGTAATAAACAACAAACAAACAAACAAACAAAAAACAATAACAAGGTAACGAAGTACCTAAGGTCGTCAGCGGGCGTAGAAAGGTTTAAGACGCACCACATGGATGACCTCAGGTCGTGGCCGGCGCCGCTGTGATTGCGAAATGCCGTCTGGCACGACCTCATAGTCCAGTCGGATTATCTTATATGGTCCGAAGTAGCGGCGCTACAGTTTCTCGCTAAGTCCTCGTCGGCGTATCGGAGTCCAGACCCAAACACGGTCGCCGGGCTGGTACTCGACGTAGCGTCATCGTAGATTGTAGAGTCGGCTGTCGGTTCTCTGCTAGTTCTTGATGCGCAGGCGGGCGAGCTGTCGACCTTCTTCGGCACGCTGCAAATAAGTGGCAACGTCGAGATTTTCTTCGTCAGCGACGTCTGGTAGCATGGCGTCAAGCGTCGTTGCCGGGTTCCCTCCGTAGACTAGGTTGAACGGCGCCAAGTGCGTCGTTTCTCGCACGGCCGTGTTGT
Organism: Dermacentor silvarum; assembly: GCF_013339745.2. Lineage (NCBI taxonomy): Eukaryota > Metazoa > Arthropoda > Arachnida > Ixodida > Ixodidae > Dermacentor > Dermacentor silvarum. The sequence goes on along the minus strand of NC_051161.1, from coordinate 177,988,111 downwards.
ATGCGAAGGTCACGTACGGAAGGATGGCATCCCACGTCTTGTGTTCGACGTCGACGTACATTGCCAGCATGTCGGCGATGGTCTTATTTAGGCGCTCGGTGAGGCCACTCGTCTGCGGGTGCTAGGCGGTGGTGCGGCGATGGCTTGTCTGGCTGTACCGCAGGATGGCTTGAGTTAGTTCTGCCGTAAAGGCCGTGCCTCTGTCGGTGATGAGGACTTATGGGGCACCGTGACGCAGGAGGATGTTCTCAACGAAGAATCGGGCTACCTCGGCGGCACTGCCTTTGGGCAAGGCTTTTGTTTCGGCGTAGCGGGTGAGGTAGTCCGTAGCGACGACGATCCATTTATTCCCGGACGTTGACGTCGGAAAAGGCCCCAGTAAGTCCATCCCGATCTGCTGGAACGGTCGGCGAGGTGGCTCGATTGGCTGTAGAAGTCCGGCTGGCCTTGTCGGCGGTGTTTTGCGTCGCTGACAGTCTCGGCATGTCCTTATGTAATGGGCGACGTCGGCAGAGAGGCGAGGCCAGTAGTATTTTTCTTGTATCCTCGCGAGAGTGCGTGAAAAACCGAGATGTCCAGCCGTTGGGTCGTCATGGAGAGCTTGCAGAACCTCTGGACGCAATACTGAGGGTACCACGAGGAGGTAGTTGGCTCGGAGAGGCGAGAAGTTCTTCTTTAGGAGAATGTCGTTTTGCAAGAAAAACGACGCCAATCCTCGCCTGAACACCTTCGGCACAATGACGGTCTTGCCTTCCAGGTAGCCTACAAGGCTCCTTAGTTCCGGGTCGGCTCGTTGTTGTTCGGCGAATTCGTCGGCACTGATGGGTCCCAAGAAAGTGTCCTCATCCTGGTCGTCTTGTGGCGGCGGTTCGACGGGGGCGCGAGACAAACAATCGGCGTCAGAGTGCTTTCGCCCGGACTTGTAAACGACGGTGATGTCGAATGCTTGAAGTCTAAGACTCCATCGTGCGAGGCGACCTGAAGGATCCTTCAAGTTAGCTAGCCAACACAAGGCGTGGTGGTCGCTCACAACTTTAAAGGGCCTGCCATAGAGGTAGGGACGAAACTTTGATGTAGCCTAGATGATGGCGAGGCACTCCTTTTCTGTTGTGGAATAATTTGCTTCCGCCTTCGATAGCGACCGGCTAGAGTAACTTACAACCCTTTCTAGTCCGTCAGTCCTCTGCACAAGAACGGCGCCGAGTCCTACGCTGCTTGCGTCGGTGTGGACTTCGGTATCGGCGTTTTCGTCGAAATGGGCAAGTATTGGCGGCGATTGCAGGCGTCGCTTCAGTTCTTCAAATGCTTCGACTTGCGGCGTCTCCCACTTGAACTCGACGTCGGCCTTCGTGAGGTACGTCAGTGGCTCGGCGATCCATGAAAAGTCATTCACGAAGCGCCTGTAATAGGCGCACAGTCCAAGAAATCTACGCACTGCTTTCTTGTCGGCCGGCGGAGGAAAGTTGGAGATGGCTGCAGTTTTCTGAGGGTCGGGGCGCACTCCAGACTTGTTGATGACGTGGCCCAAGAACAAGAGCTCCTCATATGCGAAGCGGCACTTTTCTGGCTTTAACGTGAGTCCGGAGGTTTTGATTGCTTGAAGAACTGTTTCAAGGCGCCGCAGGTGTTCTTCGAAGCTTGAGGCAAACACAACGACGTTGTCCAAATAGACGAGGCAAGTCTGCCACTTCAAGCCTGCCAGTACTGTATCCATGACGCGTTGGAAAGTCGCAGGTGCCGAGCAAAGACCAAACGGCATGACCTTGAACTCGAACAGTCCGTCTGGTGTTATAAAGGCAGTCTTCTCCCGGTCCCTCTCGTCGACTTCGATTTGCCAGTAGCCGGTTTTGAGGTCCATCGACGAAAAATACTTTGCGTTGTAGAGTCGATCCAAGGCGTCGTCAATCCGTGGGAGGGGGTATACGTCCTTCTTCGTGATCTTGTTGAGGCGACGATAATCGACGCAGAAACGTAGGGTTCCATCCTTCTTCTTCACTAATACCACGGGGGACGCCCACGGACTCTTGGACGGCTGGATGATGTCGTCGCGTAGCATTTCGTCGACTTGTGTGCCTTATGGCTTCGTGTTCGTGCGCCGAAACTCGGTACGGGCTCTGACGGAGTGGGCGGACATTTTCGTCGGTTATGATGCGGTGCTTGGCGACAGGGGTTTGTCGAACTTTTGACGACGACGAGAAGCAGTCCTTGTATTGCAGGAGCAGAGCTTTTAGTTGTTCTTTCTTATGCCTGGGAAGGTTCTGATTGACGTCAAAAGTTGGTTCAGGTATTATAGTCGTCGTTGCAGGTGCACTGGAATCCGTGAAGGCGAAAGCACTGCTGGCTTGTACTATTTCGTCGATGTAGGCGACCGTGGTGCCTTTGTTAATGTGCTTATATTCGGGGCTGAAGTTCGTGAGCATCACCCTTGCTTTCCCTGCACGCAGCTCAGCTATGCCTCCAGCGACGCAAATTTCATGGTCGAGCAGTAAGTGATGATCGCCCTCGATGATGCCCTCCATGTCTGCAGGCACTTCGGTACCGACGGAAATCATTACGCTGGAGCGAGGCGGAACGGTGACTTGTTCTTCAAGCACATTCAAGGCATGGTAACTTATGCTTGTATCCAGTGGTATCGCGTTGTACGTTGAAAGCGTTATCGACTTGGACCTTAAGTCGATGACTGCACCGTGTTGGTTTAGAAAGTCCATGCCTAGGATGACATCCCTGGAGCAGTGCTGCAGGATTACGAAGCTCGCCGGTAAGTGCGGTTGTTTACCGTGACTCGCGCTGTGCAGATTCCAGCCGGCGTTATTAGGTGGCCTCCCGCTGTCCGGATATCGGGTCCTTGCCAGGCCGTCTTCACCTTCTTTAACTTGGCGGCGAACGCGCCACTGAACACGGAATAGTCGGCGCCAGTGTCGACGAGAGCGGTGACGTTATGACCATCGATGAGCACGTCTAGATCGGTAGACCGGCGTCTGGCGTTGCGGTTAATTCGTGGCGTCGGATCACGGCTGCGTCGGCTTGCTCTGCTGCTGCTACGTCGCGTCGGAAGGCCTTCATGCGGCGGCGATGTATTGTCAAGGCTGTTGCTAGGCGGCGTGCTGATATCTCGTCGTGATGATTCGCGAAACGTCGTCGTCGGCGGCGGCGGCGGAGGATCTTCGGCATTGCGTCGTACAGCAACCGCACCTCCATCGGTTGCTGCTTTTATAGTTTCCCGGGTATGGGCTGGGAGATCGGCCCCGGGTTGGGCCGGCATACAGGCGGCGATGCGGCGAGATGTAGCGGCCTGGTGACGGCGAGCGTGAGGGTCGTCGTGGTTGCCACTGGGCTCCGGCAAGGTAGTCGGCGATGTCACGTGGTCGCTCGCCAAGCTGTGGACGTGGCGCGTTGACGGCGAACCCTCGTAGGCCCATCTCGCGGTATGGGCATCGGCGGTAGACATGGCCGGCTTCCCCGCAGTGATAGCAGAGCGGGCGGTGGTCGGGGGCGCGCCAAATGTCCGTCTTCCGCTGGTAGCTGCGCTGGGCGACGGGCGGGCGTGCTGGCGGCGGCGGCGGTGGACGACGGAACTGCGGCGTTACGGGGCCCTGGCGCGAGCGCGGAGGGGGGCCTTCACGACGGGCGACGGCGGCGTAGGTCATCGCTTGCGGCTGTGGTTGAGGCGATGCCGGAACTTCTGGCACTTCCAGTGATCGCTGAACCTCTTCTTTAACTATGTCAGCGATTGAAGTCACCTGAGGCTGCGATCTTGGGAATAATTCCTGTAGTTCTTCCCGTACAACCGCTCTGATCGCCTCGTGCAGGTCGTCGGCGCTTAGAGCTTGAGCTTCGGCGTAGTTTGTCAGCGCACGGCGGTTGTATTGCCTGGCTCGCATTTCAAGCGTCTTCTCGATTGTTGTCGCCTCCGAAACAAATTCTGCCACAGTCTTGGGCGGGTTGCGCATCAATCCGGTGAATAGATGCGCTTTGACGCCCCGCATCAAGAACCTAACTTTCTTTTCTTCAGACAAGTCGGGGTCGGCGTGGCGGAAGAGGCGAGTCATCTCCTCCGTGAAGAACGCGATGCTCTCGTTCGGCAATTGAACTCTGGTTTCCAGGAGAACTTCAGCCCTTTCTTTTCGTACGACACTCGTGAAGGTCCTCACGAAGTTCTCGCGAAATAGGTCCCAAGTCTTCAGGGAAATCAGCCTCTCTGTTCTCAAACCATGTCCGAGCAGCGTCATCCAACGAAAAATAGACATGGCGCAGCTTGTCATCGTCGCTCCATTTGTTGAATGTCGCGGTCCTCTCGTACGTCTCCAGCCATGTTTCAGGGTCTTCAGCTGATGATCCACGGAAGGTCGGTGGCTCCTGAGGTTGCTGCAGCAGGATGGGGGACGCTGGGGCTGCCATTGTGGTCGTTGACTTGGCCTTGATCGCTATGGTCTTCTCGGGAAGAAGTCCGTATTCTGGCAAAAGTCCTTGCTGCCTACGGCTAGCTCGCTGGTCCTTGGCGACGTTGGTCTCGTCTTCCGGTTTCGGGCTTGGGTCGCGGCTTTGCGGGGGCGTCCGCTGCATGGACACAAAAGCACCTCCACTAGATGTCACGTAGTAGTGACGCTGAAGTAAACAGTCGTAAAACTGTGTACGACGAAACTGATTCTTTATTGGGCGAACCTGTGCCCACAAAAGCAAGCTACACTCAAAGCACAACGAAAGCGGCGAACACAGTCGGCGGTCGTCGAAAATCTGATCAGCGGCGAAGCGCGTCGGCTTTTATACCTGAGTCATCGAAGGTTCCAGATTAATCCCTGATGCCCGCGTGTCTTCCAGAAAGTTCTAGACAATTCGCGTCGGTCATACAATCAGATAACATAAGCGTCGGTGAAAACAGGCAACGGAAAGAAGCATCGATAACGTTCTAGAAACTTCCGATACAGGCGCGTCCTGCGCCGAGCGATTTGTTAGCCGGTGGAAAGCGGCCACCGGTGAAAGATAAACATGTATACGTGTCAATATTGACCCAAGGGATATTTGCAGCCATTATCATCATCATCATCATCATCATCATCATCAGCCTATATTTTATGTCCACTGCAGGACGAAGGCCTCTCCCTGCGATCTCCAATTACCCCTGTCTTGCGCTAGCGTTTTCCAACTTGCGCCTGCAAATTTCCTAACTTCATCATCCCATCTGGTTTTCTGCCGACCTCGACTGCGCTTCCCTTCTCTTGGTGTCAATTCTGTAGCCCTAATGGTCCACCGGTTATCCATCCTACGCATTACATGGCCTGCCCAGCTCCAATTCTTCCGCTTAATGTCAACTACAATATCGGCTATCCCCGTTTGTTCTCTGATCCACACCGCTCTCTTTCTTTCTTTTAACGTTAGTCCTAAGATTTTTCGTTCCATCGCTCTTTGTGCGGTCCTTAACTTGTTCTCGCGCTTCTTTGTTAACCTCCAAGTTTCTGCCCCATATGTTAGCACCGGTAGAATGCAATGATTGTACACTTTTCTCTTCAGCGACAGTGGTAAGCTCCCAGTCAGGATTTGGTAATGCCTGCCGTATGCACACCAACCCAATTTTATTCTTGTGTAAATTTCTTTCTCGTGATCAGGGTCCCCTGTGAGTAATTGACCTAGATAAACGTACTCCTTTACAGACTCTAGAGGCTGACTGGCGATCCTGAATTCTTGTTCCCTCGCAAACAAATATGCAGCTTTAGAAAAGGAAGATAAAGACAACGTAGAGGTAATGAATGAAACCGTAACTAGGTTGATCTCAGAAGCAGCAATTGAAGTGGGAGGTAGGGCACCAAGGCAACCAGTAGGTAAGCTCTCCCAAGAAACAAAGGACCTAATAAAGAAACGACAGAAGATGAAAATGTCCAACTCAAGAGATCAGATAGAATTCGCTGAACTGTCAAAACTAATCAACAGAAAAAAAAGTAAGGGATGTTCGAAATTATAACGTGGGAAAGATTGAGGAAGCCGTAAAATATGGACGCAGCATTAAATCAATAAGAAGAAAGCTTGGCATAGGACAAGGCAAGAGGTATGCACTGAAATATAAGCATGGTAATATCATCAGCAATTTCGATGACATAGTAAAAGCAGCGGAAGAATTCTATACTGACCTGTACAGTGCCCAAAACAGCCAAGCTACTTTCATTCAAAATAGTGATGAACCGGATACAGAGGCTCCTTCTACAACTAGCGCTGAAGTTAGAAGGGCCTTGAAAGACATGACCAGGGGAAAAGCTGCTGGAGAAGATGGAAGAACAGTAGATTTAATCAAAGATGGAGGAGATATCATGCTTGAAGAGCTTGCGGCCCTTTACACGCAATGCCTCACAACTTCATGTGTACCACAGAGCTGGAAGAACGCCAACATTATACTAATCCATAAGAAGGGAGACGTTAAAGAACTGATGAATTATAGGCCCATTAGCTTGCTTTCTGTATTGTATAAATTATTCACCAAGATAATTTCCAATAGAATCAGGGCAACACTTGACTTCAGTCAACCAAGAGAACAGGCTGGCTTCAGGAAGGGATATTCTACGATTGATCAATGTCATAAATCAGGTAATCGAGAAATCTGCGGAGTACAATCAACCTCTCTACATGGCTTTTATAGATTATGAAAAGGCAGCTATTATGGTCTCGTACAAATCGACGTTGAAAGCGTTCGTCCTGTCGTGTTTGAAGGCTGCTGTCAAAAACGACTGTTCCGATGTTGTCGTGCTTAACTTTTGCCAAGAGCACATTCCGTCTTCTCACGCTGTGCCAGATAGTATTTTTCTGGCAAGGAATCTGCGCAAATGCCTTAGGATTTCTTAAAGACGAAGCGTATTTTCAATATCAAAGCTTCAATGAATATGCTAACGTACTAAGCATCCTGACTGGCTCACACAATGTAAATAAATACGATAAGCATCAATAAACATTCTAACTTTAACAGCGAAGTGCTCGAACCACCCTGCCGCGTCTAATTTGATGGTAGAACTGCACTTGAGCAGAGTAAAGTCCCTAAAAAAATAAAGTAGCGCCATTCGTGTCGCCCATGCAGGCTCCTCCTCTCCCGCGTGTCTTGCAGATTGTAAATGGAGCCAGTTGAGGGGTGGCATGGCTGTTGGCCGAAAAGATGGGCTTGTTCAAATCTTTCCGCTAAACGGACTAGAGCGCTGCGGTCTAAAGCGATTCATTGGAAGAGTGTTCGAGAGATAAATACGGCAAGTATCATGCTTTGTAGACCAGTGAAATAATAAAAACGCTTGCACTGCAAAAAACATCACCTCAAGCAAGCAATACTCGATGCGAGAGCCGACCGTTTGCTTGCGGACGCGCTCGGCGCTGACGCTCTCGATGGCAGCGCCACTATCGCCGTGTAAACTCGGCGGCGCTAAGAATCTGCAAGCATGACGCACTAGATTTTCTGAAGGTAGTGAAGGCGCCATTTTGTCTGTCCACTGCGTTGTTTATTTTGGCACGCGATGCCGACCCGAAGAGCCGCGCGCCGCTTTCGCTTTCGCGTCCGTAGTTTCCTCCTGGACGCTGTAGGGGCGCTGCTGCAGCTACTGAGAGAGGAGGCAGAGGCGAAGGGGTGCGGTTGGCGCTACTTTATTTTTTTAGGGACTTTAGAGCAGAGGGCTGCCACGCGCGTCATACGACCACAACGTACTTGAAGAGCAAGGAGAAGCTCAGCCTCCACGGATGCAACATTAACTCAGCGCGGTGTGCGACGTCAATCCGCTAAATTCCACGATGGCAAGTATTAAAGCACCACGGCAGCAAATAAGGTACCAGAATTCAATCAGGTGCTAACTTGGCGTGGCGTACCTCGGTAATTCTTGCTGGCATCCCCATGTATTTAGCCTTGCAGCCACCAGGGGGACCTTGTTTTAACGAATGTTTAGTGCACAGCATAAAAACATGCTCCGTGCATCAGCGCTATCTTTTTGAAACATCGTCTTTGAGAATCAATCGATCAATTGGTCCTTCGATCAACAAATGTTTCAATGTTCACTTATCGCAGCATACAGGTACGGTATACATAGAATTGTGACTCGCTACCACAAAGTTTCTAACACATTTCGTCCCAATAACCTCAACGGTATTGAATGTTTATAACTTTATCAACAAAGCTAGCATGCAAAATAAGCAACGTTTTAACAAAAGCAGGTACCCAAAGGAGCGCTGTCTGCACTTTTCGAAACAATGCAAGTCCCTCCTTCCTTTTCTTACCGAAAGGGACAATATAGCGGACTAGGTTGAACCCCATGGAGTTACCAACACTGAATGTTGCCTTTTAAAATGAATAACGGTCTCAAACTGCACTCGAAAGCCAAACTTTAGGCTAAATATAGTGTTTATATAGGCGCCAATATTGATAGTAGGCACTTATATGCATTTATAGGCATTTAGGCACAAACGCCATAATAGGCATTTATCGGCACTATAAAAATACTGTAAAAGCCCTTTTTAACCCCTAATTAATGCTCATATATCGAAGTGTGGCAAGAGGAGCGCAAGGAACAAAATAGGCACTTGCCTAAAATCTGGTCTTTACTGATCATCATCAACATTAGCTAATAAATCAACATGAGCCAAATAATAAATCGGTCCAATCACAGCACGGCAGTTACACGCAGTTGATTCTGCCGTTAACAGCGTGTTCAAATGGTTCATTAATTACAGAAAATTACAGAAGCAGCGCGACACAGGACGAGTGAAGAGCTCAGGACAGAGCGCTGTCCTGTGCTCGAGTACTGTCTGCCACTCATTGAGTTTTTCTGGATTCTTTCAAAGCAAACTAATTTCAATTATTTTCCATTGACGTTTTAACATTTGATAGCATTCTAAGCGGAGCCACACCGAATGTTTTATTCAGCCAGGCAGTGATGACACGCAGCGCTCACATTCAATCCTTCTCTACGGGAATCGTCGAACCTGGTCGGAGCGAGCGACGAGTAAGCGTATTGAGACGGAATGTGCGGACATCATTACTGCGGCGACGGTGGTCTACAGAATGCATGGGCAAGGAGGCATTCCATGGCAGAAGCTTGTTCTACAACGGCTTACGGGCCAATGTAGCGATGGAGAAGAGAGAATGAGGAAGGCAGGGAGGTTAACGCGTGCAGGCGCTTCTGCGCTCCTTGAGAGCGATGGAGAAACTGTTGACAGAGGTTTGTATGAGGGTAGTTAGCAGAACTGCGCTGCCTGGGCGCAATGGTATCATGCGTCGTTTATCAAGACGCAGCGAAGCTTTGTCTACCTGGGCGGTGTCCGTCTAGCCGACACAACGGTAGTCGTCGGCTCGGCGTCTGGAAGAAACGCCGTGGTGACCGTGGCAGTAGAAAGGGTAGCATCGAAGGCAGAGGTGGGTTTCGCCCGCGGTGTAAATATTACAGCTGTTATGGGCTCATTCCAGTAGCCGTTTCGGTTCGCGATGATGAACCCTATCGCCGGAAATGCGAAAAAAGTATCGAACCCACGCCCGCTGCGCGAGAGCCACTCTACCACAGAGCCACGCAATTGACCCTTTTCGCGGAGCAGTTTGTTTTAGAGAAACGAGATGGCGCTTACGGCGGCGCGCCATTAAAACCCCTTGATGTTAGAAAGTAGCGACACGCTTTGATCTACGCCGCAACACGCTTGCCGGCGCGGCCAACCTCCTCTTTTTCTCCCCCTCTTTCGCGGAGGCAGCGCAGCCGCCACGCTGAATGGCTGCTGCGCGCGAGACCAATGCCTCCTTTAAAGACTAGATGCCTGCCGCGTGGTCCGGTAAACCCGGTTCCGTGTCCTCTCCCTTTTCTCTTCTCCGCGAAAAGGCAACGAGCGCCGCTTGTGGCGCACGTGTGCAACTTAGATCACGTGCTGCGGCCTCTGAGATTACTGTAGCATCTGTTACCGTCTCGGGCTGTGTTCCAATACTTTCCATCATCGTAGACAGTCTACTTTCCATCATCGTAGACAGTCCACTTTACTTTGCAGGCGCTGTAGAAGGGCCGGCGGAAGTCGTCGACCGCCGCTGCCACCGCCGCCGGAAGTTGAAAAGGCAACGAGCGCTGCCTCACGGAATTTATGCTGAACTAAGGGAACCGCCGTCCCAATAGGAAAGCGAGCAACGCGACGGGCATCTAGTAAAGGAGGCATTGGCAAGACTACCCCGTCAGGTGACCCTGACGTCACGAAACCGGCGCGAAACTTGCTTTCGCGCGCCTTTAGTTTCTCCCACCCGTCATGCGCAGTCCAAGTGGTGGTCGCCCTGCCGCTCCGAACGTGTGTTTCCCAAGTTTTTCCATCCTTTCGTAGGAATCTGAGATTCGTTCTCCGTGAAAATGCCTTGCTGCTGCGCGTTTCAATGCAGCAGCAGGCCAGATAAAGGGCAAGGCTTATTTTATATCCCCCGAGGTGAACGGAATGTCGTGCGTCGGAAGCAGTGGCTCCATAACATCGGCAGAAGGGATTTCGCCCCTTCTAAGCACGCCATTCTTTGCGAGGTGAATGAATTGCAGCTTTCCTCATATTTGTGGATGAAGTTGCATGGAGATTTTAATGCTCTTCGCATAGCCGGACTCTTCGTTCAGTTCAATACAGAGCACCGATAACTGTGCATATAGTTGTTGTTTTTTTTAAAGTGAGTCGGCTGAAATTTTCGTTGACTCTTCGAGCCGTGACAAAGCTTTTTGTGTTTTCGCGCGTGCGTTAGTTTTCAAATGTATGTAATTTGTGAGTTAATGCCTGTAACTCATATTTTGTAGTTGTGTGCGTGTGTGTGTGCGTGTTTGTGTATGTGCGTGCGTGTGTGCGTGTATGTGTTTGCATGTATGTGTGTGCGCGCGTGTGTGTGTGCGTGTGATCCTTGCGCCTGATACTTGTGAAGCCAAGGAACTATTTTACTCTTATTGCGTGCTTATTGTATCTTTGCAAAGTTTCAATACTGCGAGCATTTTTTTTTTCTTTACGTACTTTATGTTGCGAAGGCATGAACCGCAATATATAGGTAGATAAGTGGCATTATGTATTATTCGCGCATGCTCATTAAGTACAAGCCACGCGCTTCTGACAATATCCCTCAATTCTGATAAAGTTGACATCTTGAAGTCTGTAAGTTAATAATCAAGTGCCAGTCTTAGCAGTTTCCGTGTAAGCAATCAGCCTTTTTTTTTTTTTTTTGAGAGAGAGAGAGAGACTTAGGTTACTCCCAGAGGTGATGGAATGTAATTTCTCGTCGTTTCATAGTGACGGAATACAGGCGCGTGTGTAAAGTTCTATGTTGGCTGTTTCGCAAACACAGCACGTATTTTGCACAGTGGCATTGGTACAAAGGCTTTTGGCCCACTCATTTTGGCGAATTCACTTTAAGTAAACTATCACATTTCTTCTTGGTTACCTTCTCTGAGCCTTTTAAGAGCGAAGATTGTGAACCAAATTCTCGTTTATACTCTACGCTGCTTATATTGTATGCACCCAATACACCTCCGCGTTACGGACAACCCAAGTGGCGACGTAGAGGTAAACAGCTCAGCCACTGCTTGGTAATGATTTTTTCGGAGCGCTTCCGCCTGTATTTATCAAAGCGTCCTCAAAAAAAATGTCACGACGTTCTATCGGAAACGTACTTTCGTCATGACAGTTTCACAAGTGATAAGTTCCCATACAACGCTTCAAAGGGCCGAATAAACAAGCGCGCGCATTGATTCTAATGCGGCTGCAGCGAGCCACTGGAGGGTTCAGCGCCGCGCCGGCCCGGTGAGGGGGAGAAATCCGAGGAGAATTGAGGAGGGAAGCGCGCGCGCGGGGGAGAGTGTCGCTACTTTCTAACATCAAGGGGCTTTACGCGCCATACGTCTCCTCAGCGACCGCGCACGAATAGGAAACCACTATCGCTTCTGCCATGCTTCCGTGCAATCAGCTGTCGGAAATGCAGCTGAGTTTTCGTTAACGAACTGTGCTCTAATCATGCTAGATTAAATCATGTGGATTGAAGACGTGTGCTGTAGTTGGCTGCAAAAGTAGTGACGGGCATGTTAAGGAATGGAATGAATCTGTGTGGCCAAGTTCGCGGACAGCTGCTGCAACTGTCAGAACGTGTTACCAGCACTTCGAGATATCCGGCTTTCCGCGAGGATACAGAAATTTGCTCATCCGCCAGCATTGTATCGCTAACCTTCAAAGAAAGGGCTTCAGCAACCGAACGTCGGCAAGAGTGAGTACCACTCGTTAAACAATGACAGAGGGAGTAGCATCGCTTCCTATCATAGTAAGCTTCGCGCACGTTATTTATACGCATCTATCCCAAATGGCAGGAAAACTTACGCCCACTCTATCGACGACGTATCAAGAATAAGTGAATACGCGCACGCTTGAATATATGCGTCGCGGGATCGAATCCCGGCCACGGCGGCCGCATTTCGATGGCGGCGAAATGCGACACCCGTGTACTTAGATTTACGTGCACGTTAAAGAACCCCAGGTGGTCCAAATTTCCGCAGTCCCCCACTACGGCGTGCCTCATAATCAGATCGTGGTTTTGGCACGTAAAACCCCATAATTTAATTTAATTTTAATGAATATATGCGCTCTATATACGCACAATAAATGACGGACTACACCGATGGCGCACGAATGGTCGAAGCTGAATGTTTCGTGACGGTTCACAAGAGTAAGCGAGTTACTGGCGGTAATATATATTTGCTACAAGGTATTACAATGTACAAAACAGCTAAGCTCCAAGCCTTGCGCGCAGCAAGGACAAATCTATCGGCATTGAGCACACCCGCGAGCGATTAGGCAGAAAATAATCAGATAGTGGCCCTACCGAGGAACTTCCCTGAGTCAGAAACTGACAAGCCGCTGCTTCAAAATATTTCCCAAATAAAGAACAAAGAGCAAAACACACTAATCCTGATTCAATTCATGAGCGGAATGTTTGGATAGATTGGAATACATATTTAACCCCGCTTTTAGAACAAGCGCCTTCATGCTGCTCGCGCCGTTAGGACAAAGCTTAATGAGCTTCGAGAGTGTTTTTACATGCTCTCTGAAGCTGTGATCAAAGCTTCGTGTTGTTCACCCAGCTACCGTCTACGATATCTCCCGAAACAGAGGCTTTCTAAGCCGCACCGGCGTCATACACTTCCATTGTAAACAAGGAGGCAACGGAGGAAGTTGAGGCAAGCAATGGACGCGTCACCATGTGATAAAACATGGCAGCGCCCACGGGATCCCCGCGAAAAGGGTCAATAGACGAGAAAACGATCGCCAGAAGGCGCTACGATGGATGGATGGATGAGGCTGAACCCTTTAAATCGGGCGGTGGCATACGCCACCTAGGCGTGACTATTAACATATTTTGTACTTTGTGGTGGGTGAAATTTCACTCCTGCCTTGATTTTAGCCACCAATCAGATAACCTTCGTTTGGTTATTTCTACCCGCTTAAAGTCTATTTTGCCTTGACTGCCCCTAAACCCCAATGCTTTGAAAAAATCAGCCCCGTTGCTTTGCACTGTAGGGTTAAGCCCTTTACAGAAAAGTATGAGGTGTTCAGCCGTTTCCTCTTCCTCTCCACACGCACCGCACAACGTGTACTTGACTCGGGACATCTTAGTCCGCAATACTCCCGTCCTGGCTTCAAACAACAAAGTGCTTCCCCTAGAATTATCATATTGTGATATGACGATTTATTAGACGTCTCACGCAATCGAGGCAGTCCACGAACGCTGATGGTGCGCACAGCGACAGACGCAAGAGCACTTCTTCCTCTTCTTCACTACAATGGCCCCCGGGAGAGAAGATGAGCCATCCTGGCGACCTACGGCGTAGGTAGGATCAGGGGGTCATAGTATGGCTTAAGTCGGCTGACATGAACCGTGTCACGTCCGCGATGTCTAAGGTCGTGTGATGGCGTCACAGGCTCGACAACGTAGTTGACAGCCGAGGTACGGTCGATGACGCGGTAGGGACCATCATAGCGTGCAAGAAGTTTGGTTGAAAGGCCAGGGCTGTGAGGTGGGATCCACAACCAAACAAGGGAACCAGGCGGAAAATGTGGTGTAGGCACGTTACTGTCGTGCCGCACCTTTTGGCGACCTTGGGCGGCGGTCGTAAGGGTACGGGCGAGCTGCCTACAGTCCTCTGCGTATTTGGTGGCTTCAGACACTGGCGTGCATTCAGAAGCGTCGGGTCGGTATGGGAGCAGGGTGTCCACTGTACACGAGGGCTCGCGGCCATATCAATCAATCAATCAATCAATCAATCAATCATTTATTCATGTATCAGTGTACATGGTCGGCAGAAAGAATGGCGAAAAGCCAGTGGTAGCTTGTGTGGCGGTATTATAGGCATACGTTACGAACGGCAAAACAGTGTCCCAGTTACTGTGGTCCGAGGCAACGTACATAGTCAACATGTCACCGAGTGTGCGGTTGAACCTCTCTGTCAAGCCGTTCGTTTGCGGGTGGTAGGCGGTAGACTTGCGGTGAACGATGCTGCATGCAGCGAGAAGGGCTTGTATTACTTCGGACATGAACACACGCCCCCGGTCGCTGAGCAGTTCGCGTGGTGCTCCATGTCGAAGAATCGCAAGATGAAGAAGGCAACGTCACGCGCAGAAGCCGCCGGAAGTGCGGCAGTCTCGGCGTAGCGCGTCAAGTCGTCGACACCTACAATTATCCATCGTTTACCCGAGGAACTGCAGGGAAGTGGCCCGTATAGGTCTATGCCGACGCGATCAAATGGCCGGGCCGGGCAGGGGAGCGGCTGTAACTCGCTAGGAGGGCGCTGTTGAATTTTACGCCTTTGGCACGCCGTGCAAGCGCGTACGTACTGGCGCACGAAGTGATACATGCCGTGCCAGTAGAAACGCTGCCTCAGCCGAGTGTACGTTTTCAGAACGCCGGCGTGACCATTATGAGGAGCGGCATGGAAATAAGCGCATATGTCCGTACGCATGTGTCGTAGTATCACAAGCAGCCATTTGCGACCATCAGGCAAATAGTTTCTGCGGTAAAGGACGTTGTCGTGGACAGCAAAGTGAGCTGCTTGGCGACGAAGTAAGTAGACGACGTAGTTTCTTGAAGGCGTCGTCACACGAAGTTGACCACGTGGAGATGCCGCTGCTAGCCGTAAGCAAATTGGTCAGTGGTGCGATAATAGTGGCAAAATTGCGCACAAAACGCCGAAAGTAAGAGCAGAGCCCTATAAAGCTGCGGAGTGCCTTAAGAGTAGTGGGCATCGGGAACTCTGCGACCGCGCGAAGCTTGGCTGGGTCAGGAAGTACACCATCCTTCGAAACAACGTGGCCCTATATGGTTAACTTGCGGGCAGCAAAACGGCACTTTTTGATGTTGAGTTGGAGGCCGGCAGAGGTGAGGCAGGTAAGTATATCACGCAAGCGAACGAGGTGCGTCGGGAAA
The DNA here is from genome assembly GCF_013339745.2 of Dermacentor silvarum. Taxonomy (NCBI): domain Eukaryota; kingdom Metazoa; phylum Arthropoda; class Arachnida; order Ixodida; family Ixodidae; genus Dermacentor; species Dermacentor silvarum. The sequence goes on along the minus strand of NC_051161.1, from coordinate 177,972,702 downwards.
TCGGGCGAAAACACGACAATATCATCAAGGTAGCATAGACATGTTTTCCACTTGTAGTTACGAAGGATAGTGTCCATCATACGCTCGAAAGTAGCGGGCGCGTTGCAGAACCCGAATGGCATTACGGTAAATTCATACAAGCCGTCGGGCGTGACGAAAGCGGTCTTCTCACAGTCATCTTCAGCCATCGGCACTTGCCAATAATAGCCGGAGCGAAGATCCAAAGATGAGAAGTACTCCGCGCCTTGTAGGGAGTCGAGGGCGTCATCTATCCGAGGCAGCGGATAGACATCTTTACGAGTTATCTTATTGAGCCGACGGTAATCCACACAGAGGCGTATTGAGCCGTCCTTCTTGCGTACTAATACTACAGGAGACGCCCAAGGACTGTGGGAAGGCCGAAGGACGCCACGGTGCAGCATATCGTCGACTTGCTCGGTAAGTAGCTGTCGCTCGGCTGCCGACACGCGGTATGACCGCTGGCGTAATGGTGGATGGGAACCGGTGTGGATGCTGTGAGTGACGGTCGCCGTACGTCCCAGGGATGGTTGGTCGCAATCAAACGACGAGCGAAAATTCTGAAGAAGCGCGAGGACTTGCTGGCGGTGCGGAGGTGGCAGATCGGCGTCCAAGGCATATTCAAGAACGTCTGACGACGACGACGACAATGATGATGATGATGATGATGATGATGAGATGATGATGATGATGATGATGATGATGCGCACAGCAATGGAGAAGTGAGGGTGTCGAGCTCATAACAGGCCATGTCGTCGGAAGTATCGAGAATGTGAAGCGGGTCAAGGGGCGGAACACGACCAAGGGATTCTCCACGCAGTAAGGTCACAGGGGATTGAAGCGGGTTACACACAAGCATAGTGGATAATCCAGATACAGTGTTGAGGACGGCAAATGGTAGAGGTAGACCCTTGCGACGTAGAAAATGAGGCGATGGTGTAAAAAGCACCGTAGCGTCTGGCGCGGCAGAGCAAGATACGGGCACAAGAACCGACATCTCGGGTGGTATGTTCGTATCGGAGACAACGGTGAGCTTGGCGGCTTTACTTTCAGAAGGGTCAGGCAGCAAGGCTTCGGAAAGCGGGAAAAGCGCTACTTCGGCCCGAGCACAGTCGATGATGGCACGATGGTGAGACAAGAAGTCCCAGCCGAGAATGATGTCATGTGAACATGAAGGAAGCACGAAAAATTTAACAACATAAACAACGTCGGCAATGAGCACTCTTGCGGTACATTGAGCAAGCGGTGCTATATGCTGCGCACTCGCGGTACGCAGTAGCAAACCAGACAATGGCGTGGTGACCTTGCGGAGCTTACGACAAAGCTTTTCGTCCATAACAGAAACCGCAGCCCCAGTATCAATAAGCGCAATTGTGGCGGTTCCTTCGACCAAAACGTCCAGTAAATTGCGTGGCGACTGTGCAGGCCTTGTAGAAGTCGCGAAGCTGGCAATTCGTGCCTGCAGAACTGCAGCAACTAGTTTCCCTCGCTAGGTGACTGGCGACGACGTAAGGGGGAAAGCGAGCGACGACGTGGTGACGGAGAACGATGGTTGCCGAAAGGGCGTCGAGAAGACGGCGGATACTCTGGGTCGGGATCACGGTGTAAGATACCGTGGTCGGGATGCATGGAATGGCCGGTAGCATCGTGGGAATATCCATACCCAGGCGTTGAGACAGCAGGGTTAATAGGTGGCATGCGACGATGGCAGAAGCGCGCGACATGGCCGGCGAAACCGCAAGCGAAACATATGGGTCGGTTGTCGCGCGTGCGCAAGGGTTCTGAACTTGGCTTCGAGGCGGAATAGGAGGCGACACGGGAGTTAGCACTGCTTGAGGTCGCACTGTCGCAGGAAATGCGAATGTCGGCGGCGCAGGTCGCGCTGCGACTGCGGCATAGGTCAGAGGTGCCGCCACGGGAGGACATGGTTGAGCCAAAGGTAGCGAGTCGGCAAGTTCCTCGCGAATGGCTCTCCTAATGGGAGCAGCCAGAGATGTGTCAGGCTGTAGGGGTCGATCGCTGATAGGCAGCATAGACAGTTGGCGCGCCACCTCCTCACGGATAAAATCCTTAATCTGAACGGAGAGTGAAGATTCTGGCGAGGAGTTGGAGGGAAGCGTGAGGCCCAAGAGAGAGTGGCCGGGTAAAACAGCGCTGCGCGCAAGGACCCTCTGGCGACGCAGCTCATCGAAGCTCTGGCAAAGAGTTACGACAGCTGCGACTGATGAAGGATTTCGTGCGAGAAGCATTTGAAATGCGTCGTCCACGATGCCCTTGACGATGTGCTTCACCTTGTCCTCTTCACTTATGGTAGAATCGACGCGGGCGCAAATACCGACGACATCCTCTATGTAGCTGGTGTACGTCTCGCCGGGCTGTTGAGCGCGCTGGCGTAGACGCTGTTCAGCACGGATCTTTCGTAAGGCTGGGCGGCCGAAGACTTCCGTGAATGCTGCCTTGAAAGCGGACCAGGATTGGAGTTCCCGCTCATGATTGTGGAACCAGAGGTTCGCAACGTCAGCAAGATAGAAGATGACGGAACGTAACTTCGTCGGGTCATCCCACTTGTTGTTCTCACTGACGCGCTCATAGGTAGAGAGCCAATCTTCCACGTCAGTCTCACCGGCTCCGCTGAAGACGGGGGGGGGGGGGGGGGGGGGGTCCCGCTGCTGCTGGACGGCGCCGCAGATGATGGGCGCGGCGGAAGCTGCAATATATATGTTTTCTTTGGCAACTTCTTGCTTGAAAGTTCTGTATGTTCCCAGTGCTGATTTTGTCTGCATCCCTGTTTTCCACAGACCCCTCTCTGTTTCTTTAACCTTTTTCTTAACCACTGTTTCCTGGTTTGCACCCCTCCTGCAGTCCAAATATTTGATTGACAATTTTCTGGTCCGCTTCCTCCATTTTGTGTCAACATTCCTCATGTACAAATAACTGAAAACTCTCCTTGCCCACCGCTTTTCTGCCATTTCTCTCAATCGCTCCTCAAATTCTATCTTGCTGCTAGCTTCCCTGCCCTCGAATGACGTCCATTCGTAGAGGCGCTACTGCGCTTCTACGACGTATCAAGAATAAGTGATATAAGCGGTATCATGATATATGCGGAATGACTTAGAGGCGCTACTGCGCCTCCTGACAGCGCCCCCAATGTGGAAATGTCAAGCAGCGCGGTCGCGCCGTGGTGCAGTCTCTGCTTTGGTGCCGCGCGGGCAAACTTTAGGTTGAGTGGTCTATAGAGAATTTTCCGCTGCCCGATAGGCGAGTCAACCTAAAGTTTGCCCGCGCGGCACCACCGCCGAATACTCCCCTGGCGGAAGGATGGAAGTGTCGAAGGTCGCCGCCGGGCCAGCGCGCGCCCGTGTTCTCTACGGCGTGAGCGATCGTGCACGTTCTTTTCGCGACGGCGAGCGCCACCTTATCAACCAGGAAAATGGGCACGCAGTACTGCTGTGTTGTTGAGTGCTACAACAGCCTCGAAAGGTCTAAAGCCGCCCGTGAAGTACGTCCTATAGATTTCCGGGGAGGTGGTACCAGAAGGACAGACAAGCGTGGATAACTGCAGTGCGCCGAGTCAAGTAAGTCACGTACTTTCGCATTCGTATGCAGTATCACGGCCGCTCGATAAAAACGCAATAGTAATGTGCCTGTATTTAACGCATGGCCGTTTGTTTAGACGTGTCGCGTAGTTGAATCGTACAGTGACATCCGCCGCGTTAGCTTAGCGGTAAATGCATACGTGTTGCACCGCTGAGCTCGACGACGCGAGCTCGATTCCCGGCCACGGCGGCCGCATTTCGATGGAAGCGAAATGCAAGAATACACTTGTTACCGTGTACTTTGGTTTTTGTGCACGTTAAAGATTTTTGTGCACGACCAGTGGTCAAAATTATTCCCGAGACCCTCCATTACAGCGTGCCTCATAATGATATCGTGGCTTTGGCACGTAAAAACCCCGAATTTAATTGATTCTACTGTTCGTTCACTCGTGATCGGCAAGGACGAGCTCAAGAGAATTGTATCCCTTTTCCAAACGCTGCAACTTAAATTGCTATCTGTGCAGGCAACAAAAGGGGCCGCGCGCTACTTGTCTTTTGTGCGGTGGCGTATTTAATGCAAGCTGCGGTCATCGCGTGCGTCGGTAAGCGGCAGATCGAAAAGCAGCTGCCCGAGACATGCGCGTTATGTTTGTTGCTTGGCCATGCTTTCTAGGTTCACAATATCCAAGCATGCTTTAAATTGCCAGCTTGCAAATTTTTCCTGCTTCACTCTCCCTGCCAAGAATCTTCGTTTCGTGTAATAGCCAGCCATCGATGTGAGCTTACTTTAGCCGCGGCGCGGCTAAAGTAAGCTCACACCGACGAGAAAGTAGATTTGCTTTGATGAGGCATGTACCGCTAATTCTTGCGCTCGTGCGGCTGGTCCCAAGGTAATTGCTGGTTACCGTGATCTGGGTTCATTTCGCGGAGCAGTTTGTACGAGCGATTTCTCATGAGCAGTGAAAAGATACCTTGCTCACTAATGCAATGAGTTGCCATGGATGACTTCGACATCTGCATTGAATAAGGCATGATATACATTAAATATTTATACAGTATGATATCAGGCATTATGCGCATATGCAATACTTACATCGTTAATTACTTTTATTGGCTTATTAGTGCCTAATACATGTGTTCTTTCTGTGCTGATGCCACTCCCTGGGAGCCAAAATGAGAGCAACCATGTGTGCGCGCCCAGCGACCAACGAAACCAACCGCAATCGTCACCGTCTCTGCACACCTCTGCAAGCATGCATGACCACTTTGTGACTGCATCATAGAGAAATAAAAGTGACCAAATTACTGAACTCGGTGTGTACCTCTCTAACTCAATGTCGTATATAAAACCTTGTTGGACACCTCCGACACGCACTTTGCTTTCACTGTCACATCACCGCCCACAATTTGTGCAACACCATACACGTGTGGAAGTAGACGCTCCCTTTTGTTGAGGTTGCCGCCACGAAAAAAGCTGTCGGCGTCGGCAACCTTCTTGAAACCACACTGCAGTCTTTGCATCGCTGTTCAGCAAGCAGGCGATCTGCCGCCGTCAAAAACGGAGCGCCGTGAGCACGAGCAGCGAAGGAAAGCGCGGGCGAAACAATGTAAACAAAGCAGAGACTGCACCACAGCGCGACCGCGCTGCTTGACATTTCCACATTGGGGGCGCTGTCAGGAGGCGCAGTAGCGCCTTCTGGCGATCGTTTTCTCATCTATAAGGCAAGCGCGCAGGGGCAGACGACCCCAGCCTCCGCTAGTATGATGGAGCCATCTAGGTAAGGTGCCTGCAAACGCAGCGTGCCCGACATTCAAGTTGCAGTTGTAAGGCTTGGTCGGGCTCAGCAGACTGCTGTGCAGAGAGCATTACAAGCCGCAGCTCGCCGTCGACGCCGGGCGGACAGTTCTGATCGTTCATGTCAAACAAGGTGAACAGGCTGCCGCGAAGGCTGTTGTGCGTGGTGCCCAAATTAGAGCTACTCTTGAGCCGCTCCTACGCTGTGATTGTGCTGCGTGTGCCGCGCAGGCTTCTGACTTTTTTCTTACACCGTGGTTTCGCCTATGGATGGGAAAGAAGGGGCTATATCTAGCTGTGCGTTGAACGGTCGACTTATGGGCGCACGTGACAAAAGGGAAAATGTTACGATCTGTACGAATGTAAATGGAAATTGCATCACATAAAGTTTCGTAAAAGCATTCCAGATGTCCAGATCCAGAGATACCTAGCAGTACAGATGTACTGGTTAACGGTTCCGTTCCCTACGAAATCACGCAATGAAACAAACGCAACCTAAATGTTCTCACTGCAACGAATATGCACCTTCAAGCTAATCACTATGACAAATAACTTTCTAAATGCATCCGGCTATTTGCTTACAGTCGATTGTTTCTGAAAAAAAATTGTTCAGCGAGGTGACGGAGAGAGTCAGCAAGAAGATGTAGGAAGTTTATAAATTGATGCCAGGGTGTGTAGAAAATCCCTTTTTCAATATTCCCCGAATTTTCCAGGTTTTCTCTGACTTTTGGAGTAAAAGTTTCCCAACGAAAGAACACTAGAAGACACCCACAACTTTTCACAGATGTCTAGTTTAACAGATTTGGTCATCCAGAGGAAACAAATCCTGACGGAGGGGGGGGGGGAGAGAGAGAGATTTGCACTTTAAACCAGCAGCAGGGAAGTATAATAGCCTTTTGCTCAGTTTTTGTACATTAGCACTATACTATATGTTCAAAAAGAGATGAACTCGTGACAACTGCTGTGCTATACCGGGGGTACGGTGGCTAGATGGGTAGATGTGCCGACCGGCGCGCCTGGAGTGTAGTTCACCGCGTCTCCGCGTCATGTCGCAAAATTGGCGCTGCGGCCAGGTTCCGCAGCGCGCGTCATCTGCTACAGGTGGCAGACGGCGCGCAAAAAATAAGGCCCGTATTGGAATAGTTGTATGACGTCTGTTCTTGTCAGCTTGAAAAGTGAAGAGCTCCGGGTCTCGCTTACGGTTTGAAAGTTCCTAAGAGATGTGCAATGTTCCTCATCGGAAAAATGCCCGACGAGATTAGCGGCGGTATTGCTCCCCCAAAGACCACCAAGGACACTTACTGCTTCGCTCCGAACTGCAAGTCGGGTTCTATATCTCTGAGAAAGAGGCCTAAAATATCTTTATTTTCGGTGCCAAAAGACCTTAACCTTTTTAGGAAATTGAACTTGCCCTTCATCGAGCAGACAAGCAACTGCAGCCGACATTAGTTGTGTGCGAGCGACAAGTTCAAGAACATTTTCCCTCAGCGCGATTTCACCCATGTGGTCAACGGAGAGGTTGACCTGATTCCAAGGGGAGCCTCCATGGCTTACCAACGATGCAGTACCATCAATTCTGCCAGGTGAAACTTAGGCCCGACAAATGCAAGTTCAGACAACCTTCAGTTACTTATCTTGGGCATCGAATAGATCGTGAAGGATTGCATCCCATTGATAATAACATAGATGCTATCACGCAAGCGCCACGACCACGTAATGTCACAGAGTTTCGTTCATTCTTCGGCATGCTCACGTATTATGCACGATTCTTGCCAAATATGCCCTCGCTTCTCTCTCTGTTGTACCGACTAATGGAAAAGAAATCGCGCTGTGAGTGGTTGCCACCGCATCAGGCTGCATTCGAACAAGCCAAAGAAAGCCTGAAGAACGCACAACTGTTGGTCCATTTAGACCGCAACAAAGAACTGAAGCTAGAATGCGACGCGTCTCCCTGGGAGCAGTGCTGTTTCATTCGGAAGGGAATAGGTTCATTCCGCTCAAGAACGCTAACGAAGGCAGAACAGAATTATTCGCAGTTGGAGCGAGAAGCGTTGGCACTGATTTTTGGCGTATCTCGTTTCCGCGATTATCCTTTAGATCGCCAGTCTACCCTGGTCACAAACCCCTGCTCGGGCTACTGAGGCCTGATCATCAGGCACCAACGATGGCGGCAACTCGCATTAAACGGTTGGCACTGTTCCTGGGCAGCTACCAGTACAAGCTGCAGTACGTGCCTGGGAAGCAACTGCTGACAGCAGATGCCCTCAGCAGACTTCCAGCAGAGGCGACTGGTCCAGCGTTGGATGGCGACCCACCCGAGCACCTCTTGTCATTGGAGGCCCTGGATGAAGGTATTGTAACCACCCACGAATTACAAGAGCTAACCGCCAAGGACCCAGTTCTAGTCCGTGACGCACACTATATATTGCATGCGTGGCCACGAACGGTTAAAGGAATGGAGAAGTCGCTGCTGACGTTCTTCGACCGCAAGTTAGAGCTGTCGTGGGCCCACAAGCTAGTCTACTGGGCAAGTTTGGGTTGTGATACCATCTGCGGCACAAAGAGGGGTGTTACAGCTGTTACATGAAACGCACCAGGGCTCATCGGCCACGAAATCAGTCACACGGTCATTATTCTGGTGGCCGGGCGTTTACAGGGACATAGAGGACGTGTCGGCACAGTGTGAAAACTGCGTGCAGAATCTACCCATGCCGGCAGCAGCCCCGCCAGTAAGTTGGCCTAAGACATATGACAAGTGGTCTCGGATCCACATTGATTTTGCAGGGCCAACAGCAGGCCAGATGATACTTGTGGCTGATGCGCATACAAAATGGATTGTAGCGGTTCCCATGAGGCACGCGAACACAGCTTGTACTCTTCGCTGTTTGCGAAGCGTGTTTTGCCATTTTGGAGTACCGCACACAATCGTGTCTGATAATGGCACTCAATTCACAAATGAGCCAAGTTCGTAACAAGAAATAACATTGTACATCTGCGTACAGCGCCGTTCTATCCGCAGTCGAACGAAGCCGCCCAAAGACGGTTCGAACCGTGAAAGATGGGTTGCGCAAGACGACACAAGGGGCGCTGGCAAGATGACACAGGGGCCTCATGCGAACCCTCCAAAGGGAAGGAAAGTCTCCCTCTCCTGGGCTACCAGATACGTTCGTGCCTGGACACAAGTTTGCCGCCTAGGGCTACAGGTTCTGCAACAGGCAAGGACGACTGGACTGTCTTGTCAGGCAGCTGTATGTCATTAGGACGGGAACAAACAGCGCGAAGGAGACCAGCACACTCCTCCATACTGTATGTGCGGGCACCGGCCCAAAGTGGGCACCAGGGCACGTGCAGTCCGGAGCTCCGGAGCCAGGATGGTAAAGGTCGAAACTCCAGCCGGAGTAGTGCAGCTCCATGTCGACCAAGTCCGCCACCGTCATGAAGGTACAACTGGAAGGAATGGTCATGACACCATTGCAAGCCAACAGTTGGACGGGCGACTTGACACAACTGGCACTGGCTCTTCGACTGGCGCGACAAGCACGGTCCCGGCAGCACCACAGCATCGCGCGGCGGACGAGGAAACGACCGCGGCTGAACAGCCACCGACGGACCACAATGACGACCCAACTCGACCGACGGAGGAAGTTTCAGACCGCGGAAACGACTAACCTTACACAGCCTCCACTACGGCGATCGACAAGAACTCGGACGGCGACACAGCGGTTCTAAATTAAGTGGGAAGCAATGTGTTCTGTGTTGCTGCGCACCATGCAGCCAAGCCAGCTCCTCGAACCCCTTTACCGCTGGCTACTGTGCCAAGATATCGTCTGCGTTTTCTTTCCCTTTTACCACTGCAATATATTGCAGCGGTGGCTTCAATAAACGTTGTTCCACCACCAGCTAGCGTCTCGTTGTGCTGCTGCCTGTCGCAGCCGGTTACTACAGAGTAAAATATGGATGCAGCACGAAATCGGTGAGAAAAAAATTTGGCATAGGAAGTATGCATGGAAAGATAAGCAGGGTAATATTATCCTCAATTTCAATGACAAAGTAAAAGCAGCGCAAGAATTCTACCTGTACAGTGCCCAGAGCAGCCACGCTACTTTCATTCGAAGTAGTGATTGATGAACAGGGGACGTATTCTGAAACGTTACACTTCGGCGATATTTCGCTTTTCGCCTTCAGATGCGCGCTGCTTGGCTGTTTTAGCAAAATTGGATGAGCTGACTGGCTGGTTTAGCCCGACGTCATTCAGTTTTGCACAACCAGCCAATAAGCGCGTATCTGAAGGCGAAAAGCGAAATATCGCCCAAGTGGAACGTTTCAGAATACGTCCCCAGGAAACAGCGGCTTCTTCTGTAACTGGCGATTAAGTTAGACGGGCCTTGCAAGATATGACGAGGGGAATAGCTGCTGGAAAAGATGAAATAACAGTCGATTTAATAAAAAATGGAGGCGATATCATGCTTGAAAAGCTTGCGGCCCATTATACGAAATGCCTCACGACTTCAAGTGTACCATAAAGCTGGAAGAACGCCAACATTATACTAATCCATAAGAAGGGCGACGTTAAAGAATTGAAGAATTTAGACCCATTAGCTTTCTTCAAGTATTCTATAAGATATTCACCAAGATAATTGCCAATAGAATCAGGGCAACACCTGACTTCAGTCAACCAAGGGAGCAGGCTGGCTTCAGGAAGGGATATTCTACGATGGATCATATACATGTCATCAATCAGGTAATCGAGAAATCTGCGGAGTACAATCAACCTTGCGATATGGCTTTTATAGATTATGAAAAGGCACTTGATTCAGCAGGGATACCAGCAGTCATAGAGGCATTGGGTAATCAAGGAGTACAGGATTATATATATATATATATATATATATATATATATTCGCTTAAAGGAATGGAGAAGTCGCAATGTGTGTGCGCGTGCGTGTGTGTGTGTGTGTGCGTGCGTGCGTGCGTGTGTGTGTGTGTGTGTGTGTGTGTGTGTGTGTGTGTGTGTGTGTGTGTGTGTGTGTGTGCGTGCGTGCGTGCGTGCGTGCGTGCGTGCGTGCGTGCGTGCGTGTGTGTGTGTGTGTGTGTGTGTGTGTGTGTGTGTGTGTGTGTGTGTGTGTGTGTGTGTGTGTGTGTGTGTGTGTGTGTGTGTGTGTGTGTGTGTGTGTGTGTGTGTGTGTGTGTGTGTGTGTGTGTGTGTGTGTGTGTGTGTGTGTGTGTGTGTGTGTGTAAAAAAATAACAGCACGTCGCAAAATATATCAGAATGTTAAGGCCGTTCCGGCCGAGGACCGGCCTCGGTCGGAGTGAAGGCCGGACCCCGGTCGAAACGTCGGTAACATCCTGGCATTTTTTTTTTAACGTCGGTAACATCCGGGTCACCATCGTCATCGTTTTCTATGAGTAAGCAAGCAACGCTCGCGCAACAATTCTCATGGCGCGCGTGTCACGCAAGCAACACTGGCGCAATAATTTTGATGGTGCGCAGGTCACCATCGTCACCGTGTTAATTTAGGCACTCGAACCCTTGAGTTTATGTGGGAGTCAAACCCACCACCTTTAGCGTTAAGGCGAGTTATACCCCTGTCACACGGGCATTCGAAAGTCTTTTGAGCAAAAAGAGTTTCGCCCGCAGACACACGACAGGGAGCGATCTCTTTTTCAGAAGCGGTCTTTTCTGGAAGAGGAGTTCGCCGATCTCCTTCACGGCCGAAAAGGAGTAGCCTCGAAACCTGTGGGCACCAGCAATTATCATATATTAAAGAAAGTAACGCTAATCATAAAAAATAATTTTATGTCTCGCAGAAGGTGTAGCAAACCCAGCAATGCTCATTTCCTTCTGTACTCTCGCAAGCAGGTCGAATAGGCTGGGGATGTCACGTGATGACGCTCTTTAAACTACTACAATAAATCTTTATATTAACGTTTCTTATGTTAAATTTATTTGGAAAACGTGTAAACAATAAGTTTTCACTTTATATTTCGAGATACATAAGTTTTTTTTTTGTTTTGTTTTTTTTTGCCGATATTGTTTCGAACGCTAGCGCCACGCTTTTGGTAGCGTGTCCAGAAGGAAACACTAAAAGGAGATCGTCGGCGCCGTGTGTCTGCTGCGCAACATCTCTTCATTCAAAAGTCTTTCAACTTGGTAAAAGACCGCTTGCGTAAAAGAGTTTTTGCGTGCTCGTGTCTAGACTTAAAGCACTCGAACCCAATACCTTTGGTGGGGGCTGAAACCATCACCTTTGATGTTAATTAGGATGATGATTAATAAAGGCATATTAAATTAAGGTAGCGTCAATTAAGGCAGCAACCTTTGTTCAGAAAAAACAATCAATAAGCAGTAACAACACATTCGAATGAGAATGTCAAGTAATTTAATGAACGTCTCTTGAGCGCACAGGCCTTCACCCTCTCTGGCGTTTGCTAAAGTGACTGTCAATTTTTGTACTACTCAGAGAGCGCAGCTTTGTCAGTCCATACATTTTTAGGTGCTGCAAAAATATTTTGCGAGGACAGGCTGCTCTTGTGAGTAGGTTTTATAGCTGGAAAGGTATACGTTGGGGCGGATCCAGGTTTTTTCTGAGGGGGGGGGTCAGCTTCTGTCAATGATGATGATGATGATAGTAGCCTTTCTGTTTTACCGAAATTCACCGTCTCTGCTCAGGATAAACCCGCGTTTTATACGGCTAGAGCAACACCTGTAGCCCACCGTGGTGGCTCAGACAGCGTTGCGCTGCTGAGCACGAGATCGCGGGATTCGCGGCGGCCGCATTTCGATGGAGGCGAAATGCAAAAACGCCCGTGTGCTTGCGTTGTAGTGCACGCTAAAGAACCCCAGGTGGTCAAAATTAATCCGGAGCCTTCCACTACCGCGTGCCTCATAATCAGAACTGGTTTTCCCTTACGAAAATGTCAGATATGGCCCTTATATGTTTTATATATGGCCATATTTGGACATATAAGTGCCCATATAAGGCCTTATACTGCCATATAAGGATCCATGTAAGGACTTATACTGCCATATAAGGGTCCAGATACGGCCTTATACTGCCATATAAGGGTCCATATATGGCCTTATACTGCCATATAAGGGTCCATATATGGCCTTATACTGCCATATAAGGGTCCAGATATGGCCTTACACTGCCATATAAGGGTCCAGATATGGCCTAATACTACTATATATGACTGCAAGTAAGGCTTTATAACGTCATATAAGGGTACAAATAGGCGTTCTACTGTCATATATGGCTGCAAGTAAGCGCCTTATATTGCCATATAAGGATTTAAAAGTATACCTAAATTGTAGTTGTAACCCCCCCCCCCCCCCTCCACTCACGCGTCCAGCCCCACCAGTCCAACGTGCACCTTCAGCGCTCAGTGCACACTGTCATTACCATTCAGGAGATGGCTTGAGGTCGAATTTTCCGGATTAACAAAAACACTCTATCACCTACTGTCTTCTATTTACTCATTCACTCACTCTTAACCCCCAGAAAGAGGAAGAAGACCTGTAGCGAAACCAGATATCGGTTTCTCCGAGCTTATAGGAAAAGGACGTTACCCAATACAGCCATGTGCTTGGCGGCTGTGCCTGATAATCCCGGGTGTTCAAAACTAAGCTTTGTGCTTTTCTTAAAATTAGGCACTGGGAGGCACACGAAGACCACCTGTGCAAATAAGTTATGTGGCCAGGGGGGCACAAAGTGAGATGATAATTATCGCTGTGAGCAGCCCAGTTAACTAAAATTGAACAATTATTTTTTGTCGACTGTAGTAAGCGAGTATGTTTGTATTGAAAACTTAGAGGCACTCGTGTTTATTACTGCAGTCAATAAAAAGTTAATTATTCAATTTTAGTCAATTAGGCTGCTGACAGCGATAATTATGATCTCACTTTGTGCCCCCCTGGCCACATGACTTATTTGCGCAAATGGTCTTCACGTGCCTCCCAGTGCCTAATTTTAAGAAAACCATAAAGCTTAATTTTGAACACCTGGTATGTCTAGCCTGTATTGTTTCTTAAAATAAAATTTGGGATGATCTGTTGCAGGTTCGTTATAAATGCGTAAGCACGGGTCCGTCTTTGGAGTTCTGTAGGGACACCTTGTTTTCTTTAAGGAGATTCTATGTGTTCGGCTGAGACACCTTCGTTTGCTTTGGAGCTCCAACGCGGCAACCACTACGCTGGTTGTTTACGATATGCGAATCACCGCATATGAAGACTCACGACGCCACCTACAAGAAGAGCGATGCGGCGTAGTAGCCGAGAGCGCGAGCCAACGTCTTCATGTTATGTTTCCCACGCGACGCCATCCTTTTACACAAGTCGCGTATCTGCTCCCGTTTCTCTAACCACGCGACTAGAGATGGGTCGCTCAGGAGCCAGCCGGATCTTGTGAATGGCTCTATTTAAACAGCGAGGGAGCGGTCGTTCAGTAAAAAAAAATGTCACAGTTTCGCCCTAAGGGCGAAGCAATGAATGCGATAGCAACACAGCAATGTCATACGAAGTAAGGTGAGCGGCTTTGGTAGCAATATGAATTGTAGTAAACATGAGCTGATTAAGTAAGCAGGTGTGCTGCGGCGTAAGTAGACCGACATGAAGAGAGACTCGATGACCACGAGAAGGCGCGTGTGAAACGGTGGTGTTGATGAGAAGCGCTTCCCGTGGGCAGCGCGCGTGCGAAGGGACACACCTGTAGCGCTGCACTGCCGATCCGGGCAGCATTACATGTGTAGCGTGCGTTGGAAAATGTGGCCCGACTATTACTAACTGAATTAACAAGCGTGGTGTGAGCGCGCACAAACAAACATGAATAGATCACACTGAATGACTGCAGACAACGACTGTCAAAACGCTGGCAGCGAGCGCATACGCCGCCGCGGGGCGAAGGTACGTGCGGTCTATCGCTGCAACGGAAACTGAGCGGCGAATGCACGGCGCATAAAGGTCAGAGCCGTGTGGAGATAAGAGACGGTGCGGGCGAGCGACGAGCGCGGTTGTTGGCAGAGTAGAAGTGCCCCCCCCCCCCCCCCGCGCTCCCTCCGGCGCTGGCTTCCCGCTTCCTTGCTTGCGCGTGGGTGATTGAGTGCGTTCGCTCTCCGTGATAGCGCGCGTCCCCGCACGCTTCCGCTCGGGCATACGGCGCGCGGCGAAGATTTTATCTATAGGGAACCTCACGGCGACGGCGACGGCAGAAATCCGGTTGAAGTGTCCATATAATTGCTATCGCAATAAAATGAGCGGCGGTTCTCTTGGAGAAAGGGAGCCGGTTCTCTCGCGTTCAGAGAGCCGTGCCGATGCGTTCCGTCAGAGGCGGGTCTTCTGCTGGGTTAGGGTGCCTCGATGCCAGCGCCGCCGTTCAGGGTGGTGCCATCCTTTGACCGCCCCCGCGCTGCCGCTTTCTCGCTGCGACGCCATCTTGAATCACAGCGAGCGGTTGCGATTGCTTGGTGCCGGTGCTTAGTTCGAGACACAGTGCGCGCGGATGCTTCGCTGACGCTTCTACTTGCTGGACAGTGTTCAGCCGCATGAATGACAAGCTTGTCAAGTGCATCGAGTCGACATGACGGGCTGTTGTGTTCCCAAGTGCACCGGATCGACGCGTAAAGGGCTTCGTTGTTTACGCTTCCCCCGGGACCCAGAGCGAAGGAAGAGATGGGAAGTCCAAGTAAAGCGGTATCACTGGAAGACAACGGATAGCTCCTACATTTGCGAGGTAAGTGTCAAGAAAGTTTAGACTATCGCACCGTGTTTTTCATTTAAATAAGAAAGTATTCTCTGATCCTCGCTCACTTGCCAACGTTCGCTCACGAACTAAGCACTGCACCGATGCACTGCACCGATGCACCGATGCTGTCATGGTTTGCGAGCGCGCGTCGCATAGGCTTTTGCCGTTTTGATCGGCGCAGTCTATGCGAGTAGTACCCTTATTTTAAGGACTGACGAAAATGCTTCGCCGCGAAATAGTCTTACATTAGCTACAAATCGTCATGTAAACCACCTATTTTACTTTTGCACGGGAAGCACACATCGTGTGTGTCTCTTGTTTCTTTTTTTTTTTCTCAGTTTCTTTTTTCGCTACTAGTTATTTGGGACTAAAGAACGCAGTGCTTCTGGGGAGAGCGGCTGTTGTGTACGTGGCAAGCAAATCATTGTGATTTTCTCTGATTTCTCAGCAGATACCTTGCGGATCTCAGGTTGTTACGTTATATAGCTGATTTTGTAGACGAATATATTTGTAGCGTGGTCCTCGTAAGCCGATGGTCATTCGTGCTCATTCCCGATCGTAGTGGGTACTGTGACGGTCTTTAAATGCCTGTGCAGGGTATGCCCAGGTGTAGTAGAGTTACGGGGCATCATGGAACCAGAATGTTTCGGCGCTTCTGGCATAGTGTCTGTTGTAGCCTGTGCATTTCTTCGAAACGTGTGAAGGGAAATAATACAGCATTACTTCCGCGAAAATTTATTTTTAAGCACTGTAATGGGTTCTCTGTATTTACAAGGTAACTTTCATATTAATAATCACTTTTGTTGTTTTACTTGTACTTATAAACACTTTGAAGAGGACCAGTACGAGGGAAATCGACAGGATGGGCGCCGTCTGTTAAAGTCAACAGCCCTACATCATCATGGACTATATTTTCGAAGTGAAAAACATTGCTAATCTGTATTTGACTGTTTTAGTTTCATTTACGGTTTTTGTACGCGATATGTATGCGGTGTTGTTTATTTTTTCAATGTAGTTATCAGTGTTCTAATGGCTATTTATAAAATGTTCTGCACTCGCCATCGATGTGTTTGGCTGATGCGACGTATTCGATGGTAGCTGATGTATTCTGGCTGGATATCTTGATTAATATTACCCGCGGTTGCATTTTCTTGTTTGTATTCTTGTTTTCAATTTATATTGTGTGTAATAAGGTTGATTTACTCACTTGAAATCCACCCCTACCCATGTAATGAATAAATTTTAAAAAACTCTCCCTATCTCGAATTGTGTGTGTCGAGCCTACCTTGCGAATTTTTTTATCTCGTCTTTCAACATAACCTTCAGGCGCCACACAGTACATATAATTTTTCATGTACATATCTCTTTCATGATTGACTGTACTAGACATTACTAAGTAAATGTATTTTGTGCGTCGTTTGGTTTCTTGTGTGTAATACGCAAGATTGACACAGACAAGTTACGTTACATTTTAAGGACGATAGTCTTTCTTGGGGAACTTAAACGCTGAAAATTTGGTTTGTTTGTCTGTCTGTTTGTCTGTCTGTCACCCGATTCAGCCACCCGGCCAAAGTTGGACCACTTGCTTACCTCCCACACTACTTAAACTGGTACGGCTGTTCATACTTGTGAACGTTATCGATCACAAAGTAAATATTACGCATATCTGAGGCGCAACATCACTAGGTAAGTATTAGGAGGTGCGTTCCTTTAATATAAAATACATAGATACGTAACTCTAAAGACCCTAGTTTCTTAAGCTGAGCTGAAAATGCCATGCTATGCGCGCCGACGAACGACGTTCCCCGACTGCCCGCCGACGAGCGCCCTCTGCCATGGAGGAAGGAAACCCTCTGCACAAGCTCATGTTTCCCGATGTATTGCCAGATGGCGTCCATGTCTCACGCAGCGCCTCCTCAATTTTATCAATGTTAGCCAGATGCGGCCGATTCAACATAAAGGAAGCGCTGTCTGAGGCAGGGCAAAACATAAATGGCCGCTTGATGAAATAATGCGGTAAAATGAAATCTGTTCAAACAAACCTTCATGCCAGGACGGAAATGGTACGAGAACAGCATCACGGGTGGCCGCGGATCAGACCAGCACTCATGTAGTACGGCCGGCAGAAGACTATCGTCTTTCGACGACATTTGCAGCGAAGCACGCAGATACGCGGCAATTTTTTTTTCTCTACAGCACTGTCATGAGTGAGTGGACAGCGTCAAAGCACTGCGTAGGAGCGTCTGCTCCAAACACCACCGAGTGGCCGACAAAGAAGACGATGTTGGCGGGCGGTGGCACGAGCGACCGCACGAAGGAGAAAGAGAATCGACCAATCAGTGGTGGACACGAAACCACAGGCTGTGGTACGAGGAACGAGGAGAGGGAAGAGACTGTGACGCCCGAAGACGAGGAAGTGTTTCAGAAGCAGGGCATTCTCGTAGGAAGCTTCCAGCGACGGCTTCAGGGTTCGCTCTCTGCCAGTCGGTGCTGCGTGTTCGGCTCTGGGGGTTGCGGCCAAGGATTGTGTAGTTTCTGACTCTATTTTGATTGTTAACTGTTTTAGTAGAGTACTTGTTGTCTAATATAAGTGCTTTTTTGCCAATCAGACCAGACAGATGTCATTTTCGTCACCAGGGCCAGGGGCTTCCCTCTGGTCCGCCTCTATACCCTCGCAGGATTTACCTGTGGATTTGTTTCTGCACAACGGCGTCAGATCAGTTCCCGTGGCTATCGTCCCAACCAATGATGGCTTCATACGGATGAAGAACCCGAAAGCGATTCAGGTGGAACTGAGATCGGCGACAGCCCATTTCCTGAATATCACAGAGGTCCGCCAGTTTGGCAGAGGAGATGTTCTATGCTTTTCCCCAGACCAGCCCTGTGTACAAGACCTTCTTAAGTGTTCCACGTTTGCTTCAAATCCGGTAAGGGAATTCATTCTACCTCACTTTGCGTGTGCGAAAGGGCTGGTGCGTGGCGTTGATGTTAACATGACACCAACAGAAATATTAGAGATGTTTTCTCCAGCAGGTGCAATTTCAGTCTATCGATGCGGACGTGTGGTAGACAAGAGCAAAATTCCTACTGAATCGGTCATTGTCACTTTTGCAGGAACAGATACACCAACAGAAATTAAGGCATGGCCCCTAATCTATCGAGTGGAACCTCTATCCCCTCGTCCTCTCCAATGTGTCAAGTGTTGGCGCTACGGACACACTATGAGAGGATGTAGGTCTGCTCCTAGGTGCCGAGTTTGTGGGGAGGAACACAATTCCAGCGAGTGCACCAGCAAGGAAGAAAAGTGCTGCCTCTGCAATGAAGGTCACTCTGCTGATGATATGAATTGCTCGGCAAGGGCACGAGAAATACAAGTTCTTGAAATCATTGAACGAAGACGTTGTTGTCGTCAAGAAGCCATATCTGAAATGCAGGCTAGAACACAGTGATACGCAGCTGTCACAACCCGTCATACAATCGCCACGGAAGCGTCTCTGTCAATTGCTATTGCTGATGCAGTCGAAAGGGCAATGGAGAAGGCCATGGAGCGACTAGCTGGAAACCTTTGTGAGTCCTTGTCACAAATCCTAACTAACCAGATGGCGCAGATATTCGGCACAACAGCAGCTATTAGCATGACTTCACAAACTACTGAGTGTCCAGGAACATCAAATGTTCCTGGACACGAGGTAGCGCCTAAACTCACGTCCCAAGATGATCAAATTGGTGGTCCATCTGTTGATGTAAGCAAGAACCACAGTGAAGGCATCAATGTGGATGCAGAAAGCTCAGATGAAATGGACATGGACCCACGATCGCTAAAGCGATCTAGATCCCCTTTGTCGAAAACAGCCACTTCACTTATTTACTCAAAGACGAAAAAATACCTCAAAGACAACCTTACAAAGAACGATTTCTTAAAAGACAGCATTTTTAATAAAGCAGTTACTGAGTCAATCCTTTCGCAACCATAGGATTCCTCAAAATTCTTCATTGGAATTGCCGATCCATTCACTCTGCCGTAACAGATTTATTGTATTTGGCATGGAAATTCTCCCCGGATATTATTGCACTGCAAGAAACATGGCTTTCAACACATCAATCTTTTCATGTAAATAACTTCCGATCTTTCCGATTAGACCGTCCTTCGAAAGGCGGAGGCTTAGCATTTTTCATTAGTAATAGAGTTAGTCTTAAGGTGAAGATTTCATATAAACATATGTCCCCTGAAAGTGAAATTTTTGCCTTAGATGTAACCTTACCGGGCTGCCTACCATTCACTTTAGTAAATGTATACTTCCCTGCGGGTGTGCAAGACACTCGATGTTTGGATTCCGCGGTGTCGTCATGGTGCAAGGATAAAATCCTTGTGGGAGATTTCAACTCCCATCACACGTGTTGGGGTTTCCGAACAGATCAATGTGGCAAACGTTTGTGGGATTGGTCAATAGATAACCATATGACTTAATTGTCTCAACACCAGAATTCCTACATTTATTTGCAATCGGTCGCGCTCAGCCTTAGATTTAAGTTTCATAAGTTCATCTCTCACTAGTTCATCTTGGGCAGCCTTGGACTGTGCCACCAACAGTGATCACTGTCCAATAATATTTGAAATTGCTTGCCCGTTAATACCATCGTGCTCTCAGATCCGAGTATTCGTAAACTACAATAAATTTAGAAATGATTTAAAAGCACATTTGGCTCACCATTCTGAAGAGCGCGAAGAAACAAAACCTGTGAAAATTTGTGCTGTAATCAAACGATCATACAAAGAAGCTGAATTTATTGTTGAGTCTGCCAAGAGAGCCTCTCATAGTCCTTGGTGGAATCCAGACTGTACACGCGACTACAGACGAAGAAAAGCAGCTTGGAAGAAACTACTTTATAACCAGTCCCCCCAAAATTGGGCTGATTACAAATTCTACGCTGCTGTATTTAAACGCACAGTAGCTAAATCTAAAGAAGATTATGATAGGAAACACTATGATTTCCTTTCAAATCCCAAAAACAAAAAGGCGCTGTTTAGATATATGCGAAATCG
Organism: Dermacentor silvarum; assembly: GCF_013339745.2. Taxonomy (NCBI): domain Eukaryota; kingdom Metazoa; phylum Arthropoda; class Arachnida; order Ixodida; family Ixodidae; genus Dermacentor; species Dermacentor silvarum. The sequence goes on along the minus strand of NC_051161.1, from coordinate 177,952,568 downwards.
AAAAATTCTGCCACCACCAATTAATATTGATTATGTAACTCTATCATCGGATGAAATGATAAAATCACTAGAACAGATTGCAAAAGGCCTTGAGCGTAGATTCATGTCGTCTATGTCACATAACTTGCAAAAACCAGCCCTAACGTCAGACTTCAACGAAGTTACTGTGCCTGAATTAGCTCAAGTAATTCGAAACTTACCCTTGTCAGCTCCAGGTCCTGATGGAATTACAGTGCATATGATAAAAATTTTATTCTAAATATCTCCTTGTGACCTCCTAAGCATTATAAACTATTCTCTAAACAACGCCTGGATACCATACGATTGAAAACTAGCTAAAGTAATCCCGATACCTAAAGAACAAGGATTAGGTTACACCATAGAAAATATTAGACCTATCTCTCTTACTTCTAATATGGTCAAACTCATAGAGAGGATTCTACATTACAGAATTACTGTCTGGATGTCGGATAATTTAACATTGAATCCAAATCAAATAGGCTTCAGAGCTGACTGCTCTATATGGTGTGCCCATGCTGATTTAGAGAGCCGCATACAACTCGCTAGAAAAAGAAGACAATATTCTGCTTTAGTGACATTAGACATAGCTAAAGCATATGACTCCGTGGAACATACAGTTTTACTGAATGTACTACGGAATCATAATGTCCCAAAATATATTATTGCGTGGTTGGCAGAATTTTTGAGATCAAGAGAATTTTATTGCTTTAAGGATGGCTGCTCTTCCTCTAAATTCAAACAGACTCGTGGTGTCCCCCAAGGAGCAGTCTTATCTCCAATATTATTTAACATATTAATGAGCTCCATTCCAGCCAATCAGGACGTGCAAGTTTACGTTTATGCAGATGATATTGCATTCTTCGCGGCCGAAAACGACATATATTCTTTATACCAAACATTGCAGAGATACTTGAGTATGCTTGAGGTATGGCTTCAATCAATTTGCATGACATTAAATGTAAGTAAAAGCGCAATATTGGTGTTCCCACTAACGGATCCGGTTTCAGTCTCTATAGTTTACAATCAAGAACCAATTCCCCAGGTTGAATCTCTTAAATATTTAGGTATCATTTATGATGCAAAACTCAACTGGAGTCCACATATAGAAAATGTAGCATCTAAAGCACAGCGTGCTTTAGGTTTACTACGCAGACTGAGCAACCGAAAGTATGGGCTACGCAGGGACGCCCTCATAATGATATTGTGGGCGTTTATTACGCACATCTTCCTCATCTGTATGTTATCATCATCATCCTCGCACTTTTACCTATCCGCCTCTTCGCCTGTATATGTGTTCATCATCATCGCCTGCGTGCTGCGCTGGTTCGCTGACGAGCTCCCGGGCCTAATAAACGTCGTTCCAACCGAGACGTCACAAGTGGTGGAGTGTGCTCTTCGGTCCTACGTCCTCTGGCCGTCCGGTCTGCCTCCTGGAGCTTCGTTCAGGTCGCCGCTAGCTGACGGTGGGCGCAAGCCCACCGTCAGCTAGCATGCCGCAGGACGTGCAGCCTGGCGCCCCTATTGCCTCCATTCCGACATCGCAAGTGCCTCCTTCCTTTATCATCAACAGCGCCCAGCGTGACCCCCATCTCTTCGCTGGTCTTCGCAGAGAGGATGTCGAAGACTGGCTGGACGATTATGAGCGAGTCAGTTCCGCCAATCACTGGGATGATGTTAATAAACTACGCCATGTCTCCTTCTATCTGTCTGGCGTGGCGAAGACATGGTTCTTTAACCACGAGCCCGAATTGACCGACTGGACTCTCTTCAAGCACCAGCTTCGTGAAGTGTTCGGCACACCGGCTGTTCGGTCCACTCTAGCCAAGAAAAGCCTCGATGCTCGCAAACAACACCTGGGTGAGTCGTACACCTCCTACATCGAGGACGTCCTTGCACTCTGCCGACGTGTGAATTCTTCAATGTCGGAGTCGGACAGGGTACGCCACATTCTCAAAGGCATTGGAACTCTTGCCTTCAATGCACTCGCCACTAAGAATCCGGCTACCGTCGCTGACGTCGTAATCACTTGTCAGCGCCTCGATGAGCTCGAGTCTGTCCGCCTACAGCCCGACATTGACGATGCCCATTCTACGGGGGACCATGACCTACGTACACTGATACGCACGCTCATACGCGAAGAGTTACAATCGATGGGGTTAACCTAACCTTCGACGTATCCCAGCCAACCTTTTGGTGCGTCATTGCGTGACGTTATCAGGGAAGAGCTGGCGTCCTTGACCTGCGCTGTGCCAGCACAAGCTCCTGTCCCTCAAGCATTACCAACTACCGCACGAGCGACATACGCGCAAGTTGCTGCCAAGCCTGTCGGCCACGTCACTTCTCCGTTGCCGCTACCAACTTACGCGTCGGTTGCTACTGCGCCCACGGTTCACTTCCCGTCATCACCGCCAGAGCCTTCATCGGCCCATCTGACCTCCCTGTCACACGGTACACCGAACACCCCCTACTACCCCCCTTGGCGTCCGTCTCGTCCTACGTGCTATTATTGTGGCTATCGCGGCCACATATCACGCTTTTGCCGCAAGCGCCAGCAAGACGAGCGTCGGGGCTACGATATGTGTGAGCGCGATTTTTACAGTGGGGCCTCTTACCAAGGGCGGCGTTACTCTTCACCTTCGCAGCGCTCTCCATCTCCGCCTGCATCACCTGATGCACGAGGCGCTTACCGTTCGGCCAGACGCCGTTCTCCATCACCCTACCGCCGCTCATCGTCACCACTTAGGCCTGCCTCCCTTACCTCTACCGTTCGCGCGGAAAACTAAGCGATGCAGTTTCCGGAGGAAAAACTGCATACACACACAAGACTGAAATTCCTCCAGCGCGCCCATCCAATATGATCCGTGTGTACGTTGAAGGGGTGCCCGTGGATGCTTTAGTGGATACTGGTGCGGCTTTGTCGGTTATGAATGTTCATTTGTGTTCCCGTCTGAAGAAAGTTATGACGCCTTACGATGGTCCCACGCTGGTTGCAGCCGAAGGGAACACTATTCGACCTGCTGCCTTCTGTACTGCGCGTGTACTTATCGATGACATTCTCCATCACATACAGTTTGCTGTGCTATACCCGTGCTCTCACCAGCTGATTTTGGGATGGGATTTTCTATCTTCTGCCTCTGCTGCTATTTGTTGTGGGCAGCGTGTGATACACCTTACCGACACCGAACACTTGCTTGGCGAAGAAACCCACACGCCACTTCACCTGACCGCTGCGGAAGATACGGAACTACTCCCAGGACAAATCCAACTAGTTACTCTCCTATCCGACAACATTGACCATGGTGACGTCTTGGTGTTCCCTTCTTCACGTTGCCTTACTACAGGCATAACATTTACATCAGGAGTTGTTCGATTCCACAATGGATCTGCACTGGTCACTGCCACGAACGCAACTCCAGAAAAAATCCTCCTTCCGCAAGGCACAACCGTTGCATCTGTCGCCGATCTGGAGCCTGTCTGCGTCTTGCCACTTACACCAGTCTCTTCTGGGGACCCATCTTCTGGTGATTCTTCTTCGGCCGCCGCCCTTACAGCAGTCATCAGCACTGACTTGAAACCCGCGCAGACGCAACAGCTGCTGGCTTTGTTGAAAAAGCACGCCAATTCTTTCGACGTGTATTCGTCAACGTTGGGCCAAACAACCGTTGCAGAGCACCGCATTCTGACAGACAAAACATCTATCGTACGGCGCCGCCCATACCGTGTGTCTCTAGCCGAGCGGAAAATCATCGAAGACAACGTCGCAGACATGCTGGAACGCAAGGTAATTCGCCCCTCGGCTAGTTCTTGGTCGTCTCCTGTTGTCTTGGTCCGCAAGAAAGATGGCTCCGTGCGCTTTTGCGTCGATTACCGGGCGCTCAACAAGATAACTCGAAAAGACGTCTACCCTATGCCGCGCATTGATGACGCCCTTGATTCCCTCCAAGGTGCGGAATACTTTTCCAGCCTGGATCTGCGTTCCGGCTATTGGCAAATCCCCATGCACGAAGACGATAAAGAAAAAACGGCGTTCGCAACCCCCGATGGACTGTACGAGTTCAACGTAATGCCTTTCGGGCTCTGCAACGCGCCTGCGACTTTTGAGCGCATGATTGACACCGTGTTGCGTGGCCTGAACTGGAAGACCTGCCTGTGTTATCTGGACGACATTGTCATTTTTTCATCCACATTTAATCAGCACCTACAACGCTTGGATGAAGTTTTGACGTGCCTCGCCCGCGCTGGTCTTCAGCTGAACACCAAGAAATGCCGTTTCGCCAGCAAAGCCATTAAGGTCCTGGGTCATGTCGTGAGCAGGGATGGCATTCAGCCGGACCCTGATAAGACTGCTGCAGTTCTTCGCTTTCCTCGTCCTGACAGACCCAAAGACTTGCGCAGTTTCCTTGGCCTCGCCTCTTATTTCCGTCGCTTTATCCAGAACTTTGCCTCCATCGCAGCTCCATTACACAAGCTACTAGCTTCCGGTGTACCCTTTCTGTGGTCCCAGGAATGCGAATTGGCGTTTGCACGCTTGAAGGACGCCCTCACCTCTGCACCTGTGCTTTGCCATTTTGATGAGGCCGCACCGACTCTCCTACACACAGACGCGGTATAGGTGCTGTTCTTCTGCAACGCGACAACTCTTCGCGAGAGAGAGTCATTGCATACGCCAGCCGTGTACTCAGCGCTTCCGAAAAGAACTATACGATCACTGAGCAAGACTGCCTGGCTATTGTTTGGTCGATACAGAAGTTTCGCCCTTATCTCCACGGCCGCCATTTCACCATCGTTACGAACCACCACGCTTTATGCTGGCTTTCCACGCTCAAGAACTTGTCTGGACGCCTGGGTCGCTGGATTTTACGCCTCCAAGAGTATGATTTCGAAATCATATACAAGTCCGGGAAGAAACACCGAGACGCCGACGCTCTTTCTCGCTGCCCGCTTCCTACGGCCCCGCTCGACGCCTCTGCAATCGCTTCGCACGTCACCAGTTCGACCGACACTGCTACGGTTTCCTCCCTGGCCTCTATGTACCAACTGCCTTTCGACGATGATCAGCCACTCGCCTCTCGTCAGCTGGCTGACCCGTACTGTCAACGCTTCATTGATCACCTCTCTGGGGCTTCTCGTCCACCTAACGCGCGCCTCCGTCGCCAGCTCGCGCACTTTAAGCTGGACGATGGCGTGCTGTATCGCCGTATTTACCATCCTGACGGGCAACGCTGGGTGCCAGTTCTACCACGCTCTCTCCGACTTCGTGTCCTCAACGCCTTTCACGATGATTTGACAGCTGGCCACCTTGGGTTCCATAAAACCTATGACCGCATTCGAAGTCGTTTCTATTGCCCTGGCCTTTCTGCTAGCGTCGCCAGATACGTCGGTTCCTGCTCTTCCTGCCAGCGTCGCAAGCTCCCAACATCTGCTCCTGTCGGCCAATTACAGCCGCTTCCGTGCCCTGCAGCCCCGTTCGAGGTTGTTGGGATCGACCTTTACGGGCCCCTTCCGGTCACTACTGCTGGCAATCGATGGATAGTGACTGCCGTCGACCATCTGACGCGCTACGCTGAGACAGCTTCTGTGCTTACTGGCTCTGCTTCGGAAGTTGCTCACTTCGTTCTTGAAGCCATTATTCTACGCCATGGTGCTCCTCGTGTACTGCTCAGTGACCGTGGAAAGGCGTTCCTTTCCCAACTGCTAAACGAAGTTCTTCAAGCCTCCGGCACAGCCCACAAGACAGCTTCTAGCTATCAACCCCAGACTAACGGCCTGACCGAGCGGTTTCATCGCACCCTTGCCGACATGATCGCCGCTTATATTCAACCAGACCACAAAAACTGGGATGTTCTTTTACCATTCGTCACTTTCGCCTATAACACGGCCGTGCAGCGCACAACTGGCTACTCGCCATTTTACCTCGTTTATGGACGCTCCCCTACTTTCTTTCTGGACGTTTCATTCTTCAACTCCAAGGCTAATACATCTCTATCATCGTGCGAAGAGTACATTTCCCGACTCGACCACTGTCGCCAGCTTGCTCGCCTGAACACAGAGGCCAGACAACAAGACCGGAAAAATATTTACGACGAATGCCATCGCGTTGTATCTTTTCGACCTGGTGACGAGGTCCTGCTCCTGACTCCTGTTCGCACCCCTGGTTTATGCGAAAAATTTCAGCCACGGTTTATCGGGCCGTACATAGTCCTTGGACAGACTTCGCCTGTCAACTATCGCGTTACTCCTCTTGACGCCCCCACAGACCGCCGTTGCCGCAATACCGAGGTTGTCCACGTCTCCCGCATGAAGCCCTTCACGCGGCGTGCCTCGACACCTTGACGGCCGGCCAGGATGGCCGCTTTCACGTCGGGGGGAAATTAGTGTGGGCGTTTATTACGCACATCTTCCTCATCTGTATGTTATCATCATCATCCTCGCACTTTTACCTATCCGCCTCTTCGCCTGTATATGTGTTCATCATCATCGCCTGCGTGCTGCGCTGGTTCGCTGACGAGCTCCCGGGCCTAATAAACGTCGTTCCAACCGAGACGTCACAATATACAAAATGTACATCCGTCCAATATTGGAATTCGGCTGTGTATTATTCTCAGGAAGACCTGAGAATAAAACTAAGCCTCTGGTCCTTTTGGAGCGTGAAGCCCTGCGCCTGTGCCTGGGACTCCCTAGGTTTGTAGCAAACAATGTTCTTTATCAGGAAGCGTGCCTACCAACATTGCCCTGCAGATTCCGCATCTTAACAATACAAACATTTCTAAAATTTTACAGTTTTCCAATTAGACGATCCGAGTATGTATTTATAAACGATCCAAACTCCTTCTTTCTGGCTCATTGGCCACGTTTTCACACCCCACAGATTATTTTTGTACAAAAACAATTAGACAGTTTAAATGTAAAAATTCGAGACGTTATTCCATCGTATGACTCAAATCAGAATTTAAAGATTGAATTCGATGAAATTTTCCCACAGAACCCTAAGTTTCATTCAGTCAGGTTATTAAATAATTTATTGCAAGATTACCTTGCACACGTACACACAATTAACATAATTGCCACTGACGCTTCTGTGAACGACGATAAGGCGGGCGTGGGCATTTTCTCTATGTCACTTGGCTGGTCATTCTCCTTGAGACTGCCAGATTTTACTCCCGTATTTGAAGCTGAGCTAATATTATTTGAATAATATCGGTCCTTCCAGTGGTGGCACAAATAACCGCGATCAGATATCGGAATTTTTTAATTCGTAGAGATATAATTGAAACAATAACATCATGGACTGAATTTCAACACCTAAAATTTCCGTGGAAAATACATTGGTGTCCATCAAGACAATCGGAAGTAATAATCACAAAATTACGCTGCCGTGTCCCAACATTAAACCTATATTTACACAGGGCTGGTCTGGCGATATCGCCGCTGTGTCCATTCTGTCTAGAAATAGAAACCATAGAACACTACTTTTTAATATGTCGCCGGTATAAATTACAAAGAAAAAGACTTCTTGAAATTCCGCTCGCTAAATTAGGGGTAAATTTAACATCAGAAATAGTACTCTCTTTCGGTGCCTCGGTATTCGGCTTTTGCCACAGGGACGTGTTTGATGCCGTTTGTAGTTTCATTCAATCAACTAAACGAATAAAATTTTAAATACATACTTTTACAACTAGAGATATAGCATGACATTTATATTATAAAAAGTGCAGTATACGAAAATTATTCTGTCTGTTCTGATTACTAAATTGCACTGTAACAGTAGTTTCAAAAACCGTAGCTAAAAGTTCAGGTGCCCAATTCTTGGCCAATCCCCCTGAGTGGGTACGATCCATGTGCTGAGGATATCATCATCATCATCATCATCAGCTCGAAGAAGAGATCGCTCGGAGACAGGGGTGCAAAGATCGCTGGTGTCGAGGTCGGTGTCGTCGGGGTCCAGACCCGAACCCGAGAGCCTCAACAGAACCAGCACGACCCCGGCTGTCCCTGGAGAGATCCCCCGAGCGTAAGGCTCGGTTATTCCTGCGGCAGCTGCTGCTGCTGGCGTTCCTGTTCCTGTTGCTCTTACTGTTGGCGTTCCTGTTCCCGCTGGCGTGCCTGTTCCTGTTGGCGTTCCTGTTGCTGTTCCTGAGCCGCCGTGCGGAGAGCAGAGGTCACCTGGGGGTGACCAGAGGCCTGGAACGACGCTGGCGAGAGGCGCCAGGGCGAAGCCGCGAGCCAGGGAACCAGTACGGGCGCCGCTCAGCTGTAGCGGTCGGACTTGGTCGGTCTTCGACTCCGACAACCTTGGACTCGGACGTCCGGGTTGGCTCTACCGTGCGTCCGCGACCCTCGTATGCCACTGCCCGCCACGTCACTACTGCCGTCAACGCAAGTGCCAGTGCACGCCGTCAACACAAGTGCCCGAGTAAATAAGACTCGATGATTTTTGTTTCTTTGTTTTAGATTCAGACTCTTCTCGCGTGGACTAACCGGGTTAATTGTACTTTTGGTTTTTATGTACTTTCTGTGTGCTGTTTAGTGTTCTTTTCTTTTCCCCCTTTTTCTTGCTTTGAATATTAAGTTTGTTTTGAAAAAAAAATGGCTTCGTCTTTCCTGAACGGAGGCTCTGCCTCAGTTTAACAAATCATACACGAAGAACCTGACATCACAAGCACTAATTAAACCATATTTTCCCATCGCAGTTATTTTTGCACCAGCTTAATCCTGTCAGCACACAGTTTTGTGGGCAAAAAAGCAAGATTGCGCGTAGATATCGTCAAATAATTGCAACGAACGCGAAGAGCACGCGCAACGCAAGGGAAACTCAAGGTCGATCCACATAGGTCGCGAAGCTTCGGGCGAAAAGCGGTTCAGAACCAATTGTCACCGACATCAACAAGGGTGGTTATGAGAGCAGCGATTGAAGCGCGACTATGTTTGGAGGGAATTAACACTGGGAAAGAAAAAAGCGTTTTTAAATTAAAGCGAGACGAAGTTAGATTCATTCAACGAAAATAAAATTCCTAATTCATTTTATATACGCATGGCGAGAAAGGATACAACTGTATTTTACTAGATCATTATCAATAAATACATTTTTTTCAGGGCCCACCGTGAGAGCACCCATCGATAGCGGCGGGCATTGACACCGCTATCACTTGCAAAGCCATGCAACTCTTGGAGCGCGTGGAAAGGCGCGCTCGTAAAGTTCACCTGTTACAATACGCCCCCCTCACATGTTGTGTTGTTTTGCATGTCGACGTTTGTCTGAATTAGGTGACGCGGGTAGTTTTATTGTTTCTTAACCTGTGCAGTCAAAAGTAGCGAGTTGCGACCATCAGATACTTGTTTACTTTAGTTGTTTTCGTGCAACAGCGCTGGCTGACGGTCTTGGCGTCCGACGAAAGGACGAGCACTCTACGCAATCTACGCCCAAAGCGTTCGTCGGCCTCCAAAGAAAGTATGTTCTGTGCAGCGATGCGATTTCGACACCCGTACGGCTTTTCCGGCATCGCTTTTCGCGCTGAAAACTCGGAACGCCCATGAAGTCGAATGGCGGGGCATTTGAATATAAAGCTCTAATGGCAGGCCTCCGAAAACAAATTTCGCGCCTATGAAAACAAAATGACGTCACTTATTTTTTTAACGGATATGGCGTCAAATAACTTTTTCTTCCGCCGGAAGTGTTCCCTCCTCACACAGATGGCGCTAAGCCCCATGAACCGCCGGGAAGCAACCATGTTTTGAACGTATGGGCTTCTATGGAAGCTTCGCTACCAGATGTATTTACCTTGGGAAACTAACCGCCGTGCGCGAGTGGCTACGGTAAAGGAGGCGTGACGTGTAAGCCAAAATACAACAGCGAAAAAGAAAAACTTCCACACACAGGGGGTCGCAAACCTTATATACCAAGCTTCGACGCGCAAAATATATATATATATATATATATATATATATATATATAGTGCGTATTTCCAACATACACACGGCATATTAAATGTGATTGAATTAGGCAACTTGGGGCATGTTCCCAGTGCCATACATTTACGTCTTCGACTTTCGACGAGTTAACGGCTATTGGTTTTAAAGATGTGCAGATGACATTTACGTCTTCGACTTTCGACGAGTTAACGGCTATTGGTTTTAAAGATGTGCAGATGCGATACCAATAAAAAAATCCTCAACAAGGCAAAGCTTCACTTCGGAAGCGCGCCGCGAATAACACTATTTATGAACGCAAGCGTAGCCGAGTCTGAGCTCGTGTGATTCAATATGGCGTTGCCAGCGGGGTTGTCTCCACTAGAGTGTACTAGACTATGGTCGAGTGGGCCGAACGGCGCTCTCCCGCTGAGGCGCCGCGTGTGGAAAAATTGTGCGAGGGCCCTGCGAGCGAACTGGATTGGGGCGGAGACGCGCTCCGCGGCATATTCAACGTACTTTCGCTGCGGGCGCCGAGGCCGATTGCGCATAGTAGCTCTTAAAATAGTGCTTTATTTCAACTGCAAATTTATGTTTACACCATTTTGCCAAACATATATATTTGAGGCATGGGTTATACAACGCGACGTCGTCAATTTTGCTGTCGTTGTCAAGCGCGTCGTCTGCTAGCGAGCGCGCGTTAGCTGGCGGACGCCCAGTTTTTCTCGCAGAGCGCCTGTGCAGTATATTTTTTTAATGTTTAGTTGCTTTGGTGCGCCCATGACTCTTGACGGCCGGTACCAAATGTAGTTTTAGCCAGGTGAACTGCTGTTTTTACCACTGTCTTCTAAAAGTAACTGGTATCTCTGCAACATAAAGCTACGTGAGAAAATTTTATTATCGATATCGTGTCATTTTACGCACGCTTCTTGTTGGTGGATGTTGATCAGGGACAATCATCGAAGAAAACAGCATTAGAGTGAAATAAACTAGGTTTATTAACTGCGTGGCGCGAAGACTGACCAATGTATTTATAGATAATTAAATCAAAGAGTGCATAGACATATATGTTCACGATATATATGTAAGGGGAAAATAACAAATAGTCTAAATGCACGAAGTGAAAAAGCGAGAACTCCCGATCGGAATAAGCGCATGTGTTTGCAGTAACACACTTATTAGGGAATACTGCACATAAAACTCTCATTCGCAGAATTAATAATATTCAAACATCCTATATATATATATATATATATATATATATATATATATATATATATATATATGCATATGCAAGTGTTGTTGATATACTGTACGACGCCGAATAGTCGTTTCCGTTCGAATGTAACGCATAACAGCACTGTTGAAGTCTCAAAGGTGAGCGACCGATGGAAGTGAGGACTGTTATTCCGGATGATTGTGCTGCCGGAGAGTCGTGGTTGTTGTGCAGAGGCGCAGTTCCTGAGAGAATTAACGCATGGGTGTTAATAAGTCCTGCTTAACAAGTTCCTAGCTGTCATTGAATATAAACGCCCCGTTTTGGGGTAGCCTGTAAATCTGCTAACTTGATTCAGACAAGGAATACTTTTTTTGACAGTCTCATCATGTTTGCAACCCATTAAAACTGGGTGCCCCATGTGGTACCACACTTCTTCAACGAACGCAACAGATCTGCACATCTCTACGTGAATGTGAGGCATGCCGTTCCTTTAATTGTTTCATTATGATCGTTATGATATAACGCACCGAATAACAGAAAGCAGTCGTTTATAATGTACAAGCTGCTGAGTTGAGCGGTCATACATTTGGGAACGACATTACATTTATGTATCAAATATAGGATAAGCGCGTAACATGTTTTTCTAGGAAATAAGACTGGAGAATGATTTATTTTACCCCTAGAAAAAAGCCGAAGAACGCAGCCACCTACGTCTTTCTCTTTTTTTAATTTAAATTTGGTTTTACGTAGCAAAACTACGATGTCATTATAAGGCACCCGGTTTAGTTTCCACCACCTGGGTTCTTTAACGTGCACCTAAATAGAAGTGCACGAGTCTTTTTTCATTTCGTTCCCATCGAATTCCGCGACCTGGATTGAACCCGCGAGCTCCAGTTTAGCAGCGTAACGCTGTATCTACTATATAGCCACTAATTAGGCTACCGCGCAGGCTTTCTTTCTCTACTTTTTTTTAATTTTTGAAGTATCGACTGGAAAAAAATTCGACGTTCGGCTTACGGCCAAATATTAGCATATAGAATGACTAACTAAAACCATTTTCGGCGCTCGATCGCGGTCCGACTGCAATAAATGACCCCGTACCAATTACTCCGCATTCTGTTACGCCAGGAAGGCGGAAACTTTAATGGGATGCTGCGCTGCAGTTTACTCTTTTTTTTTAATCCATAACAATGCTTCCCGTAAATCTGAGTACAGGCGCCGGATGGGGCAGATATGCTTTACTTGTTTGAAGCGGCAAGCAAGAAGGTTACATGTGTTTCTTCGTCTGCTTTTCACAAGACCTACTGATGGAAAACTATATGCGCAACAATGCGCACGAGAGATACATGCTGCTTGAAGAACGAGAAAAACATTTGTTCTCCAAATGGAACCGTACAATAAAAAAAAGTGGTCGCAGTTTCACCTGAAAGGCGAAGCATCAATTGCGATAGCAAATTTGTAGAGAGCTATACGGAGTAAATGATAGTAGCTTTACCAGCTGTATAAACTTGGACATGCAGCAGCACCGGTAACACGCAGAACTAATGTCGACGCCGTCGGCGTTTTGCCCGCGTTCGCACAAAATGCGTACGGCGTTGCTGACTGCTGCCGGAGCCTCTGATATAAATAGGCACTTGGTGCCGCAGCTAAAAGTCATCTCCCTTCCATCCCCCCCCCCCCCCCCCACCGCCTTTAGCGCGTCGGAAGAAGGCGCGTTTGCTCTACATGTATGGTGATTGTAAAGGAGGAAAGAGACGCCTACTTCTGCAGCCCTTAAGGAAGCACGGCGCAGAACGCGCGTTTGTTTTCCGCCGTGGGTTCACTCCCCGTGAAAGAGCGCGTCCCTCGCGCCCTTTCACTCGCACATACAGTGTTCGGCGGCGCGCGGCAACGATTTCATCTCCATTGACGTCATACGGAACCTCACGGCAACGGCGACGACGACGGCGACGCCGACGGCAGAAACCTGCTTTGGAGTGTCCATATAATTGCTATCGCAATAATAACATAGTAGAATGAAAGCCGACACTGCGGCCGCAATGCACGCGCAATTACCGAGCGGCATTAAAAAATAAAATAAAAAAGTTGTCGCAGCTTCACCCGAAAGGCGAAACATAAATTGCGATAGCAACTTAGTAGAGAGCTATACGGAGTAAGGATAGTAGTTTTATTCGCTGTACAAACTTGGACATGCAGCAGCACCGGCAACACACAGCACTGTTGTCGACGCCGTCGGCGTTTTGCCCGCGTTCGCACAAAATGCGTGCGGCGTTGGTGACTGGCCTCTGATATAAATAGGCACTTGGTGCCGCAGCTAAACGTCGCCTCCCTTCCCTGCCCCCCCCCCCCCCCCCCCACGGCCTTTCGTGCGTCACAAGAAGGCGCGTTTGCTCTACATATATGGTGATTGTAAAGGAGGAAAGAGACGCCTACTTCTGCAGCCCTTAAGGGAGCACGGCACAGAACGCGCGTTTGTTCTCCGCCCTGCGTTCACTCCCCGTGAAAGCGCGCGTCCCTCGCGCCCTTTCACTCGCACATACAGCGTTCGGCGGCGCGCGGCGACGATTTCATCTCCATTGACGTCATACGGAACCTCACGGCGACGGCGACGGCGACGGCGACGGCAACGGCGACGGCGACGCCGACGGCAGAAATCTGCTTTGGAGTGTCCATATAATTGCTATCGCAATAAAAAGAGAAAGAAAGGAATTTATTCTTAAGGCATAAATACATCTCATATGCAATTATAAACACCATTTGAGCGATCTGAACGCAAATACGAGCAAGCGAAGTAGTACGAATGACCCTGCCGAGCTGCATCGCCAGCAGTTTCCAACGGCGCGACCTTGATGCGGCCCAATGATGATGATGATGATGATGATTTATTGGCATCCCCTTTGAAACGGGGCGGCGACAAATAGTCACCTAGCCTGCTTGATTTAATCAGGTATACTATACATGTTCTTTATCTAGCCTTTTTGTCTACCTCTCATTATTTTTCTTTTTCAAAAAATTACCTTGTACCGCTGCCTATGATTTTAAGAGATCAGGTCGTATCCATCTTTTCCCTGCTTTTTTTCCACCAGTACTCTAATCGTCTCTTGCTGATCTGTACGGCTGATCCGTTTATGTTTCCTTCCACTTTAAACCCAAGCGTTTCTGGGAGTTGCACGTTACCTACGGTTCTCGCTGGGTGGATCCCGTCGCATTCCATTAGGATGTGCTGAGTGGTCTCTGGATCTTTACTGCAGCATACACATGTCTCATCTAGTTCCGAATATTTGTTCCGATATGTTTTCGTCCTTAGGCAACCGGCTCGAGCCTCAAATAGCAAGGCACTGCCCTTTGTGTTATCGTACAAATTTTCCCTTCTAATTTCTTTCTTCTCATTCTTGTAAAACTCCATTGTCCTTTTTGTTTCCATTCTTTGCATCCAATTCACGGTCTCTATTTCTCTCACTTTCTTTCTGATGACCCCTGGTTGTCTATTTACAGTTTCGATTATCCTGTACTTGGTTGCCAACTTCCTTGACCTTTTCCTCCATTCTGTGTCCACGCTTTTCATGTAGAGATACTTGTGCACTTTAGCCGCCCATTTATTTTCATCCGTGTTCCTGAGCCTTTCTTCAAAACTAATTTTGCTCTGTGCTTCTCTGACTTCAAAAGAGGCCCAACCCATGTCACCATGCACTGCCTCATTTGTCGTATTACCGTGTGCTCCCAAAGCCAACCGGCCTACTGATCATTGGTTAACTTCCAAACCCGCCAATATATTCGATTTTAAGCATATAATGGCATTTGCGAATGTTAGCGCTGGCACCATTACTCTTTTCCAGATTCCACGCACCACCTCATACTTATTGTGGCCCCATAGTGCTCTGTGTTTCATTATTGCTGCATTCCGCTTCCCCTTTATTTTCAGATTATCTTGGTGGTTGCTTGAGTAATTCTTTCGTTCGTTTATGTGTACGCCGAGGTACTTATATTGCTTCACTATGGGTATTACTTGCTGTTGAATGGACACCACGAAGTTACTCGTGTATTCATTAAAGATCATAATCCCTGATTTCTCTGTGCTAAACTTAAGGCCTAGATTTGTCGCTGCGTTCCCACAGATATTCGCAAGTATCTGTAAATCTTTTTTATTGTCCTTGGCTTCCTTGGCTTCTGCTGTTGGCTTCTTATGATATTATTGTCCGCTAGTAGCACAATGTCGTCTGCGTACATCAGTCCAGGGACCTTCTGTTGCACCATTTGTCCATTACGCATGTAGGATAAATCAAAACCTAATTCGCTGTTTTCCAGTCGTCTTTCTATGCCCTTGACGTAAAGCATGAACAACAATGGTGACAGAGGGCATCCTTGCTTCAATCCTTGGTGAATTCCCACCATTTCATTTCCTTTTCGGCCTTCCCATACAACTTGTACTTGGTTGTCTCGATATATCTCCCTAAGCAGCTTCACGAAATCGTCATCTATGCCTTCGTATTGAATTCGTATTCCACAACAATTCCCTGTCTACGTTGTCATAAGCTCCTTTAATATCTAGAAATGCTATCCATAAAGGTCTTTTCTGAGCTACTGAAATCTCTATGCACTGAGTTAGTACAAACATATTGTCTTCTAAGCGTCTGCCTGGCCTAAACCCATTCTGTAGTTCCCCCAATACATCGTTTTCCTCCACCCACTTCGACAGTTCTAATTTTATGGCTTGCATTGCTATTCTATATATCACCGACGTTACTGTAACTGGCCTGTACGAGCTCGTCTTATCCTTATCTCCTTTGCCTTTGTAGATGAGTTTCATCTTGCTTTCACGCCATCCAACGGGAATATTCGTTGTTCTAATCACTTGCTCTATGGCATTAGTCAGCAGTGCCTTGCTTTTTGGACCGAGCTTTTTGATTAGCTGTATTGGGAATTCATCGGGTCCTGCTGCCGTGTTGTTAGGGACATTTTCTGCTGCCTTTTTCCAATAAAAGCTTTCTATGCTAAATTTTGATCTCTCAGGCCTCTCTGTTGTTGCTGGGTCTGTTGTCTGAACTACGCTTTTTCTCGTACTGAAGTTATGCCTGATAACATCTGTGATGTACCGCAGCGCATCATCGCCTTCATAGATGTTACCGTCTTCATCCCTTATAGCCGTTTGCGAGTTTCTAGCACCATTTTTGCAGCGCCCCCTGGGCAACGCAAGAGCCCCATAGGTAGTACTGTCGAAACGCTCCTCTAGCTTGCGCTGTGACTGTGCTGCGTGTGCCGCGCAGGCCTGGCATTTTTTCGTCAACTCATTTTCATTTACCGTGCAAGGTCGACAGCGCTCGTTGGAACAAAGTACCGCCGTCGAGTTTTGTGTGAAACTCGGCAAGTCTGCAGAGGAAACTTTTCCTATTATAAAGACAGCTTTTGGTGATAATTGTTTGTCACAACGTCAAGTTTACCGGGGGCACAAGGTCTTGTTAGAAGGTTGTGAAGAGGTCAGCGATGAAGCCCGCGCTGTACCGCCATCAACGACCATCACCGACGAAAATGTGACACGCGCGAGAGATCTTTTGTACTCAGACCCTCATTTGAGTGTCCGTTTAGTGGCACAGACAGTAAACATTCCAAAAAGTACCGTTCACAAGATTTTGAAGAATAATTTTCAGAAGCGAAAAGTGTGCGCGAAGATCTTGCGCAAAATGTTAATGGACGACCAACAATCGAACCGAGTTGAAAGGTGCCAGGAGGTTTGGAACTTGTGCGAAAGTGACCCCCACGTTTTGCACAATGTCATCACAGGTGACAAGACTTGGGTGTTTGAATACGACCCCGAAACAAAAAGGCTAAGTGCCAAGTGGCACAGCTCGGTGTCCCCTCGCCCCAAGAAGGCCAGAATTAGCAAGTCAAAGGTCAAAAGTGCTCAAGCGACTCAAACGAAGGATTAATCGCACCCGGCCTGATATCGCCCTAGCAAAAATTCTAATACAAAAACTAATAGCCTATTAGGTTATTGACACTAATACAGTCTATTAGGTCTATTAGTGTATTAGTCTAATACATGGGTTCTCAAAGTGGGTTCCGCGGAACCCTGGGGTTCCGCCGGCCCCTGCTCGGGGTTCCGCGAGCCACTGATAAATTTTCCGTGGTCCCGCGCTAACCAAGTGGCTAAAACGGCGAAAATGAGGTGCGCTCGATCTACAGAACCTCCGTTACTCACGCCCGAGTGTCCAAAAGCACTCACAGCGCGTAACGGCAACGCGCGAACTAACTAATAAATTCGCAAGCCGCTTGTAGCCACCCAACCTCCGAAAACGGGCATTACGCCTAAGCTTTCGCACTTAAATCTCGGAGGCCGTAATTTACCAATATGCGCATTTCTGCCGTTTGTAGATAGCGTAGGTGCCGATTGCGTGCGCACTAATGTATACGTTGGAGGAATAAAACAATGAACAAAAAAAAAAATGCGCGGAACACCGCAAATACGCGCCGCAGAAGAGCAAGAACGGCGCTAGCGTCCAACCGAAACGAAGCGGCGCAGTCCGCATCGCCATGGTCCTCAGTGGCAAGCGTGCGCGGCACGTGATTGACAGCAACGCCGGAGCGCTTCGTGCCTAATTGCGCCCTTAAGACTTTATTCTTGCGTTTATCGCCGCGCATAACACCGCGTTGGCGGCATGCCGCGTGCCTTCATAAGTGCATAGTTGCCATCCATGATCGCATCGATAACCACCGCAGTTTCGTCCACAGCAGTTGAGGCAAACAGTAGTTTCGTTTTCACTCGGTGCGCGCGTCGGCTGCGTGCCTTCACAAATGCGTAGTCACCAACCATGGTAGCGTCGACAGCGACCGCGAATTTGTCCGCACTTCTTGCAGCGAAAGGTAGTTTCGTTTTGACTTGGTGCGTGCGTCGGCCGCCTGCCTTCTGAACCGCAAGGTCGCCGTCCATGATCGCGTCGATAGCGGCCGCGGTTTCGTCCGCACTTGTTGCAGCGAACGGTAGTTTCGTTTTGACTTGGTGCGTGCGTCGGCCGCCTGCCTTCTGAACCGCAAGGTCGCCGTCCATGATCGCGTCGATAGCGGCCGCGGTTTCGTCCGCACTTGTTGCAGCGAACGGTAGTTTCGTTTTGACTTGGTGCGTGCGTCGGCCGCCTGCCTTCTGAACCGCAAGGTCGCCGTCCATGATCGCGTCGATAGCGGCCGCGGTTTCGTCCGCACTTGTTGCAGCGAACGGTAGTTTCGTTTTGACTTGGTGCGTGCGTCGGCCGCCTGCCTTCTGAACCGCAAGGTCGCCGTCCATGATCGCGTCGATAGCGGCCGCGGTTTCGTCCGCACTTGTTGCAGCGAACGGTAGTTTCGTTTTGACTTGGTGCGTGCGTCGACCGCCTGCCTTCTGAACCGCAAGGTCGCCGTCCATGATCGCGTCGATAGCGGCCGCGGTTTCGTCCGCACTTGTTGCAGCGAACGGTAGTTTCGTTTTGACTTGGTGCGTGCGTCGGCCGCCTGCCTTCTGAACCGCAAGGTCGCCGTCCATGATCGCGTCGATAGCGGCCGCGGTTTCGTCCGCACTTGTTGCAGCGAAAGGTAGTTTCGTTTTGACTTGGTGCGTGCGTCGGCCGCCTGCCTTCTGAACCGCAAGGTCGCCGTCCATGATCGCGTCGATAGCGGCCGCGGTTTCGTCCGCACTTGTTGCAGCGAACGGTAGTTTCGTTTTGACTTGGTGCGTGCGTCGGCCGCCTGCCTTCTGAACCGCAAGGTCGCCGTACATGATCGCGTCGATAGCGGCCGCGGTTTCGTCCACACTTGTTGCAGCGAACGGTAGTTTCGTTTTGACTTGGTGCGTGCGTCGGCCGCCTGCCTTCTGAACCGCAAGGTCTTCTTCTTTCTGGGGTTTTACGTGCCAAAACCAGTTCTGATTATGAGGCACGCCGTAGTGGAGGGCTCCGGATTAATTTTGACCACCTGGGGTTCTTTAACGTGCACTACAACGCAAGCACACGGGCGTTTTTGCATTTCGCCTCCATCGAAATGCGGCCGCCGGGGCCGGGATTCGATCCCGCGCCCTCGTGCTCAGCAGCGCAACGCCTGCTGAGCACGAGGACGCTGACTGAGCCACCCCGGCGGGTGAAAGAACCGCAAGGTCGCCGTCCATGATCGCGTCGATAGCGGCCGCGGTTTCGTCCGCACTTGTTGCAGCGAACGGTAGTTTCGTTTTGACTTGGTGCGTGCGTCGGCCGCCTGCCTTCTGAACCGCAAGGTCGCCGTCCATGATCGCGACGATAGCGGCCGCGGTTTCGTGCGCAGCGGTTGCGGCAAGCAGTAGTTTAAAGCTGTCGAAGATTAACAGCCCCGGCTACATCGCGATGGGCGGACAATTTGTTGACGAGCAGCTGACTGGCGAAAAAATAATCGGGATGTACGCGCGCGAGGCTTTCGCCGCTGCTAGCAGAAATCAGTCATGAGATGACGAGAATTTCAGCTTCTGCACTGGTCTTGTGCTAAATAAATATAATCAGAATTTGCTGATTCATTGAGTAAATAAAAGTGTGTTGATGTAGTTAAGCATTTGTTTATTGTTTTCTTGATACCCTCGATAATTCGACATTTGGTTAATTAGGACATTTTAATTCGGTTAACTTGGAGGGGGGGGGGTTCCTTGGCGCATCATGGAGCTTATCAGGGTTCCCTGGAACGAACATGCTTGAGAACCCCTGGTCTAATAGATATTGGTGTATTAGTCTAATAGGCCTATTAGTCTAGTAGGTCTATTAGTGTATTAGTCTAGTAGGTCTATTAGTGTATTAGTCTAATAGGCCTATTAGTGTTAGTCTACTAAGTCTATTGCTGTGAAAGAAAATGTTGCAATGCACCAGATAACGAAAAACAGGTAAGATTTCTAGAAGCATTTATTAGCACAGCATATCTTTTTACAGATTCCTCTTTCGAGATCTTCGTCAGGTCAGCAATCTTGATTGAGAGAGCTTTTCGTTGACTTCGACCAGAGGACGTCCTTTTGATGAAGTGGTTAAAAAAACCTGGGTACAAAAATACACACATATAGAAACAGTTGAAAGCAGGGGTGCTAGTTCTACCACGAAACGTTTAAGCTGGCAATATTTGCTTCCAAACTAGAATAAATGCGGCTCGGCAATATTTTAGGACAGCTGATATATGCTAGTTAGCTCAAAATATTTATAACAAACAATGACGTTACCTGACGTGACAGGACAATTACAAAGCACACAAAAACAACATAAGATGTGTGTTCCATCGAAACTGTAGACAGATATAAGGAACTCTAGACAGAAATCTTGCACAGCGTTGTCGGAAACAGGCATGTTATTGCTGCAACGCTCACAGCTATCGGCCCGACAGCACTGTACTTACGTCCACCGTCAGGATTTAAAAAAAAAGAAGAAAACGCTTCATACTGTACTACAGAGGCATAAATAAGAAGTATAATTACCTCGAAATGGCAAATCGGCGCCGGGGAAAACGCTGCACATCGATGCACGCTGATAGATCCACAAAGCCGCGAAGGACAGGGGTAAAACAGTTGCCTTGCGTTGTTTTGAAGTATTAACAGCATCCATAGATAAAACTATCCAAATATATTAGTTCACGAATGAGATTACGCAGGCGCTAACACCACGGGTTCCTTAAAAACACATCGTTCATTCACTAACACGCACGCCTCGCCTTGACATGGCGGCCGCCATTGCACACGTGCTGTGCGCAACTACGGCTTACTACGGTCGCAGTTTTATATCCTTCCCAACCGCCGTGTTCCCTTCTCTGCGATACTGCTCTTTGATGTCAATAAATATTACGGCCTTTTATATGCGGTATCAAGTCAGTAATTTAGGTTAAAAGTTTTTACATTTACTTTTTGCGCACTTCAACAGAAAATACGACACTAACGAAACTTCAGCCGCAAACAAATATGGTTGCTGCTAGAGTGTACTAGATACAGTGAACTAGAAGTATTGGGTAGTGGAAAGAGCGGAGGGCTGGGCGCACAGGCAGCGTGAAGCCAAGAGCGAAGACTCACCGCCGAATGCGGTACAGCTGCCCCCACCGCAGAGGCCTCCTGTCCCCATCGCCACGGAGCTGCCCGGGATTTCGAAGAGGCGCTCGCCCGCTTGCGCCCTGCAGCAGACGGCCGCCTGCCTCCTGGACGAGACCCTCGGAGACCACCTCCTGGTGTACGTCGACGGTTCGGTGGTACCGGACACCGGCTCTGCCACGGCGGCCTGCACGGCACCAGCCCTGCAGAAGAGCAGGCAGTGTCGACTGCCCAGACACGCCAGCTCGACTGCAGTGGAGGTGGCAGGCCTCCACCTGGCCGTCGACCTACTCTCCGAGGAGCTTCCTGGGGTACCAGCGGCCATCCTCTGCGACTCCAAGGCAGCCCTCCTCGGCCTGCAGAGGCCAGAAAGCGCCAGCCTTGGAGTCGCACTGCTGTCTACCCGGCTGACAGCGCTGCAGGACGCAGGCCACCCGGTGTCCCTGCACTGGATCCCCGCCCACGTAGGGATCCCGGGCAACGAGGCAGCCGACACCCTGGCGAAGGACGCCCACCACACCACTGTGCCCCTCAGTCGGGCCGTGACGGAGGGCGACTTCACAGGACTGAGGCTGCGGCGACACCTGGCGACCCACCACCCAGACAAACGGGTGGCACTGGGATGCCCCCCACGACCACTCCCCCAGCGAGGCCTGGCTCGCAGGGAGACCTCGCTCCTTCTCCGGCTCCGCATCGGCTGCAGCTGGACGGCAGCACGCAGCTACCGACTGGGACGAGCGACATCCCCGGCCTGCAGCTCCTGCGGGGAGCCGGAGACGATCGAACATCTCCTGCTGGCCTGCCTGGCGTACCTCCAGCAGCGGGGCCCACTCCTGCAGGAGTTCCGCCGCCTGGGCCTCCCCTCTGGCAAGGAGGAAGATCTCCTCTTCCCCGGCCGACACCACCTTTCTGCACTTCGAGGTGTCGTGGAGTTCCTTGACTCGTCAGGGCTCTCCGCACGCCTCTAAGGACATTTCTACAAGCGGGGAGGCCTCACGGCCTCCCACCCCACCCCGGGCCTGACCGGCCTGGCACAACACCCCTGCAGACTCTGCAGCACACCAAGGCCTTCCATCTCGGCCTGATACGTGCCGCCTATGCCTGCCGGTTTTGCTTCGCCCAGCCATGGCGACTCCACTCTATCCCTTCTTTCGCTCCCACTTACCCCTCCCCGTTGGCGCTGAGCCGTGCTCCCTCAAGGGCTGCAGAAGATAGCGCCAACCTTTCCCTTTCCCTCAAGAACCACTTATCAAGAGCGAAGACTCCGCTAGAGGCGCTAGTGTGCTCTTCCCGAGGAGAACGTGCCGGTTGGAGCCCGCGTTGCTCGCGTAGCTGCAACACCTCGTCGTTCTTGGTGTTACGAGCCCGCGTGCTTTTCGTGTTTTTGCAAGTGAAGCTACTGAAAGTGCCGAGCATGACCGTTTCTCTGTTCGATGCTGCCCTGTTGTCGCTTTTTGGATAATGTAAGAGAAGAAGAAAAAAAGCGATACGCATTGCTATGCGCCCGGATGCAAGTGAGGGACTGAGGGTATCCTGGTTTTCGAGAAGTAAATGAGCGCACGTTGCCACTTTTTGGAGTGCCTAAAGACAGTGACCGGCGGAAACAATGGGAGAGAAATCTTCGCTGCAAAGATAAGCCACTCTACGAGACTTCAACTGTGTGGGAGAGGCACTTTGATGCGCATTTTATTTTGCGCGACTATGTTCACTTCATCAACGGTGAGGAAGTAAGGATTCCTCGAGGGACACCGGCGTTGACCGACGCCGCGGTGCCCACGCTCCTGCCCGATTTGCCATCCTACCTCTCAAAGGAAATGCGTCAGAGAAGACCAGAGAGAAAACGCGTTGCAGTGTGCCCAGCTGTACGCACGAAGAAGGTGCGTTTGTCTCGTCGCGACGTTCATGAGTCATCATCCCCAGATGGTGGTGCGGATGGCAAGGACTGCCTGTATGTGACAGTGCCCCAGCATAATCTTCAAACTATCGTAAACAGTGTGGATATTAGAAAATACATTTTTGGGGCATGTTTTGTTGCAGGATGATCCGAGACGTCATTGAAATAATGAGATCCAGACTTCCAAGCCAAGCTCTGCAGCCAGAATCTGCTTCTGTGGAAAAGCTTCTTTCGTTTTTGACGTGCCTGACCGAATGGGAGCTGCATGTAGGTGGTCGAGGTGGCTTCCTGTCCGCATCTACTGCTGTTGGCCTGACAGTCGCAGTTGCAAGCGTTCTGTCGTTGCTGACCTACATGACAAATAATGTTAGCTACGAGTACTTAATGACCTCAAAGCTGAGTCAGAACCCAGTTCAAAATCTCTTCGGTATAGCACGGCAGTCAAGCGGTTCCAATACCCCAACAGTTTCTCATTACTGCAGTGTGTCTTGCCTAAGTATTTATGGGCTTGCCAGATCTGTTGCTAATGGGAATGCTGGCCTGGTGTTCTTACAGCAATCCTTGAGTCAGACATAATAGAAGGCCCAAAGCCTGGTAAAACTGACATAATCCAATGCCTTCTTCATGATAACATTCCCATTGCAGGGTATCAAAAGCAGCTAGGGCCCTGCACCAGACCATGTCTCCATGTTTTCAAGCAAAAGTGACGACCGGCTCATTTTTTTACATTTATGGTAATGTTGCCAGGAAGTTTTTGTTGAAATTGGAGTGCGATGAATGCCACAAATTGCTTCTCCCAAAGAAGGAGGATGTTGATAGTCTTGCTGCAGCTCAGTACACCAGGCTGCGAGACAATGGTGGCCTACTGTATCCAACCGGATGACTTTTCAGGTTTATTAAAAGATAAGAAAACCTTTTCACAGCCACATTCAGTGCACAGGAGCTGCATCATGAGAGTGTTAAGATGTTATTACTCTTAAGAGAAACCAACAAGACCGGATAGGGTGCGCCAGCCATACAGAATCTTTGATGGTGAAAGTTGTAGCTTTTCATGTTACCAAACGGTTGCACTTTTTTGTGAGGTCCTTAAACCATTCCAAAGAGTCGGGTGACCTCAAGATATATGAAGTTGAGCCGCTGTACATAAGTATGTGAAATGGTATTGTGTACTCTCTACCGTGCAACTCATCTGTTGCAGTATGTTTCTTGAAAATGCCTCCCCCCTACCGACTGATACTGAAAAACAAAATCTGTCTGCAGGCGGCTCATATACTCCTGAAATGCACATGTTCATCGCTTGCCTAAATCATAATGATAGAAGAATGCAGCAGTATGCATGCATTCATTAGAAATTTTAAGCTAAATATTTCGACAAAATTACCTGCTGGTTGGAAAAATTTATTAGGGCTTAGACAGTGACTCCAACAAAGTAAGGGTATTTATTAGCCCGACGTAATATAAACCGCGTGAAGGGCATCCTACCCTCTGTGTATGTCCATGGCCCTGGAGACACGGCGAAAAGAAGAAAAGACCCCCCGCTCTAGGTCACCAACACCAAAACATCTCGCTGCACACCGCAACCTCCGAAGAATACCCCCTGAAGAAGGAGCCGAAGTGGCTCCGAAACGTCGGGTTAATACATACCCTTACTTGGTTAGAGTTACTGTTCCTATTTGTATTGAATCCTATTCAATACAAATGTATTTTCTATGTTTCGAACGGGACTTGTGACTGGTGCAACTGGGTAAAAAAAAGTGAAATTTTTATGCTAAATGTCTGTCGATGCAGCACGAAGTGCATGCATCGCGATAACATACATTGCAGGTACGAACCGTGCCCTGCCATCCCATACTACAGATCTTAGGGTTCTTTACATAAAATCATACTGACATACTTGGCATGACACAGCATTCTGAAACTCTGCCGCCGCACTCGCCTGCTGCGCTCTGCCGCGGACTCCCTCAGCCGGTGCTCGGGAAGTGAGCGCGCGCGCCATCTGGTGAGCTTCTACACAATATGCCTCGCGCCGAGGCCGCCGCTTCTTCCACTACCCAATATTTTCTAGTGCACTGTAGTACTAGAATAGAGTGTACTAGAAGCTTTTGAGTGGCGCGAGCGCCTGCCTGAGCGCGGCCGTTTCAGCGTGGAATGATGCGGTGGCGCTGGCGTCGACCAATCTACCAGCGCGGATGGCTGGCAGGCGTTCCGCGTACGTGTTCGTACCTCTCCGTCGAGCCTAGGATGATCTTTTTCATTCTTTGTTATACCCCCTTTTCCAAAAATGTTAATGCAAATAAATATTATTTGACATTATTGTTACTGAAGTTGCCGCCGACTGTGTTGCAGCTTGAAGTAGCGTAGCACATCGTACCGCATAACGAGCGCTTCCCCCCCCCCCTTTTTTTTTTTTTTTTACAGTGTACAGTTACACGAGATACCAGCTAGCCGGCACACATCGGAAGCCTCCCTCATCCCCCCCCCCCTTCCCTCGAAAAAAAGAAAAAACAATGTGTTGCATATAAGACGAAGAACTCCGCCAGTTCCACGTAAAACACCAATGTTGGAATCAAATAAAGGGCGCGTTGCTTGTGGTTGCGTTCACTCACAAAAAAAGCAAGCTTTATTGACAATGTCACTGTCTGAAGAACAGCAGAGTTTTTCCAGAGCACCCTATCATTTTAAATATGGGAATGCGTTTATTGTTGTAGGACCCACAAAAATGCACATACGTAATGCTGCAGAAAAACGCCTTCAGTGAAACATAGCAGTGCAAGATTTCGAGAGTTTAAAGGCAACACCACTGCAAAGTCCTATTAACAATCGCATACTTATACAAACAATACATTTGCAATTAAAAATGATAAAAAGAATAAAATTATAGAGCCAGGATACACAATATAACATAAAACAAAACAGAATAGCAGAGCTTAGGTTGTCTTTGTAAAATGCATTTAAATAAATAAAAATGTTATTATGGTTGCAAAATTGTTTAAACCGACTCTAAAGTGGAACAATGAATCAGCTTAGTTCGAGTAATTGTGCTCCGAGAACCCTAAAGCTGCTAAATTAACCATCACAGATTCAAGATGAAATTTTATTTTCAGATTTTGCGTCAGAGTTTGCACGTTCTCTTGCTTACAAACCTCTTCTCAGAAAAATCATCTCTCTTCTTGGTGACCCTTAAAAAAATTAATAGTAATAAAATATGCTCAAAAACTGACATCCTTTTTATGCCAATGCAGCAATTTATAGCCTACTCAATTTCAGGTGCTGCTGTGCGCTTCTTCGTTTTTCATCTCGCGACTTGTTCAGACCCAGTTTCTGCTGCTCTACAACAGAGTGGGACGCTTGCAACAAGCTGCAGGGCATCTGAGGCCTCTTGAACCATTACTAAACTAGACTTGCTGATTAGTTTGTCTTGCACGAACGCTTCACATTCCACGCTTCCGTTGTTTGCACTGCTGAAGAATACGGCTCGTTCAATGGAAAGTTCACGCGTGCTAGAATTCAGTGAGCACGCTACGTATGACACGCCGTCAAACCCGGGAAACTCGTGCAACGCCCATGATTTTGACGGTAGGTCAAGCCCACGAAGGTCGTCGAGAGTGACAACCGCTTCAGACGAGGGACTTGAGCTTGCCTTGTCAGCTTCGTCGCTACCTGCAGAAGTTGCACAGTTAGTGTCCACAAGCACCTGCGCAGGAGTGCTAATGCGGCGCCGCTTCCTGTTGTCGTTCTCAGCCGGCACACCCTGATGCCGCCGCTTTGTTTGGGTCCGTGGAGCCGGAGTTTTCAGCGTCAGATATGCAGGCAGGTTGGGCAAGATCGCCGGGACTGCATCAGGGGCAAGCATCGGCGTTCCCCTAGGAATACGGACTTCAACACCATCGATCACATGCACGTAGTCTCTCACAATGAAATGCGATTCGAAGTGTAAGTCGCACACGGCACAATCGGCGTCAAGCGGTTTGTCAAGCCGATGGAGGTTCCGCTCCCAAAGAAGTCGTCGTTCTTCGTCTTTCGGGGCCTTAAAAAGGGATAACTTTCGACTTTGTTGCACACGCGGATATCCAGTTGTGCAACCTGGCGCGTAACAATGGTTTAAACGCTGTTTTTTTGCCATTACGCGACCAAAACAGAGATGCCGACTACAGAGGCTACCATGCCGCCGAGCAAACCTGGGTAGATTGGGCGATGGCAGCACCGCCGCTACTTTCGCCACAAGTTGGGGAAGGGGCAAGCAAGGGAACAGCGCTCCGGTCGCGCCACTCAAAAGCTTCTAGTACACTCTAACTAGAATATGGTCGAGTGGGACGAGCGGCTGGGGCGGCGCATGCTTTGTCGTGAGGCGCCTAACGTGGAAAAATACTGGGGCGGCGCTGCGGTCGAAATGGATTGGGCTGCATCAAGGTCGCGCCGTTTTGAAACTGCTGGCGGTACTGCTCGGGAGGGTCATTCGTACTACTTCGCGCGCTGGTATTTTCGTTCAGACCGCTCAAATGGGGTTCATAATTGCATATGACATGTATTTATGCCTTAAGAATAAATTACTTTCTTTCTCTTTATTTATTTTTTATTATTTTTCTAATACCGCTCGGTCATTGCGCATGCATTGCGGCCGCAGTGTCGGCTTTCATTCTACTATGTTATTGCACGGTTCCCTTCGGAGAAAAAAATATTTTTCTCGTTCTTCAAGCAACATGTATCTCTCGTGTGTATTGTTGCGCATAAAGTTTTTCATCAGTAGGTCCTGCGAAACGCAGAAGGAGAAACATATGCAACCTTCCTGCTTGCCGCTTCAAACAAGTATACAGCATGTCTGCCCCATCCGGCGCCTTGTACTCAGATTTACGGGAAGTATTGTTATAGAAAAAAAAAAAAAAGCTGCAGCGCAACATTTCATTCAAATTTTCGCCTTTCTCGCGTAACAGAATGCGGAGTAATCGTTAAGAGGTCATTTATTGCAGTCGGACCTCGAGCGCCGAAAACAGTTTTAGTTAATTAAATCAAATCAAAGGGGAATTACTTTTGTTATACAATAATATAAAAAATGCGTACAAAGATATTTGATCCCATAGCCTAAAGCGGCCATTCTATATGCTAATATTTGGCCGTAAGCCATACGTGGATTTTTTTTCCAGTCGATACTTCAAAAAAGAAAAGAAAACAAAAGAAGGTCTGCGCGGTCTGCCTAATTAAGGTCTGCCTAATTAGTGGCTATATAGTATAGTGGATACGGTCTTGAGCACGTGGGTTCAATCCAGGTCGCGGAATTCGATGGGAACGAAATAGAAAAAGACTCGTGTACTTCTATTTAGGTGCCCGTTTACGTGCACGGTTACGGTTACGTGGTTTTGCCACGTAAAACCGAATAATTTGCTTATATTAAAAAAAGACAAAAGCAGGTGGCTGCGTTCTTCGGCTTATTTCTGGGGGTGTCAACAACATAAATTATTCTCGAGTCTGATTTCTGAGAAAAACATGTTAAGGCTTATCCTACATTTCATGCATAAATGTAATGCCGTTCCCAAATGTATGACCGCTTAACTCAGCAGCTTGTATATTATAAACAGCTGCTTTTAGTTATTCGGTGCACTATCATAACGACCATAATGAAACAATGAAAGGAACGGCTTGTCTGACATACACGTAGAGATATGTGCAGATCTGTTGCGTTCGTTGAAGAAGATAAGTCTTGCACCACACGGGGCACTCAGTTTAACGGGTTGAAAACACGGTGAGACTGTCAAAAATCCTTGTCTGAATCATTTAGCAGATTTACAGGCTGCCCTAAAATGGGGCGTTTATATTTGATTGAGAGCTAGGAACTTGTTAAGCAGGACTCATTACCACCCGTCCGTGAATTCTCTCAGGAACTGCGCCTCTGCGCAACAGCCCGACTCTCCGGCAGCACAAACATTCGGAATGACAGTCCTCACTTGCATGCAGTCACTCACCTTTGAGACTTCCATAGTGCTGTTATGCGTTACAATCGAACGGAAACGACTATTCGGCATCGCACCGCGCGCACACACACACACACACACACACACACACACACACCACACACACAACACACACACACACACACACACACACACACACACACACATATATATATATATATATAGATATATAAAAGATGGTTTTGCCTGCTATGAATATTATTTCTGCGAATGCGAGTTTTATTTGCAGTATTCACTAGTAAGTGTGTTTGTTACTGCAAACACGTGGCTTATTCCGGTCGGGAGTTCTCACTTTTTCAATTATTGCATTTAGAAGATTTGTTCTTTTTTCCCTTACATATATATCGTGAACATATATGTCATTGTACCCTTTGATTTAATTACCTAGAAACGCATTGGTCATTCTTCGTGCCACGCAGTTAATAACCTGGTTTATTTCACTCTAATATTGTTTTCTTCGATCATTGTCCCTGATCAATATCCAGCAACAAGAAGCGCGCGTAAAATGACACGGTATCAATAATAAATTTTTCAACCTAGCCTTCATGGTGCGGAGATACCAGTACTTTTAGAGGACAGTGGTAAAAACAGCAGTTCACATGGCTAAAACTACATTTGGTACAGGCCGTCCAGAGTCATGGGCACACCGAAGCAACTAAAACATAAAAAAAAAAAATGTACTGCACAGAGGTTCTGCGAGAAAAAACGGGGCGTCCCGCGCTCGCTAGCAGACGACGCGCTTGACAAACGACAGCAAAATTGAAGACGTCGCGTTGTATAATCCATGCCTCAAATATATATGTTTGGCAAAATGGTGTAAACATAAATTTGCAGTTGAAATAAGCACTATTTTAAGAGCGTACTATGCGCAAATCGGCCTCGGCGCCCGCAGCGAAAGTACGTTGAATATGCAGCGGAGCGCGCCTTCCGCCCCAATCCAGTTCGCTTGCAGCGCCCTCGCACTATTTTCCACAACGCGGCGCCTCAGCGGCAGAGCGCCCGTTCGGACCACTCGACCATTGTCTAGTACACTCAAGTTGCTGCTATTGCCATGGGTACAGTGTACTAGAAGAGTTGTAGTGCGCTCACACCGCGGCAGAGCTTGACGCACTTCATGTCGCCGCCGACAGTGGCGCGGTTCACAGCGTCACCTAGCCATGGCTAGGTGGCGTATGCCACCGCCCGATTTAAAGGGTTCAGCCTCATCCTCCATCCATCCTTAAAATCATAGGCAGCGGTACAAGGTAAATTTTTTGAAAAAGAAAAATAATGAGAGGTATACAAAGTGCTAGATAAAGAACATGTATAGTATACCTGATTAAATCAAGCAGGCTAGGTGACTATTTGTCGCCGTCCCGTTTCAAAGGGGATGCCAATAAATCATCATCATCATCATCACCTGAAACTTTCCTACGCGTCGCGGTAAAACAGCTATCGCGTGTTGCTGTTTTCACCGTATAAAAGTAAAAGGCACGACGTGCAGCGCACGAAAGTTCTTTTGGTGCACCTTCGCAGTGTGCAGTGAAATAAATTACTATTGTTGCGGCTGATCTACAGTGGGTTGGCGATTTTTTTTTAGCCGGAGGCACGGATGAACTATGCTGTTCTGTTAAAGGCTTGATACTGGCCGCTGCAGTCACGGTAGCAGGGGGCACTCGAGTTTTTCTGCAGCTGATCGATAAAATGGCCAGTGTGGTTTCGCCACAACGACCGCACTCGGCGTTTCCAGCACCACCCGCGCCGAATTTAACACCACTTCCTTTGTTTGTTTTTCTCGCAGGTGAGGCGTGCAGTGCCTTAGACATTTTCACGTTGCTCCATCTATTCGCGAAATATTTAGGTATCACTGCTGCACATTTAAGCTGGTTAGCTGGTTATTTAGTATTACATCTTCGTACGTTAATGCGACATGAAATCGAAAGGATGAAAATACCAGGTACACGGTGAGCAAAAGATACAGACCAGGGTCGCCAAAAAAACTCAATTTCTTCGTAATTAACATGCATAAAGTGGAATGACCAGTACACGTTAAAGCTCGCAATGCCAAGATTGGACTAGAGTCCTCAATTTCAAGTTGCATTCGCAGGCAGTTGAAAAAAATCAGCTTTATCGCACAATCCTGGTCCCTACGCTCACGGGTGACATTTCGCAATAATTACAATGTTTATTTACAACGAAGTAAAGAATGATCCCGGAAGAGACGGGAGCAGCCGGTGAAAATTCCACAATAGCTACGTCAAGTGCGCTTTCGGCTTTCTTCGCGGTGCTGGTCCCTTTCACACCATTTCCTTTTGTTCCTGGGCTCGGTTGTCTTCGTCACGTACTGTGGTAAATTCGAAGAATCGTGGGAACAGCGTTTTCTGATAGCAGTGGCAATTGTCACGAGGAATTCACACTCTTTGCATTCTATATTTATAAGGTGCACGGTCCCTAATTATGAATCGCGGTTCGAAGTGTAAATCACAGACTCGCAAGATTCCTCCAGTGTCTTATCTGCGCGGTTGAGGTTCCTCCCATTCCTTTCGCCGTTCTCATCACGTGGAACGTGAGCAAAGAAGCCTTTGGGCATCTTTCACACGACTGTAGCAGATCTGCACTCGGGTTCAAAGCAGTATTTTCGACGGCGGCTAGCCATTCTCACTCACTAATGGCGTTTTTCACTGGCGATCTGGAGCGGCCGCCGAAATCCTGGGCGAGCGCTCGCAATCACCAACCCTAACTGCCAGCGGAGAGCGAAATGCTCTGCGCGGATCGTACCGAAGTTGCGCACACACGTCACAGAAATCAACTTCCGCTCTGCATGTTTTATGGCCACCAAGATCACGTCCCCACGAGTGAAAAGTGCGTATTCTTTCGTCCTTTTCCGCCCGAATCCGCGCCTCGGCAGCGGAGCAAGTGAGAGCGATCCGGCGGAGCGAGTTGATCCGAAACGACCAGTGAAAAGCGCGAACCCGCTCCAGATCGACCAGTGAAATTCGGATTCGCAGCCGTGGAGCAAAAAATCTTGCTCCAGATCGACCAGTGAAAAACGCCATAAGAGTGCCATTTGAGTCAAAGCGTCAGCAAGAGCAGCAACAGGATACTGCTGAAAACGCCGGCGGGACTTGCAGTCGAGAGCCGACAACGTCGACTTAAGTGGTTAGTTTTCAGAAAGAAAGGTTGGCGCTATCTTCTACAAGCCCTTGAGGGAGAACGGTCAACGTCGCGATCAAACAGAAGTACTCCATACCAAGCGAGGGAAGTTTCAGGATGGATGGATGGATGGATGGATGAGGCTGAACCCTTTAAATCGGCGGTGGCATACGCCACCTAGCATGACCATTAACATAATTTGTACTTTGTGGTGGGTGAAATTTCACCCCTGCCTTAATTTATCACCAATCATATAACCTCTGCTTGTTATTTCTACCCGCTTAAAGTCTATTTGCCTTCACTGTCCCTAAACCCCAATGCTTTGAAAAATCAGCCCCGTTGCCTTGCACTGTAGGGTTAAGCCCTTACAGAAAGTAGAGGTGTCAGCCGTTTCTCTTCTCTCACACGCACAGCCCAACGTGTCTATACATTGGTACTTGACTCGGTACATCTTATTCCGCAATACTCCTCTGGCTTCAAACAACAAAGAGCTTCCCCTAGAATTATCGTAGATATTTTCTTTGGCAATTTCTTGATTGAAAGTTCGGTATGTGCCCAGTGCTGATTTCGTCTGCATCCCTGGCTTTCCACAGACCCTCTCTGTTTCCTTAACCTTTTCTTAACCGCTGTTTCCTGGTCTGCACCCTCCTGCAGTCCAAATTTGATGACAGTTTTCTGGTCAGCTTCCTCCATTTTGTATCAACATTCCTCATGTACAAATAACTGAAACTCTCCTTGCCCACCGCTTTCTCCCATCTCTCTCAATCGCTCCTCAAATTCTATCTTGCTGCTGGCTTCCCTGCCCGAATGACGTCCATCCCATGTCACCCTGTACCCCCTGATTTGGTGTATTCCGTGTGCTCCCAGAGCCAGTCTACCTACCCTCGCGCTTAACTTCCAACCGTTGCTCGAACCTCTGATCTCATGCACAGGACCGCATTGCCGAAGTCAAACTAGGGACCATCACCCCTTTCCAAATCCCTCACCACTTCGTACCTATTGTAATCCACAGGAGAAACTGGCGGCAGCGCCTCTGGCGGCCGGAGCAGGCGACACTGAGTGGCGCCGCGGCGACGCGGCGCAGGGATATGGCAGTGAGCACATGCCCCTATTCTAGTACACTGTAGCCATGGGTGTTCTGTGCTATTTGCACCGTCGTTCGTAGCTGACCGGGCAGCGCGATTCTTGCCTTGCAGATTCCCAAGTAACCACGGACATCCGGGCAACGTCCGACGGACGTCCATTTGGGATATTCCGAGTCCGTGGGATATCCGTGAATTTCCAGCGTACGTCCGGGGGCGTCCCTGGAAATCCAAAGGTAACCGCTTTGGTCGCGTTAGGACGTCCGACGTGGATATCCAACACGGATATTCACGGACCTTCAAGGTATATATAGATTTGTGTGCGCACACCTTGAAGCATGAATAGTGGAATGCATTCAAGCACCTATATAGATATATATATATATATATATCTATATATTATATATTATAGATAGATATATATATAAATCCTGGTTCGGTGCTTCAATGCATTTCACTGTCACTGCTTGCTGTAACTAAACGCAAAATATGGCCCACACAAGCTTCAAAACACAGAAGTATTTTACTGCTAGCTTAAACTAACTCCAAAATGCACACATGAATAATGTCATAACAACAATATACGCGCCGATAAAAAAGAAATTGACAGATCCAGATAACATGACTGAAGCTAGGACAGCGCGAATACATAAAAAAAACCAATAGAAACTCCTTTCAGCATGTTAAACAGAGCAACAAATATGGAAAGACAACACCATTAAATGAGGTGGTGTTCGATTATCACATTTACTTATTTGTTCTGTCAAACCTACGACGATTCATTACAGGCACAAGCTTTAGAAAAGAAAAGAACAGTTAAACAAGAATATACGGTGGCAGAAACCACAAACGGCAGCACAGTACATAGTGTGCGCCTGCCTCTTGCTCGTCGCGCGGGACCCTGGCCGGCACACGCGTGTCACATTGCTCCAAAGCGGAGCGGCTTCCCGCTGGCCGACGCGCGCCGTCGCGCACTGTCTGGGCCTGCACATTCAGTTGCGCGGTACCGACCGGCGAACACCACGTTGCACTGCTAGGAAATAAACAGTTGTTTCTTTACGACGATGTGTTGAACTTCAGCACCAACTTGCCAGTCAGCACCAACTTGCCAGAAAAGTTCTTTTGAATGTGTTGACTTGCCACTCGGGCCGTTTGACTGCTGGCTGCCGGTGAGGGATCCGAGTCCTCAAATACAGCATTGTGTGCAGTGCGCTTTCTTTCGCGGTACCCTTTTCACTCACTTTAGGGCTTGATGGCACTGCAAACAAAACACATTCCGTTATTGTAATGGCTAAAATAGAGATCGATGTAGCCGTCATACCTCAATAGCTGAGCAGGCGACTTCGGCAGGCAGTGAAGATGGCAAACGAACCGACAGTGCACCGCCGTAAGAGTGTACTAGAAAAAGCTTCTAGTCCTCTACCGGCCGCATGGACACTTCGCCGCCATTGAGACGATGGCTTTACCGGATGGATTGGATCGCAACACGACACTGAATCGTCGCACAGCGTGCTTGCCAGTTTTTGACACAATCAACGTCAATATAGTTGTTGAAACTAGAGTGTACTAGACAATGGTCATTCTAGTACACTCTAGTTGAAACATTATTATTAATATATAAAATTAGACAGTGAAACAATTACTTGTTTTAGGAATAAGTGGTGTCGTAAAACTAAACATTTTGGACGTGTTTCCAGCTTCCAATGAATTCAATTAGCGAAAGCGTAGTAAAGTATAGCCTTAGAGATTGGAAACTACTACATGGCGCCTGTTTTATTTTTTGC
Source organism: Dermacentor silvarum (assembly GCF_013339745.2). NCBI lineage: Eukaryota > Metazoa > Arthropoda > Arachnida > Ixodida > Ixodidae > Dermacentor > Dermacentor silvarum. The sequence continues at coordinate 177,917,522 of NC_051161.1, read as the reverse complement.
TTCTGTAATCATTCATGCAGCCAGCGAAAACATAGCCTTTGACATCTGTTAGGCGGCTGAGATAAAGGTCACGAGTTCGATTCAGGTCGTGGCGGCTGCATTTTGATAAGGGAAAAATGCAAAAACGGTCGTGTACTTCGATACTGGTGCATGCTAAGGAACCCCCAGGTGATCAAAATTATTAGATAATGGTCCTGGCAAAATAAATTCGAGAATTTTTCCCAGTTACAAGTTGGAGGGCGGGGCTCATAATCGGCCTTTCTGCAATGATGGATAGCTTTAGTACACTCGCTCCATGTTCCATAATTAGTGATTTCTAGTGGGCGATTCAATGTTCTGCAAGTTTTCCATAAACATAATTTTAAATGTTACTGTACTCATGATCTAGGCATGTAATAGAATAATGCCAATTGCTGTATACGGAGAAAAATTGCGCAATTTTATGCTAGAGTGGGTTTGTCCAAATATTAAATTTTCATAATTGTCATCTTAAGTTGCAAGGATAGGTCAGTTACTCGTTTTGCCTTGCAAAAAGAACTCCAAGCATCCGATAGAGTGCAGAAACATGCAACTATTAATTACAAACCTATACAATTTCCAACCATAATTTTCATATTAGGACATCGATCCATCCATGTCCTAACTTATGTATGTCCTAGGCATGCACATTTATGTACAGCCACTGGACGATCAAAATCGGATGTCCCCTGGACATCCGAACGGCATATGGACATTCCTTGTACGTCCTATGGACGTCCGTGCTGGATATCCTGATGGATGGACATTCGGACTTGTGGCGGACGTCCCACGGATATCCGTGGTTACTTGGGTTACAGCTGGTAATTCGTTTTTTCTTTGTTTTTTTTTTCATGGGGAAGTATTCGCTGTGCTGTAAACACTAGCTGTTTCCTCAACGACTCATCGCGACGAGGTTCAGTGAAGCAAAATTGGCAAGACCATGTTGGCGCACGTCGCTTTTGTGTATGTCGCCGAGAGATGGCCAGTTTCACTAGCTTAGTGCGCTGAAACTAATGCAAACGTGCGAACGCAGTCTGCAGCACATTTGTACAGCAGGCCTGATTTTTAATTATTCAGTGATTAAATAGAAACACCTCTCCATGCAAGCAAGGGGTCCGCTAGTCTATTTTTTTCATCAACTTTCACCAGCAAACACGAGCTGTGGATCCAGCAATACATGTTGTATCAGACCAGAAACAATCTGCATAAGACCAATAGGACCTATTAGTCTAACAGAGATACTAGTAGACACGCAACACTGTTTGCATAAGACTAATACGGGGCCTATTGGTCTTATAGGTAAATCAGTACGACTAATAGAAATTTCTATTGGTCTAATACAAAACTGATACAACTAATACAAAACTGTATTAGACCAATACAAACTTCTATTAGAATTTTGCTAGGGCGGGGGCGATTGGAAACTTCACCATGACAATGCACCATGCAGCCTGCACCGCCTTCCTCGTGACCCGCTTCCTGGCCGATTGAAAGATGCCAACGGTTCCCCAGCCGCCTACAGTCCTGACGTGGCTCTCCCAGGCTTCTTCTTTCTGCGCTTGAAAATTCCCATGAAAGGACAACATTTCGCGACAATTGGCAAAGTCGAAGAGGCTTGCACCAAGGCTATAAAGGACATTCCTAAGCTTAGAGGCCTACCGTCAGTGGCGCCTTCGATGGTTGGAAATCTCGCTAGAAGCAATGTAACGACGCAGGAGGAGCCTATTTTGAAACATTTTATACATGGCTTGCACGTGACGTCACGTCCGCCCGCGCCGCTGCGCGCGCCATGCCGGAGCACCGCGCGCGCCGCCTTCGCATCTGATCGCGTGCGCTTATGCGGTCTCACTGTGTTTTCTAAGCGGATTTCACCGCTCCTCCCGAGAAATGCCACCCGTTTACAGTAGGCCTGCGTTTAACGAGGCATTTGACGCAGGACTGATCGGTTCGGCGCGTGCACGATATCAAGAAAAAGTGAAACTGTGCGACGATGTGGACCCGTACACGTTGCGACTGAGTGCGGATACGACGATGGACGTTAGCGCTTTCCCCGAGGTCTCGCACGGATGCATTGTAAACTGCCTAGTTTACACTGCATCCGTGCTTCGCGACACTGGAGGAAATGAAGGCTTATAAATCGCTTGAATCCCACAACTATTTCACAAGCGGTTGGGTGAAAACACTGTCGGCGAAGCGGCTGCAAGGAGAAAAGGTGCTCCTACTAGGAGATGTAGGCTGCAGCCCCCGTTTTCCATGCCGCATTTTGTTTATAACATTCAGAGGCATTCCCTGGTTAGTCAGTGGTGCGTGCAGGAGACACGCAAGATTGGAGCTTGGTGCAAAGAAACGAACTGATAGTCCATTTAACAACCACGCAAAAGCGGAGTTTATGTGCTAGGGTCTGAAAATTTTCAAACAGGATATGCAGCTTGCGCGAGTGTTTTGTGGCTGGGAGAATGATGTGCGTACTTTCCATGCTTTATTTGGATCGATATTTCTGCATTTTTTACATGTAAGTTTTGATTTCAACAGTTTTCAACGGGCTGTCTGTGTATGTGGGTCGTCGTCACCGTCGTCGTAGCGGTTTTCGGGTGGCGTTGCGCCGACTGCTCTTGCCGGTGCAGCGGTCACCGCGTCGACCTCGGGAGTCGGTCGTTTGAACCATCGCCTTGCAGCACGCTCGTAGCGCACAGTGCCTTCATTATTTGCTTTGTAGCCTAGCAAAAGCGTTGCGCCCAGTCCGGGTTCGTTTCTTCACAGAGCTTGGACGGTCTTCCTACAAATTCAACAAATGTGATTCTAGTGCAGCGTGAAGTGCGCATTATGTAATATTGCGCAGGCTTAGCTGTTACGAAGTGGGCGCCGCACACTCGAATGTTTGGGAGATTGCCCTTGAGATCAGCACGCTTGATACGCGCAAGCCACAGGCTGCGCCGCTTCGAGCTAAGTGCTTTCGTTCGTTCGTCTTGCCATTCCACAACCTTCGGAAGCCGAAAAAGGTTCGTGTTTGCCGACTCCTTCCTTGAGCTGCTTTTACTGCGGTTGCAACACCCAACAACTGCGCAAATAGCCATTGCAAAACAGTGCCATTCGCATACGACTAACAGCGTGGTGCCATATGGTGGTGCTCCGGTTGCTCCGGTATGGCGGAAACCTAACCCAGCATTGGCGGAAGTGACGTCAGTGCAAGCCATGTATTGTGTTGTACCGATCTGATCAATAGTTTCTTTTTAATCGACATTACTGACATTACTTTTCGGACAAACCCTGTTAATAATAACAACTAACAGCTAAACTAAGAACTACGCATGGGCAACTTTTTTTTAACTGTAGCACTCATTGTGATCACAGTTACACGTTGACAATATCGAGCACGAGCGCAGTACCCTACAAGTTTTTCATTGTAACTTCGCAGTTTTATTGTCGTACATTAAAGGGCAACTCCGTCGATTTTTCGATGTCAACGGATGTCGATGAAATTCGCTGGGTCTGTTCCTCTGAATACCTCCGTCATGTCCTAAATAAAGCAGGCTTGAGAGTTGCACAGATTTTTTACAAATGAATTTAATCTATTGCCTCGAGCACCCTACCTTACCCCTCCTCAGTTATAGGCCACATTGTGTATGACGTCAGGAATGGTCCACGCAGAGCATGCCGGTATCATGCAGACGACAGCGACGAGAGCGTGCAGGAGTCGACTATCGTGAGCTAGCGCTTGGCGTGAGATGTTGCTGTCGCGAGAAGTTGCATTCCTGTGGACGGGCAAGTGATGCGGAGTGGCAAGCGGTGTTGCGTTGTTGGCTGCACGAACTTCAGCCCTCGCCATCCCCAGACACAGTTTGAGCCGATCCCGATCGCGTTCAGCCGAGGTTAAGCCTATCACAGTGGCCGAGTTCGTGCGTCTGCTTGGCGGACCAGACCCACTGATATGAAGCTAATTAAGCTATTAGGACGAGGAAAGCTGCTTCTGTAGTTCAGTTTTGACCATACGGATTTGAAATAAACCATTCCTCATTTCGTACAGTGCACACGCAAAAAGCTAGAAGCGACAACACGACGCGCAATCAACATCCGTATACGTTGCCGTTCTCGAATGCGGCCGGTCGCACTCGCCGGCGCTTCCCTAAATGAAATGTGACTACGCAAATCCATGGGTGTATTATTACCTATTGTTATGCTGACTGATTATTTAGCTTACGAGGTGCACTGTTTCTCTCGTATCCCAAATGGGCAGCAAGCGGAGGCCCCTTCGATACAGCATGTGTAAACAACCGTCTCGTTCAGCTGCCAACGATGTCATACTTCATGGCATCTTCGTTTCCGCGAGCAAACTATACATTCTCTAAATGAACGTTCATACGCGCAATGTCCCAATGTCCCACTAATTTTGCGCATGAAGATAATACGAAGAATGATAAGCAGGCTGCACAACGCTTCCCTCCCAGTGAACCATTAATGTACCATAGATGTCCATAGAACATCATGTTTGAGACATTGCACACATCCTATAGATATCTATATTTATCCAAACAACATTACAAATACGTACCATGGATAATCTAAGTCCCATCCAGATCACGTTGCTCTAACGTTGAAAGGATGTCGCAGCTGGACATAAGTAACCTCTAATAGATGTTCTTTTTGGGGATGCAGGAGGTCCATAGAACATCTAGTGGATATTTCCTGCTGACGCTATACTGAGCTGCATACCTGCGAGTGCCACAGCAGATGTACTATTGAATACAAATGAAATGGGAACAGCAGAGTGTGTGGCCAAAACGTAACTAAAAGCACAGTCTGCGGCGTCGGCCAGCGATCATTTTACACGCATGTGGTTACATGTACAACCACATGTACATGCATGTGGTTTCGATGCGGAGTGCGGGGCTGCTTGTCCTAGTGCGTATTACGTCACCTGTATTTTGTTTGATGCTTGTATTCTCACCCCACTATTGCAGTGCCAATCCTATCTGTGATTACTTTTAAGGTCGCTAGCACTGTTGTTGCGCATCCAATGCAATACATTTTTCGTGCTATTTAAATTACGATTAGACACTGTCAGCTTTGATGGTGGTAACAAAAGCAGAGCAATGCACGTTAGCAAGCTGGGTAGCATGCCAGCTATATCACACTACAGATGTAGCGATGGTGCTAGTCACCATAACACTGTACTGCCAGGTGGGTATGGCACTGTCGAGGAGAGATGAGAAAACAACTTTCGGACAAAATACGGGTGACGTTTATCGCAATAGGGCGAGCAGCGCTGCACTCTTCCTCGAGAACTACATCCCCACGCACGTGCACAACGACTGGCCGACGACATGCACAGTATACCTTTAGTTATGCTTCGGCCACACACTCCGCTGTTCGCATTTAATTTGTCCTCGATGGTACGTCTGCTGAGGCACACTAATGGCACAGTTACCCCCATTGTCGGCATGTAGCTGGTGACTTTGCTTGAAATGTTTTGTTAACGTGTGAATGTGAAAATATAAATTGCAACACTTATTAAGGTGAAATCCTTAGATGGCTCAATGGTCGAAAAATCCGATGTCCAGCGTTGCAGCACCAAAATTTAATGGCACCAAAATTGGGGATTGAACCTTCGACCTTTGGTGTTAATTAGGTCGAAGCAAATTCAGGCATAGTTCATTAAGATAGAGTTAATTGAGGCACTCTAACCCACGGCCTTTGTTGGGAGTCAAAACCACTTGGAGAGATGGGCGAATCGGCCACATCTCCAAATTATCTCCAAGTTGGATTCCAATTGACATGGTGAAGGTAGAGTCGAACCCACTACCTTGGGTGTTCATTAGAGCGAAGTTACTTAAGGCAAGTTAATTAGGGCAGAGTTAATTAAGGCATTCGAACACTCGACCTTTGGTGGAAGTCATACCCACGACTTTTGGTGTTAATTAAGGCAAAGTTAATTAAGATACAATTAAGGCACTCAAACCCTCGACCTTTGGTGGGAGTAGAGCCCGCAACCATTGGTGTTAATTATGACGAAGTTAATTAAGGCACTCGAGCCCACAACTTTGGTAGGAGAAACAATAGAAGTAACAACGCATGCAAATGAGAATGACAAATAATTTAATTAATGCTTCGTGAGTGCGCAGGCTTCTGCCTTCATCCTCTTCAGTGTTCGCTAAAGTGACTGTCAACTTTTATATATAGTTCTAGCGCTCATCAAAATGCGAAAACTGTGCTAACAAAACCGTAAATCCGCATTTTGATCATTATGCATCATTACAAATCCTGCAATGGATAAATGAAAAATAGTGAGTTCAGTAAGCACTAGGTAAAGCACACCAGTTAAACTCACAATGTCATACCAATGTTACTTTTTTATTTATACAACTGATAATAGTCTTTATTACAAAAAGATCGGCCCCCAGCCACGCACATGTATGAATTATTCATTACATGTTCTCGCTGATATACAAACAGGTTAAACGCGGATCTAAAAAAAAAACGTAATCAAAAACAGATTCTTGAAATTCAACTTCATTAAAACACAAGTAACGAGTAGGCACAAAATGACTGTAGGCACAGTGCACATTATAATTAAAAGAATAAAACTGATTAGTAAGAGAAGGTAGTATAACATACTAATTAAGGACCAAAGCGCATGGCCTGCTTGCAGCACTGCTTCTGGGGCCACCGGATTCAAGATAGAAAGCCAGTACTTCTAGCTGCATTGAAAAATATATGGTGAAATAAATTTCCACGCAAGCAGAAATCCAGAGATGAATGTTCATCTTGATAGGCAACTTGGTCAGGCAGCTTCTCAGATCACAAAAGTGCCAATAACATAATGCTGCCAGAGACTTAGTGATAGGCATGCAAATGAGAAATATCCCTGACACTTGAAGAGGAACGCAGGAAACCAAGCGATACAAACATGTGCGAAAATTAACCATCAAAACATTGCCCTCCCGAGTATTCCCGTAAGCGCTCCGCAAGGCGAAGCAAACGTACACAAATAGCACTCAGAAGCACAGCTCGAAATTCAGCACGCAACTGTACAGTTCTGCCTAGTATACACGTACTTGGGCCATGGTCAACCGACCAAAAGTCGAAAAGACACAAATAAAGCACACGCTGCTCACGCCCGGAACATTGCTGCGCACTTGCACTATCTAGTACACTCATAGAGAAAGAAAAAAAAGTTTCTTTCGAGGCGCGTGTTGCTGAATTGATATCAGTGGCGATGCGAAGTCAGAGCTATTGCGAGTTCAAGCTGGTTCAAGCTTCTTTTTTCTTTATAAATTGTCGTATTACATCAGCAAGTTAAAGGTTACGTATTTTCAACAGTGTACTAATAGATATAACTGAAAAATAAAGCATCTTTGTATGAGAAAGAAAATGACGTAACCGAGACCGAAAGCATAGCGAAAAAATGGCGAAAGTATTGGCTTTCGCGCGGTGTCCGGCAGCAACGTTACTAGACCTCCAACAGTGCGAGCAAAGGTCGTGCTAAATTTCAAAATAATTAATTAAATGCTTTTGCTCTCCTAGCTTCCCATTGTTATGCATTAGAGACAATTTGCTTGTATTTCTGCGGCATAGTGCGTGCATCGACTCATAACGCACTATGTACGATCAATGCACGAGAGCTTTGAATGTGCAAGAGATGTCAAAATCATAAGGACATTCGACGTCCTCTGGATGACCTTTGACTGCCACGTACCAGTCGAACGTACGATAGATGTAAACTGGACGTCGTTAAATGTCTTGGATATTTGGTCTTTTGTGGTACATCCAATGGATATTTGTGGTTCACTGGGCTACTACGGTCTCCCGCTCGCTCTTTCCGAAGGTGTGTGGTAGCACGTATCAGCGCGACCCAGAGTGATGTAACGGTGCTTACATGCACAAGATCTACGTGTTTTGGTATGTTCTGACATTAATTGATGTCACCGATGAGCGGCTATCTCAAGCGAACGACGTACGAGTGGTCGCTGTACCTGCCGATGTAAACAAATGCACTGGTCGGTGCTTTGGACTGTCAGCGGCGTTCTTGTGGGATACAAATGCGGAAAGTCGTGCTCCAGATCTTACAGTGAGCATGCGATGCGGTTCGCTGAGAGGGGTAAAACACCTAAAATAGCAAGCAGCACGTATATCAGTGGTTAGGGCTACCCTTGGTCTTCATGTCGCAGCGCGATATGTTGCGCATGGTTGCTGGCTCTAGTGGTGGAGGACGGCGATTCGTGGCTATTGAATTCTTCTGAATCATAACTGTCACTGTTTGACAGATCCGAATAGGTGGTGCAGCTTACATACAATGTCACCCGAAGGTCCGGCGCGGTCACGAATAAGCTGAGCGTCTGCTCTTCGCCGCTTTCGTTCACCCCGCGGGCGAGACCGGCATGCGTTGCGCGCCTTCCCCGCCGGGGATACATTCGTGACGTCACACGCAGAGGTTCGCTCGGCTGCTTGCTCAGGTCGTTTCGGTTTCGTTTTTGCGCTTTTTTGCATATTTCAAATTATTTTCGACTTTGCGGAACAATTCTCCTATCAGGTGCGTCACAGGAGGGTCTCGGGAACCTAAATTTTATTAGCTCGACATGGTCAAAAAATCGCTGGAGTTGCCCTTTAAGCATAGGAGGCTCAAAGCCGCCGGATCCGTTTATCTGAGTGGGCGTTTTTGCGGAGCGGGGCGAAGCCTCGAGCAGCGGCTGCGAAGTGGGGGAGCGTGACGGCCAACGCCAGCGCGCGGGCCTAGGATGGCGTCGCGTGTAGAGATGGGCAAAACGGCTCACTTCAGTGAGCGGCTCGGAACGGCTCAGCTCACTGAAATGAACCGGTTCACTTGAACGGCTCATCGGTTCACTTAAACGTGTAACCTGTGTTATGCATATTCTATAGTTATGTGGCTTTGAAAAAAAAAAACGATATATGCATAATTTAATAACCGTGTTATTGGTATTTTCGCTGTTTAGAGAATATTTTTACATATATTAAAAGCGTGAATTTTTAGTTGTAATGAAGCCTTCTTTTCTGACATTGGGGATAAAATGTTATGATACTGTGACAGGCAGAATACGACGTACGTTTCTTAGAAAAAAAATATGTAACTTCATCGCCATTACAGGAGCTTGTCCGTTTTTGTGGTACTTTAAAATCAACTTTTGTCAAACGAAGAACACAATGATTGTACATTATGTGTCAACTTATTCATTTATTCACTACGTACGTTCACTATAATGTGAGTAAGCTGTAACGCCATGCAAAATGAATGTAGAAATCATTTCTTGAAGTACAATACAAAAATCATACGAAAGATCCACAAAACTGCCGCACGTACCTTTCGTTTTTTTTTTTTTTTTCTCGAGTGCACGCGCGGTACTGGCGATCATGCCATCATGCACCAGCACAAAAATAAAAAAAATAAATGAAGTTCTATTACAACAAAACAGATCATTGGCCTCGTTTTATTGACGTGCTAATGATACACGCTCAGAAAATGCACTGAAGTAGATGTCATGGGGGACATTTTCATGACTACACTAATTAGCACAAATGAAGACCAGGGCGTAAACTGTACGTTCACCTCTTGTGTTTAAAGGGCCCCTAAACCAACCAGAGGTCGAAATTTAGTTGTGGTGCTGCAGTTTTGCACGAGTCTACAACGAACACGTAGCCGCGAGAATTTTTTGAAATGGTGCCGTAATAGCGGTTACACGCGTTTCATGATCGAAAAACGGCCCTCGCTCGTTTCGCTACTCTCCTAATCGGCTTGTCTCCCCTCCTCGCCGAGTGCTTCTCGAAAGGTCACGTGACAAACGTCATAGCCAACGCGCTTCTCAAAACACTGCATACTTCCGGTCACGTCCACGCTAGCGGCACATATACCGACGGTGAACCGTCCGCCAGTGCCGTAAAACGTCTGCCGCGCGAGAGGTGTCCAAAGTAGACGGCAGTTCGGCCGGCGCCCCGCCCGCTGCACCATCAATGGTCCAATCGACGACCGCGAACCTGCGCGCCTCCGCCACCGGCAACGAAAACATCAGCTGCGGCCGGGAAACGACGGGCTCAGCTGTGCTCGCATCGCAGCCGACGGCGCCGCGAATATCAGCGTATTTTTCTTTGAGCACAAGTTTGCGAAGAGCGATAATAACGATAAGAAAATATTGCGGCTTGTGAGCGTCGGTATTTCATTCCAAAGCGCCGTCCGTTTTAGCTTTGAAGGGAACCAGAAAAGGCCTAGCGTCGATATCGGCGCCGTCGAGCGATCAGCGGCGGTGAACGTGCCGCACAAATGAGTCCCGGTCTCATACGTACGGCAAGGAAATCTCGCCGTTCGCGAGCAAGAACCACTGTCGAACGGCGGCCCGCGAATGGCAAAGGGCGTGCGATGAGTTACCGTGACGGTGCCGGTAACGTGGACTAAGCGCTTCTCGGCTACCCGCTGTTGCCATAGCTGTTGTTGCGGTACCAGCCCGTGTTATGCGAAGCGTACCGCTATGGACCCTGTGTTGAGCGCACGTCTGGAAAGGCACTTCTTCGATTTTCCACTTCTGGCTACCCGCGGGCTGCCAGAGCCAGCCTGCACGCCTTCGTTTTTTTCTCCGGTTGCTCCGCCGACCGCGTGACGCACTTCCGCCGCGCGTTCCTTTTACTCGGGCTGGACGCTTCTGGCTACCCGCGGGCTGCCAGAACCAGCCAGGACGATTTTGTTCTGGCTGCTCTCTGGAAGCTCTCTGGCTAGCAGACGACAAAAAGAGGCGATGCGCACTCGCCGCCAACTTTGTGAGGACTTGACGGATTGCAGCGCGGGCGCTTGAGGACTTTTACCTCGCTCAGCCAACTGGCTTGCGTCGACGCTATAGCGCGCGCCGCCCCGGCTGTTGTGGTTTTGGACTTCGTCTCGCGAACTCGTCGGCGCGGTGCGTGGATCGCCGATTGCGTTGCTTCTAGCGTTACTAGCTGTCGCACTCTGTTCGCGCAGCTAATCAGACCGCTAAGCACGACTGTGTTGGAACGCGAGCGATTTGGCACTTGCGTTGCGGGCTGTAATTGCCGATTCGCAAGGGCGCACAAACGAGCAACACGACGAGGAAGAGCAGAAAGCGCGCGTACCTGCTAGCAGACTAACCGGATCTCGTAGGTTCTTGTTCAACCAATGGAGATCGTTTCCGCAGTTGACATCATCAGATTCCCCCTGCTGACATCGTGACGACCGCTGGGGATACCGGAAAGGCGAGGGGAGGAGAACGGCACTGTTTTGTGGCGCTCCCGCGGCGCGTAGCGCTGCAGCGTTTGGCATCGTTGATCGTGACGGCATTCTGAACTCACCGATCTCACCGATCGCACGATGTGCGATCGGTGAGAGTCGTGCGACATCGTTCGAACAGCAGCAGGCAACGAACGGTACCATCCTTTGCCAATTAAGACTTCTTCTCCCCTCGGTGGCATAGGGTGCCACACCATAAGACGCACAAAAAACCAAGGGGACTGCTGCGCACACACACACTGCGAGCGAGTACCAGTACCGCGAGTCGGCCCACACCGGCCACCATACGTGGGTCGGAAATCGAAAAACATCGAAACTTAGCAGAAGACCCAGCTCTGACGGAACGGTTCGGCGCGGCTCATAAGTGGATAGCAAAATGACGATGTCGTCAGTTAGCGACTTCCGGTTCGCTGGTTAGCGCTTCTGTTGCTTCGTTCAGCCTTGTCAGCAGTTTTCTACAGTGCGATTTCCCGCTGTTCGCGAAGAAAACACGCTTCAGCAACGTGATTATGGATGGCTGCTCGGCATTAGGGTGCGCGAACTCTTCCGTGAAAGGAAAAAACAGTGTTTCGTTTTGCATGGAATGAAGCGCACAAACGTAAATGGGCAGTTGCCGTCAAACGAGCGACCATGAACGGCGAGCTGTGGGTACCGAACGTAGGAGCCAGAATATGTGAAGATCATTTCGCCACAGGCAAGCGTTTTGGCGAACAACTTCGTCTACTAACGTTCTAGTACAAATACCCTCTTTTTAACAATCAGTTAAATACACACAAGTGCACCCAGCAAGGATCCTCAGAACATTGATTTACGTGCCGTCTTGATTCCGGCACAACGAAAAGGCAACTGAGGCTGCACGAAAGAGGGAGGAGATGTAACGTCAAAATAATTCGGGCACTTTTGAGATACTTAAATCAGTGCTTTCTCTTTGCAGTTATACACGACATGCGTCTCTTGACAAAAAACGGGAGACTGCGAAGGCACAGCAGCCGACTACATGGCGCGCGCTGGGCACCGCTGCAGACAAAACAGCGGACGAAGCGATCGACTGTACCGTTTGTTAAGGGATGCGTTATCAACAGCCACTTATTAGGTTGACTGACCACTTATTAAAAACTTCTTCTAAGTTAACGAACGTTTATATCCGCTCGACAAACGTTTGCGCCTGATAAACGTTATGACTGTTTGACGCGACACAAACACGTCAGGGCATGAAATGCCTGCCACATAAAAATACACGAGTCAAGCGACGCGATGTAGTCGTTTGCTCGTTCCGTGCGACAATCGGTAGTACTTGACTGATGTATATCCAGTTCCGACTTCGCGCTATTGGCTAGTCGCTCATAGCACTTCCAAGCGACGAGCGACGAATTCTAGATTTCCAGAACCGAGCGATCGAGCGACAAGAACAATCGATCTGTTTGCGCGACGGCCCATTTCGTCGCTCGAAGCCGTCGCTCGTCGCCGTCGCGCACAAAATCGCTCTCATGCGCTTTGGGCTTAAGGGCGCCAACATAAGTACGAAGGAGCGATGGCTCACACCTACGTTTTGGAACCGCCCAGCGGTGGTTATATCGTGGTTTTTCACCAAAGTTCCGCAGTATATAAAAGACATAGCGCGTGAAGCATGGGCATCAAGTGACGGCGTCGTGGTCTCGAACCGGAAGTTGTAGCAGAATACGCCGTACCCCACAATTTCTTGCGACAACCGAGGTTTTGCTATCCACCTATTCAAGCAGAGAGAACCGGCTTCCTCACTCCGAAAGAACCGCCGCTCACTTACTGAACCACGGCTCCCTCGGTCTTCAAAAGAGCGGCCCGCTTCCGAGCGCTCAGGAGCGAGCCGGATCTTTTGAAGAGCGAGGGAGCCGTGGCGAAAAGAGCGGCTGGCTCCTGAGCGAGAGAGCCATGGTTCAGTAAGTGAGCGGCGGTTCTTTCGTTCTTCAGCCGAAGGTGAGGGGGTGAAGGAGACTCTTGCGAGGAAGGGTGGGAGGGCAGTTGCTCTCGTACCGCTAATAGATGGCGCGGAAGTCGCACCCAAACCCAGCCTAAAACCCCTTGATCTTGAAAGTAGCGACACTCTCCTCCGCGCGCGCGCTTTCCTCCTCAATTCTCCTCGCCCGCCGGCTGCGCGCGCGCGCACGGCACGCTATTGCGCCTGGGCTCCCGCGGACGGGCCGCAGAATTCAATGGAGCCGCATTATTTGGGCCAGTTGCGCGCCCCAGTGGCGTAGAATATTTTGAGAAATGGTGATAACAGCATGGAGAATGCTGAAGGCAACGTTTATGAGGAGGTTGGTTTTATCTTAAAGCCGTATGAATGACACACACTGATTTAAAAGGAGCTTTGAGGCGAGTTCTATACTCCAGTTATTTTTTCTGCCACACGATACGCTGCTTTACTTTTTGCATCTGATCTAGTATTGCTTGAGGTAGATCGCTCTATGTTTGGCAGTTTTTTCTTGTATGTGCGCGATGTGCACCGCAGGTATTATATTCAGTGTGCCTTCTTATAATGAATTACTGGCGAGAGCATCGTCCGTCCATGTGTTTGTCTCAATGTCAAAGTAGCTTTTGCGCTGTGGTTTCTGCATTGAATAGGACGGTTGCGCAATTTCAGTGCGGTGAAACAGTGCCGGCAGCCACTCATCACCCACAATAACAGAATCTGAGGAAAGGTATTTACAGATTATTCTTTAGGCGTCGGTGTCAATGAAGCTTAAAAAATAATCGGTATACCTATGGGAGAAGGCATTCTATATTTTTAGGCAGAAGAAACGCCTCTGGAAAAGGTATTTTGATAGTTCACACCAACATACCGTTTAATTGTGTAGTAGGCGGATAGTTAAAATTGTGATTTTGATTAGACATCAGAAAAACATTTATCACACAAAAAACAAAAGGAATGGTCAGTAAGATGCTTTATTTTCGTGCACGCGCAAAAAACTTTATTGACAAGATACAGATAACGTAGAAGAGTATCATATAATATTCAGAATGAGAAACAATGCTAGTGTACAAATATGCCATTTCCGAGTGAATAAGAGTGACGACGTGCGAGGTGATGGAGTCCCAGCAGAATATTCAGCATTCTGAGGAGAACCCCATTTTTATGCAACGTACAAATTGCCGCAGCAAAAACGCTAATGAGCAGGCCGGAAGAATTGAAAAATGCAGCATTAGGGATGCTTTGATACGAGCAATAAGAAAGGCGCCTTACCTCGCAAACAACACTGTTCCTTGTCGGAACAAAGTTCTTCCGGCCAATGTTGTGCAGCCACTGCTTCTTGCGCAAGCCATCACGCTTTCCTTGCGGTATCGTAAAAACTGCATAGCCATCATCACGCTTCTTGCTGCAGTTATATGCGCAGCAGCACGGCATAGCGCCAGCAGAGTGCACGAAACAGCGTGCAATGTTAGCGTGCGACGTTCTCTATACGCCGAGCCAGCCGAGCTGAGGCGCAAAATGGCGCGAACGAAAAAGCAAAACACAAGCAAAACGGAAGCTCCGCTCGTTTCCAAGGGCAACGGCAGGGAGACCAATCATCGTGCAGGAAAACGGGCGCAAGACCGTCTGCCGCGGAGGGGACTCGCGAGGGGCGAGGAGAAGGCGAGGAGGTCGCGCGCCGCGGCAGAGTACAAAGAGTGGTGGTACTTTCCTACATCAAGGGATTTTCACCCAGCCTTCACTCACGAGTGAAGCCGACGGGAGCGGACGTGTCGAGTTGAGGTGCCATTTCAGCGCACCAGGAGCAGCGTGCCAAAGAGATAAGTTTTGTTATTTTATATTTCACTTTTTGGTTTTTTTAGGAGGGTTAGCTTAGCCAAGCAATCTTTATAAATTATTTTAAGGCTTTCTCACTTCTTGGTCTTCTCGCTTAGATAAAAGTAGGTAAAGAATTTTTTTTCCACATCTACGCCTTGTTAGTACGAGATGATGGTTGGTACTAGGGGGAACCCACGCGTGCGTTGTGAGTGCGAGCGTTCCTACGCGCTGGAAGAAACGCGGTTTAAGTCAGCACGCGAAGCGAATGGCGCAGATTTTCTGTAGGATGTGTGTGCTAGGGTCGCGGCTAGACCGCCTAGAGCAAGACAAGGATAAGTTAGCTAAGCGTGTTGGAAAGCTAGAAAAGGAACTTAAAATCGAGCAGACAGAGGAAGGAGGCAGAAGAAAAGCTAGCTAACGCAGAAATCCAGCTGAGCGCCACCATTCTGCAAAGCAATGATGAACGCATCGAGGCGAGCACCGCGAACGGAGCTGGCTCCGATGCGAGTGCAGAGACAGCCGAACCCGCCACGCCGGGAAGCAGTGGCGGAAACGTCAGTGATAGTCACGAAGGGGATACCACTGACGCGGCCGGGGAAGAAAACAAAGCCAAGGGCAAGGATAAGAAAGGAGGGGAGGGCATTGTGACTTCGGGGGCAGCTTTCGGCGGTGAGGGGGAAGGAAAGCGTCGAGTTGTCTGTTGGGGATTCCAACATGCGTAAAGTAGAACCGGCGATAGCAGAGAGGGTAGGAGCAACGAACGAGTCCAGGTTAGCGCGCTTCCGGGAAAGCCGATTAGAGAGGTGATAGCGAAGGCCAAGGAACGCATGTGGTGATGATGATGATAATAATTTATTGGCATCCCCTTTGAAACGGGGGGGGGGGGGGGCGACAAAGTCACCTAGCCTGCTTGATTTATTCAGGTATATTATACATGTCTTTATCCATCATGTTTGTATACCTCTCATTATTTTTATTTTTCAAAAATTTACCTTGTACCGCTGCCTATGATTTTAAGAGATCAGGTCGTATCCATCTTTTCCCTGCTTTTTTTCCACCAGTACTCTGATCGTCTCTTGCTGATCTCTACGGCTGATCTGTTTATGTTTCCTTCCACTTTAAACCCAAGCGCTTCTGAGAGTTGCACGTTACCTACGGTTCTCGCTGGGTGGATCCCGTCGCATTTCATTAGGATGTGCTGAGTGGTCTCTGGATCTTTACTGCAGCATACACATAGCTCATGCTATGGGAGAGACACCTAGTGGTGATAATGGGCGAGTGATTGACGTACTGCACGGACGAGGAGCAGGGATCGCAAAGCAAATAGCCAAATGGGTCATCGACCTGCGGAATGTTTCAAAGGAAGTACAAATCGCGGTGTGCACGGTGCCAGAGGTTGAAAGGCAGGGTTATGAAATTGAACGGGCAGTTCTGGCAGTAAACAGGGAAATTTGGACTCTAGCTAAAGCAATGAATTTTACGGTCATTGTTATCAACCGAGAAGTGCACCGAGCAGGCCGCGAAGGCGCTTTTGTGCGTGACGGGATACATTTTAGTGAAAGTGTAGCAACACCGGTCGGACGTCGATTCGCGGCACGAGCTTTAGCTTTTTTAGGCGGGCCCCAGGCAATCAGGAAGCAGGATTAAGTATTGAACATAGCGAAACACCAGTAAAGGGCAGAATTAGGCTACCAGGAGTCAGGAAAAGACGCAGAAAGGATTAGAACAGAGAAGGTAAAATTTGCTACATTAACATGCAGGGTGGTCGCAAGCAGGAAAAATGGCTGGACATTCAAACGCAACTGAATGATGAAGCGATTAGCGTGTACGCCTTGACCGAAACGCATGTACGAGATTTGGAGCAGCCGCCTGTTATTGACAACTTGTATGGGAAGGGTGCAACAGAATTACCGGGTCAAGGAAAGGCGGAGGCGTAGGCGTACTAATTAGGCGAGGTCTGAAGTGGCGAAGGGTAAACGAGACATGTAAAGAGCATTTATGGATTAGTGGCACATGGCAAGGTAAAAAGACGTGTCTTGGAGTAGCTTACCTATGGACAGGTAGTGATAGCAGAGAAAAAAAATAAGGAATTGGTTGATTGCATTAGAAACGATATTAATGAGTTCAGTAACTCGGGCCAGGTGATATTAGTGGGAGATATGAACGCGCACATGGACGATTTAGACGGATATACTGATTACAACGGCTCTCTAGTGCTGGATTTGTGTGATGAACAGAACCTTATAGTAGTTAACAGGGAGAATAAGTGTCATGGACAGGTAACGTGGCAATGCGGAAGCAGGCAGTCATGTATCGACTACGCCTTAGTCTCACAAATGGTCTACGAACAACTAGACCAAATGATAATAGACGAAAATGGAAAAAACAGCCTGGGAAGCGATCATATAGACGTTTAGCATTAAAGTTTGAGCGAGATACCAGCGCAGAACATGAACCAATACCTCAGAGTTTTAAAAATGAATGACGAGCAAATAACAGAGATCGCAAACAACACAGAGAAGAAAATTGAGGCTTTTCCTACAGCAGTCTGGGAATATAAGAACTGGTGGAGGTTATGCAGCATGAAATAAGGCGGACACGGCAAACAATTGTTGGATTGGAAAGAGGAAACCACGTAAGTGGTGGAAAAGGAAATTAAACAAGCTATAGAAGAGCGTAAAGAGGCATCTAGGGTTCATCGAGAAGCCAAAAAGTTGGGATTTCAAGAAGAAGAGGTGCTCCTTAGATGGAATACATACCGAGAAAGAAAAGGGTTGCGAGTGAGCTCGTGCAAGAGAAAATTAAATGCGCAAGTGAACGTTGGGTGCATAACATTCACAAAAGAGACAAAGGCGCACCAAAAAGATTCTGGAACCATATAAAAGCACTCGGAGCTCCAACTAAAAACTCGCAAACGGCTATAAGGGATGAAGACGGTAACATCTATGAAGGTGATGATGAGCTGCGGTACATCACAGACGTTATCAGGCATAACTTCAGCACGAGAAAAAGCGTAGTTCAGACACAGACCCAGCAACAACAGAGAGGCCTGAGAGATCAAAATTTAGCATAGAAAGCTTTTATTGGAAAAAGGCAGCAGAAAATGTCCCTAACACACGGCAGCAGGACCCGATGAATTCCCAATACAGCTAATCAAAAACCTCGGTCCAAAAAGCAAGGCACTGCTGACTAATGCCATAGAGCAAGTGATTAGAACAACGAATATCCCGTTGGATGGCGTGAAAGCAAGAGACTCATCTACAAAGCAAAGGAGATAAGGATAAGACGAGCTCGTACAGGCCAGTTTACAGTAACGTCTGTGATATATAGAATGGCAATGCAAGCCATAAATTAGAACTGTCGAAGTGGTGAGGAAAACGATGTATTGGGGGAACTACAGAATGGGTTTAGGCCAGGCAGACGCTTAGAAGACAATATTTTGTACTAACTCAGTGCATAGAGATTTCAGTATCTCAGAAAAGACCTTTATGGATGCATTTAAGTATTAAAGGAGCTTATGAAACGTAACAGGGATTGTTGTGGAATAGAATTCAATCGAGGCATAGATGACGATTTCGTGAAGCTGCTTAGGGAGATATATCGAGACAACCAAGTACAAGTTGTATGGGAAGGCCGAAAAGGAAATGAAATGGTGGGAATTCACCAAGGATTGAAGCAAGGATGCCCTCTGTCACCATTGTTGTTCATGCTTTACGTCAAGGGCATAGAAAACGACTGGAAAACAGCGAATTAGGTTTGATTTATCCTACATGCGTAATGGACAAATGGTGCAACAGAAGGTCCCTGGACTGATGTACGCAGACGACATTGTGCTACTAGCGGACAATATCATAAGAAGCCAACAGCAGAAGCCAAGGAAGCCAAGGACAATAAAAAAGATTTACAGATACTTGCGAATATCTGTGGGAACGCAGCGACAAATCTAGGCCTTAAGTTTAGCACAGAGAAATCAGGGATTATGATCTTTAATGAATACACGAGTAACTTCGTGGTGTCCATTCAACAGCAAGTAATACCCATAGTGAAGCAATATAAGTACCTCGGCGTACACATAAACGAACGAAAGAATTACTCAAGCAACCACCAATAATCTGAAAATAAAGGGGAAGCGGAATGCAGCAATAATGAAACACAGAGCACTATGGGGCCACAATAAGTATGAGGTGGTGCGTGGAATCTGGAAAAGAGTAATGGTGCCAGCTAACATTCGCAAATGCCATTATATGCTTAAAATCGAATATATTGGCGGGTTTGGAAGTTAACCAATGATCAGTAGGCCGGTTGGCTTTGGGAGCACACGGTAATACGACAAATGAGGCAGTGCATGGTGACATGGGTTGGGCCTCTTTTGAAGTCAGAGAAGCACAGAGCAAAATTAGTTTTGAAGAAAGGCTCAGGAACACGGATGAAAATAAATGGGCGGCTAAAGTGCACAAGTATCTCTACATGAAAAGCGTGGACACAGAATGGAGGAAAAGGTCAAGGAAGTTGGCAACCAAGTACAGGATAATCGAAACTGTAAATAGACAACCAGGGGTCATCAGAAAGAAAGTGAGAGAAATAGAGACCGTGAATGGATGCAAGAATGGAAACAAAAGGACAATGGAGTTTTACAAGAATGAGAAGAAAGAAATTAGAAGGGAAAATTTGTACGATAACACAAAGGGCAGTGCCTTGCTATTTGAGGCTCGAGCCGGTTGCCTAAGGACGAAAACTATCGGAACAAATATTCGGAACTAGATGAGACATGTGTATGCTGCAGTAAAGATCCAGAGCCACTCACATCCTAATGGAATGCGACGGGATCCACCCAGCGAGAACCGTAGGTAACGTGCAACTCCCAGAAACGCTTGGGTTTAAAGTGGAAGGAAACATAAACGGATCAGCCGTACAGATCAGCAAGAGACGATTAGAGTACTGGTGGAAAAAAGCAGGGAAAAGTGGATACGACCTGATCTCTTAAAATCATAGGCAGCGGTACAAGGTAATTTTTTGAAAAGAAAATAATGAGAGGTAGACAAAAAGGCTAGATAAAGAACATGTATAGTATACCTGATTAAATCAAGCAGGCTAGGTGACTATTTGTCGCCGCCCCGTTTCAAAGGGGATGCCAATAAATCATCATCATCATCATCATTGGGCCGCATCAAGGTCGCGCCGTTGGAAACTGCTGGCGATGCAGCTCGGCAGGGTCATTCGTACTACTTCGCTTGCTCGTATTTGCGTTCAGATCGCTCAATGGTGTTTATAATTGCATATGAGATGTATTTATGCCTTAAGATAAATTCCTTTCTTTCTCTTTTATTGCGATAGCATTATATGGACACTCCAACAGATTTCTGCCGTCGCCGTCGCCGTTGCCGTCGCCGTCGCCGTCGCCGTCGCGCGTCGCCGTGAGGTTCCGTATGACGTCAATGGAGATGAAATCGTCGCCGCGCGCCGCCGAACGCTGTATGTGCGAGTGAAAGGGCGCGAGGGACGCGCGCTTTCACGGGGATGAACGCAGGGCGGAGAACAAACGCGCGTTCTGTGCCGTGCTCCCTTAAGGGCTGCAGAAGTAGGCGTCTCTTTCCTCCTTTACAATCACCATATATGTAGCAAACGCGCCTTCTTGTGACGCACGAAGGCCGTGGGGGGGGGGGGGGGGGGGGCAGGGAAGGAGCGACGTTTAGCTGCGGCACCAAGTGCCTATTATATAATAGGCACTTGGTGCCGCAGCTAAACGTCGCCTCCCTTCCCTGCCCCCCCCCCCCCCCCCCACGGCCTTTCGTGCGTCACAAGAAGGCGCGTTTGCTCTACATATATGGTGATTGTAAAGGAGGAAAGAGACGCCTACTTCTGCAGCCCTTAAGGGAGCACGGCACAGAACGCGCGTTTGTTCTCCGCCCTGCGTTCACTCCCCGTGAAAGCGCGCGTCCCTCGCGCCCTTTCACTCGCACATACAGCGTTCGGCGGCGCGCGGCGACGATTTCATCTCCATTGACGTCATACGGAACCTCACGGCGACGGCGACGGCGACGGCAACGGCGACGGCGACGCCGACGGCAGAAATCTGCTTTGGAGTGTCCATATAATTGCTATCGCAATAAAAAGAGAAAGAAAGGAATTTATTCTTAAGGCATAAATACATCTCATATGCAATTATAAACACCATTTGAGCGATCTGAACGCAAATACGAGCAAGCGAAGTAGTACGAATGACCCTGCCGAGCTGCATCGCCAGCAGTTTCCAACGGCGCGACCTTGATGCGGCCCAATGATGATGATGATGATGATGATTATTGGCATCCCCTTTGAAACGGGGCGGCGACAAATAGTCACCTAGCCTGCTTGATTTAATCAGGTATACTATACATGTTCTTTATCTAGCCTTTTTGTCTACCTCTCATTATTTTTCTTTTTCAAAAAATTACCTTGTACCGCTGCCTATGATTTTAAGAGATCAGGTCGTATCCATCTTTTCCCTGCTTTTTTTCCACCAGTACTCTAATCGTCTCTTGCTGATCTGTACGGCTGATCCGTTTATGTTTCCTTCCACTTTAAACCCAAGCGTTTCTGGGAGTTGCACGTTACCTACGGTTCTCGCTGGGTGGATCCCGTCGCATTCCATTAGGATGTGCTGAGTGGTCTCTGGATCTTTACTGCAGCATACACATGTCTCATCTAGTTCCGAATATTTGTTCCGATATGTTTTCGTCCTTAGGCAACCGGCTCGAGCCTCAAATAGCAAGGCACTGCCCTTTGTGTTATCGTACAAATTTTCCCTTCTAATTTCTTTCTTCTCATTCTTGTAAAACTCCATTGTCCTTTTTGTTTCCATTCTTTGCATCCAATTCACGGTCTCTATTTCTCTCACTTTCTTTCTGATGACCCCTGGTTGTCTATTTACAGTTTCGATTATCCTGTACTTGGTTGCCAACTTCCTTGACCTTTTCCTCCATTCTGTGTCCACGCTTTTCATGTAGAGATACTTGTGCACTTTAGCCGCCCATTTATTTTCATCCGTGTTCCTGAGCCTTTCTTCAAAACTAATTTTGCTCTGTGCTTCTCTGACTTCAAAAGAGGCCCAACCCATGTCACCATGCACTGCCTCATTTGTCGTATTACCGTGTGCTCCCAAAGCCAACCGGCCTACTGATCATTGGTTAACTTCCAAACCCGCCAATATATTCGATTTTAAGCATATAATGGCATTTGCGAATGTTAGCGCTGGCACCATTACTCTTTTCCAGATTCCACGCACCACCTCATACTTATTGTGGCCCCATAGTGCTCTGTGTTTCATTATTGCTGCATTCCGCTTCCCCTTTATTTTCAGATTATCTTGGTGGTTGCTTGAGTAATTCTTTCGTTCGTTTATGTGTACGCCGAGGTACTTATATTGCTTCACTATGGGTATTACTTGCTGTTGAATGGACACCACGAAGTTACTCGTGTATTCATTAAAGATCATAATCCCTGATTTCTCTGTGCTAAACTTAAGGCCTAGATTTGTCGCTGCGTTCCCACAGATATTCGCAAGTATCTGTAAATCTTTTTTATTGTCCTTGGCTTCCTTGGCTTCTGCTGTTGGCTTCTTATGATATTATTGTCCGCTAGTAGCACAATGTCGTCTGCGTACATCAGTCCAGGGACCTTCTGTTGCACCATTTGTCCATTACGCATGTAGGATAAATCAAAACCTAATTCGCTGTTTTCCAGTCGTCTTTCTATGCCCTTGACGTAAAGCATGAACAACAATGGTGACAGAGGGCATCCTTGCTTCAATCCTTGGTGAATTCCCACCATTTCATTTCCTTTTCGGCCTTCCCATACAACTTGTACTTGGTTGTCTCGATATATCTCCCTAAGCAGCTTCACGAAATCGTCATCTATGCCGTCGTATTGAATTCGTATTCCACAACAATTCCCTGTCTACGTTGTCATAAGCTCCTTTAATATCTAGAAATGCTATCCATAAAGGTCTTTTCTGAGCTACTGAAATCTCTATGCACTGAGTTAGTACAAACATATTGTCTTCTAAGCGTCTGCCTGGCCTAAACCCATTCTGTAGTTCCCCCAATACATCGTTTTCCTCCACCCACTTCGACAGTTCTAATTTTATGGCTTGCATTGCCATTCTATATCACCGACGTTACTGTAACTGGCCTGTACGAGCTCGTCTTATCCTTATCTCCTTTGCCTTTGTAGATGAGTTCATCTTGCTTTCACGCCATCCAACGGGAATATTCGTTGTTCTAATCACTTGCTCTATGGCATTAGTCAGCAGTGCCTTGCTTTTTGGACCGAGGTTTTTGATTAGCTGTATTGGGAATTCATCGGGTCCTGCTGCCGTGTTGTTAGGGACATTTTCTGCTGCCTTTTTCCAATAAAAGCTTTCTATGCTAAATTTTGATCTCTCAGGCCTCTCTGTTGTTGCTGGGTCTGTTGTCTGAACTACGCTTTTTCTCGTGCTGAAGTTATGCCTGATAACGTCTGTGATGTACCGCAGCTCATCATCACCTTCATAGATGTTACCGTCTTCATCCCTTATAGCCGTTTGCGAGTTTTTAGTTGGAGCTCCGAGTGCTTTTATATGGTTCCAGAATCTTTTTGGTGCGCCTTTGTCTCTTTTGTGAATGTTATGCACCCAACGTTCACTTGCGCATTTAATTTTCTCTTGCACGAGCTCACTCGCAACCCTTTTCTTTTCTCGGTATGTATTCCATCTAAGGAGCACCTCTTCTTCTTGTAATCCCAACTTTTTGGCTTCTCGATGAACCCTAGATGCCTCTTTACGCTCTTCTATAGCTTGTTTAATTTCCTTGTTCCACCACTTACGTGGTTTCCTCTTTCCAATCCAACAATTGTTTTGCCGTGTCCGCCTTATTTCATGCTGCATAACCTCCACCAGTTCCTTATATTCCCAGACTGCTGTAGGAAAAGCCTCAATTTTCTTCTCTGTGTTGTTTGCGATCTCTGTTATTTGCTCGTCATTCATTTTTAAAAACTCTGAGGCTATTGGTTCATGTTCTGCGCTGGTATCTCGCTCAAACTTTAATGCTAAACGTCTATATGATCGCTTCCCAGGCTGTTTTTTCCATTTTCGTCTATTATCATTTGGTCTAGTTGTTCGTAGACCATTTGTGAGACTAAGGCGTAGTCGATACATGACTGCCTGCTTCCGCATTGCCACGTTACCTGTCCATGACAACTTATTCTCCCTGTTAACTACTATAAGGTTCTGTTCATCACACAGATCCAGCACTAGAGAGCCGTTGTAATCAGTATATCCGTCTAAATCGTCCATGTGCGCGTTCATATCTCCCACTAATATCACCTGGCCCGATTTACTGAACTCATTAATATCGTTTCTAATGCAATCAACCAATTCCTTATTTTTTTTCTCTGCTATCACTACCTGTCCATAGGTAAGCTACTCCAAGACACGTCTTTTTACCTTGCCATGTGCCACTAATCCATAAATGCTCTTTACATGTCTCGTTTACCCTTCGCCACTTCAGACCTCGCCTAATTAGTACGCCTACGCCTCCGCCTTTCCTTGACCCGGTAATTCTGTTGCACCCTTCCCATACAAAGTTGTCAATAACAGGCGGCTGCTCCAAATCTCGTACATGCGTTTCGGTCAAGGCGTACACGCTAATCGCTTCATCATTCAGTTGCGTTTGAATGTCCAGCCATTTTTCCTGCTTGCGACCACCCTGCATGTTAATGTAGCAAATTTTACCTTCTCTGTTCTAATCCTTTCTGCGTCTTTTCCTGACTCCTGGTAGCCTAATTCTGCCCTTTACTGGTGTTTCGCTATGTTCAATACTTAATCCTGCTTCCTGATTGCCTGGGGCCCGCCTAAAAAAGCTAAAGCTCGTGCCGCGAATCGACGTCCGACCGGTGTTGCTACACTTTCACTAAAATGTATCCCGTCACGCACAAAAGCGCCTTCGCGGCCTGCTCGGTGCACTTCTCGGTTGATAACAATGACCGTAAAATTCATTGCTTTAGCTAGAGTCCAAATTTCCCTGTTTACTGCCAGAACTGCCCGTTCAATTTCATAACCCTGCCTTTCAACCTCTGGCACCGTGCACACCGCGATTTGTACTTCCTTTGAAACATTCCGCAGGTCGATGACCCATTTGGCTATTTGCTTTGCGATCCCTGCTCCTCGTCCGTGCAGTACGTCAATCACTCCGCCCATTATCACCACTAGGTGTCTCTCCTCCATAGCATGAGCTATGTGTATGCTGCAGTAAAGATCCAGAGACCACTCAGCACATCCTAATGAAATGCGACGGGATCCACCCAGCGAGAACCGTAGGTAACGTGCAACTCTCAGAAGCGCTTGGGTTTAAAGTGGAAGGAAACATAAACAGATCAGCCGTAGAGATCAGCAAGAGACGATCAGAGTACTGGTGGAAAAAAAGCAGGGAAAAGATGGATACGACCTGATCTCTTAAAATCATAGGCAGCGGTACAAGGTAAATTTTTGAAAAATAAAAATAATGAGAGGTATACAAACATGATGGATAAAGAACATGTATAATATACCTGAATAAATCAAGCAGGCTAGGTGACTATTTGTCGCCCCCCCCCCCCCCCCGTTTCAAAGGGGATGCCAATAAATTATTATCATCATCATCACCACATGCGTTCCTTGGCCTTCGCTATCACCTCTCTAATCGGCTTTCCCGGAAGCGCGCTAACCTGGACTCGTTCGTCTGCTCCTACCCTCTCTGCTATCGCCGGTTCTACTTTACGCATGTTGGAATCCCCAACAAAGACAACTCGACGCTTTCCTTCCCCCTCACCGCCGAAAGCTGCCCCCGAAGTCACAATGCCCTCCCCTCCTTTCTTATCCTTGCCCTTGGCTTTGTTTTCTTCCCCGGCCGCGTCAGTGGTATCCCCTTCGTGACTATCACTGACGTTTCCGCCACTGCTTCCCGGCGTGGCGGGTTCGGCTGTCTCTGCACTCGCATCGGAGCCAGCTCCGTTCGCGGTGCTCGCCTCGATGCGTTCATCATTGCTTTGCAGAATGGTGGCGCTCAGCTGGATTTCTGCGTTAGCTAGCTTTTCTTCTGCCTCCTTCCTCTGCTTCTGCTCGATTTTAAGTTCCTTTTCTAGCTTTCCAACACGCTTAGCTAACTTATCCTTGTCTTGCTCTAGGCGGTCTAGCCGCGACCCTAGCACACACATCCTACAGATAAAATCTGCGCCATTCGCTTCGCGTGCTGACTTAAACCGCGTTTCTTCCAGCGCGTAGGAACGCTCGCACTCAGAACAACGCACGCGTGGGTTCCCCCTAGTACCAACCATCATCTCGTACTAACAAGGCGTAGATGTGGAAAAAAAATTCTTTACCTACTTTTATCTAAGCGAGAAGACCAAGAAAGTGAGAAAGCCTTAAAATAATTTATAAAGATTGCTTGGCTAAGCTAACCCTCCTAAAAAAACCAAAAAGTGAAATATAAAATAACAAAACTTATCTCTTTGGCACGCTGCTCCTGGTGCGCTGAAATGGCACCTCAACTCGACACGTCCGCTCCCGTCGGCTTCACTCGTGAGTGAAGGCTGGGTGAAAATCCCTTGATGTAGGAAAGTACCACCACTCTTTGTACTCTGCCGCCGGCGCGCGACCTCCTCGCCTTCTCCTCGCCCCTCGCGAGTCCCCTCCGCGGCAGACGGTCTTGCGCCCGTTTTCCTGCACGATGATTGGTCTCCCTGCCGTTGCCCTTGGAAACGAGCGGAGCTTCCGTTTTGCTTGTGTTTTGCTTTTTCGTTCGCGCCATTTTGCGCCTCAGCTCGGCTGGCTCGGCGTATAGAGAACGTCGCACGCTAACATTGCACGCTGTTTCGTGCACTCTGCTGGCGCTATGCCGTGCTGCTGCGCATATAACTGCAGCAAGAAGCGTGATGATGGCTATGCAGTTTTTACGATACCGCAAGGAAAGCGTGATGGCTTGCGCAAGAAGCAGTGGCTGCACAACATTGGCCGGAAGAACTTTGTTCCGACAAGGAACAGTGTTGTTTGCGAGGTAAGGCGCCTTTCTTATTGCTCGTATCAAAGCATCCCCTAATGCTGCATTTTTCAATTCTTCCGGCCTGCTCATTAGCGTTTTTGCTGCGGCAATTTGTACGTTGCATAAAAATGGGGTTCTCCTCAGAATGCTGAATATTCTGCTGGGACTCCATCACCTCGCACGTCGTCAACTCTTATTCACTCGGAAATGGCATATTTGTACACTAGCATTGTTTCTCATTCTGAATATTATATGATACTCTTCTACGTTATCTGTATCTTGTCAAATAAAGTTTTTTGCGCGTGCACGAAAATAAAGCATCTTACTGACCATTCCTTTTGTTTTTTGTGTGATAAATGTTTTTCTGATGTCTAATCAAAATCACAATTTTAACTATCCGCCTACTACACAATTAAACGGTATGTTGGTGTGAACTATCAAAATACCTTTTCCAGAGGCGTTTCTTCTGCCTAAAAATATAGAATGCCTTCTCCCATAGGTATACCGATTATTTTTTAAGCTTCATTGACACCGACGCCTAAAGAATAATCTGTAAATACCTTTCCTCAGATTCTGTTATTGTGGGTGATGAGTGGCTGCCGGCACTGTTTCACCGCACTGAAATTGCGCAACCGTCCTATTCAATGCAGAAACCACAGCGCAAAAGCTACTTTGACATTGAGACAAACACATGGACGGACGATGCTCTCGCCAGTAATTCATTATAAGAAGGCACACTGAATATAATACCTGCGGTGCACATGCGCGCACATACAAGAAAAAACTGCCAAACATAGAGCGATCTACCTCAAGCAATACTAGATCAGATGCAAAAAGTAAAGCAGCGTATCGTGTGGCAGAAAAAATAACTGGAGTATAGAACTCGCCTCAAAGCTCCTTTTAAATCAGTGTGTGTCATTCATACGGCTTTAAGATAAAACCAACCTCCTCATAAACGTTGCCTTCAGCATTCTCCATGCTGTTATCACCATTTCTCAAAATATTCTACGCCACTGGGGCGCGCAACTGGCCCAAAATAATGCGGCTCCATTGAATTCTGCGGCCCGTCCGCGGGAGCCCAGGCGCAATAGCGTGCCGTGCGCAGCGCGCGCAGCCGGCGGGCGAGGAGAATTGAGGAGGAAAGCGCGCGCGCGGAGGAGAGTGTCGCTACTTTCAAGATCAAGGGGTTTTAGGCTGGGTTTGGGTGCGACTTCCGCGCCATCTATTAGCGGTACGAGAAAGCAACTGCCCTCCCACCCTTCCTCGCAAGAGTCTCCTTCACCCCCTCACCTTCGGCTGAAGAACGAAAGAACCGCCGCTCACTTACTGAACCATGGCTCTCTCGCTCAGGAGCCAGCCGCTCTTTTCGCCACGGCTCCCTCGCTCTTCAAAAGATCCGGCTCGCTCCTGAGCGCTCGGAAGCGGGCCGCTCTTTTGAAGACCGAGGGAGCCGTGGTTCAGTAAGTGAGCGGCGGTTCTTTCGGAGTGAGGAAGCCGGTTCTCTCTGCTTGAATAGGTGGATAGCAAAACCTCGGTTGTCGCAAGAAATTGTGGGGTACGGCGTATTCTGCTACAACTTCCGGTTCGAGACCACGACGCCGTCACTTGATGCCCATGCTTCACGCGCTATGTCTTTTATATACTGCGGAACTTTGGTGAAAAACCACGATATAACCACCGCTGGGCGGTTCCAAAACGTAGGTGTGAGCCATCGCTCCTTCGTACTTATGTTGGCGCCCTTAAGCCCAAAGCGCATGAGAGCGATTTTGTGCGCGACGGCGACGAGCGACGGCTTCGAGCGACGAAATGGGCCGTCGCGCAAACAGATCGATTGTTCTTGTCGCTCGATCGCTCGGTTCTGGAAATCTAGAATTCGTCGCTCGTCGCTTGGAAGTGCTATGAGCGACTAGCCAATAGCGCGAAGTCGGAACTGGATATACATCAGTCAAGTACTACCGATTGTCGCACGGAACGAGCAAACGACTACATCGCGTCGCTTGACTCGTGTATTTTTATGTGGCAGGCATTTCATGCCCTGACGTGTTTGTGTCGCGTCAAACAGTCATAACGTTTATCAGGCGCAAACGTTTGTCGAGCGGATATAAACGTTCGTTAACTTAGAAGAAGTTTTTAATAAGTGGTCAGTCAACCTAATAAGTGGCTGTTGATAACGCATCCCTTAACAAACGGTACAGTCGATCGCTTCGTCCGCTGTTTTGTCTGCAGCGGTGCCCAGCGCGCGCCATGTAGTCGGCTGCTGTGCCTTCGCAGTCTCCCGTTTTTTGTCAAGAGACGCATGTCGTGTATAACTGCAAAGAGAAAGCACTGATTTAAGTATCTCAAAAGTGCCCGAATTATTTTGACGTTACATCTCCTCCCTCTTTCGTGCAGCCTCAGTTGCCTTTTCGTTGTGCCGGAATCAAGACGGCACGTAAATCAATGTTCTGAGGATCCTTGCTGGGTGCACTTGTGTGTATTTAACTGATTGTTAAAAAGAGGGTATTTGTACTAGAACGTTAGTAGACGAAGTTGTTCGCCAAAACGCTTGCCTGTGGCGAAATGATCTTCACATATTCTGGCTCCTACGTTCGGTACCCACAGCTCGCCGTTCATGGTCGCTCGTTTGACGGCAACTGCCCATTTACGTTTGTGCGCTTCATTCCATGCAAAACGAAACACTGTTTTTTCCTTTCACGGAAGAGTTCGCGCACCCTAATGCCGAGCAGCCATCCATAATCACGTTGCTGAAGCGTGTTTTCTTCGCGAACAGCGGGAAATCGCACTGTAGAAAACTGCTGACAAGGCTGAACGAAGCAACAGAAGCGCTAACCAGCGAACCGGAAGTCGCTAACTGACGACATCGTCATTTTGCTATCCACTTATGAGCCGCGCCGAACCGTTCCGTCAGAGCTGGGTCTTCTGCTAAGTTTCGATGTTTTTCGATTTCCGACCCACGTATGGTGGCCGGTGTGGGCCGACTCGCGGTACTGGTACTCGCTCGCAGTGTGTGGTGTGCGCAGCAGTCCCCTTGGTTTTTTGTGCGTCTTATGGTGTGGCACCCTATGCCACCGAGGGGAGAAGAAGTCTTAATTGGCAAAGGATGGTACCGTTCGTTGCCTGCTGCTGTTCGAACGATGTCGCACGACTCTCACCGATCGCACATCGTGCGATCGGTGAGATCGGTGAGTTCAGAATGCCGTCACGATCAACGATGCCAAACGCTGCAGCGCTACGCGCCGCGGGAGCGCCACAAAACAGTGCCGTTCTCCTCCCCTCGCCTTTCCGGTATCCCCAGCGGTCGTCACGATGTCAGCAGGGGGAATCTGATGATGTCAACTGCGGAAACGATCTCCATTGGTTGAACAAGAACCTACGAGATCCGGTTAGTCTGCTAGCAGGTACGCGCGCTTTCTGCTCTTCCTCGTCGTGTTGCTCGTTTGTGCGCCCTTGCGAATCGGCAATTACAGCCCGCAACGCAAGTGCCAAATCGCTCGCGTTCCAACACAGTCGTGCTTAGCGGTCTGATTAGCTGCGCGAACAGAGTGCGACAGCTAGTAACGCTAGAAGCAACGCAATCGGCGATCCACGCACCGCGCCGACGAGTTCGCGAGACGAAGTCCAAAACCACAACAGCCGGGGCGGCGCGCGCTATAGCGTCGACGCAAGCCAGTTGGCTGAGCGAGGTAAAAGTCCTCAAGCGCCCGCGCTGCAATCCGTCAAGTCCTCACAAAGTTGGCGGCGAGTGCGCATCGCCTCTTTTTGTCGTCTGCTAGCCAGAGAGCTTCCAGAGAGCAGCCAGAACAAAATCGTCCTGGCTGGTTCTGGCAGCCCGCGGGTAGCCAGAAGCGTCCAGCCCGAGTAAAAGGAACGCGCGGCGGAAGTGCGTCACGCGGTCGGCGGAGCAACCGGAGAAAAAAACGAAGGCGTGCAGGCTGGCTCTGGCAGCCCGCGGGTAGCCAGAAGTGGAAAATCGAAGAAGTGCCTTTCCAGACGTGCGCTCAACACAGGGTCCATAGCGGTACGCTTCGCATAACACGGGCTGGTACCGCAACAACAGCTATGGCAACAGCGGGTAGCCGAGAAGCGCTTAGTCCACGTTACCGGCACCGTCACGGTAACTCATCGCACGCCCTTTGCCATTCGCGGGCCGCCGTTCGACAGTGGTTCTTGCTCGCGAACGGCGAGATTTCCTTGCCGTACGTATGAGACCGGGACTCATTTGTGCGGCACGTTCACCGCCGCTGATCGCTCGACGGCGCCGATATCGACGCTAGGCCTTTTCTGGTTCCCTTCAAAGCTAAAACGGACGGCGCTTTGGAATGAAATACCGACGCTCACAAGCCGCAATATTTTCTTATCGTTATTATCGCTCTTCGCAAACTTGTGCTCAAAGAAAAATACGCTGATATTCGCGGCGCCGTCGGCTGCGATGCGAGCACAGCTGAGCCCGTCGTTTCCCGGCCGCAGCTGATGTTTTCGTTGCCGGTGGCGGAGGCGCGCAGGTTCGCGGTCGTCGATTGGACCATTGATGGTGCAGCGGGCGGGGCGCCGGCCGAACTGCCGTCTACTTTGGACACCTCTCGCGCGGCAGACGTTTTACGGCACTGGCGGACGGTTCACCGTCGGTATATGTGCCGCTAGCGTGGACGTGACCGGAAGTATGCAGTGTTTTGAGAAGCGCGTTGGCTATGACGTTTGTCACGTGACCTTTCGAGAAGCACTCGGCGAGGAGGGGAGACAAGCCGATTAGGAGAGTAGCGAAACGAGCGAGGGCCGTTTTTCGATCATGAAACGCGTGTAACTCCGCTATTACGGCACCATTTCAAAAAATTCTCGCGGCTACGTGTTCGTTGTAGACTCGTGCAAAACTGCAGCACCACAACTAAATTTCGACCTCTGGTTGGTTTAGGGGCCCTTTAAACACAAGAGGTGAACGTACAGTTTACGCCCTGGTCTTCATTTGTGCTAATTAGTGTAGTCATGAAAATGTCCCCCATGACATCTACTTCAGTGCATTTTCTGAGCGTGTATCATTAGCACGTCAATAAAACGAGGCCAATGATCTGTTTTGTTGTAATAGAACTTCATTTATTTTTTTTATTTTTGTGCTGGTGTATGATGGCATGATCGCCAGTACCGCGCGTGCACTCGAGAAAAAAAAAAACGAAAGGTACGTGCGGCAGTTTTGTGGATCTTTCGTATGATTTTTGTATTGTACTTCAAGAAATGATTTCTACATTCATTTTGCATGGCGTTACAGCTTACTCACATTATAGTGAACGTACGTATGTGAATAAATGAATAAAGTTGACACATAATGTACAATCATTGTGTTCTTCGTTTGACAAAAGTTGATTTTAAAGTACCACAAAAACGGACAAGCTCCTGTAATGGCGATGAAGTTACATATTTTTTTTCTAAGAAACGTACGTCGTATTCTGCCTGTCACAGTATCATAACATTTTATCCCCAATGTCAGAAAAGAAGGCTTCATTACAACTAAAAATTCACGCTTTTAATATATGTAAAAATATTCTCTAAACATAGCGAAAATACCAATAACACGGTTATTAAATTATGCATATATCGTTTTTTTTTTTCAAAGCCACATAACTATAGAATATGCATAACACAGGTTACACGTTTAAGTGAACCGATGAGCCGTTCAAGTGAACCGGTTCATTTCAGTGAGCTGAGCCGTTCCGAGCCGCTCACTGAAGTGAGCCGTTTTGCCCATCTCTACACGCGACGCCATCCTAGGCCCGCGCGCTGGCGTTGGCCGTCACGCTCCCCCACTTCGCAGCCGCTGCTCGAGGCTTCGCCCCGCTCCGCAAAAACGCCCACTCAGATAAACGGATCCGGCGGCTTTGAGCCTCCTATGCTTAAAGGGCAACTCCAGCGATTTTTTGACCATGTCGAGCTAATAAAATATTTAGGTTCCCGAGACCCTCCTGTGACGCACCTGATAGGAGAATTGTTCCGCAAAGTCGAAAATAATTTGAAATATGCAAAAAAGCGCAAAAACGAAACCGAAACCTGAGCAAGCAGCCGAGCGAACCTCTGCGTGTGACGTCACGAATGTATCCCCGGCGGGGAAGGCGCGCAACGCATGCCGGTCTCGCCCGCGGGGTGAACGAAAGCGGCGAAGAGCAGACGCTCAGCTTATTCGTGACCGCGCCGGACCTTCGGGTGACATTGTATGTAAGCTGCACCACCTATTCGGATCTGTCAAACAGTGACAGTTATGATTCAGAAGAATTCAATAGCCACGAATCGCCGTCCTCCACCACTAGAGCCAGCAACCATGCGCAACATATCGCGCTGCGACATGAAGACCAAGGGTAGCCCTAACCACTGATATACGTGCTGCTTGCTATTTTAGGTGTTTTACCCCTCTCAGCGAACCGCATCGCATGCTCACTGTAAGATCTGGAGCACGACTTTCCGCATTTGTATCCCACAAGAACGCCGCTGACAGTCCAAAGCACCGACCAGTGCATTTGTTTACATCGGCAGGTACAGCGACCACTCGTACGTCGTTCGCTTGAGATAGCCGCTCATCGGTGACATCAATTAATGTCAGAACATACCAAAACACGTAGATCTTGTGCATGTAAGCACCGTTACATCACTCTGGGTCGCGCTGATACGTGCTACCACACACCTTCGGAAAGAGCGAGCGGGAGACCGTAGTAGCCCAGTGAACCACAAATATCCATTGGATGTACCACAAAAGACCAAATATCCAAGACATTTAACGACGTCCAGTTTACATCTATCGTACGTTCGACTGGTACGTGGCAGTCAAAGGTCATCCAGAGGACGTCGAATGTCCTTATGATTTTGACATCTCTTGCACATTCAAAGCTCTCGTGCATTGATCGTACATAGTGCGTTATGAGTCGATGCACGCACTATGCCGCAGAAATACAAGCAAATTGTCTCTAATGCATAACAATGGGAAGCTAGGAGAGCAAAAGCATTTAATTAATTATTTTGAAATTTAGCACGACCTTTGCTCGCACTGTTGGAGGTCTAGTAACGTTGCTGCCGGACACCGCGCGAAAGCCAATACTTTCGCCATTTTTTCGCTATGCTTTCGGTCTCGGTTACGTCATTTTCTTTCTCATACAAAGATGCTTTATTTTTCAGTTATATCTATTAGTACACTGTTGAAAATACGTAACCTTTAACTTGCTGATGTAATACGACAATTTATAAAGAAAAAAAGAAGCTTGAACCAGCTTGAACTCGCAATAGCTCTGACTTCGCATCGCCACTGATATCAATTCAGCAACACGCGCCTCGAAAGAAACTTTTTTTTTCTTTCTCTATGAGTGTACTAGATAGTGCAAGTGCGCAGCAATGTTCCGGGCGTGAGCAGCGTGTGCTTTATTTGTGTCTTTTCGACTTTTGTGCGGTTGACCATGGCCCAAGTACGTGTATACTAGGCAGAACTGTACAGTTGCGTGCTGAAATTTCGAGCTGTGCTTCTGACTGCTATTTGTGGTACGTTTGTTCGCCTTGCGGAGCGCTTACGGGAATACTCGGGAGGCAATGTTTTGATGGTTAATTTTCGCACATGTTTGTATCGCTTGGTTTCCTGCGTTCCTCTTCAAGTGTCAGGGATATTTCTCATTTGCAATGCCTATCTCTAAGTCTCTGGCAGCGTTATGTTATTGGCACTTTTGTGATCTGAGAAGCTGCCTGACCAAGTTGGCTATCAAGATGAACATTCCATCTCTGGATTCTGCTTGCGTGGAATTTATTTCACCATATATTTTTCAATGCAGCTAGAAAGTACTGGCTTTCTATCTTGAATCAGGTGGCCCCAGAAGCAAGTGCTGGCAAGCAGGCCATGCGCTTTTGGTCATTAATTAGTATGTTATACTACTTCTTACTAATCAGTTTTATTCTTTTTAATTATAATTGTGGCACTGTGCCTACTAGTCATTTTGTGCCTACTCGTTACTTGTGTTTTAATGAAGTTTAATTTTCAAGAATCTGTTTTTGATTACGTTTTTTTTTTAGATCCGCGTTTAACCTGTTTGTATACAGCGAGAACATGTAATGAATAATTTCATACATGTGCGTGGCTGGAGGCCGATCATTTTTGTAATAAAGCTTTATCAGTTGTATAAATAAAAAAGTAACATTGGTATGACATTGTGAGTTTAACTGGTGTGCTTTACCTAGTGCTTACTGAACTCACTATTTTTCATTTATCCATTGCAGGATTTGTAATGATGCATAATGATCAAAATGCGGATTTACGGTTTTGTTAGCACAGTTTTCGCATTTTGATGAGCGCTAGAACTATATATAAAAGTTGACAGTCACTTTAGCGAACACTGAAGAGGATGAAGGCAGAAGCCTGCGCACTCACGAAGCATTAATTAAATTATTTGTCATTCTCATTTGCATGCGTTGTTACTTCTATTGTTTTCTCCTACCAAAGTTGTGGGCTCGAGTGCCTTAATTAACTTCGTCATAATTAACACCAATGGTTGCGGGCTCTACTCCCACCAAAGGTCGAGGGTTTGAGTGCCTTAATTGTATCTTAATTAACTTTGCCTTAATTAACACCAAAAGTCGTGGGTATGACTTCCACCAAAGGTCGAGTGTTCGAATGCCTTAATTAACTCTGCCCTAATTAACTTGCCTTAAGTAACTTCGCTCTAATGAACACCCAAGGTAGTGGGTTCGACTCTACCTTCACCATGTCAATTGGAATCCAACTTGGAGATAATTTGGAGATGTGGCCGATTCGCCCATCTCTCCAAGTGGTTTTGACTCCCAACAAAGGCCGTGGGTTAGAGTGCCTCAATTAACTCTATCTTAATGAACTATGCCTGAATTTGCTTCGACCTAATTAACACCAAAGGTCGAAGGTTCAATCCCCAATTTTGGTGCCATTAAATTTTGGTGCTGCAACGCTGGACATCGGATTTTTCGACCATTGAGCCATCTAAGGATTTCACCTTAATAAGTGTTGCAATTTATATTTTCACATTCACACGTTAACAAAACATTTCAAGCAAAGTCACCAGCTACATGCCGACAATGGGGGTAACTGTGCCATTAGTGTGCCTCAGCAGACGTACCATCGAGGACAAATTAAATGCGAACAGCGGAGTGTGTGGCCGAAGCATAACTAAAGGTATACTGTGCATGTCGTCGGCCAGTCGTTGTGCACGTGCGTGGGGATGTAGTTCTCGAGGAAGAGTGCAGCGCTGCTCGCCCTATTGCGATAAACGTCACCCGTATTTTGTCCGAAAGTTGTTTTCTCATCTCTCCTCGACAGTGCCATACCCACCTGGCAGTACAGTGTTATGGTGACTAGCACCATCGCTACATCTGTAGTGTGATATAGCTGGCATGCTACCCAGCTTGCTAACGTGCATTGCTCTGCTTTTGTTACCACCATCAAAGCTGACAGTGTCTAATCGTAATTTAAATAGCACGAAAAATGTATTGCATTGGATGCGCAACAACAGTGCTAGCGACCTTAAAAGTAATCACAGATAGGATTGGCACTGCAATAGTGGGGTGAGAATACAAGCATCAAACAAAATACAGGTGACGTAATACGCACTAGGACAAGCAGCCCCGCACTCCGCATCGAAACCACATGCATGTACATGTGGTTGTACATGTAACCACATGCGTGTAAAATGATCGCTGGCCGACGCCGCAGACTGTGCTTTTAGTTACGTTTTGGCCACACACTCTGCTGTTCCCATTTCATTTGTATTCAATAGTACATCTGCTGTGGCACTCGCAGGTATGCAGCTCAGTATAGCGTCAGCAGGAAATATCCACTAGATGTTCTATGGACCTCCTGCATCCCCAAAAAGAACATCTATTAGAGGTTACTTATGTCCAGCTGCGACATCCTTTCAACGTTAGAGCAACGTGATCTGGATGGGACTTAGATTATCCATGGTACGTATTTGTAATGTTGTTTGGATAAATATAGATATCTATAGGATGTGTGCAATGTCTCAAACATGATGTTCTATGGACATCTATGGTACATTAATGGTTCACTGGGAGGGAAGCGTTGTGCAGCCTGCTTATCATTCTTCGTATTATCTTCATGCGCAAAATTAGTGGGACATTGGGACATTGCGCGTATGAACGTTCATTTAGAGAATGTATAGTTTGCTCGCGGAAACGAAGATGCCATGAAGTATGACATCGTTGGCAGCTGAACGAGACGGTTGTTTACACATGCTGTATCGAAGGGGCCTCCGCTTGCTGCCCATTTGGGATACGAGAGAAACAGTGCACCTCGTAAGCTAAATAATCAGTCAGCATAACAATAGGTAATAATACACCCATGGATTTGCGTAGTCACATTTCATTTAGGGAAGCGCCGGCGAGTGCGACCGGCCGCATTCGAGAACGGCAACGTATACGGATGTTGATTGCGCGTCGTGTTGTCGCTTCTAGCTTTTTGCGTGTGCACTGTACGA
The DNA here is from genome assembly GCF_013339745.2 of Dermacentor silvarum. Classification (NCBI taxonomy): domain Eukaryota; kingdom Metazoa; phylum Arthropoda; class Arachnida; order Ixodida; family Ixodidae; genus Dermacentor; species Dermacentor silvarum. The sequence goes on along the minus strand of NC_051161.1, from coordinate 177,879,986 downwards.
AATGAGGAATGGTTTATTTCAAATCCGTATGGTCAAAACTGAACTACAGAAGCAGCTTTCCTCGTCCTAATAGCTTAATTAGCTTCATATCAGTGGGTCTGGTCCGCCAGCAGCAGACGCACGAACTCGGCCACTGTGATAGGCTTAACCTCGGCTGAACGCGATCGGGATCGGCTCAAACTGTGTCTGGGGATGGCGAGGGCTGAAGTTCGTGCAGCCAACAACGCAACACCGCTTGCCACTCCGCATCACTTGCCCGTCCACAGGGAATGCAACTTCTCGCGACAGCAACATCTCACGCCAAGCGCTAGCTCACGATAGTCGACTCCTGCACGCTCTCGTCGCTGTCGTCTGCATGATACCGGCATGCTCTGCGTGGACCATTCCTGACGTCATACACAATGTGGCCTATAACTGAGGAGGGGGTAAGGTAGGGTGCTCGAGGCAATAGATTAAATTCATTTGTAAAAAATCTGTGCAACTCTCAAGCCTGCTTTATTTAGGACATGACGGAGGTATTCAGAGGAACAGACCCAGCGAATTTCATCGACATCCGTTGACATCGAAAAATCGACGGAGTTGCCCTTTAATGTACGACAATAAAACTGCGAAGTTACAATGAAAAACTTGTAGGGTACTGCGCTCGTGCTCGATATTGTCAACGTGTAACTGTGATCACAATGAGTGCTACAGTTAAAAAAAAGTTGCCCATGCGTAGTTCTTAGTTTAGCTGTTAGTTGTTATTAATTATACAGGGTTTGTCCGAAAAGTAATGTCAGTAATGTCGATTAAAAAGAAACTATTGATCAGATCGGTACAACACAATACATGGCTTGCACTGACGTCACTTCCGCCAATGCTGGGTTAGGTTTCCGCCATACCGGAGCAACCGGAGCACCACCATATGGCACCACGCTGTTAGTCGTATGCGAATGGCACTGTTTTGCAATGGCTATTTGCGCAGTTGTTGGGTGTTGCAACCGCAGTAAAAGCAGCTCAAGGAAGGAGTCGGCAAACACGAACCTTTTTCGGCTTCCGAAGGTTGTGGAATGGCAAGACGAACGAACGAAAGCACTTAGCTCGAAGCGGCGCAGCCTGTGGCTTGCGCGTATCAAGCGTGCTGATCTCAAGGGCAATCTCCCAAACATTCGAGTGTGCGGCGCCCACTTCGTAACAGCTAAGCCTGCGCAATATTACATAATGCGCACTTCACGCTGCACTAGAATCACATTTGTTTGAATTTGTAGGAAGACCGTCCAAGCTCTGTGAAGAAACGAACCCGGACTGGGCGCCAACGCTTTTGCTAGGCTACAAAGCAAATAATGAAGGCACTGTGCGCTACGAGCGTGCTGCAAGGCGATGGTTCAAACGACCGACTCCCGAGGTCGACGCGGTGACCGCTGCACCGGCAAGAGCAGTCGGCGCAACGCCACCCGAAAACCGCTACGACGACGGTGACGACGACCGCACATACACAGACAGCCCGTTGAAAACTGTTGAAATCAAAACTTACATGTAAAAAATGCAGAAATATCGATCCAAATAAAGCATGGAAAGTACGCACATCATTCTCCCAGCCACAAAACACTCGCGCAAGCTGCATATCCTGTTTGAAAATTTTCAGACCCTAGCACATAAACTCCGCTTTTGCGTGGTTGTTAAATGGACAGTATCAGTTCGTTTCTTTGCACCAAGCTCCAATCTTGCGTGTCTCCTGCACGCACCACTGACTAACCAGGGAATGCCTCTGAATGTTATAAACAAAATGCGGCATGGAAAACGGGGGCTGCAGCCTACATCTCCTAGTAGGAGCACCTTTTCTCCTTGCAGCCGCTTCGCCGACAGTGTTTTCACCCAACCGCTTGTGAAATAGTTGTGGGATTCAAGCGATTTATAAGCCTTCATTTCCTCCAGTGTCGCGAAGCACGGATGCAGTGTAAACTAGGCAGTTTACAATGCATCCGTGCGAGACCTCGGGGAAAGCGCTAACGTCCATCGTCGTATCCGCACTCAGTCGCAACGTGTACGGGTCCACATCGTCGCACAGTTTCACTTTTTCTTGATATCGTGCACGCGCCGAACCGATCAGTCCTGCGTCAAATGCCTCGTTAAACGCAGGCCTACTGTAAACGGGTGGCATTTCTCGGGAGGAGCGGTGAAATCCGCTTAGAAAACACAGTGAGACCGCATAAGCGCACGCGATCAGATGCGAAGGCGGCGCGCGCGGTGCTCCGGCATGGCGCGGACGCAGCGGCGCGGGCGGACGTGACGTCACGTGCAAGCCATGTATAAAATGTTTCAAAATAGGCTCCTCCTGCGTCGTTACATTGCTTCTAGCGAGATTTCCAACCATCGAAGGCGCCACTGACGGTAGGCCTCTAAGCTTAGGAATGTCCTTTATAGCCTTGGTGCAAGCCTCTTCGACTTTGCCAATTGTCGCGAAATGTTGTCCTTTCATGGGAATTTTCAAGCGCAGAAAGAAGAAGCCTGGGAGAGCCACGTCAGGACTGTAGGCGGCTGGGGAACCGTTGGCATCTTTCAATCGGCCAGGAAGCGGGTCACGAGGAAGGCGGTGCAGGCTGCATGGTGCATTGTCATGGTGAAGTTTCCAATCGCCCCCGCCCTAGCAAAAATTCTAATAGAAGTTTGTATTGGTCTAATACAGTTTTGTATTAGTTGTATCAGTTTTGTATTAGACCAATAGAAATTTCTATTAGTCGTACTGATTTACCTATAAGACCAATAGGCCCCGTATTAGTCTTATGCAAACAGTGTTGCGTGTCTACTAGTATCTCTGTTAGACTAATAGGTCCTATTGGTCTTATGCAGATTGTTTCTGGTCTGATACAACATGTATTGCTGGATCCACAGCTCGTGTTTGCTGGTGAAAGTTGATGAAAAAAATAGACTAGCGGACCCCTTGCTTGCATGGAGAGGTGTTTCTATTTAATCACTGAATAATTAAAAATCAGGCCTGCTGTACAAATGTGCTGCAGACTGCGTTCGCACGTTTGCATTAGTTTCAGCGCACTAAGCTAGTGAAACTGGCCATCTCTCGGCGACATACACAAAAGCGACGTGCGCCAACATGGTCTTGCCAATTTTGCTTCACTGAACCTCGTCGCGATGAGTCGTTGAGGAAACAGCTAGTGTTTACAGCACAGCGAATACTTCCCCATGAAAAAAAAAAACAAAGAAAAAACGAATTACCAGCTGTAACCCAAGTAACCACGGATATCCGTGGGACGTCCGCCACAAGTCCGAATGTCCATCCATCAGGATATCCAGCACGGACGTCCATAGGACGTACAAGGAATGTCCATATGCCGTTCGGATGTCCAGGGGACATCCGATTTTGATCGTCCAGTGGCTGTACATAAATGTGCATGCCTAGGACATACATAAGTTAGGACATGGATGGATCGATGTCCTAATATGAAAAATTATGGTTGGAAATTGTATAGGTTTGTAATTAATAGTTGCATGTTTCTGCACTCTATCGGATGCTTGGAGTTCTTTTTGCAAGGCAAAACGAGTAACTGACCTATCCTTGCAACTTAAGATGACAATTATGAAAATTTAATATTTGGACAAACCCACTCTAGCATAAAATTGCGCAATTTTTCTCCGTATACAGCAATTGGCATTATTCTATTACATGCCTAGATCATGAGTACAGTAACATTTAAAATTATGTTTATGGAAAACTTGCAGAACATTGAATCGCCCACTAGAAATCACTAATTATGGAACATGGAGCGAGTGTACTAAAGCTATCCATCATTGCAGAAAGGCCGATTATGAGCCCCGCCCTCCAACTTGTAACTGGGAAAAATTCTCGAATTTATTTTGCCAGGACCATTATCTAATAATTTTGATCACCTGGGGGTTCCTTAGCATGCACCAGTATCGAAGTACACGACCGTTTTTGCATTTTTCCCTTATCAAAATGCAGCCGCCACGACCTGAATCGAACTCGTGACCTTTATCTCAGCCGCCTAACAGATGTCAAAGGCTATGTTTTCGCTGGCTGCATGAATGATTACAGAAGCAAAAAATAAAACAGGCGCCATGTAGTAGTTTCCAATCTCTAAGGCTATACTTTTACTACGCTTTCGCTAATTGAATTCATTGGAAGCTGGAAACACGTCCAAAATGTTTAGTTTTACGACACCACTTATTCCTAAAACAAGTAATTGTTTCACTGTCTAATTTTATATATTAATAATAATGTTTCAACTAGAGTGTACTAGAATATGACCATTGTCTAGTACACTCTAGTTTCAACAAACTATATTGACGTTGATGTGTCAAAAACTCATGGCAAAGCACGCTGTGCGACGATTCAGTGTCGTGTTGCGATCCAATCCAATCCGAGGTAAAGCCATCGTCTCAATGGCGGCGAAGTGTCCATGCGGCCGGTAGAGTGTACTAGAAGCTTTTTCTAGTACACTCTACGGCCGGTGCACTGTCGGTTCGTTTGCCATCTTCACTGCCTGCCGAAGTCGCCTGCTCAGCTATTGAGGTATGACGGCTACATCGATCTCTATTTTAGCCATTACAATAACGGAATGTGTTTTGTTTGCAGGTGCCATCAAGCCCTAAAGTGAGTGAAAAGCCGTACACGCGAAAGAAAGCGCCACTGCACACAAATGCTGTATTTGAGGACTTCGGATCCCTCACCGGCAGCCAGCAGTCAACGGCCCGAGTGGCAAGTCAACACATTCCAAAAGAACTTCTTCTTGGGCAAGTTGGTGCTGACTGGCAAGTTGGTGCTGAAGTCAACACATCTTCGTAAAGAAACAACTGTTTATTTCCTAGCAGTGCAAACGTGGTGTTCGCCGGTCGGTACCGCGCAACTGAATGTGCAGGCCCAGAAAGTGCGCGACGGCGCGCGTCGGCCAGCGGGAAGCCGCTCCCTGCTTGGGAGCAATGTGACACGCGTGTGCCGGCCAGGGTCCCGCGCGACGAGCAAGAGGCAGGCGCACACTATGTACTGTGCTGCCGTTTTGTGGTTTCTGCCACACGTATATTCTTGCTTTTAACTGTTCTTTTCTTTATTCTAAAGCTTGTGCCTGTAATGAATCGTCGTAGGGTTTGACAGAACAAATAAGTAAATGTGATAATCGAACAACACCTCATTTAATGGTGTTGTCTTTCCCATATTTGTTGCTCTGTTTAACATGCTGAAAGGAGTTTCTATTGGTTTTTTTTTATGTATTCGCGCTGTCCTAGCTTCAGTCATGTTATCTGGATCTGTCAATTTTCTTTTTTATCGGCGAGTATATTTGTTGTTATGAACATTATTCATGTGTGCATTTTGGAGTTATGTTTAAGCTAGCAGTAAAATACTTCTTGTGTTTTGAAGCTTGTGTGGGCCTATTTTTTGCGTTTAGTTACAGCACAGCAGTGACAGTGAAATGCATTGAAGCACCGAACCAGTGCATTTATATATATATATATATATATATATATATATATATATATATATATATATATATATATATATAGGTGCTTGAATGCATTCCACTATTCATGCTTCAAGGTGTGCGCACACAAATCTATATATACCTTGAAGGTCCTGTGAATATCCGTGTTGGATATCCACGTCGGACGTCCTACGGACGACCAAAGCGGTTACCTTTGGATTTCCCAGGGACGTCCCTCGGACGTACGCTGGACATTCACGGATATCCCACGGACGTCCGGAATATCCCAAATGGACGTCCGTCGGACGTTGCCCGGATGTCCGTGGTTACTTGGGAATCTGCAAGGCAAGAATCGCGCTGCCCGGTCAGCTTACGAACGACGGTGCAATAGCACAGAACACCCATGGCTACAGTGTACTAGAATAGGGGCAGTGTGCTCACTGCCATATCCCTGCGCCGCGTCGCCGCGGCGCACTCAGTGTCGCCTGCTCCGGCGCCCGCCAGAGGCGCTGCCGCCAGTTTCTCCTGTGGAATTACAATAGGTACGAAGTGGTGAGAGGGATTTGGAAAGGGGTGATGGTCCCTAGTTTGACTTTCGGCAATGCGGTCCTGTGCATGAGATCAGAGGTTCGAGCAAGGTTGGAAGTTAAGCAGCGAGGGGTAGGTAGACTGGCTCTGGGAGCACACGGAAATACACCAAATCAGGGGGTACAGGGTGACATGGGATGGACGTCATTCGAGGGCAGGGAAGCCAGCAGCAAGATAGAATTTGAGGAGCGATTGAGAGAGATGGGAGAAAAGCGGTGGGCAAGGAGAGTTTTCAGTTATTTGTACATGAGGAATGTTGATACAAAATGGAGGAAGCTGACCAGAAAACTGTCAATCAAATATTTGGACTGCAGGAGGGGTGCAGACCAGGAAACAGCGGTTAAGAAAAAGGTTAAGGAAACAGAGAGGGGTCTGTGGAAAGCAGGGATGCAGACGAAATCAGCACTGGGCACATACCGAACTTTCAATCAAGAAATTGCCAAAGAAAATATCTACGATAATTCTAGGGGAAGCTCTTTGTTGTTTGAAGCCAGGACGGGAGTATTGCGGACTAAGATGTACCGAGTCAAGTACCAAGGTATAGACACGTTGTGCTGTGCGTGTGGAGAAGAGGAAACGGCTGAACACCTCATACTTTTCTGTAAGGGGCTTAACCCTACAGTGCAAGGCAACGGGGCTGATTTTTTCAAAGCATTGGGGTTTAGGGACAGTGAAGGCAAAATAGACTTTAAGCGGGTAGAAATAACCAAGCAGAGGTTATCTGATTGGTGGATAAAATTAAGGCAGGGGTGAAATTTCACCCACCACAAAGTACAAATTATGTTAATGGTCATGGCTAGGTGGCGTATGCCACCGCCCGATTTAAAGGGTTCAGCCTCATCCATCCATCCATCCATCCATCCTGAAAACTTCCCTCGCTTGGTATGGAGTACGTTCTGTTGGATCGCGACGTTGACCGTTCTCCCTCAAGGGCTGTAGAAGATAGCGCCAACCTTTCCTTTCTGAAAACTAACCACTTAATGTCGACGTTGTCGGCTCTCGACTGCAAGTCCCGCCGGCGTTTTCAGCAGTATCCTGTCTGCTTGCTCTCTGCTTGACGCTTTACTCAATGTGCACTCTTATGGCGTTTTTCACTGGTCGATCTGGAGCAAGATTTTTTGCTCCACGGCTGCGAATCCGAATTTCACTGGTCGATCTGGAGCGGGTTCGCGCTTTTCACTGGTCGTTTCGGATCAACTCGCTCCGCGCCGGATCGCTCTCACTTGCTCCGCTGCCGAGGCGCGGATTCGGGCGGAAATAGGACGAAAGAATACGTCACTTTCACTCGGTGGGGGACGGTGATCTTGGTGGCCATAAAAACATGCAGAGCGGAAGTTGATTTCTGTGACGTGTGTGCGCAAACTTCGGGTACGATCCAGCGCAGAGCATTTTCGCTCTCCGCTGGCAGATTAGGGTTGGTGAATTGCGAGCGCTCGCTCCAGGATTTCGGCGGCCGCTCCAGATCGACCAGTGAAAAACGCCATTAGTGAGTGAGAATGGCTAGCCGCCGTCGAAAATACTGCTTTGAACCCGAGTGCAGATCTGCCTACAGTCGTGTGAAAGATGCACCAAAGGCGTCTTTGCTCACGTTCCACGTGATGAAGAACGGCGAAAGGAATGGGAGAGGAACCTCAACCGCGCAGATAAGACACTGGAGGAATCTTGCGAGTCTGTGATTTACACTTCGAACCGCGATTCATAATTAGGGACCTGTGCACCTTATAAATATAGAATGCAAAGAGGTGTGAATTCCTCGTGACAATTGCCACTGCTATCAGAAAACGCTGTTCCCACGATTCTTCCGAATTTACCACAGTACGTGACGAAGACGACACCGAAGCCCAGGAACAAAAGGAAATGGTGTGAAAGGGACCAAGCAACCGCGAAGAAAAGCCGAAGCGCACTAGACAGTAGCTATTTGGAATTTTCACCGGCTGCTCCCGTCTCTTCCGGGATCATTCTTTACTTCGTTGTAAATAAACATTGTTAATTATTGCAGAAATGTACACCCGTGAGCGTAGGGACCAGGGATTGTGCGATAAAGCTGATTTTTTTCAACTGCCTGCGAATGCAACTTGAAATTGAGGACTCTAGTCCAATCTTGGCATTGCGAGCTTTAACGTGTACTGGTCAATTCCACTTTATGCATGTTAATTACGAAGAAATTGAGTTTTTTTGGCGACCCTGTGGTCTGTATACTTTTGCTCACCGGTGTACCTGGTATTTTCATCCTTTCGATTTCATGTCGCATTAACGTTACGAAAGATGTAATACATAAATAACCAGCTAACCAGCTTAAATTGTGCAGCAGTGATACCTAAATATTTCGCGAATAGATGGAGCAACGTGAAAATGTCTAAGGCACTGCACGCCTCACCTGCGAGAAAAACAAACAAAGGAAGTGGTGGTTAAATTCGGCGCGGTGGTGCTGGAAACGCCGATGTGCGGTCGTTGTGGCGAAACCACACTGGCCATTTTATCGATCAGCTGCAGAAAAAACTCGAGTGCCCCCTGCTACCGTGACTGCAGCGGCCGTATCAAGCCTTTAACAGAACAGCATAGTTCATCCGTGCCTCCGGCTAAAAAAAAATCGCCAACCCACTGTAGATCAGCCGCAACAATAGTAATTTATTTCACTGCACACTGCGAAGGTGCACCAAAAGAACTTTCGTGCGCTGCACGTCGTGCATTTTACTTTTATACGGTGAAAACAGCAACACGCGATAGCTGTTTTACCGCGACGCGTAGGAAAGTTTCAGGTGATGATGATGATGATGATTTATTGGCATCCCCTTTGAAACGGGACGGCGACAAATAGTCACCTAGCCTGCTTGATTTAATCAGGTATACTATACATGTTCTTTATCTAGCACTTTGTATACCTCTCATTATTTTTCTTTTTCAAAAATTTACCTTGTACCGCTGCCTATGATTTTAAGGATGGATGGATGGATGAGGCTGAACCCTTTAAATCGGGCGGTGGCATACGCCACCTAGCCATGGCTAGGTGACGCTGTGAACCGCGCCACTGTCGGCGGCGACATGAAGTGCGTCAAGCTCTGCCGCGGTGTGAGCGCACTACAACTCTTCTAGTACACTGTACCCATGGCAATAGCAGCAACTTGAGTGTACTAGACAATGGTCGAGTGGTCCGAACGGCGCTCTGCCGCTGAGGCGCCGCGTGTGGAAAAATAGTGCGAGGGCGCTGCAAGCGAACTGGATTGGGGCGGAGGCGCGCTCCGCTGCATATTCAACGTACTTTCGCTGCGGGCGCCGAGGCCGATTGCGCATAGTACGCTCTTAAAATAGTGCTTTATTTCAACTGCAAATTTATGTTTACACCATTTTGCCAAACATATATATTTGAGGCATGGATTATACAACGCGACGTCTTCAATTTTGCTGTCGTTGTCAAGCGCGTCGTCTGCTAGCGAGCGCGGGACGCCCCGTTTTTCTCGCAGAACCTCTGTGCAGTACATTTTTTTTTTTATGTTTTAGTTGCTTCGGTGTGCCCATGACTCTTGACGGCCTGTACCAAATGTAGTTTTAGCCATGTGAACTGCTGTTTTTACCACTGTCCTCTAAAAGTAACTGGTATCTCCGCACCATGAAGGCTAGGTTGAAAAATTTATTATTGATACCGTGTCATTTTACGCGCGCTTCTTGTTGCTGGATATTGATCAGGGACAATGATCGAAGAAAACAATATTAGAGTGAAATAAACCAGGTTTATTAACTGCGTGGCACGAAGAATGACCAATGCGTTTCTAGGTAATTAAATCAAAGGGTACATAGACATATATGTTCACGATATATATGTAAGGGAAAAAGAACAAATCTTCTAAATGCAATAATTGAAAAAGTGAGAACTCCCGACCGGAATAAGCGCACGTGTTTGCAGTAACAAACACACTTACTAGTGAATACTGCAAATAAAACTCGCATTCGCAGAAATAATATTCATAGCAGGCAAAACCATCTTATAGTTATATATATATATATATATATATATATATATATATATATATATGTGTGTGTGTGTGTGTGTGTGTGTGTGTGTGTGTGTGTGTGTGTGTGTGTGTGTGTGTGTGTGTGTGTGTGTGTGTGTGTGTGTGTGTGTGTGTGTGTGTGTGTGTGTGTGTGTGTGTGTGTGTGTGTGTGTGTGTGTGTGTGCGCGCGTGCGATGCCGAATAGTCGTTTCCGTTCGATTGTAACGCATAACAGCACTATGGAAGTCTCAAAGGTGAGTGACTGCATGCAAGTGAGGACTGTCATTCCGAATGTTTGTGCTGCCGGAGAGTCGTGGCTGTTGCGCAGAGGCGCAGTTCCTGAGAGAATTCACGGACGGGTGGTAATGAGTCCTGCTTAACAAGTTCCTAGCTCTCAATCAATATAAACGCCCCATTTTAGGGCAGCCTGTAAATCTGCTAACTTGATTCAGACAAGGATTTTTGACAGTCTCACCGTGTTTTCAACCCGTTAAAACTGAGTGCCCCGTGTGGTGCAAGACTTATCTTCTTCAACGAACGCAACAGATCTGCACATATCTCTACGTGTATGTCAGACAAGCCGTTCCTTTCATTGTTTCATTATGGTCGTTATGATAGTGCACCGAATAACTAAAAGCAGCTGTTTATAATATACAAGCTGCTGAGTTAAGCGGTCATACATTTGGGAACGGCATTACATTTATGCATGAAATGTAGGATAAGCCTTAACATGTTTTTCTCAGAAATCAGACTCGAGAATAATTTATGTTGTTGACACCCCCAGAAATAAGCCGAAGAACGCAGCCACCTGCTTTTGTCTTTTTTTAATATAAGCAAATTATTCGGTTTTACGTGGCAAAACCACGTAACCGTAAGCGTGCACGTAAACGGGCACCTAAATAGAAGTACACGAGTCTTTTTCTATTTCGTTCCCATCGAATTCCGCGACCTGGATTGAACCCACGTGCTCAAGACCGTATCCACTATACTATATAGCCACTAATTAGGCAGACCTTAATTAGGCAGACCGCGCAGACCTTCTTTTGTTTTTCTTTTCTTTTTTTGAAGTATCGACTGGAAAAAAAATCCACGTATGGCTTACGGCCAAATATTAGCATATAGAATGGCCGCTTTAGGCTATGGGATCAAATATCTTTGTACGCATTTTTTATATTATTGTATAACAAAAGTAATTCCCCTTTGATTTGATTTAATTAACTAAAACTGTTTTCGGCGCTCGAGGTCCGACTGCAATAAATGACCTCTTAACGATTACTCCGCATTCTGTTACGCGAGAAAGGCGAAAATTTGAATGAAATGTTGCGCTGCAGCTTTTTTTTTTTTCTATAACAATACTTCCCGTAAATCTGAGTACAAGGCGCCGGATGGGGCAGACATGCTGTATACTTGTTTGAAGCGGCAAGCAGGAAGGTTGCATATGTTTCTCCTTCTGCGTTTCGCAGGACCTACTGATGAAAAACTTTATGTGCAACACACGAGAGATACATGCTGCTGGAAGAACGAGAAAAATATTTTTTCTCCGAAGGGAACCGTGCAATAACATAGTAGAATGAAAGCCGACACTGCGGCCGCAATGCATGCGCAATGACCGAGCGGTATTAGAAAAATAATAAAAAATAAATAAAGAGAAAGAAAGTAATTTATTCTTAAGGCATAAATACATGTCATATGCAATTATGAACCCCATTTGAGCGGTCTGAACGAAAATACCAGCGCGCGAAGTAGTACGAATGACCCTCCCGAGCAGTACCGCCAGCAGTTTCAAACGGCGCGACCTTGATGCAGCCCAATCCATTTCGACCGCAGCGCCGCCCCAGTATTTTTCCACGTTAGGCGCCTCACGACAAAGCATGCGCCGCCCCAGCCGCTCGTCCCACTCGACCATATTCTAGTTAGAGTGTACTAGAAGCTTTTGAGTGGCGCGACCGGAGCGCTGTTCCCTTGCTTGCCCCTTCCCCAACTTGTGGCGAAAGTAGCGGCGGTGCTGCCATCGCCCAATCTACCCAGGTTTGCTCGGCGGCATGGTAGCCTCTGTAGTCGGCATCTCTGTTTTGGTCGCGTAATGGCAAAAAAACAGCGTTTAAACCATTGTTACGCGCCAGGTTGCACAACTGGATATCCGCGTGTGCAACAAAGTCGAAAGTTATCCCTTTTTAAGGCCCCGAAAGACGAAGAACGACGACTTCTTTGGGAGCGGAACCTCCATCGGCTTGACAAACCGCTTGACGCCGATTGTGCCGTGTGCGACTTACACTTCGAATCGCATTTCATTGTGAGAGACTACGTGCATGTGATCGATGGTGTTGAAGTCCGTATTCCTAGGGGAACGCCGATGCTTGCCCCTGATGCAGTCCCGGCGATCTTGCCCAACCTGCCTGCATATCTGACGCTGAAAACTCCGGCTCCACGGACCCAAACAAAGCGGCGGCATCAGGGTGTGCCGGCTGAGAACGACAACAGGAAGCGGCGCCGCATTAGCACTCCTGCGCAGGTGCTTGTGGACACTAACTGTGCAACTTCTGCAGGTAGCGACGAAGCTGACAAGGCAAGCTCAAGTCCCTCGTCTGAAGCGGTTGTCACTCTCGACGACCTTCGTGGGCTTGACCTACCGTCAAAATCATGGGCGTTGCACGAGTTTCCCGGGTTTGACGGCGTGTCATACGTAGCGTGCTCACTGAATTCTAGCACGCGTGAACTTTCCATTGAACGAGCCGTATTCTTCAGCAGTGCAAACAACGGAAGCGTGGAATGTGAAGCGTTCGTGCAAGACAAACTAATCAGCAAGTCTAGTTTAGTAATGGTTCAAGAGGCCTCAGATGCCCTGCAGCTTGTTGCAAGCGTCCCACTCTGTTGTGGAGCAGCAGAAACTGGGTCTGAACAAGTCGCGAGATGAAAAACGAAGAAGCGCACAGCAGCACCTGAAATTGAGTAGGCTATAAATTGCTGCATTGGCATAAAAAGGATGTCAGTTTTTGAGCATATTTTATTACTATTAATTTTTTTAAGGGTCACCAAGAAGAGAGATGATTTTTCTGAGAAGAGGTTTGTAAGCAAGAGAACGTGCAAACTCTGACGCAAAATCTGAAAATAAAATTTCATCTTGAATCTGTGATGGTTAATTTAGCAGCTTTAGGGTTCTCGGAGCACAATTACTCGAACTAAGCTGATTCATTGTTCCACTTTAGAGTCGGTTTAAACAATTTTGCAACCATAATAACATTTTTATTTATTTAAATGCATTTTACAAAGACAACCTAAGCTCTGCTATTCTGTTTTGTTTTATGTTATATTGTGTATCCTGGCTCTATAATTTTATTCTTTTTATCATTTTTAATTGCAAATGTATTGTTTGTATAAGTATGCGATTGTTAATAGGACTTTGCAGTGGTGTTGCCTTTAAACTCTCGAAATCTTGCACTGCTATGTTTCACTGAAGGCGTTTTTCTGCAGCATTACGTATGTGCATTTTTGTGGGTCCTACAACAATAAACGCATTCCCATATTTTAAAATGATAGGGTGCTCTGGAAAAACTCTGCTGTTCTTCAGACAGTGACATTGTCAATAAAGCTTGCTTTTTTTGTGAGTGAACGCAACCACAAGCAACGCGCCCTTTATTTGATTCCAACATTGGTGTTTTACGTGGAACTGGCGGAGTTCTTCGTCTTATATGCAACACATTGTTTTTTTCTTTTTTTCGAGGGAAGGGGGGGGGGGGGGGGGATGAGGGAGGCTTCCGATGTGTGCCGGCTAGCTGGTATCTCGTGTAACTGTACACTGTAAAAAAAAAAAAAAAAGGGGGGGGGGGAAGCGCTCGTTATGCGGTACGATGTGCTACGCTACTTCAAGCTGCAACACAGTCGGCGGCAACTTCAGTAACAATAATGTCAAATAATATTTATTTGCATTAACATTTTTGGAAAAGGGGGTATAACAAAGAATGAAAAAGATCATCCTAGGCTCGACGGAGAGGTACGAACACGTACGCGGAACGCCTGCCAGCCATCCGCGCTGGTAGATTGGTCGACGCCAGCGCCACCGCATCATTCCACGCTGAAACGGCCGCGCTCAGGCAGGCGCTCGCGCCACTCAAAAGCTTCTAGTACACTCTATTCTAGTACTACAGTGCACTAGAAAATATTGGGTAGTGGAAGAAGCGGCGGCCTCGGCGCGAGGCATATTGTGTAGAAGCTCACCAGATGGCGCGCGCGCTCACTTCCCGAGCACCGGCTGAGGGAGTCCGCGGCAGAGCGCAGCAGGCGAGTGCGGCGGCAGAGTTTCAGAATGCTGTGTCGTGCCAAATATGTCAGTGTGATTTTATGTAAAGAACCCTAAGATCTGTAGTATGGGATGGCAGGGCACGGTTCGTACCTGCAATGTATGTTATCGCGATGCATGCACTTCGTGCTGCATCGACAGACATTTAGCATAAAAATTTCACTTTTTTTTACCCAGTTGCACCAGTCACAAGTCCCGTTCGAAACATAGAAAATACATTTGTATTGAATAGGATTCAATACAAATAGGAACAGTAACTCTAACCAAGTAAGGGTATGTATTAACCCGACGTTTCGGAGCCACTTCGGCTCCTTCTTCAGGGGGTATTCTTCGGAGGTTGCGGTGTGCAGCGAGATGTTTTGGTGTTGGTGACCTAGAGCGGGGGGTCTTTTCTTCTTTTCGCCGTGTCTCCAGGGCCATGGACATACACAGAGGGTAGGATGCCCTTCACGCGGTTTATATTACGTCGGGCTAATAAATACCCTTACTTTGTTGGAGTCACTGTCTAAGCCCTAATAAATTTTTCCAACCAGCAGGTAATTTTGTCGAAATATTTAGCTTAAAATTTCTAATGAATGCATGCATACTGCTGCATTCTTCTATCATTATGATTTAGGCAAGCGATGAACATGTGCATTTCAGGAGTATATGAGCCGCCTGCAGACAGATTTTGTTTTTCAGTATCAGTCGGTAGGGGGGAGGCATTTTCAAGAAACATACTGCAACAGATGAGTTGCACGGTAGAGAGTACACAATACCATTTCACAAACTTATGTACAGCGGCTCAACTTCATATATCTTGAGGTCACCCGACTCTTTGGAATGGTTTAAGGACCTCACAAAAAAGTGCAACCGTTTGGTAACATGAAAAGCTACAACTTTCACCATCAAAGATTCTGTATGGCTGGCGCACCCTATCCGGTCTTGTTGGTTTCTCTTAAGAGTAATAACATCTTAACACTCTCATGATGCAGCTCCTGTGCACTGAATGTGGCTGTGAAAAGGTTTTCTTATCTTTTAATAAACCTGAAAAGTCATCCGGTTGGATACAGTAGGCCACCATTGTCTCGCAGCCTGGTGTACTGAGCTGCAGCAAGACTATCAACATCCTCCTTCTTTGGGAGAAGCAATTTGTGGCATTCATCGCACTCCAATTTCAACAAAAACTTCCTGGCAACATTACCATAAATGTAAAAAAATGAGCCGGTCGTCACTTTTTGCTTGAAAACATGGAGACATGGTCTGGTGCAGGGCCCTAGCTGCTTTTGATACCCTGCAATGGGAATGTTATCATGAAGAAGGCATTGGATTATGTCAGTTTTACCAGGCTTTGGGCCTTCTATTATGTCTGACTCAAGGATTGCTGTAAGAACACCAGGCCAGCATTCCCATTAGCAACAGATCTGGCAAGCCCATAAATACTTAGGCAAGACACACTGCAGTAATGAGAAACTGTTGGGGTATTGGAACCGCTTGACTGCCGTGCTATACCGAAGAGATTTTGAACTGGGTTCTGACTCAGCTTTGAGGTCATTAAGTACTCGTAGCTAACATTATTTGTCATGTAGGTCAGCAACGACAGAACGCTTGCAACTGCGACTGTCAGGCCAACAGCAGTAGATGCGGACAGGAAGCCACCTCGACCACCTACATGCAGCTCCCATTCGGTCAGGCACGTCAAAAACGAAAGAAGCTTTTCCACAGAAGCAGATTCTGGCTGCAGAGCTTGGCTTGGAAGTCTGGATCTCATTATTTCAATGACGTCTCGGATCATCCTGCAACAAAACATGCCCCAAAAATGTATTTTCTAATATCCACACTGTTTACGATAGTTTGAAGATTATGCTGGGGCACTGTCACATACAGGCAGTCCTTGCCATCCGCACCACCATCTGGGGATGATGACTCATGAACGTCGCGACGAGACAAACGCACCTTCTTCGTGCGTACAGCTGGGCACACTGCAACGCGTTTTCTCTCTGGTCTTCTCTGACGCATTTCCTTTGAGAGGTAGGATGGCAAATCGGGCAGGAGCGTGGGCACCGCGGCGTCGGTCAACGCCGGTGTCCCTCGAGGAATCCTTACTTCCTCACCGTTGATGAAGTGAACATAGTCGCGCAAAATAAAATGCGCATCAAAGTGCCTCTCCCACACAGTTGAAGTCTCGTAGAGTGGCTTATCTTTGCAGCGAAGATTTCTCTCCCATTGTTTCCGCCGGTCACTGTCTTTAGGCACTCCAAAAAGTGGCACCGTGCGCTCATTTACTTCTCGAAAACCAGGATACCCTCAGTCCCTCACTTGCATCCGGGCGCATAGCAATGCGTATCGCTTTTTTTCTTCTTCTCTTACATTATCCAAAAAGCGACAACAGGGCAGCATCGAACAGAGAAACGGTCATGCTCGGCACTTTCAGTAGCTTCACTTGCAAAAACACGAAAAGCACGCGGGCTCGTAACACCAAGAACGACGAGGTGTTGCAGCTACGCGAGCAACGCGGGCTCCAACCGGCACGTTCTCCTCGGGAAGAGCACACTAGCGCCTCTAGCGGAGTCTTCGCTCTTGATAAGTGGTTCTTGAGGGAAAGGGAAAGGTTGGCGCTATCTTCTGCAGCCCTTGAGGGAGCACGGCTCAGCGCCAACGGGGAGGGGTAAGTGGGAGCGAAAGAAGGGATAGAGTGGAGTCGCCATGGCTGGGCGAAGCAAAACCGGCAGGCATAGGCGGCACGTATCAGGCCGAGATGGAAGGCCTTGGTGTGCTGCAGAGTCTGCAGGGGTGTTGTGCCAGGCCGGTCAGGCCCGGGGTGGGGTGGGAGGCCGTGAGGCCTCCCCGCTTGTAGAAATGTCCTTAGAGGCGTGCGGAGAGCCCTGACGAGTCAAGGAACTCCACGACACCTCGAAGTGCAGAAAGGTGGTGTCGGCCGGGGAAGAGGAGATCTTCCTCCTTGCCAGAGGGGAGGCCCAGGCGGCGGAACTCCTGCAGGAGTGGGCCCCGCTGCTGGAGGTACGCCAGGCAGGCCAGCAGGAGATGTTCGATCGTCTCCGGCTCCCCGCAGGAGCTGCAGGCCGGGGATGTCGCTCGTCCCAGTCGGTAGCTGCGTGCTGCCGTCCAGCTGCAGCCGATGCGGAGCCGGAGAAGGAGCGAGGTCTCCCTGCGAGCCAGGCCTCGCTGGGGGAGTGGTCGTGGGGGGCATCCCAGTGCCACCCGTTTGTCTGGGTGGTGGGTCGCCAGGTGTCGCCGCAGCCTCAGTCCTGTGAAGTCGCCCTCCGTCACGGCCCGACTGAGGGGCACAGTGGTGTGGTGGGCGTCCTTCGCCAGGGTGTCGGCTGCCTCGTTGCCCGGGATCCCTACGTGGGCGGGGATCCAGTGCAGGGACACCGGGTGGCCTGCGTCCTGCAGCGCTGTCAGCCGGGTAGACAGCAGTGCGACTCCAAGGCTGGCGCTTTCTGGCCTCTGCAGGCCGAGGAGGGCTGCCTTGGAGTCGCAGAGGATGGCCGCTGGTACCCCAGGAAGCTCCTCGGAGAGTAGGTCGACGGCCAGGTGGAGGCCTGCCACCTCCACTGCAGTCGAGCTGGCGTGTCTGGGCAGTCGACACTGCCTGCTCTTCTGCAGGGCTGGTGCCGTGCAGGCCGCCGTGGCAGAGCCGGTGTCCGGTACCACCGAACCGTCGACGTACACCAGGAGGTGGTCTCCGAGGGTCTCGTCCAGGAGGCAGGCGGCCGTCTGCTGCAGGGCGCAAGCGGGCGAGCGCCTCTTCGAAATCCCGGGCAGCTCCGTGGCGATGGGGACAGGAGGCCTCTGCGGTGGGGGCAGCTGTACCGCATTCGGCGGTGAGTCTTCGCTCTTGGCTTCACGCTGCCTGTGCGCCCAGCCCTCCGCTCTTTCCACTACCCAATACTTCTAGTTCACTGTATCTAGTACACTCTAGCAGCAACCATATTTGTTTGCGGCTGAAGTTTCGTTAGTGTCGTATTTTCTGTTGAAGTGCGCAAAAAGTAAATGTAAAAACTTTTAACCTAAATTACTGACTTGATACCGCATATAAAAGGCCGTAATATTTATTGACATCAAAGAGCAGTATCGCAGAGAAGGGAACACGGCGGTTGGGAAGGATATAAAACTGCGACCGTAGTAAGCCGTAGTTGCGCACAGCACGTGTGCAATGGCGGCCGCCATGTCAAGGCGAGGCGTGCGTGTTAGTGAATGAACGATGTGTTTTTAAGGAACCCGTGGTGTTAGCGCCTGCGTAATCTCATTCGTGAACTAATATATTTGGATAGTTTTATCTATGGATGCTGTTAATACTTCAAAACAACGCAAGGCAACTGTTTTACCCCTGTCCTTCGCGGCTTTGTGGATCTATCAGCGTGCATCGATGTGCAGCGTTTTCCCCGGCGCCGATTTGCCATTTCGAGGTAATTATACTTCTTATTTATGCCTCTGTAGTACAGTATGAAGCGTTTTCTTCTTTTTTTTTAAATCCTGACGGTGGACGTAAGTACAGTGCTGTCGGGCCGATAGCTGTGAGCGTTGCAGCAATAACATGCCTGTTTCCGACAACGCTGTGCAAGATTTCTGTCTAGAGTTCCTTATATCTGTCTACAGTTTCGATGGAACACACATCTTATGTTGTTTTTGTGTGCTTTGTAATTGTCCTGTCACGTCAGGTAACGTCATTGTTTGTTATAAATATTTTGAGCTAACTAGCATATATCAGCTGTCCTAAAATATTGCCGAGCCGCATTTATTCTAGTTTGGAAGCAAATATTGCCAGCTTAAACGTTTCGTGGTAGAACTAGCACCCCTGCTTTCAACTGTTTCTATATGTGTGTATTTTTGTACCCAGGTTTTTTTAACCACTTCATCAAAAGGACGTCCTCTGGTCGAAGTCAACGAAAAGCTCTCTCAATCAAGATTGCTGACCTGACGAAGATCTCGAAAGAGGAATCTGTAAAAAGATATGCTGTGCTAATAAATGCTTCTAGAAATCTTACCTGTTTTTCGTTATCTGGTGCATTGCAACATTTTCTTTCACAGCAATAGACTTAGTAGACTAACACTAATAGGCCTATTCTGCTTATGACAACAGCTTATGACAACGTAGACAGGGAATTGTTGTGGGATATTCTTCAATACGAAGGCATAGATGACGATTTCGTGGAGCTGCTGAGGGAGATATATCGAGACAACCAAGTACAAGTGGCATGGGAAGGCCGAAAAGGAAATGAAATGGTGGGAATTCACCAAGGATTGAAGCAAGGATGCCCTCTG
Organism: Dermacentor silvarum; assembly: GCF_013339745.2. NCBI lineage: Eukaryota > Metazoa > Arthropoda > Arachnida > Ixodida > Ixodidae > Dermacentor > Dermacentor silvarum. Next base: position 177,860,415 of record NC_051161.1, on the reverse strand, counting down.
TCACCATTGTTGTTCACGCTTTACGTCAAGGGCATAGAAAGACGACTGGAAAACAGCGAATTAGGTTTTGATTTATCCTACATGCGTAATGGACAAATGGTGCAACAGAAGGTCCCTGGATTGATGTACGCAGACGACATTGTGCTACTAGCGGACAATAAAAAAGATTTACAGATACTTGCGAATATCTGTGGGAACGCAGCGACAAATCTAGGCCTTAAGTTTAGCACAGAGAAATCAGGGATTATGATCTTTAATGAACACACGAGTAACTTCGTGGTGTCAATTCAACAGCAAGTAATACCCATAGTGAAACAATATAAGTACCTCGGCGTACACATAAACGAAGGAAAGAATTACTCAAGCAACCACCAAGATAATCTGAAAATAAAGGGGAAGCGGAATGCAGCATTAATGAAACACAGAGCACTGTGGGGCCACAATAAGTATGAGGTGGTGCGTGGAATCTGGAAAGGAGTAATGGAGCCAGCGCTAACATTCGCAAATGCCATTATATGCTTAAAATCGGATATATTGGCGGGTTTGGAAGTTAACCAAAGATCAGTAGGCCGGTTGGCTTTTTTGGGAGCACACGGTAATACGACAAATTGGGCCTGGATTGGGCCTCTTTTGAAGACATGGATTGGGCCTCTTTTGAAGTCAGAGAAGTACAAAGCAAAATTAGTTTTGAAGAAAGGCTCAGGAGCATGGATGAAAATAAATGGGCGGCTAAAGTGCACAAGTATCTCTACATGAAAAGCGTGGACACAGAATGGAGGAAGAGGTCAAGGAAGTTGGCAACCAAGTACAGGATAATCGAAACTGTAAATAGACAACCAGGGGTCATCAGAAAGAAAGTGAGAGAAATAGAGACCGTGAATTGGATGCAAAGAATGGAAACGAAAAGGACAATGGAGATTTACAAGAATGAGAAGAAAGAAATTAGAAGGGAAAATCTGTACGATAACACAAAGGGCAGTGCCTTGCTATTTGAGGCTCGAGCCGGTTGCCTAAGGACGAAAACATATCGGAACAAATATTCGGAACTAGATGAGACATGTGTATGCTGCAGTAAAGATCCAGAGACCACTCAGCACATCCTAATGGAATGCGACGGGATCCACCCAGCGAGAACCGTAGGTAACGTGCAACTCCCAGAAACGCTTGGGTTTAAAGTGGAAGGAAACATAAACAGATCAGCCATAGAGATCAGCAAGAGACCATTAGAGTACTGGTGGAAAATAAGCAAGGAAAAGATGGATACGACCTGATCTCTTAAAATCATAGGCAGCGGTACAAGCTAAATTTTTGAAAAAGAAAGATAATGAGAGGTATACAAAAATGCTAGATAAAGAACATGTGTAGTATACCTGATTAAATCAAGCAGGCTAGGTGACTATTTGTCGCCACCCCGTTTCAAAGGGGATGCCAATAAATCATCATCATCATATAAAGGCGCTAATGGCACAGGCGGCGCGTAATCCCGGGTCAGCTCAGGCGTGCGGCGGGGACAGCGCGGAGACTCAGGCAGAGGCATGCCATGAGAGCAGGGAGGGACGCCTAGGGGCCGTTGAACAGCAGGCGAGAGCCGGCGGCAACACGGCGGTTCCACAACTCTACAGCGAGGTAGTGCGGCAGGCTTCGGGTGGGAAGGGACGAACGGCAGGAAGCACATCGTCACGTGTCAGTGGCGCACGGCGGGTGGAGAACCAGCTAGCTCGCGGCGAACTGGAGGACGACAATCGCAGGCGGGAGGCAAACGTGTAGAGCGAAGGGTCCTAGTGGTGGGGGACTCCAACGTAGCTAGGGTTAAGGAGGGCGTCCTTACAACAGTGAAGGCAGACGGGCGGGTGAGGGTGGAGGCCCAGTCAGGGAAATGCATGGTTGACGCAATGGCAAAAGCTCAGAAGGTGGTATCGGACAACCTCGAGCATGAACATCTGGTCGTTATCCATGCTGGTCTCAACGATGTGCTGAAGGGAAGCAGCCAGAACCTAAACAGACAGTTAGAGGTTAGGTTGCGTAAACTCAGAGAAACCTCTGCGAATGTGCATGTGACCATATGCACAATCCCACAGGTCCGGGGCCAGGCTAGCGGGATGGAACGGAGTGTGCTTGAGGCTAACCGGGTCATAAGGGGTCTGAGCCGACCACTTGGGTACGGCATAATGGAGATAAACCGGGAAGTGTACGAGTCTGGCTCCCACCCTTTTGCACAGGATGGCATTCACTACAGTGGTGCCACGGGCGGGAGCGTAGGCAGTAGGATAGGGCACCAAGCTACGGCTTTTTTGGGGGGACCCAGAGCCCTAAGACCACCAGTGTAGACGAAGACGGACCCAGAGAGGCCCCAAGATTCAAGAAACGTAGAATCGGTAGGAGAAGAAATAGACGTAAGCACCAGGGGCAAGGTCATTCTGACATAGGGTACATTAACATGCAAGGTGGCAGGAATAGGCTGAAGTGGGAGGAGATAGACGAGCAACTAAGGCAAGAAAAGCTGATGGTATACGGGTTTGTGGAGACACATCTTAGGGACATGGAGCAACCTCCCTGTAATCCTGACTATGAATGGGAATATTGCAAGAGAACAGAGGGCAGCAGAAAAGGGGGTGGAATTGGTGCATTCATTCATAAAAGTATGAACTGGCAAAGGGTCAAACAGGAATGCAAGGTGCATTTATGGCTAAAAGGGAAAGTTGCAGGAGAGCATACACTCCTTGGCTTTGTATACCTGTGGACAGGAGCAAATGCCAAAGAGGAAAACAAAAATGCTGGAATGCATATCAAGTGACATTAATGAGATAGAAGGGTGCGAGATTATTATACTAGGACAGGGGTTCTCAGGTACGTTCATCCCAGGGAACCCCCCCCCCCCCCCCCCCCCCGATTTAACCGAATTATCGAGGGTATCAAGAAAACAAACAAATGCTGCACTACGTCAACACGCTTTTATTTACTCAATGAATCGTCAAATCTTGTTTCTATTTAGCACAAGACCAGTGCGGAAGCTGAAATTCTCTTCATCTCATGACTGATTAGCGCTAGCAGCGGCGAAAGCCTCGCGACATCCTTCGCGGCACGCATTTTCATCTGAGACGCGCTTTGCACCAACGGGCGCACATCCCGATTATTTTTTCGCCACTCAGCTGCTCGCCAACAAATTGTCCGTCCATCGCGATGTAGCCGGTGCTTTTTATCTTCAACAGCTTTGCACTGAGTAAAAGCGAAGCTACTGCTTGCCGCAACCAATGTCGACGAAACCGCGGCCGCTATCGACGCGATCATGCACGGCGACCTTGCGGTTCAGAAGGCAGGCGGCTGACAGACGCACCAAGTCAAAACGAAGCTACCTTTCGCAGCAAGAAGTGCGGACGAAACTGCGGTCGCTATCGACGCTGCCATGGGAGGCGACTACGCAGTTGTGAAGGTACGCAGCCGACGCGCGCATCGAGTGAAAACGAAACTATTTGCCGCAACCGCTGCGGACGAAACTGCGGTGGTTATCGACGCGATCAGAGATAGCGACTACGCACTTACGGAGGCCCGCGACTAGCCGCGAACGCGGTGTTACGCGTGGCGATAAACGCAAGAATAGAGGCTTTAAAGGCACAATTAGGCACGAAGCGCTTCGGCGTTGCTGTCAGTCACTTGCCGCGTACGATTGCCGCTGCGGACCACGGTGCAAGCTGAGGACCACGGCGATGCGGACTGCGCCGCTTCGTTTCGGTTGGACGCTACGCCGTTCTTGCTCTTCTGCGGCGCGCATTTGCGGTGCTCCGCGTTTTTATTTTTTTTCTTTTAATTTTTCTCCAACGTATAGGTCATTGCGCACGCTATCGGCACCTACCCTATCTACAAATAGGAGAAAGGCGCATGGTGGTAAGTTACGGCCTCCGAGATTCAAGTGCGAAAGCTTAGGCGCGCTGCCCGTTCTCAGAGGTTGGGTGGCTACAAGCTGCTTGCGTATTTATTGCGCAGTTCGCGCGTTGCTGTTACGCACTGTGATGTGCTTTTTGACATTTTGACACTCGGGCACCATAACTCGGACATGAGTAATGGAGATTCTTTGGATCCAGCGCACCTCATGTTCGCCGTTTTAGACACTTGTCGAGAGCGGGACCAGGGAAAATTTATCAGTGGCTCGCGGAACCCCGAGCAGGGGCCTGCGGAACCCGTAGGTTCCGCGGAACCCACTTTGAGAACCCATGTGTAACTAGGGGTGCGATTTTGTACGCGTTCCAAAATGGAACGGAGGCGGTTCGTTCTTTACGTCACGAAATAGGCGGTCCGCCATGTTCGCGAGGACGAGAGGAAGCAAAGAGCCAATGAGCGAAGTGGACGCCTGCGTCACGCTTTTGACGTCTGCTTGGGGACCGTATAACATACTTAGAAGCGTTTCTAACATGTTGAGAAATATCTAGCTATTATGAATGAGTAGCAAAATGTGTTGGTGTTGCTTTTCAAAGATTCAGTTTGGAATGCGGAACGAGTTAAACAAATTATTGCGGTTAATGTCTTGAAATGGCGCTAGGTGGTGTCGCAATTTTGCGAAAGTTTTAGTGGTGGCGCTATCCACTACCCCGTTTCAAGCAATGCTTGTATGCATGTCTCCACCACTATTAAAATTCAAACGGCGCGAGTTTTGAAGCGGTTGGTTCGGTCGAGCCGTTACGTGCGGAGAGCCATGTAGGAAAACGTGTCGGCTTCTGCGCCCGTTATGGGACCGCGCGTTTCCGAGGGCCAGCGGGAGACGGTGCTCGCTTTTATGAAGCCGCATCTCCAGCTGGCTTTAAGATCCAGCGAGCTGGGGCCGGGCTTCAGCCTTGTCGACCGACGACGGCTGTGGCAGCAGCTGGCCGACGTGCTGAACGCGGAAGGGCCCGTTGTGAAAACGGTCGACCAGTGGAGGAAGCAGCAGGTCTACGAGGCCCGCCGCGATGCTACCGCTATAGCCCAAGAGCAAATGTGAGTGACCGTCGAATGGTCCGGGCGATTTGTCCTTCGACATTGGTGTGTATTTTCAGAAGCACTGGAGGGGGTCGCGCACCCGGCTTCCGGGGCCGAGTGCTCCAGCTGACGGGCGCGGTCCTCTTCCGTGGCGTCACCGACCTACCCTACCAAGAGGTAAGCACACTGCCGGCGTAATATCATGCGTTCCTGAACGGTGCCGACTTAGAGTTTGCCATTATCTGTAAGTGGTACCTTTAGCAGAACGCGACACTGTTGGTGAACAGGAAAATAGCGTCGGAAGCTTTAGGTTGGTAGATCCTTCGGTGTCATTTTACGTGAAGGACATAAATATTATTTATGCTCTGTTATCATAAGTGAATCATGAATCTGGAAAACAAGCCAACTTTTGATGTAAATAAGAAATATGCGTTGTATTAAGGACTCGGTATCCTATCTTGCCAACGATCAACAGCCGGGCAAAAGGTTGGTTGGCCCTGAAAAGGGTTGTTTGGTGGTAAGAGATGAATTTGAGTAGATGACTGAAAAGTAGTTCCAACAGGTCCTTGTCTGCCCAAACGAAGAGGGCATAGCTTGTACATGACGCGTGACACTGCCAACCCAGGTGAAAATTTCCAACTGGGATCAGCTGGGATGAACTGGTTCCAGCTGGAAACCAACTGGTCCCAGTTACACACCAACTGGTCCCAGTTGGAAAGCAACTGGGTAGCAACTGGTTCCAGTTGGGATCCAACTGGAACAATTTTCAGTTATACTGGGAGTGACTGGACCCAGTTGGGATCCAACTGGAACTTTGACCAGTTGTACTGGAATCAACTGGTTCCAGTAGAGAGGCAACTGGAACTTTCACCATTTGTACTGGAATCAACTGGTTCCAGTTGGATTCCAACTGGAACTTTGACCAGTTGTATCAGTAGCAACTGGAACCAACTTAAACATTGGCCAGTTGTTCTGGTAGCAACTGGTTCCAGTTAGAATCCAAATGAAACGGTGACCAGAAGTTTAAATGAAAGCAAGTAACATCCAGTAACATGCAGCAGCTAGTCCTACTTATACTGAGCAATTAAGTTTGGCAGTTTTAGCAATCCTAGCCAACATTCTAATAGAAGTCTGTAATAATTAGTCTAATACGTCAGTTTTGTATTAGTTGTATAAGTTTTGTATTAGACCAATAGAAATTTCTATTAGTCGTACTGATTTACCTATAAGACCAAGAGGCCGTGTGTATTAGACTTATTAGTCTTTTACAAGCAGTGTAGTAGACACGCGCGTGTCTACTAGTTTCTCTATTAGACTAACAGGTCCTATTGGCCTTATGCAGATTGTTGCTGGTCTGATACAACATGTACTGCTAGATTCCACAGCTCTTGTTTGCTGGTGAAAGTTAATTGACAAAAAATTAGAATAGCGGACCGTTTGCTTGCATGAAGGGGTGTTTCTAATTAATCACTGGATAATTAAAAATTCTGCTGTACAATTGTGCAGCAGATTGCGTTCGCACGTTTGCATTAGTTTCAGCACACCACCTCTCAGCGACGTACGCCTACATGGTCTTGCCAATTTTGCTTCACTGAGCCTCGTCGCGATGAGTCGAGGAAACAGCTAGTGTTTACAGCACAGCGAATACTCCCCCGCGAAAAAAAAAAGAAAAACGCGAACAACCAGCCGTCAGATCGCGGTGCCCGGTCGCGCATTTACATTCGCGCGCCCGTACAGCCGGATGACTGCAGTGCACCCGCGCGGCACTAACGGGAACTACGAATCTAGGTGCTTTTTGGTCCTAGGGGTCGCGCGTACCTATCTGCGTCGAGCCCCCTAGTCCCCGCTCGCCGCCATATCCGCGGGTGGCCGCGGGAACGCCTCCGCTGGACCAGGCTCGGCAACTCTCCGCGAGCAGGAGGCGTGCACACTGCTGGAATCGTAGCTATCCTGCATTGTTTGAGATAAAACGAAGCGATACAAGGTGGAACAACGCGTTTGCGCGAAAGGAGCTGTGCGTGCGCAAACAGCGCGATGACGACCACGTTGAGAAGACGATCGTTTTCTAGTGCGGCCGTGGCGAGCCGACTGTTGATCTCTAGCGCAGGTACTGAACGAGCATTAACTAGAGAAACACGGGATTTTAACGCGATTAGCGACAGTGTATACAACCGTACGAACCTCGGCTGCGGGAGGCTGTGGGTTCGATTCCCACCGCCGCCGGGCACCCTCTGGTTCAAATGGGTACAAGTGTGCCCCGGCCTGGCCTTCGGCTTCCTTCAGGGGTGATACGCTTGGGAAAGGAGCCTGCGCCCTGAATTCCCGTCGAAACCAACGTGAGCACGTTAAAACGACGATGGCATTTGTGCGCTGGCGAAGTGTTAAAACGTGATTAAAACGTGAAGTGTTAAAACGTGCCGATCATGAAGTCGGAGGGAAGTATGCATGTGATCGTGGACGAATGGTAGAGCATCAAGCTCGTAGTCATACCTGAAAGAACTGATTATGCCACAGTGCTAGAGCCTAATTTCTTGCCATTAGTAAGCAGGCAAGAAGACAATACATTGCTGCTCTGCTCCTGTCGCGACTGTTTAGTCAATTAGTTTTAGTAGTGCCGTGTAACGGTACGGTAAGTGCGGTAACGTACCGCGATGACCGAATACGTTTGAGCTGCGTGTGTGCTCGATGCGTACGGTAACTTGATAATGATGACAGCGGTTAACCTTCAGGCCTTGCGTATAAAAAGTAGGACTGTTTGTTTTAAATTGCACCGATGCCGACACTTTACACCAGCAGATAAGTGGAATATAGTTAGTTCCTGCAATAAAAACTCGGCGCCCCCTCTAAGTAAAATCTTCGTCACTAGATGGCGCCACCAACCTGAAGTGTTTTTTTTTTCCTGCCACGTTTTATGTTCTGTTTCTTTGGTTGATTTTCGGTTATTTGAATTTTTTTTCTCATTCGGCCTGAGTATATTACTCCCCTGTACGAAGGGTACGGCCACAAGTTCAGTTCAAGCTCAAGGTTATGCTTCCGGTTAGAGGGACTGACACACTTGCTGCCACGTTGCAGAAGGTGAATTAAATTTAACTCGTCTCTTGGCCCTACCATGGTGAAAAACGCACGCGAGACGCGGACATGCACGGCGTGGGCTCTGTGGCCGACGCCACTTGCTCGCTATGTTTAGGCTTGGTCCGGCTCGGCTTGCAAAACATGGTGCGCACCTTACCTTATGCGGTAACGTATGGTAAAACTAAAAGGGGAAAGAAATTGAGATCCAAGCTAAGTGACAAATGTGGCCAGTCAGTTTTCAACACCGTTAACTCAATGCATCATTCTGACGGACCACGGCGGCGCGGCCGCCCGGCCTTTAGCGCGGCGCGCTCCGTGGAGCCATGCAGAAGCTGGGGAGGCGGCGGCGCTAGGGCGCAGGGACTCGCAGAGCTAGGGGCGTTTGCGGAGACGCGTCGCCAGCAAGTACCTAGATCTGTAGTTCCCTTTAGCGCCGCGCGGGCGCGCTGCAATCGACCGAGCAACAATGTCACCATTGTTGTTCACGCTTTACGTCAAGGGCATAGAAAGACGACTGGAAAACAGCGAATTAGGTTTTGATTTATCCTACATGCGTAATGGACAAATGGTGCAACAGAAGATCCCTGGACTGATGTACGCAGACGACATTGTGCTACTAGCGGACAATAAAAAAGATTTACAGATACTTGCGAATATCTGTGGGAACGCAGCGACAAATCTAGGCCTTAAGTTTAGCACAGAGAAATCAGGGATTATGATCTTTAATGAGCACACGAGTAACTTCGTGGTGTCAATTCAACAGCAAGTAATACCCATAGTGAAGCAATATAAGTACCTCGGCGTACACATAAACGAAGGAAAGAATTACTCAAGCAACCACCAAGATAATCTGAAAATAAAGGGGAAGCGGAATGCAGCATTAATGAAACACAGAGCACTGTGGGGCCACAATAAGTATGAGGTGGTGCGTGGAATCTGGAAAGGAGTAATGGTGCCAGCGCTAACATTCGCAAATGCCATTATATGCTTAAAATCGGATATATTGGCGGGTTTGGAAGTTAACCAAAGATCAGTAGGCCGGTTGGCTTTGGGAGCACACGGTAATACGACAAATGAGGCAGTGCATGGAGACATGGGTTGGGCCTCTTTTGAAGTCAGAGAAGCACAAAGCAAAATTAGTTTTGAAGAAAGGCTCAGGAACATGGATGAAAATAAATGGGCGGCTAAAGTGCACAAGTATCTCTACATGAAAAGCGTGGACACAGAATGGAGGAAGAGGTCAAGGAAGTTGGCAACCAAGTACAGGATAATCGAAACTGTAAATAGACAACCAGGGGTCATCAGAAAGAAAGTGAGAGAAATAGAGACCGTGAATTGGATGCAAAGAATGGAAACGAAAAGGACAATGGAGATTTACAAGAATGAGAAGAAAGAAATTAGAAGGGAAAATCTGTACGATAACACAAAGGGCAGTGCCTTGCTATTTGAGGCTCGAGCCGGTTGCCTAAGGACGAAAACATATCGGAACAAATATTCGGAATTAGATGAGACATGTGTATGCTGCAGTAAAGATCCAGAGACCACTCAGCACATCCTAATGGAATGCGACGGGATCCACCCAGCGAGAACCGTAGGTAACGTGCAACTCCCAGAAGCGCTTGGGTTTAAAGTGGAAGGAAACATAAACAGATCAGCCGTAGAGATCAGCAAGAGACGATTAGAGTACTGGTGGAAAAAAAGTAGGGAAAAGATGGATGCGACCTGATCTCTTAAAATCATAGGCAGCGGTACAAGGTAAATTTTTGAAAAAGAAAAATAATGATAGGTATACAAAAATGCAAGATAAAGAACATGTATAGTATACCTGATTAAATCAAGCAGGCTAGGTGACTATTTGTCGCCGCCCCGTTTCAAAGGGGATGCCAATAGATCATCATCATCATCATCATGCACGGGCGTGCGAATGTAAATGCGCTGCCCGGTCAGCTTACGAACAACCATATTTGTTTGGCACTGAAGTTTCGTCAGTGTCGTATTTTCTGTTGAAGTGCGCATAAAGTAAATGTTAAACTTTTAATCTAAATTGCTAACTCGATATCGCATATAAAAGGCCGTAATATTTATTGACATCAAAGAGCAGTATCGCAGAGAAGGGAACGCGGCGGGTGGGAAGGATATAAAACTGCGACCATAGTCAGCGGTAGTTGCGCACAGCACGTGTGCAATGGCGGCCGCCATGTCAAGGCGAGGCGTCACGCGAGGTGTGCGTGCGTGTTAGTGAATTAACGATGTGTTTTTAAGGAACCCGTGGTGTTAGCGCCTGCGGAATCTCATTCGTGGAGTAGTATATTTGGATAGTTTTATCTATGGCTGCTGTTGTGACTTCAAAACAACCCAAGGCAACTGTGTTACCCCTGTCCTTCGCGGCTTTGTGGATCTATCAGCGTGCATCGATGTGCAGTGTTCTCCCCGGCGCCGATTTACCATTTCGAGGTAATTATACTTCTTGTTTATGCTTCTATAGTACAGAATGAGGTGTTTTCTTCTTTTTTTTATCCTGACGGTGGACGTAAGTACTTCTGAACAGTGCCGTCGGGCCGATTGCTGTGTGCGTTGCAGCAATGATCGACATGCCTGTTTCCGACAACGCTGTGCAAGATTTGTGTCTAGAGTTCTTTATATCTGCCTACTGTTTCGATGGAACACACATCTTATGTTGATTTTGTGTTCTTTATAATGGTCTTATCGTGTCGCGTGGCGTCATTTTTTATTATGATAAACATTTTGAGCTAGCATATATCACACTGTCCTAAAATTAGTTTGGTAATTGCGGAGCCACATTACTCTAATGTGGAAGCAAATATTGCCAGCTTAAACGTTTAGTGGTAGAACTAGCACCCCTGTTTCTAACTGCTTCTATATGTGTGTATTTTTGTGCCCAGGTTTTTTTAACCACTTCCTCAAAAGGACGCCCTTTGGTCGAAGTCAACGAAAAGCTCTCAATCAAGATTGCTGACCTGACGAAGATCTCGAAGGAGGAATCTGTAAAAATACATGCTGTGCTAATAAATGCTTTTAGCAATTTTACCTGTTTTTCGTTATGTATCTGGAACATTACAACATTTTCTTTCACTCCAATAGACCTATTACACTAATACACTAAGAGACCTACTAGACTGTATTAGTGTCGATAACCGAATAGGCTATTAGGGTTTGTATTAGAAATTTTGCTAGGGACTTAAGCAATAATAGCTGAACTGCCTTAGTTGTATGAAATCCATCAGCAGAATACACTTTTGATAGGCTTCTGCACGGGCCAGTTGCAATTGGGACCAACTGGGATCAGTTGTAATGGGCTCCAACTGGGACCAATTACAATGGGGACCAACTGGGACCAATTACAATGGGGACCAACTGGGACCAATTGCAACGGGGACCAACTGGGACCAGTTGCAACAGGGACCAACTGGGACCAGTTGCAACAGGGACCAACTGGGAATTGTTCCATAAACCAGTTTAACTGGAACCAGTTGCATTCCCAGTTGGAAATTTTCACCTGGGAAAGGATGCCATCAGGCCAGTGGCTCTTCAACAGAGAGAGAGAGAAATCACTTTTTTTTATTCTGCGATAAAAAAATGCATCAGTGCCCTGAGTCCAGGGCGTCGCTTGCGGCATGCTTCAGCATTAGGCCGATGAAGTCCCCAAGGAATCGTTGGTCGTGAAGGGTAGTTGCGGCGGTCAGCCACTCGGAGGAAGGGGTAGATGGGAGGGATGAAGGTTTGGGTAAGGGGGTAGTTTTGGATGGCATTGCCATAGGATATGTGATGTGTTAGGAGGATAGACACTACAGTGGCTACAGCGAGGGAGGTGGGCAATTGTTGTGCACGTTGCAATTCTTGACAACAACAGCTTCCAGCGATGAGCTGGTTGCGAGTAATCAGCAACTCATATGAACAATTCCCACCACAATTATTCATTTCAGGTGCTGCGAAGGATCGAACAATCCACCACCCGGCTCGCCATCGCGGCAGAGAGGATGGCAGCGGCTCAGGAGGGCATACTGGAGAAGGTGCGCTCCCTGGCACTAGTCGTAGCTGGCCACCTGCAACAAGAAAGGAGGAATTAATTTATTGTTTATTTTCACCTATTCAATTTTATTTTAGTCATTTATTGTTCTTTGAGTTTTATATCTTCACTTTCATTTTATGCACTTATTGTTGCTTCATTTTAAGTTTTACTGTTTAAGTTTCATTGTTGCCTTGTATGAGTAATGCAGGAGGATTTTTTGGACGAAAGGTGTAATGTGTGCACCCATTTTTGTATCGTAGTATTTTCCTCTTTCTATTTATACTAATCCAGCTGCAACGCCAGCGTGCTTTCTTTTATTTACACATTTCGAAGACACTGGAATCATTACAAGTAGTTGTCGATTTCTGTGTATGGGTTTTGTACTGTGATATTTATATTGCTTCACTATGTTTTGTAGCTTACTGCACTCATTATGAAGCGTTACCGCATAGTGTTTGCACTGTGATATTTTCATTTCGGCACAGTCATGCTAAGGTACAACTACAATGTGGTCTTTTTTCAGAGCACCAAACTAGTCACTCTGCAAGTTGCATAGTTTCACAAATGAAAATGGCCATCATCACTGCACCACGCCGGTGATTGGTTTCCTCTAGTTTTCGTTCCAAGTGAGCAAGAATAAGTTTTAAGTGTAACACGTTCTGGGTGCTGTGAGATTGCAGAGCTAATTATTCATGTTGTATGCAATTTATGTTTCATCACAGCTGGCAAGTGCACTCACCTTTCTACAATTATGATTCACCTGTTCTTTAGCATCACACTGCAATTGCTGTCGAAAAATGAATGCTTCTGGTCAGTGACTCATAACACTGAGAAGGGAATGGACATACATGTCAAAGTCATACTTTCTTGCAAGGTCACTTAAATGTAACTGCAAGTTTTATTTGCCGTGGTGAATACGAATTGTGTGATGCTCATGTTGCAATGTTCTCACATGCTTTGCTACGTGTAGCATGCTGTATGTACAAGGTTCATGATGTACAGAGGTCAACACTCATGTCTAGAACACACTTGCGAGGGCCAAAGCAGCCACCTAAGCTTAAGCCGACCACCAGGTCGATAAAAATCAATGGGAACTGTACATTTAGTCACGCAAGCTCACATACAGCAGATTTTATGCCACATGTCGTCATCAGATTCGCCAGCGCAGTCCTGCAAACATGATTTGCGCGTTCTAGAGATGTGTGTTGGCCTCTGTACTTGTCGTCATAGCATGTAATAAAGTTGACCTTTGTATTTTTTGTGCTTTCACGTTAATTTACGTCTACCCATTTAGACATGATGTGACGAGTATAATGTCACAACACTCAGTGCTAGATTTTTTCTTTTGTGGTTGAATCCGCATTCATTACGCTTTACTTGCTTGCCTCGTCTGCGTATTCATGCTTGCATGGAAGTTTTCATACACCTAGCACAAGAGGTGGCTAGCAAGCATATTGCATCGTTCCTACTAATGTACACCGAGCGCCCGAATGCACAGGATGTGGCGGTTGCGATCATTCTGGTGTTTTATGAAAATTATGCAAACCTGTGCAAGAGTCTCCGAGGTTTATGCAAACCTTGGAGCCTCTTGCACAGTGAAGAGGGTACAATTGTTTCCGAGTCCACGGCTGTGGCATTGTTTTTGAAGGATTTTTGTATAACTTTACTTCGTTTGTGTTTAAATTATCATAATCTGTCGGATGTTTTGATTTGGAAACATTGACCATCCGTATGGAGGGGTACTTGATGTGTATACAAGTTCTTTAATGTATTTTCCACTGTACAAATACAGCCTTGTGATAGCCTAGGGGCATTGCAATTTGTATAAATAAATTATGTATGTGTTATGAAAGCTCACCATTCCTGTGACATCAATATTCCTGTGACTATCAACAAAGTTGTTACCAACTAAAGTGCTCTGCCCTAGTTAGGGGTACACATTACGAATACTTACCAAGCAGAGACTCGCCAGGCTGCAGTTGTGCGGCGAGGCGCGTACACAGTGGATTATGCTGCCACATCCAAGAGTCATGGCCCGAATCAGGGAGCCGGAGGTCCACAACAAGGATGCAAAGTTCCGAGTTGCACACCTGCAATGAGGAGCAATACAAAATAGCGCTGCAGATATGCTCAAAATCCCTTTTTGCCATTCATATGCAGAAAACAATACATACATTTACGCTGGTATAAGCAGCTACACTGTTTCACTCATAGGCGTGCACAGGGTTTCGCATTTGGGGCCCTTTGTGCGCACGCCTATGGTTTGCACTAAGTGATCGCTAAATGAAAACTTGGGGCACGAAATTGCGCAAGAACACCCATACACGCCAAATCCAGCCCATGCAATGGTTGTAAGTACTTCCCTGTTCAAAATGCTTCCATCGTATCTTCCCTATAGTGTATCGATTTTTGCTACGACTGCTGCCCATGTTCCTAAATACCTCCAAAATGCACAACTCCATTGTGTATGCACGCCAGAACGAAAACACAATTTTGGTACGGCAAACGGCTCATGCACAGAAACACATGGCACTCATCATTACCGCTGACATGTCAGACTTCAACGAGCTCGTACACAGTTCCCCGCATGTCCTCTTTTAATCGTTACATTACTAGTTATGCCAGCTTGGGCATTAAACTGAACAATTGCTACTATGGGCGAGTAAAAATGGCGACTACAGTTTGAAGTAAAACATTCCAACGGTACTTACGACTATGACGTTGAGGGCGTAATAACCCTTTCTCGACATGAAGCTCGCCGTGTCGGCCGGGCTGAGTCCCTCTGGCTTCATAACGGCGATCAACGTGCCGTCGACGCACGCTAGCACGCCTGGAATGGCACCGCGTCGCGCAAACGCCGCCTTTGCCTCATCCTTGGCAGCCGGTGTCAATGAAAAGTCCACCAACTTTCTCCGGGCAGACACGGAAATGATGGCCTCCGTCACCTCCTGGATGGTGTTGCTCGCGGCCGGCTGCGCCATGCCTATTTGCTCCTCGCGACCAACGCTCCTCCGGAAGCTTCCAGTGCCGAAAAATCGCAGCGCGCACAACACCTTCCTTTCTGTGGAAAGGCCACTGGCTCGCTGGCATCCAATGATGGAGTCAAGCTCGTCGCACAAGCGACGCACTGTTCGTTTGGACAGACGAAAATATTGCCGGATCTCTTCCTCCGTCAACTCTTTAAATGCATCATCTACCTCGGGTCATCGTCTCTGCGCGACTGCAGCAGCCGCACAGGCGACACGAAAAGACACGGCAGAGAAAGAAAACGCCATTTTCTCCAACTGTTGGGATTCCCGATTTGGATTGAACCGAATACGAAAGAGGCTAACTGTCCCAAGCGCTTACGTTTTAATCCAATCCAAGTCGTCTGGTAGCCGTTCTAATCCGTTCTATCAAAACGGACGGACTCGGCAACCGTTCCGTTGCGTTCGTCCGTTAGCAGACGACACGGAATGATTGACAGCAGCAAGACGTCACGGTTCACGTCACAATTGACGTCATGGCGTTCGTCACGATTCAAATTGACCAATCGTGTGCGGCTCGATGGAACGGAACGCCTCCGTTCCATTTTGGAACGCGTACAAAATCGCACCCTAGGAGATATGAACGCACACATAGAAGACATGGACGGGTACACAGACTCAACAGGCAACATGATGCTGGATATGTGTGAAATCCATGACTTAGTTGTATGCAACAGTACTGAGAAGTGTGAAGGGCACATAACATGGGAGGTAGGGAGCCTGCAGTCGACGATAGATTATGCACTAATGTCACATAGGATGCACGATAGGCTAAATGTAATGAGCATAGATGAATATGGCTCCAGAAGTCTAGGTAGTGATCACAAACGTATTAAGGTGAGTTTTAGAAGGGAAATGAAAGTAGGTAGGAGGCAAGATGAACAACCAGGTGGGATATTTTACTCGGAAAAGCAGCTTGAAATAGCAACCCAGCAAATTGAGGAAGTAATTTCAGAGGATACAAAAACAGAATGGACATATACAAATTTAACAGAAATATTTGAGCTAGAGCCTACTAAGGTAAGAGTCAGGCCAAAAGGGAACAGAAAACGTAAACCCAAGAGCTGGTGGGATGAGGAGGTTAAGAACGCCATAGAGAAATGTCAGGAAGCATCCAGGGAACACAGATACTCAAAGCAGAAGGGTGAACCAGAGGCTGATTTAGACAGAAAATGGAATAACTTCTTAAACTGTAGAAGAGAAGCATCCCATTTGATCAATGAGAAGATTAGAAGAAAGGGGACCCAATGGTTGTCAGAAGTAAACAAAAAGGATAGAAAAGCAACGAAGAAATTTTGGAAACATCTCAACTCCTTGAGTAATAAGACTAGCCTAGAGCAGAGGTTTATAGTTACAGCTCAAGGTGTTCGGCTAGAAGGAGATGAGGCAATGAAACATATAGAACAGTGATGACAGAAAAATTTAAAGAAAGAAACGTAGCATGTGCTTAATCTGGTGAGGATAGACTGGTTAGTGCAGTGGCTCCACTTGAACAAAGCGAGTGGCAAAGGGCAGAGAAGAGGGTTCCTAGTAGCACGTCGACAGGTCCTGATGGCATCCCAATTATGTTGATAAAGACATTGGGCCCAAAATCTAAGAAAGCATTAAGAGAAGCAGTGAGCAAAATGATAATGGACGGCAGTGGCGCACCGACGGGGGGGGATTCGGTGGTTGTAACCCCCCCTGAGGCCGACTTAACCCCCCCTATTGTTTAACCCCATTTCTTTCCTTACGCATTTGAGTACTGCAACTAAGATGTAAGACGCGCAATCGTCTGCACACTCGCAAAAAGCGAATTTTTTTTTACAATTTCCCGTTAAGAAATCGAAATTAGTGCTGTTTAGATGGTATCGGCAAACTGTCAACCCCCCCCTGGCAGAGATCCTGGGTGCGCTACTGATGGACGGTAAAGCCCCAACGGGTGGAGACTGAGCAGGATGAGCATGATATATAAGGGAAAGGGGGACAAAGCCGACATAAACAACTACCGTCCCATAACAGTGACGTCAGTGGTTTACAGGGTGGTGATGCAGATTATAAAGGACAGACTGCAGGCATGGGTGGAGAGCGAGGAGGTGCTGGGGGAGCTACAAAATGGGTTCCGAAAACAAAGAAGGTTAGAAGATAATCTGTTCTCATTGACGTAGTGTATTGAAATAGCAGAAAAGGAACACAGGCCCCTATGGCTTGCCTTTCTGGATATCAAGGGAGCCTATGACAGTGTAATCCAAAAGGATTTGTGGGACATACTGGGCACTCTAGATGTGGAAGATGGAGTAAGAAATCTTTTAAAAGATATCTATAAAAGTAACAAGGTGCTTATAAAATGGGAAACAAGGTATCTGGGCCTATAGAGATACAGCAGGGGCTTAGGCAGGGGTGCCCTCTGTCACCTCTGTTGTTCATGCTGTATTTACAAGGATTAGAGAAAAAATTAGAGAGGAGCGGACTTGGCTTCAACCTTTCCTATTTCAAGCAAGGAGAATGGATTAAACAGTCATTACCAGGACTGATGTATGCGGATGACATTGTACTTATGGCTGACAGCAAGGAAGACTTGCAGAGATTAATGGACATCTGTGGTAAAGAGGGAGATAGCTTAGGTTTGAAGTTTAGTAAAGAAAAATCGGCAGTCATGACTTTTAATGATAATCAGGGCAGCGAGCATAGGATACAGGAGGTTATGCTGGAGGTGGTGGATAAGTACAAATATCTTGGAGTGTGGATAAACAATGGGGCTGAGTACCTAACGGAACATGAAAAATATGTGACGGCTAAAGGTAGCAGAAATGCAGCTGTGATGAAAAATAGGGCACTGTGGAATTACAATAGGTACGAAGTGGTGAGAGGGATTTGGAAAAGGGGTGATGGTCCCTAGTTTGACTTTCGGCAATGCGGTCCTGTGCATGAGATCAGAGGTTCGAGCAAGGTTGGAAGTTAAGCAGCGAGAGGTAGGTAGACTGGCTCTGGGAGCACACGGAAATACACCAAATCAGGGGGTACAGGGTAACATGGGATGGACGTCATTCGAGGGCAGGGAAGCCAGCAGCAAGTGAGGAGCGATTGAGAGAACTGGCAGAAAAGCGGTGGGCAAGGAGAGATTTCAGTTATTTGTACATGAGGAATGTTGATACAAAATGGAGGAAGCTGACCAGAAAACTGTCAATCAAATACTTGGACTGCAGGAGGGGTGCAAACCAGGAAACAGCGGTTAAGAAAAAGGTTAAGGAAACAGAGAGGGGTCTGTGGAAAACAGGGATGCAGATGAAATCAGCACTGGGAACATACCGAACTTTCAAGCAAGAAATTGCCAAAGAAAATATCTACAATAATTCTAGGGGAAGCTCTTTGTTGTTTGAAGCCAGGACGGGAGTATTGTGGACTAAGATGTACCGAGTCACGTACCAAGGTATAGACACGCTGTGCTGTGCGTGTGGAGAAGAAGAGGAAACAGCTGAACACCTCATACTTTTCTGTAAAGGGCTTAACCCTACAGTGCAAGGCAACGGGGCTGATTTTTTCAAAGCATTGGGGTTTAGGGACAGTGAAGGCAAACTAGACGTTAAGCGGGTAGAAATAACCAAACAGAGGTTATCTGATTGGTGGATAAAATCAAGGCAGGGGTAAAATTTCACCCACCACAAAGTACAAAATATGTTAATAGTCATGGCTAGGTGGCGTATGCCACCGCCGGGTTTAAAGGGTTCAGCCTCATCCATCCATCCATCCATCCATCCATCCATCCATCCATCCATCCATCCATCCATCCATCCAAAAAGCGCTCTCAATCCGAAACTGGGTAGTACCAAGCTCGGTCGTCTGCTTTGGGAAGCACGTTTACAATATGGACCCGCCACTTTCGGTTGTGTTGTACCACGGCTTGCAGCGAATATCGGGCGCCGAAGATTTTTCCATGGGTGGCATTCTGCGTAAAGGCAAGAAATTATGCAACGCCGAATACGTGTACACTGTTCAAGAAATAAGCGGCGAAGTTTTAGCGCATTGTCAATCGCAAGTGAAGCGAGTCAAGCACGTGCGAAGTTGAACTCCAGGTAAGGTTTGCATGCTGCTAGATTCAAGCGCACAAACGCGAGGAAATGCTTTCTATAAATGAATTCACAGCAGCGATAATCAGACATGTGTACGGAACTGCTCGAGCGCAAGACGGTACGCGCCGCGACGGCAGCGGTCTTTCAGCATGCCGCGGTGTACGAACTGCTCGAGCTCACGATCATACGCGCGACAGCAGCAGTCGTTCGACATGCCGCGAAACGGCGGGTCTCCTGCAATCTTCGTTGACTGCATGCCGCTAGACAAGTAATTATGCCTGCGCTGTAGTAGCGGCCATCTGTCCCTCTAGCAATTGATAAATGACTGATGCCATGCATATAAGCTCGCAGTAACGTATGTGCGTGCAAATCGCGCTGCAGCGCGAGCTCGTGCGCTGCTCGCTTGATGTAGCTCTTAATGACAGCGCTCGAACACCGATGTGCTGTAATCAATACTACCTTGCTGTGCTGCCTCAACGTGCTGGCTTGAGGTCAAGGATGAGCACATTCAACTCTCTAGCCTGTGCTGCTCGTAGTGGTGTAGTGCATTGTCACCGAATCAGCCCGACCATTTGTGGTCATTTGCACACACCTGGTCACTTCATCACTTCGCACCGGTCGAATTGTTAATTGTCGCTGTGGCCGGGTCTCGAATCGTGAATGTCTTTTGCTTCCAGCATTACGTCCCATGGCACACGGAGAGTCCGTTTTCGTATAACTATAGGCTGCGGCCAGCTCGCAGCCTGGTTGCCATGGTCTGTAAGAAGTTACGAGCCTTTTCGCACTCGAAACAGGGCCGAAAAAAGTGCGAATCGACGGAAAACGCGGGCTAGAAACGTGCTTCGCCACAGCCAAGGCTCATATAGTATCCAAGCTGGTACTACCCAGATGACGTTTTTCGCCGCCACCAGGCGCCGCTACTATACCTCAAACTCCAGCGCAAGACACCTATAGTAATTTGAGTGAATGCGTCAATAACGCGCTTGAGACGCCGTCGCGCGTGCAAGCCGACGCGTTCCATCGCCGATGGCTAGCGCTGTTCGGCCCCGCCAAGTGGCGGACAATGCAACTACGGCTGTCACATTCGCTCCCACTGCAACGCGCCCGATGCGGCCTGCTTGGGACTCCGTCGCGCGTGCAAGCCGACGCGTTCCATCGCCGGCGGCATCATCGCGACCCGAAACAGCTATTGGAATGAGCCCATAACAGGTTACGCTGTAAAACCTTGTCCTTACTCTCCAGATGGTCGCAGACGACTGAGCGACCGCACCTGCGTAAGCTAACTTCCCCCTAAACCAATCCCAACTGGTCTTAGCGCGCTGCGACGTATAGTCGCTTCACAATATAATCACTGACATTACTTTTCGGACAAACCCTGTATATGAACACTTCAGCAAGTGATCTCTTTCATCAAGCAGGTTGGTCGCGGAACCGATGACAGCCAATGAGGCAACCGATGACACCCCAAGGGGCAACTATAAGATGATCAGGCGCGAAGGCACTCGCGCGGACATCGGCGTGTTTGGCAAAAGGGACGACCCCTCGTTCATTCGACGCCACCGACGGGACGAGTAAGGCACCGCCGGCGCCAGGAGGTCGAGGTGTTCAAGAGAAAAAATAACTACGGCAACTTCACAACACCACACCCCGACGGAATACAACTAAGCTTGTGAGCGAGCTAGCTTTACTTCCACATGGCTGATATCACTGGTACTCGCGAAAAATACTTTTGAAGAATGCTAGTGGCCATATTTTTTTGCGACAGGGCCGTCCCACAGTCAGCAAGGGGGCGATGCGGACATCCGGACATCCCCACTGGATCCGCGCCTGCTGGCAGTGGGATCGGGGAACAGGGCATCGCGCACTATCGTGCACGCGTTGACTGGAATTGCCTAAGTTTGGGCACGTTGAAAGTACGCTGCACCGGTGAACAACATGCAAGCATCGTTCTGTTCTCCGCATCACCCTGCGTGATTAAAACGCGGTGCTTGCGCATTGCGCCTGTATACTATTTGGTACAAACTTCGTAGTGGAAAGCTCGAAGTAGGAGACAAAGAAAGCCTCGCTTGAAAAGTGGTTTCCCATCCTTCCTTTTCTGGGAAGGATGGGAAACTGAGCTGCTTACATGGCTGCCGCGGCTGCTGCTGGGAAGACTGTCTTGCACGCCACGTCGGGCGGTGGTTCAGAGCATGTATATAGGCTCCGTTCAGTGAACAGAGGGTGCTACAACCGAATACGGACGGATGGATGAGGCTGAACCCTTTAAATCGGGCGGTGGCATACGCCACCTAGCCGTGACTATAACATATTTTGTACTTTGTGGTGGGTGAAATTTCACCCCTGCCTTGATTTTAGCCACCAATCAGATAACCTCCGTTTGGTTATTTCTACCCGCTTAAAGTCTATTTTGCCTCCACTGCCCCAATGCTTTGAAAAAATCAGCCCCGTTGTTTTGCACTGTAGGGTTAAGCCCCTTACAGAAAAGTACGAGGTGTTCAGCCATTTCCTCTTCCTCTCCACATGCACCGCACAACGTGTCTATACCTTGGTACTTGACTCGGTACATCTTAGTCCGCAATACTCCCGTCCTGTCTTCAAACAACGAAGAGCGTCCCCTAGAATTATCATAGATATTTTCTTTGGCAATTTCGTGCTTGAAAGTTCTGTATGTTTCCAGTGCTGATTTCGTCTGCATCCCTGTTTTCCACAGACCCCTCTCTGTTTCCTTAACCTTTTTCTTAACCGCTGTTTCCTGGTTTGCACCCCTCCTGCAGTCCAAGTATTTGATTGACAGTTTTCTGGTCAGCTTCCTGCAATTTGTATCAACATTCCTCATGTACAAATAACTGAAAACTCTCCTTGCCCACCGCTTTTCTGCCATTTCTCTCAATCGCTCCTCAAATTCTATCTTGCTGATGGTTTCCCTGCCCTCGAAAGACGTCCATCCCATGTCACCCTTTACCCCCTGATTTGGTGTATTTCCGTGTGCTCCCAAAGCAAGCCTACGTACCCCTTGCTGCTTAACTTCCAACCTTGCTTGAACCTCTGGTCTCATGCAGAGGACCGCATTACCGAAAGTCAAACTAGGGACCATCACCCCTTTCCAAATCCCTCTCACCACTTCGTACCTATTGTAATTCCACAGTGCCCTATTTTTCATCACAGCTGCATTCCTGCTACCTTTAGTCGTTACATATTTTTCATGTTCCGTTAGGTACTCAGCCCCATTGTTTATCCACACTCCAAGATATTTGTACTTATCCACCAGCTCCAGCGTAACCTCCTGTATCCTATGCTCGCTGCCCTGATTATCATTAAAAATCATGACTTCCGATTTTTCTTTACTAAACTTCAAACCTAAACTATCTCCCTCTTTACCACAGATGTCCATTAATCCCTGCAAGTCTTCCTTGCTGTCAGCCATAAGTACAATGTCATCCGCATACATCAGTCCTGGTAATGACTGTTTAATCCATCCTCCTTGCTTGAAATAGGAAAGGTTGAAGCCAAGTCCGCTCCTCTCTCATTTTTTCTGTAATCCTTGTAAATACAGTATGAACAACAGAGGTGACAGAGGGCACCCCTGCCTAAGCCCCTGCTGTATCTCTATAGGCCCAGATACCTTGTTTTCCCATTTTATAAGCACCTTGTTACTTTTATAGATATCTTTTAAAAGATTTCTTACTCCATCTTCCACCTCTAGAGTGCCCAGTATGTCCCACAAATCCTTTTGGATTACACTGTCATAGGCTCCCTTGATATCCAGAAAGGCAAGCCATAGGGGCCTGTGTTCCTTTTCTGCTATTTCAATACACTGTGTCAATGAGAACAGATTATCTTCTAACCTTCTTTGTTTTCGGAACCCATTTTGTAGCTCCCCCAGCACCTCCTCGCTCTCCACCCATGCCTGCAGTCTGTCCTTTATAATCTGCATCACCACCCTGTAAACCACTGACGTCACTGTTATGGGACGGTAGTTGTTTATGTCGGCTTTGGCTCCCTTTCCCTTGTATATCATGCTCATCCTGCTCAGTCTCCACCCGTCGGGGCTTTACCTTCCGTTATCGTTTTGCTCACTGCCTCTCTTAATGCTTTCTTAGATGTTGGGCCCAATGTCTTTATCAACATAATTGGGATGCCATCAGGACCTGTCGACGTGCTACTAGGAACCCTCTTCTCTGCCCTTTGCCACTCGCTTTGTTCAAGTGGAGCCACTGCACTAACCAGTCTATCCTCACCAGATTAAGCACATGCTACGTTTCTTTCTTTAAATTTTTCTGTCATCACTGTTCTATATGTTTCATTGCCTCATCTCCTTCTAGCCGAACACCTTGAGCTGTAACTATAAACCTCTGCTCTAGGCTAGTCTTATTACTCAAGGAGTTGAGATGTTTCCAAAATTTCTTCGTTGCTTTTCTATCCTTTTTGTTTACTTCTGACAACCATTGGGTCCCCTTTCTTCTAATCTTCTCATTGATCAAATGGGATGCTTCTCTTCTACAGTTTAAGAAGTTATTCCATTTTCTGTCTAAATCAGCCTCTGGTTCACCCTTCTGCGTTGAGTATCTGTGTTCCCTGGATGCTTCCTGACATTTCTCTATGGCGTTCTTAACCTCCTCATCCCACCAGCTCTTGGGTTTACGTCTTCTGTTCCATTTGGGCCTCACTAGCACCTTAGCAAGCTCTAGCTCAAATAGCCCTGTTAAATTTGCATATGTCCATTCTGTTTTAGCATCCTCTGAGATTACTTCCTCAATTTGTTGGGTTGCTATTTCCAACTGCTTTTCCGAGTGAAATATTCCACGGCAATTCCATTGCACGGCAAATATTCCATTGCACGGCAAAAGGCCGCGCCGCGCCAATGGTGGTAGGAATGTGAAACACTGAGCCGGCTGCTCCGACCCCCGCAGCAGCTACTGAACGTGTGCCAACGCGCGTGTGATGTTCAAAATATTGCGTGTGTTGTTTTGCGGCTTTAAGCCAATAAGCTGTATTGAAAATTACTGTGATGCGCCTATACTCGACAAAGGAGAGAAGCTGTATGTGGTGGGCCACGTTTACGACATGAAGGAGACCAACGGCACCGACTTGAGGGCGCGAAGTGTCACTCGCAGCATGGGAAACAAGTGTACGACGTTTCCTTGCTATCGTGCTTTTTGCGCCGTTCACGAAGTGTTTGGAGCAGATCCTGCTCGTCTGCTTCGGCATCCACGGCGAGCCGTCCTTCTCGCTGAAGAAAACAAGAGGAGCATGGTTGCGAATACTACGCAGTTCATACTGACGACACAGCACCCTATGCATGCGGCCGCAAGCAACAGCGCCCATGCAGTAACCGAATGACTTCTTCACGAGACAGTAAACGAGGCAAACACGCCACAAAGCGCTGACAAGAGCGAGCAGTCTCACGGCAGGCGCCACTTGGTGAAGGCATTTGAAGTTTAGATGTTACACGCACCACCACTACCCCCAAAATCAACGCAAACAGAGTTTCCTTACTTCGCTGAAAGTATCACAGAAAAACGCAATTGAACAGTTAATTACCGGACTACACGCATGCAAGCAAATCAACAAAGATTCGCATGCACCCTACAAGAGCATTTCAGGCACAAATTCGTGCGTAAAATTTCGCGCTACGCAAGCTTGCTGTGCAAAACGTGCTCCATATACTTCCAACCGCGCTAAGCACACAAATACAGTTGCAGAACCTCAAGCAGCTAGACCTGGCTAGACCTTAAAGCATATAGTTACAATGACACTAGGAAAACGCTGTTTTCACAATGAGTTAACTCTTCGAACAGCAACAATCCATCTTTTCCGTTGTAAGGACTGTGTGGCGGAGACAACCACCGCAAGGCCGAGAGATGGCGCCACCGGACAGAGCGACATCATCATCACCGATACGGAGCCGAGAGATGGCGCCACTGGACGGAGCGACATCGTGAGGATGGAGAAGGAGTCGTGGGAGGCGGAGGAGAGTGAATAAAGGGTTGTACTTGTTCGAGACGCGGTGTGCACGCTTCCTCCCTGACAAGTGGGGGCTCGTCCGGGATTGGAAATGGATAGCGTGAATGTTCCGGAGGAAGTAGTGCAGTACCTCGTCAACCAGACAGACGGATCGCCCATCCAGCGGGAACAGGTCGCCTCCCTGCTGCGGCAACGAGTGATGACCGCCGCCGTGACTACCGCGCCGGTAGGCCTAGGGCTGCCGGTGGCTGTGTCGCAGCCGCCTGCCATGACTTGCATGCCATACGGGACATCAGAGCCGCCGAAGTTCACGGGATTCAACGACCTACAGTCGCCGGAGGTGTTCCTCGAACGTTTGGAGAACTTTTGCCTCGTGTCTGGTATCAACTCAGCCAGAAGGCTTAGTAACGTGGTGCCGGCCGCCTTGGAGGGCAGCGCTAAGCTGTGGTGGCGCTTTGTCGGCGTTTTCGCCACGTGGGAAGAGTTCACACAAGCGTTCTGCGCGGAGTTCGCTTCAATCGACTCGAAGCGCTGCCTGAAGGAAGAGCTTCAACAACGCACCCAGCACCCAGAGGAGAACCTGAAGGAGTTCATTTATGTCATATCGGCATACTATGACCGCATCGGTGAAACCATACCGGAAGAGGAAAAAGTCCAGCGGGTTCTCCGCCAAATGCACCCGCAGCTACAAGACCTCGCAGAAGGGTCAACCTTTACCACTCTGAGGGAGCTCGCGACGGAGGCGGACGGATTGATGGAAAGAGCGTGGCGGCGATGGCAGTACAAACCGCCGCCACCACCAACAAATCAGGTCGCAAAGGATTTGGCATTTCAACCACACAGGGCAGTCGCTAACGCTCTCGGACCGCGGCCCATGTCGGCGGCTGCCACCGTGGGCACCACTACGTCAGCCACAATGTCTCCGCCGTACCACTGGCCACTACACCCCGCGGTGGTCCAACCGTCCTATCTTCGTGATAGAATTCATCCCGCCCCCACCCTCCCTACGCTGACGCAGCCGATCGCCTACACTTCGCAACCGGCCGCTCGTTGGCAGCAGCCCAACACACGACAAGTCCACTGCCAGCGCTGCGGAGGGATCGGCCATGTTGCCCGCCAATGCGCCACGGGTAGGCAAAATGCGCCGCCCAGGTGTTTTCAGTGCCATCAACTGGGGCACGTGCGGGCCGAATGCCCAGAGAATCAGTACTCGGAAAACATCCATTGGTAGATGCTACGCCGGCGGGCATCTACGACAGCGCGCTCCATGTTGCGGCCACTGCTGGCAGAAAGGAACCCCTTCTCGACATCCGCATCGGAGCAACGACATTCCAGGCCCTCGTGGACATGGGATCCAGCGTCAGCCTTCTGGGACAACAAGCGATGGCGGCCGCTGAAGCCACAGGAGCCAGTCACAAAAGAGAGGCACGCACGCTCCGCCTGGCCACAGGCTGGTCTCAATCTACGTCCTCGCTCCGATGCAAAATCCACGGGCGGCAGGCTCCCGCCGCCAGCAGTTCCTGTGTGTGCCTGACCTCTGTAAGGACATTGTACTCGGGAGGGATTTCCTGACAGTGACTGGAATATCGCTCCATATTGCACTGGGAGGTTGGACAATTGGGACGGAACCGCAGTGCATAGTACCCTTCGTCAAAGGAGAGCAGCAGGTTAAGGGGGAGCTAGAATCATATGACCTGCAAGCAATCTTTACCGAGCAACCAATCTTCGCTGAGCAACCTGAGCCTATGGTCAGCTCTGAGGTCTCAACCGCCAATGACCCTGCTAGCTTTGCGGCTAAGATGAATGTTGATCCACGTCTGGTGCAGGTGCTCGACACTTTCAGCCCAATTATTACAACTACCCCCGGGCGCACGACAATTGCTGAACATCGAATTGACACTGGGGACAGCCTACCTGTACGTTGCAAGCTTCGCCCCGTCAATGCCAAAAAACAGGCCATTATGGATAATTGCATCCATGACCTCCTAGAACAGGAGCTCATACGCCCGAGTACCAGTCAGTGGACGAGTGCTCCTGTTTTGGTTGCAAAAAAGTCTGGTGGCTTCCGCCTCGCCATTGATTATCGGCCACTGAATAGCCGAACAAGGGTGCCTGTTTACCCTATGCCCAGGACCGACTGGCTGTTGGCACAGCTGGGTCAGGCACAATGGTTTTCAAGTTTTGATCTGTCACAAGGCTTTTTCCAAATCCCAGTGTGCCAACAGGATATCCCTAAAACTGCATTTATCTGCCACCAGGGCACCTTTGAATTCACTAGGATGCCCTTCGGAGTGGCAGGTGGGCCAGCAACCTTCCAAACGTTGATGGACAGAGTTTTGGATGGTATAAATCATAAATTCGCAATGGCACTCCTCGATGACGTCCTGGTGTATTCAGACACTCTGGACAACCACGTGGAACACATCCAATGTGTACTCGAGCGCATCAGAGCCGCAGGCCTCACCATCAACCCAGACAAAATCCAACTCTGCCACCACTCGCTCAGGTTCCTTGGACATATTATTTCACCTGGGCAGTGTAGACCTGACAAAGACAAAGTGCTTGCTGTGTTGCACTACCCTCGACCAGCAACAGTCAAACAACTGCAAGCTTTCCTTGGCCTGGCGGGGTATTATCGAAGCTTCATACCTCGATTTTCGCTCACAGCCCACCTCCTCACCAGCCTTTTGAAGAAAGATGCACCCTGGCAGTGGACCAACCAGCAAGAGTGCACATTCCAGAGTCTGAAGCAGTCCTTGGCCAATGATGCCGTGGTGAACCTGCCTGACCTCAACCAGCCCTTTGTGGTGGAAACAGATGCCAGTGGTATTGGAATAGCTGCTGTGCTACTCCAGGCAAGCCCCGAGGAACTCAGACCTGTGTCATTCATAAGCAGGGTCCTCACGGAGGCAGAAAAACAGTACACTGTTCAGGAATGGGAGTGCCTGGCAGTGGTCAGGCAGTCGATAAATTCAGACCTTACCTCGAATTCACGGAATTCGAAATCCATTGTGACCATTCTTCTCTCTCATGGATGTTTCAAACAAATCAAGCCTCACCTAGAGTCAAGCGGTGGGTCCTTGGGCTGCAAGGCCTTAACTGCAAGATCAAACACAGGAGAGGACTTGCCAACATTCCAGCAGATGCCCTTAGCAGAGCCCCCTTGAACTGTCCAGACAACCCAAGCCAGACTCTAACCGAAATTCTGTTCCCGATTACCGTTCAAGAGCCTGAGCAACACATTACGTTCGAGAGAGTTGCCCCCCTGTCTGTGACAGACGATGTGACTCTCCTCAACGATATAGAATGCCTGATTGAGGAGCAAGGTCGTGATCCACTGTTCGCCCAGCTGAAAAGCGTCATGCAAGGTACAACGCTCCCAGAGAACGACCCACAATCACGCCTAATTAGGGACTTGGCTGCTTCGACAGAACTGGAGTCTACTGGGTTGCTCGTTCAGCACAGAGGGAACCAAAAGGTGCCTTGGCTACCAGAGTGCTTGCGGACTCTGGTGCTGAAAATGGCGCATGACCACCCCACGAGTGCACATGCGGGTTTTTTCAAGACATTGCAGCGGGTCTCTTCTCGTTTCGTATGGCTGGGTATGCGAGCAGATGTATCTAAATATGTCAGATGCTGCAAAGTTTGCCAGCGCTCCAAGGCAAATCGCCAAAAGCCAGGGGGCCTTATGAGCAGCCAGTGGACCACTGCACCGATGGAGGAACTTAGTGTAGATGTCATTGGACCGTTACCACTCACACCACGGCGCCACCAGTACCTGCTGGTGGTGGTTGACAAGTTCACAAAGTTCATTGAATTGTTTCCTCTAAGAGCAGCTACCAGCCAAAACATTGTTGATTGTATGCGGCAAGTCTTCTGTCGGCATGGAGTACCAGTAGCAATTTCCAGCGACAACGGGCGCCCATTTGTCAGTACGCTTTGGAAGAGCCTCCTGAAGCAATGGGGCATAAAAGACCGTCATACCGTGCCTTACTGCTCCGCCGGACAGATGGTAGAACGTCATAACGGTACAGTTAAGGAATGCCTCCGGGCCTACTGCACAAACCACAGGGAGTGGGACTCTCACATCCCCGAAATTGCCTTTGCTCTCCGCACTGCAGAGAGTGTTGTGACAGGCTACACGCCTGCCTTCCTCTGTTATGGTCGAGAGCTGCGCACTCCATGGGAACCACCTGGCACCAAGGACAACGTTGAACCGCCTGCCACGGCTTACCATGCCTTTTCCGAAGAAGTCCGCCAGTGCCTTGCCCAGGCCTTTGAATTTACTCACGGACAGCAAACTGCCGCTCAGGCAAAACAAAAGACATATTACGACCACCACAGGCGGCCAGTTACCCTGAAACCAGGCGATCTTGTTCTCCTGGACAGCCATACTTTAAGTAATGCAGCAACAGGCGTATCATCGAAGCTCGCACCAAGACGTTCAGGTCCCTATAGGATTACAAGGAATGTCGGTGCTAACAACTTCATGCTGACAGACCCAACGACAGGGCGCCGTCGCGGGATAGCCCATGCTGACCAGCTGACCGCGTATTATGAACCTCGACTGGACATGCTCTTGTTGCTGTTCGAAGAGTTAACTCTTCGAACAGCAACAATCCATCTTTTCCGTTGTAAGGACTGTGTGGCGGAGACAACCACCGCAAGGCCGAGAGATGGCGCCACTGGACAGAGCGACATCATCATCACCGATACGGAGCCGAGAGATGGCGCCACTGGACGGAGCGACATCGTGAGGATGGAGGAGGAGTCGTGGGAGGCGGAGGAGAGTGAATAAAGGGTTGTACTTGTTCGAGACGCGGTGTGCGCGCTTCCTCCCTGACACCGTCGTTCTTGCTCCCACGGGCGGCCTAATCGGTACAATTTCATGCCAGGCTGGCCTTCGTGGCTGTGGCAGTCTTTTACACAGCAGTACCGGCACTTGTTCCTCTTCCGTACGCTTTCAGTCGATGGATTCGAATTAGTCGAGCTGAAGGATGACATTGTCTCAACGCCAGGAAAGACCGAACAGCACCATCGACGCCGCGCCTACGAATCGACCCCGCGCGCTTTGGCCGTCTCATTATTGTTGGCGGCGCTGCGACAGATGGCGCAGCAATCGCAGCAAACTTCACTGAGCCGAGTCTATACATGGAAGGAGCGTGGCAGGAGGAAAGGCGACACGAGAAACTTGCTTGGACCTGTCCAACGCGTCGCATGTGTACAGTGCCCTCTGGAGCTCCTTGGGCGTCGCCACATTAGCCTCTTGACAGCTGTAACTACTATCCTTGAACATCCCCCCCCCCCCACCCCCACCTCTGGCAAAGGCATTTAGAAACTGCAGCGATTACTTTTACACTAACGTGCAGGTCCGGAGGAGAGGTAAGTAGAATGAGTAGAACCGACGCAGTCGCGAAACGAGGGAGTAACAGCCTTGCCACTCTTCGCTCGCAGTTTCCATAAGGGGGGAGAGTAAAGGCGACATAAGAAGGCAAGAAATGCTACTAATATAGACAACACTGTGTTAGAGGGCAAACTGAAGGTACGGTACGTTCCTGCTATTTCTGAAAAATAAACATGCAAATTTGTCAAGCGGACAACTGAAGCAGGGCATGCCGACGAGAAGCCGCACGGTAGGGTCTAGGCAACACTACGAAAGCGTTCGCACGTCAAATCTGCGCCCGCCGCGGTAGCGTTACGGCATTGCTCGAGGGTTCGATCCCGACCGCGGCAGCCGCATTTCGACGGGAGCGAAATACAAAAACGATCATGGACGTTAACGAACACCAGGGCTTCAAAATTAATCCGTCACTGCAGCGTGCCTCATAATCAGTGATTGTGGTCCCATTAAGTGCCATTATTCAATTAAAGTTTGACACTTCCTCCACGATGTGATGTGCCATGTGAGGCAATAACAATGCTCAACCCTCACGAAGAATGGCGCACAACAACGCCTCAAGCTTGCACGTCTCCCTGTGTGTTCTGTGTACGACGTAGACAAACAGCTGTGGCGCACGCAAGGTAACATTCAACATCAACTCACCACTATTGTACTGGACTAAAGGTTGAAGAAATTAAATATTCGTAGTCAACATAACCACTAATTATTGTCAATCAAAGCAAACTTCTACCCGTGTTAACCGTAAAGTGTATAATTACAAAAAAAGCTGATTTAGGTAAAATAAGAGAGCTGTTAGATAGGTATTGTAAACTGCTACTGTTAGAACTGTTATATAGGTAAACCCAAGCAGAGGTAAAGAGTGCCAATGTGCTGAGGTTGTTGTTGAAGCAGAAAATATTTCAGCTGCGCGATCAACCATCCTGGATACGAACGGGAAAAGGCAAGCCATGGAGCAAGCCTTATCAAGAGTTTGTCGTTCTTTTTGTCAAACACAGTCAAGTAAGAACGCTGTAGAATTAAAATAACACATCAAGTCAAGGTTGCGAAAGACAGCTATCTTGAATCTATTCACATGCGATTTTAAGAGAAACCCAAGAAATTCTGGAAGCATGTTAAAAGAAACGGGAAAAAACTTGGAGGACGCCTTTAAGAGACGAACACGATAGCATTCAAAGATCCCTGACCCTGAATGCTTCTCACGCTTCCCGGCAACTGCAGCTTATGTAACCATACTGTTTACCGGGAAACGCTGGCGGCGAACTCTATGCACGAAGGCGAGGTTTCTGGTAGAAACTAGACCTCTTGCATGGGCTGATCCCGGAGGTAGTGCACAGCCGCGCCAAAATAATTACATCATTTTCAGGTTTCTGTCATTGTTTCGCACTTTTAATATTTACGTCTGAGAAGATTTAACATAAAAGACTTGTGCTTTCAGTGTTTTGTTTTATGACATTTGTTTGTGGGCTGTCATTCTGAAAATTCCCAGGAACTTTGTCAAGAATTCAAGACAACGTATGAGAAAGTTTAGTGATAGAATGGTGGGGCAATATAACCCGCATATACCGCATGTCATACAAGGCATGGCATACTACCTAAATATATAGGGTAATTTTCGCTCACTGACAACGCCGTCGATGCTGACGCACGATTTTCTGTGGCAGGGTGCCCTTAACGCTACCACGTTAAAATGTAGAATCTGTACCCCCACTCGGTGATGTCACTGCTCATGACGACATCGGTCCAACAACCTGCCTATAAGTCAGATTTGCTCAAGATGTCCTATTTTCCAAAAACTATTTGTGATTGGAATAGATTGCTTTCTGAAGTCGTCAGTGTTCTGTCTAGTCATGCTTTCCTTGTGCTATTGAAGTGAATGTAGGTTCTTGCTGCAGGGTTCGTACAGGTTTCCAAGGCAAAAATTCAAGGATATTCCAGGACCTGTCACAGGCTTTTCAAGAACTTAAAGCGGCATCCAAAGTATGATTTTTTTTTACTCTAGCATTTCCAAAGATGACTAGTTTATTGAAATTACAATAAATAACTGTATATCACAATAATAATAAAAATGTCTAGCCTTGATAACTTCTCAAGATCACAACACAAAATGAACGCTTGCAACAGCAGCTGAGATTTCTCCAGTATAGGCTGGGTAAAGTTCACGAAAAATGTTCAAAACATTCAGCATAGGGTTATTGCACTAAAATAAAAAGTCTAGCGAAGAGAGACGCTATAGTGGGTCCAGCGCTTTTGCTCGGCAATGGCGCTCATGCTTGAAAGCAGTGTCTCGTTTGACTGTTGCCGCTCCGAACTCTAATAAACCCTTTACAATTGGTGGAGGTGCTGGGAACGCTAATAAACCCTTTACAAAAGAAATAAATATATATCCCAATGATGTTAACAACATCTAGCCTGGATCACTTTGCAAGTTCACAACAATACCCCAAAAAAAAAAAACAATGAATGCTCCCAACAGCTACTCTGACTTCTCCAGTATTAACTGGGCAAGTTTATCGAACATTTCCAAACCATTCAGTGTAGTCTTGCTACACATCCATTATAAGAAATAGATGTATATTCCAATTTTGTAAAACATGCCTTGATCATTTCTTAAATCCGCATTATAAAAGTTAACACGACGAACAATCACAACAGCTGCTCAGACTTCTGCAGTATTAGCTGGGTTGGTTCATCAAATATTTCCAAAACATTCAGCATACCGTATTTTCCGGTGTATAAGACGCAGTTTTTTTTCTGAATTTTTTGTTGGTGCATTTTATAGAACGGTGCGACCTATGTACGTTTTTTTTCGGAAAAACTGCCGTCAAAATCGGATCCGATGTTATGGCCACACGAAGCGCGCTGGTTGACTTAATTGATACGGGTTCTGTGTGCACTATCGAGGTGCCGGGTTCTCGTGATCAAGTTCCCGAGCGCCGTGCGAGAACGATGGAGCAGCAGCGCAAACGGTGGTAGGCCAACCGCGAGTCAATCTACCCCGAAGTCGTCACATCTGCAGATAAGATACGGCGCACGCTGCTGCGCAAACTATGCAGTTGCTACGAGAGTACAGGCAGCCCCCCCCCCCCCCTCCCTCCCTCCCTCCTGGGCTGCCTTCCCGCTTTCACTCGCACATACATACATACAGCACATATGGCGCGCAGGGACCATGTTATCGCCCTTGGACTTTATACGGAACATCGCAGCAACCACGACGGCAGAAATGCGCCTGGAGTGGAAATATATGGCACCCATATGCTTGCATGTGACCCGTGTTCACGGAGCAAAACATCACGAACTTTTTTAAATTGATTACCGAAAGAGCAGGTGCGTCTTATACACCGATGCGACTTATATACTCTAAAAAAATATATAAAACTGCCGTTTTGAGGGTGGTGCGTCTTATACAATGTTGCGAATTATAGACCGGAAAATAAGGTAATGTTATTAATGTTACTTATATTATCATCAATAATATTATAACAAACCTCCATTCAAAGGCACTGAGCATCAGTGGTTAAGTTGCTCCACTACAGCTCTCTTTAGCTTCATCTCGCACGCAACAGTGAAAGTGGGACAAAGCAGACGGACGGGCGAAGAGTGAAACGATCAGGTGAGGAAAGCAGCGTGCCAGGCCGAGCCAGCATCGAAGCGCGGCATGGGTATCTTTCTGCGTTCGCGGTTTGACGCAGCGAAACCTGTTATTTTTTTCCACGCAGTTCTGCAAAACGGAACCATGTGTGCTTGTGCCGGCGTATTGTTTCTGAAATGGGGAGTTTATCAGATCAACGCTGATCTACCACAGAAAGGAGATCGCAATGTCAAGTGCATTGCTCACGAAATTCAAGGATTTTCAAGGAAGGAAAAAAAATTCCTGGACATTCAAGGGCCTTGAAAACGCACTTTTCAATTTCAAGGGTTTTCAAGGACCTGTACGCACCCTGTTGCTGTTATTTTGACTACTTTGAAACCCATCTTTCAGCCAGTGTTGTTTTTGTAGCCCATACGCTTGAGCAATAGGCATAACATATCACTCTTAATTAAGCACACACACCAGGAAGTCGAATCTATACTGAACACTGTAGGCACATACGGAAGGTGTCTATAGGAGCTTCAATATCAGCCACGATATGCATGACATTGACATATCAAGATATGAATTTACGGCTGCTACACACAATTGGTTGAATATGTACAGAGGGGTCCACTGTTAAAGGGAACACCAGAGTGCATGGCATCTGCAACGAACATTGTGCAAGCACAGTGAGCGCTGTGGGCGGCACTCTTTCGTTGTCTGCTAACGTCTGCTGCCGCGCTTCGGATCGTCGCGAAAGCAGTCAATTTCCTTCTAGCTGGAAGGAAAGTGACTGGATCGATTTATAATCAGATAAATTCCCGAAACATCAGCAGCAAGGACGCTGCCACCTTTCGTTCGCCTTCTCCTTTCAGAAAGATTTGTTCGCTTCAAAAAATGCTTACTGTGCACATCGATTGCAATGACTCAACGATAGATCGAATGATAGCTCTTTATAATTTAATATGCTCTTTAAATGCGCTTGTGAATTCTTTGTTCAGTCAACGCACTGCAGCGATTCGAATAGGCATTAGTACAAATGAGATGGGCACTACACACAAAGTATTATCTAATATAGCTGTGCCACAAAGACACGTCCAAAAAAAACAAACAAAAAAAACATCATGTCTGTCGTGTAACTTTAAGCGTCAAAAATACCAGCGAGTTAGTACTTTGCCTTGTCTAATTTTCTTTCAGCTTTGCAACGGGTGACCACGCAGTTACCGGCCAACATTAAAAAGGCGTGACCGGCCTGCTTCGCAACTATCTGATGCGCGGCAGCAGACAGTAGCAGACGATGAAATAGCACCGCTCACTGCTCCTGCGCGAAACTGAATGGTCTTTCCTTCTCCGCCGCTCCATACAGGGTGGGGACATTCTTTGAAGGGGTACTCTCCGCCTCGACCGGTTTATCCCGACGACCGCCGCCATTGCGTATCTCACATCGTGAGGCGATGGGTGTGAGGAAGGAGCTGCGGCCGTTTGGTCGCCGCCTTTTTCAGTGAAATGACTGGTTGCTGCGTGCCCATGTGCACGAACAATTCCAGCAATGGCTGGAAACTTCACCATTTTCCGACAGAGCCCAAGAGAAAGCTGCAGTGGATCGTGAATATTAGGCGGGACAAGTGGCAGCCTAAGAAGTCGTGCATATGCAGTGTATCATGACATATGTTCTTCTACCGTCGAATTCGATACCTCAAAGAAAAATTTATAGAGCCGGAAGCTGAAAGAACATGGTTCCTGGATTCAGCTGGTACACCCTGCTGCCTTCCCGCTACCCGTCAGTTACTCTCAACCTTCGAGACATGAAGACGTGTTACGGAGCAATCAAGTTGATGAACTCAGCACTTCAAGGAATGACAATGGGAAGCACGGCGCAGTGGAAGCCTTCATAGGCAGGTTTTCTGATAACAACAGTTGTTCTTCGTCTGCAGGACATTCTCTTGCGCAGTGAAGGATATGACTTTGTCCTCGTAAGCAGAATTTCACAAGACTGTCTTGAAAATTTGTTTTCAGTGGTGCGCATCAGGAAGCCTGTGCCGAACACTTATGATTTGAAGTGCGCCCTGAAGCTGGTGTGCGTGAGCCAATTTCTTCACACACCAGGAACAAGCTACGAAGTCGATAACACGCAGTACCTCGCTGACGTGCTGTCAAACGGTAAACAAGAAGTGGAGGCCAATGTCATCGATGACTCTGAAATGTTATTCATCGAAGAACTTCAGACAAATGAATGCAACATCATATTCTACATCGGCGGTTTTCTTTTAAAAGGGATGCTGCCAGCTGTTGCAGGATGCGAGCAGTGCAACACTGCCTTGTTAGGCTTAGGTGACAGCGTGCACGAGCATCTGTCTCTTTTTAAAGAACACAGACGTGAATGTGGCAACCTTACATATCCAAGTGAGAACTTTTTGCTGACGCTGAAATCATGCGAAGAGAATTTCAGGGGCACCATAACTGAGAGCTTGCTTCACTTGAGGTCTCCTTTGAAGGCTGTGACTGAGTATGTGAGGAAAATGGTATGCCCTTGTGTGAAGACCTGCCATGAACACAGCGAGTCTGTAGAGAAGCTCCTCATCTCGATTTATGCAATGCTGAGGCCTCGCATACATTGTGCCACGTTGGTGCGAATGACATCAACGAACATGTGCCGGGATGAGCCCCTGGTGACCGAAAAAACTGGATTGGTTTTTTATTGTGTGCATTGGTAGTTTTTTTTTCTTTCAGAACATTTGTTTGTTCCATTATATTATTTTGTGTTCATAGAAATTGCCCTTATTCATGAAAACATACCACATGCGCAAATAAAAGAAGCTATGTAATCTTTGATCTGAGTAAGATGATTTTTGCAAGTGGGTTATTCTCAGTGAAAACGATTGTCGGCGCAATACAAGACAGCATCAGTGATATTTTAGTGCTGATTCGATCGGGCGTTTTTATATAATAAAGGAAGTTCGAAAATGCAAGAGGTCTATGACAGTAGCGACACAATTATTACTATATTTCGCTTCCTCTGTAAGTTTTTTTTTCTCTATGATCGTACACACACAAAAAAAGAAAAAGACGCTAGATTCATTAATGTAAACACACTTTCACACTCTGTCAGCTTAAAGGGAAAAAGAGCGATCTGATAAACATTGACGTTCGCTCCATCAAGATTTGTCACAGCTACGAGGGCATACACCTTAGGTGGTGAAAGAAAGCACGTTTAAACCGTGTAAGATGGGTCCCAAGCACACAATGAGACAAACTATACTGAGTGGCTGACAGGCCGCACGGCCACCGAGTAGTGTGATAAGTTCCGGTGACAGGAGACAGCGTGTCACAGCTTAATTATTGTATTGAGTGTGCAAACAATCTACGAGCGCAGACATGCATATTCTGACCAGTCTCGAACGCGCGAAATGCCTTTGGCTGCAAAAAACTCCTGCCATACACGCGCGTGCCGGCAGTACGCTCCATAGGGAGTGAGATATGTAATCGTGGACGCTGTAGCAGACGACCCATTCTGTACGGAGCGGTAGAGAGGAAAAGACCATTAAGGCACCCTAGCCACACGCTCCGGCGTTCCCTTTAACAGTGGACCGCTCTGTACAAGCACAGGCACTTTGCACATCCCGACCATTCACTGCATAACTAAACTAATAAAAGTATTATGAACCAAGAAGTAAGCATCCATGTCCTTTGTACCAATAAAACTAAACCGCCACAAATATATGCAGGCATTTTCAACCCGATTCCGAACAGTTACATCCGCCTGGGTTTCTTGCTGTAACACCCCACCACTTTCGCGATAAAATCTTGAAAAATGCGTCGGTCATTCTCAGTGGCATCTCGGACATCAGGCAATTCTGGGCCTTCAATCGTGATGCTCAGCAGCTCATTCACATGGTTAGGGAGAAGGCAGCTGTTTTCTGATGATAAACACTGGTTGAGGGACGAAAAGGAGCGCTCGACAGTGCCTGTGGTGACCGGTAGCAACAAAAGATGACCGACATCATCTTGAACTTGGGAAACATAGCGACGAAGTGGGGAACAACGTGAAAGGGGTAAAAATGCTGTGGATGTCAAATCCTCTTTCAGGCGAGGAAAGATGTTCCACTCCGCATCTAAATTCCTCACGTGTTCTTCATCGTACGCCAAGCCAATTGCTGGAAGGATTTCTCTCTAGTTTACTGTGTCCTGCTTTTGCGATAGGCACACATAGAAAGATCATAGGGTTGAGGTGAGGTCGACTAGTCGATGTCAAAGGTTGTCCAGAATCAGGGCTTTGTACTTGTTTAACTCATGCCTGAGGTTTCTCTTGTTCTCTCCCGTTAATACCTCCACAAAAGTGCCTTTTTCAAGGAGCTTCTCTGCTGACGTTCTTACTTCTTTGAGCACTGCGTCCACAGAAATCGCCACAATAGCCTCCGTGGTGGCTTCAATCACAGGGCAAAGATCTACTAGTGTCATTGTAGTTACCAAGATTAGAGACGCCAATGGCCCCAGGAAACGATCAACAAGTGTAATAATAGCAATCGTTCTTTTTGAACGTAGCTGTAACAATAGTCCACCAGCTTCACTGCTCATGTCAGAACCATCTTGGTAAATGCTTTCCAAAGTAAATATCAGCGGCTCAAGTCCAGTATCGCAGCCAGCGATCGCTCATGAGAGAGCCACCAAGTTTTGCCTGGCTGCACAAGTTTCAGCTCCAACTCGACAGCATCTTCGATGTTTTCAAGAACACTCGAGCATTTAGGACTCTTACTGAAGAGTAGAGTGACGAGATGAGATTAAGTGTCCTTTTGATTTCCTTCTACGACTCTGCAGGACGCACTAGGGCAAGCTGGAGTAAATGACCTCTGCAGTTAGTGTAACAGAGATGAGGGCTGCATTTCTGCTTAAGTAAAGCCTGCACCCCTCCGTGCCTTCCAGAGAAATTCGCAGCCCCATCAAATGAACAAGAAGCCATCTTTGCACCGATTCCAGACTTGCTCAACTCGTGCACGATATGAGTGGTCACAGAAGAAGCCAATGTATCAGAGATAACTTCGACGTCGAGGAACGTGTCCATCGGTTGGCCATTGACATCAAGATAGCGTATGCAGTGACTCGGGATTTGGCATCTATTAATGTTGGTGGAATATGTTGGCGTAAGACAGGGGTAATTGGAGATCGCAGGGAGAGGCCTTCGTCCTGCAGTGAACATAAAATAGGCTGATGATGATGATGAATGTTGGTGCACTCGTTGGCCATGCAGGAAAAACTTGTTGAATGTTTTAGACCAGAGGTTTGGACCTTTTCAAGAGTTAATTTCTTCACCGTCGCCTCACATGCTTCCAACCAGTCAGTTGAATTCCTTGCAGAAAGGCAATGCGCTCTGCACGTCTGCTTCGCGGGATAGCCCATTTCTCACGCTCTGCTTTCTAAGGGAGAAGACCTTTCCTGCATTATAAATTGTTTTTCACCTTGCGCCGAAAGACTTCTCCGATTAGAATCAATAGTACGAGTTTGTTGCTTATACTTTTTATTAGAGTAAATAAATGTTTCAACAACGCTTACCGCTTTTTATTCTACTGTTCAGAAAAAAGCACAGCAAACATGCGCGAAGAAATAATCTCACAACCCGTAAAATAATAAATTCGCGAATAAAAAAGATTTCAGGATTTATAATGGAAAACGTACTCTGCAAGGATGTCCAGTTCGTAGTGTGGGCTTGAAAAGAAAGTAGAATGCTACAGCAATGTTCTTTCTCATAACCTTAGTTTTATCGTCGGGACTTTTTGCAGCCTCATTTATGACCTCTGAAACTGTCTGCGACTGGCTCAAAATGTTTACAGCATGTTTGTGGTGTCCCGAGGCATCGTGCTTCGGGCCTTTTCACCAAGCTTGGATGCATTGGACTTGCTGACTCGCTTGATGATCCATGCACCGCCTGTTTTTTCGTCAACATGAAGCTTCCCTACATTATATGTCCTTTAGCAAGTTTTGCACCAGTAGCCATCACTGGTAACCTCAATGAAGGAACATCTCGTGACCGATGAACAATGGGAATGCCCTTTTGGCTGAGCGCACTCTTCGGTGGTCAGTTCGGGGCGTTCTGGCGGGTAACTACTCGGATGCAGAGCGGAAGCGTCCCACGGTTTTACACTTTGATCTTGCTTCGACATTTTTAAAGGAAGGAAGAAGTTCCAGATACGTTGTTGCCACTTCATTGGCGACGTAACCTATACAAAAAAATAATTTATAAGCCTGGTCATTGAATTCTCATGTGTTTGTTACATCTACTGCATGATCTGCCGTAACGAGCCTGCTTCGCTGGATAGCCCATTTCTCACGCTCTGCTTTCTAAGGAAGAACACCTTTCCTGCATTATAAATTGTTTTTCACCTTGCGCCGAAAGACTTCTCCGATTAGAATCAATAGTACGAGTTTGTTGCTTATACTTTTTAGTAGAATAAATAAATGTTTCAACAACGCTTACCACTTTCTATTCTACTGTTCAGAAAAAAGCACAGCAAACATGTGCGAAGAAATAATCTCACGACCCGGGAAATAATAAAGTCGCGATTAAGAAAGATTACCATGTAGCATACCAGGGATATGATGTTATGAACCGAGGTCAACATTCTGCGCAGGATACCGACAATCAAAGGCATGACTGTTATCGACCGTGCTGAAGCAAATCAGCGTTTATATATTTATATATATATAGGCGAAGCATATATCTCGGTGGGTTAAGCCCACCGAATTGAAAACAATGCCAGAAAGGTTGGTCATCTAAACATAATATTCTGATAAAAAAAATTTTGAACAGTCTATTCCGCAACATCTATTTCCATAAGATATTGAGAAATAAAGCAAGAAAGGTTGCGTACGAAGGCAGGTCAACAAAAGGATAACTTACTGTAATGCGGAAAATCTGTGGTCAGAAGTGGGTAGAAGCAGCCGCAAGTTCATCGAGTGCTGGACATTTTGACTGCCTCTGTCTGCCTGTGTTTGACCTAAAAATAAATTACATCATGCGGCACACGCTCCTTTATAAGCGCGCTTGAAAAATCTAGAAATGGAAAGGGGCGCTGAGGAAGTGGGTGGGTGCCGCAGTGTGTGGAAGGCTACGTCCATTTCCCTGTGTCTTCTTGACAGCTCCGGTGCTTTCTCGAGCCTCCCGTTGGCACACGCCGCTTCGCCAAGGTCGCGGGAAGGAGGAGGGCCTTGTGCTGGGACATGTTCGCTGGCACGTGTGCCTAGAAGTTTGTTCGAGAAGCTGTTTTTTACTTTCTCCGATGCGTGCGCCATTAATGCTCGGCGCTGTTCATAGCGGCCTTAACCCTTTCACTGCCGGGTTTTTTTCTGACTGCTCCTCAACCCCTGCCGGGTACCCGATTTTTTCATGTAGGTTCAGTGCACCATTTCATGCACCATGATACTCCACAGAACATGTAAAGATATTTCGTCAGAATTCATCAGCAGTTCTTGAATTTCTTCGTCCAGCAAAGCGCGGACACACGTGGCGCGCTGACTCGCTATGGCTGCTGCGCTCTGCCGAGACGAAGCGACGCGGGTCTAAACACGCGCGCTCCATCTGTTGTCTAAAATTTAATTTACAAGTTCTGTGTGTTTAGGTGACGTCTCCATAGATGACGGGACATGAACGCAATTTTTTTTTGCACGAGTTATCTCAGGAGTGGCAGGGAGTGAGTTTAAAAAGCTACACGAGTATACTCGGGAGTAACAGAGGCTGCACGTGGGTGGTTTCACGAGTTATCTCGGTAGTGGCAGTTAAAGGGTTAAAGACGGCGTGTCACCGCTGATGACAGGGACAGATGCAGCGTCCTGAGGCTTTGAAGCCCGCGCAGTCGTCGTAATTACTGTACTTCCTTTCGTGTTGGAGTCTCCCATTACAAGCAAGCTATGAACAATGCGTCCTTTCGCATTGCCCTTCTTCCGGCGCTATTACACAAAATTTTCGTTGCGAATTAAGGGGGTACCTTCAGAAATACAAGGGGGAGTGTGTAGGGAAATCCCTGAAATTTCCTACTGCTGAATACCGTTTATATGTATTTTACCAGTTCTGCAAATATTATTTTATTATTCATTTACGTATCGTTCTGGTAAACCTAATTTATTCACGTTACTGAACTTTGTTTATATGTACCACGAAAGAATTTCTGCTCACATTATCATCGCTTTACGAATTGCAACACCTCCCCCCGCCCCGTAATGCCGGTAATTTATGGGGGGAGTAATGACTTGGTCTGAAGAACTTTAAAATACAATCAAATAAATAGTACTGATATTCATACAGATAAACTCCCTCGCTTTATTTCTTTGCCTGCTATTATAAAAGAGATGTATGGCAATTTGTGTCGAGCTGTACATGTTTGCAATACAAATGAACAACTGCTTTTGCCAATAGAAATAAACTAGTTTTTCTAAAAAAAACTATTTCCCAACTTGCTTAAAGGGACACTAAAGGCAAATACTAAGTCGATGTGGACTGTTTAATTACCTTTCCAGAAACCTTAAAACGCTTGTCTCGTGCAAAGAAAAGACTTAGTTTATGAGAAAATTGGATCTGGAGGGTCCAAATACCTTTATTGCAATTCAAATCACCCGCCATGCCAATCGAGGAGTGGTGACGTTGCCTATGTCATTTTCTGCCGTTGGTGAGTGTAACGGCGCCCGACAGATGGCGGTACAGTGCGCGCTGCAGCTGATTTTGGTAAAGTGGCGTAGACCGTTCGGGCATTCCGCGACGTCGCATGGAAGTGGAATTCTCTGCTATTTGCAGTTAGTGCGAGGTTCGCGAGCCAGAAAAACAAGCGCAACACTACACGATAACAGAAAAACTGAAACGCAAAAGTGCGGGTGGCGCAGAGTCGAGCGAACACGAAACCTTTTCACCGCCCGCGTCGTCAACGGTGTAATGTCAGTTAGTTCTTTTTTGTAAAAGTGTAATAGAACTGGTGAAGTAGTATTTTCTTTCTTCTTATACTACAGTACAATGATGTTTTTATAATGAGTGGTTCAGTACTAGTGACAGAATTTAAATGAGGAGTGCCTTCGTCATCGGGCGAGTACTTGAATGTCCAGGGGGAGTCACTAATCGTGTCCTGCATTTACCTTAATTTCTCTATTACTAAGGCTCTGCTCGCGATAATATTGACGCTTTAGAGATACTCGTGCACTAATACATCACTTTAGCTTAACTTAGTATTTGCCTTTAGTGTTCCTTTATGATCTATGGTTAACTATAATTTATCATGAGAGTAGCAGCTTGTAGCTTGCAAAATAATAATTTGGACTCTTGATGGTCGTATACGTATATTTTAATGTAATGGCCAATTATTAGGTCGCACACGTAAACCAGCAACATACCAAGCTTTTAAAGCAAACTATAGCCTTAAATGATACACAGCACTGCATCACAGCACTCACAATACATGTTGCCTTTTTCTTTTTTGGAGTACGCTCAGGAGCTGAGTTCTTGCACGTCACAAGAAAGTGCAGGCAAGCAATGAATTAGCTTGATGATGCTGTTCATAAGTTCAAGTTTGTGCTGCTCAAAAGCGTCCACTCCAGAATTAGACTTGAACTGGAAAAAGGAAGAAAAATCTGCCAGCTGCAGTGCACGCAGCTGTTGTTTTCTTGTGAACTACGGCCACTGCACCTGAAGCTAAATTTTATGTGGATGTTGATATTTGTTGTTGAACTTGCCAAAACGTCTGCAAGCTCATTTCTGGTGTTAACACAAAGAAAGCATGTTAACTGTTAACTTTCTGCAGCTTACACATCCTCCTTATTTACACCTCATTGAAACTCCAGAGAGCTTATTGAAACTCCAGGAAAACCAAAATTACATTCTATGAATGAATCCACGCAGCAATCACTCTGCTGCAGAATGGACACATGTCTCATTGTTGCAGTGCAGCAGACCACAACAATGAGTTGCAGAGGAATGATCAGAATGAGGCTGTCTTTTTCCATGCACTTCATTCACATTGGACAAAAATGCCTAGAGCACATCCAGACAACAGAAAAAAAAAAGGGGGGGGGGGGGGGGGCCATCAGCAAGTTGAAACAATTGAAATAAACCTAGCAGAGTCTCTCTCAAGAGGTCCACCATCACATGACCCCAGGCAGCACAGTGTTGTCAGAACCGCTGAGAGAAGGTGGGCGGGCCAGATGGCTGGGTGGTACCACTCGCCGAGGTGAATGCCAACACTGGTGGC
This sequence comes from Dermacentor silvarum, assembly GCF_013339745.2. Classification (NCBI taxonomy): domain Eukaryota; kingdom Metazoa; phylum Arthropoda; class Arachnida; order Ixodida; family Ixodidae; genus Dermacentor; species Dermacentor silvarum. The sequence goes on along the minus strand of NC_051161.1, from coordinate 177,816,132 downwards.
TGGGTTGGTGGCACACCGGAGCTTAGGCTACTGTGAGTCTACGTTAACAAAGAGATAAGAGATCACAGTAAGTGCCATGACTACAGCAATGTTATGGGGCAAGAAAATTACTATAACAAATCCTACACTCCAAGGCAGCCACAAATACAACTGCTACAACGTACACGTTGGTGCTTGGATAAGACAACTGTTACAACAGCCAAGCACTGAGATGTCAACGTCACTTCCCCTTGTAGCACCTTTCTTTGCTCACCCACTTGCACTGATTCTTATGTGTTTCTTGCTGCATAGCCAGAGCACACAAAAAAAGTACAGCGAAACACTGAGAATTGGAGGACGCTTAAGCTTCGCCTTCAAGAGTGGAACGCGATAGCATTCAAAGATCCCTGGCTGCTTATCAGGCTCTTTTCTCTTATATTCAAATTGCAATCCGACGCTATCACGTTTGTAGATTCAAGATTCATTTATTTCTCCAAGAAAAAAAGGCCTGGGACAAAAAGCTGCCTTGAAAGAGCTTGACGGCGTCCGGGGCCCATTTACAAATTGGCAGCAGTGAAGGGAATCAAGGAACCGTACACAATGCAGAATTACAATTAAACTTAATGTAAGATGAAAGTAAAATTCAAATATACAATGCACTGAGAAGCTAAAAAGCATAAAACAACGGTATAGCAGAAACAGAAGGTTAAAACATAATTGCAATTAAACACTACAATATAGTTAATGGAGTTCAAACAAAATAAATAGCAGCATTTTTCCTTTTTATACCATGGCAAAAAAATATAAAATGAATACCCTAATTTGGGTTTGAGCCCACCACATGCTCAAAAAATTGCTCAACAATTGTTTTTTTGTTTAGGTTCATATTTTCTGTGAACCATTTGTTTGTGTAAAGGGTGTTTGGAACCAGGAAATGCAACATTTGGGAGCCATACGTTGTGCGAAGTCGGGGTAGATGCCATTTCTCTTTGCGTCTGGTGCTTGTGCGAGTGCGTTTATGTCACCGATGAGAGTTGGATTATGAACTTAGCCCGAGGTAAGCTCAAATTATTCAAGGCGCGAACTATGGCACATGACAGTAGATGATGAATGGGAGACATTCTATGTTTAATAAACAATGGTCTGGTATGAGCTAGGTAATCTGAGCCAAAAACTATGCGGATAGCTTTTTTTTTTGCAGAAGTAGTAGTTAGTTCAGATGCACGCGAGCCGCAGTTCCCCACACAAGATGACAGTAGCTTATTTGAGAATGAAATAACGAATGATATATTAATTTTGTCTCTTTCACGGGAAACAAGTCGCGACCTCGTGAAAGAGCTCCTACACATTTTGACAAGTTTAAAGAAGGATAACGAAAGTGATCAGCCCATTTAAGATGTTCGTCAAATAATATGACAAGAGATTTATAGTTACTTACGATTTCGATGGCGCAGTCTCCAATAAGCAGTGGGATTGATATCATAACATTCCGATTTATCGAGCGAAAAACAACCGCCTTTGTTTTATTATAATTAATCTTTAAGCTGTTTACATGTGACCAGTTATGGGGCTTTCTAATATGACGTTTGCTTCAAGCAGGAGTTCATTCGATGAGTTTCCAGATAAAAATAAACTAGCGTCGTCGGCATATATTATAAATTTAGCTCTCTTGGACATATGGACGAGATCGTTTATATACACGTTAAAAAGGAACGGACCAAAGATGATGCCCAGTGGTACTCCGCAATCTTAATATATTCATAACTGGAGCTACAACCATCGACACATACCGATTGCTGCCGTTTTTCAAGGTGTGACCTCAGCTTATGCGGATTGCCTCTTATACCGTATGCATAAAGTTTATCTAAAAGAATGTAATGATTAATACAGTCAAATGCTTTGCTGAAATCAACAAAAATTCCCAGTGTTAGAAGTTTATTTTCAATGTTATGCAAAATTCGTTCTTTTTGTTCAAGTGGCGCAGATTTTGTAGATAAGCCTTGTCTAAAACCAAATTGGGAATCTGTAAACACATCATTAAGGTAAATTTCCAAACGCTTAAGCAAAATTTTTTATAGTGGTTTCGAGAAAATTGGCAGAATGAATATTGGTCGACAGTTGCCCATGTCTTGTGTCGTCCCAGATTTATGGATATTTATTTATTTCACATACTTTCAACGCCCAAAGGCGTTACAGAAAGGAGTGGAGTCAAAAACAAAAAATAATGCAGTAAAAATACAAACAAAAAATATTAACAAATGGCATTCTGAGTCTTGAAGTTGATAGGGTCGGTGATGAGTGCGACTGATGCGGAATGGTGATTCAAGTCCGTGCTTGTCTTAGGGATGAACGAGTCACTGTACCGGTTTGTGCGGCACAAAGGTTTATCACTGGACTTTGAGGCTGTGGTCAGTGCGGGATGAAATATAAGACGGAGGGGCAAGAAGGGTTTCTTTTAAAAGGGGGTTCAAATGAAGAACTTTGTGAAAAAGGGAGAGACAGGAATACTTGCGGCGTGACAAAAGATCAGGTAAGTTAAAAGTTTGTTTCATTGATGTAATTGCATATAGAGAGAATAATTGGATAAGATAAAGGGTGCACTGCAATTTTTGAATATTTTGTAGAGTAGAAACTAATGAAGACTGAGTCGGATCTCAAATGGCTGAAGCATACTCCTATTTGGAGCAAACTAAAGTTTTGTATAAAGTTAGCTTCAAGGAGGAAGGGGCAGAGCTAAAATTACGGTGAAAGTAACCAAGCATGCAGTTAGCATTATTAGTAACATAGTCAATATGCTAATGCCAAGAAAGGTTATTTGATATGTGAAGGCCGAGATACTTGTAAGAGGTAACTGACGTCACGGGTGCACCATTAATAAAGTAGGTGTGAATGGCAGTGTTACGATATATTCGCATGGCCTTGCATTTATTTGAATTTAGTTGCATGCACCAAATAGAACACCACTCAGTCACACGGGTTAAGATCGTCCTTCAGTTCTTGGGAATCGGAAGGATTAGTTTTTTTACGGTAAATAACACAGTCATCGACGAAGAGTTTTATGGAAGAAGAAAGAATGCAGTTCGGAAGATCGTTAATATAGATTAAAAAGAGAAGTGGACCCAGGACTGAGCCTTGAGGAACACCTGCTGGTACATTAGAAAACCAAAAAGTACAGTTATTAGCGTTTACAAACTGCGTCCGGTTAGAAAGAAAATTTTTTATTCACTCGAGTACCTTTACGTCCAGGTTGAGTTCAGTAAGCTTAAGCAGAAGTAAATCATGCGACACAGAATCAAATGCTTTGGGAAAATCAAGATAACAATCACTTCGGCTAGTTTTAGTCTGTCTGGGAAGGCAGAGGAGGATATATATTGCTGCGACGCTACCTGTGCCCAACCACGCTGACGACAAAGACGACGACCTTGGGCTTGCAAGCGAGGTGCTAGAGAAGAAGAAGTTTGAACTGAGCGCTTTGTCCTCATTGCCTCAATTAAATACCGCTCTTCGCTCTTGTCTCCAGTGAGCCGTGACACTGGTGGAGGTGCTGGGTATCGCATCCTCGCCTAATGATTGGGACGACTCCTGCGAGTAGCCCTGCATCCAGCCCTTCAAGACATTATCCACGCGTCGAGACACCTGTGCACCGCGCAAGCCGCCGCCTGCAAGGTCTGTGCCCGGAATTCGGTCTCTTGCAAGGAAGTTTGTCAGCGACCGCACCGACTCAGGAAATGGCGCTTGCAAGTACAACACAGGTGACTGTTCAGAACAATCTAGTCCCCAAAAGCTTTCGCGGTGACACGTATGAAGACGCCGAAGACTGGCTGGACCAGTACGAACGCGTGGCTAGGGTCAATCAGTGGCGTCCGGACCAGAAGCTTTATAATGTGTACTTCGCTCTTGAAGGTAGCGCAAGGACGTGGTTTCAAAACCGTGAGGCACATTTGACAACGTGGGACGAATTTTGCCGTCGGCTAATTGATACCTTCGGAAGCACTGATCGCCGACATAATGCACAACGCCTTCTCGAGTTGCGCATTCAGAAACCCAACGAAAGTGTCTCCATGTTTGCCGAGGACATGTCTCGTTTGTTTCGCCGCGCGGATCCCAACATGCCTGATTCGAAGAAGCTGAGCCATCTCATGCGCGGCGTCAAAGAGCAGCTATTCGCTGGTCTCGTGCGAAACCCGCCTACAACAGTGGAAGAATTTATTAAGGAAGCCACAGCAATTGAGCGGGCGCTCCAGCAGCGTAGCCGGCAATACGAACACCTAACTAACGATGCCCCTGCAGGAGCCGCAGTTCTGGCAGTGACCGACGAGACCTCGCTGCGTCAACTGATCAGAGACATTGTGCGCGAGGAGATTGCGAAGCAAACTGCGACACCGAAGGAGTTTACTGTTGCTTCAGTCGCTGAAGTTGTCCGCCAAGAAATCCGGCAAGCATTTGCATCTCCTGAGCCACTCCCTGAACCGTGTCCCGAGCCGCACTTCGAGCCACGCTTCGAGCCACGCTACGAGCCCCATGCATATAGCTACGCAGATGCTGTCCGTCGCCCTCTTTCTACCGTGCCAGTACAGCAGTACCACCAGCGGCCACCTACTGCTGCCTGGATACAGAGAGAGCATTTGAGGCGACCCCAGCTTCACAGGACTGACGTATGGCGCACTGCTGATCTCCGACCATTGTCTTTTCACTGTGGCGAACCAGGGCACATTTATCGTTTTTTCCCTCGTCGCCAGGGTGGCATCCAGGAAATGTCACCTGCCAGCTTCCAGAGAGAAATCCACGCTTCGACGATAATATCACTCGGGAACAAGGCAGCTCCGCTAATCTCCGGTCGCGCTCACCGTCTCCGTTCCGCTATTCTTCGCCGGACCGTCGCAGTTTCGCCGACGTGGTAAGAGGCCGCTCTCCAAGCCCACGGCGGGGAAACTGAAATCAGCGACCTCCGGGGGGAAGGTTGCAAGTCGTCGAACCGCCGAAAATCCCCCATTATTACTGAGAAAGGAGCAGAGCAACCCGGAGAAACGGAACACCGACGAATTTGTGAGTGCCGACCTACTCTTAAGGATTGATGGACACGACGTGACAGCTTTAGTTGATACGGGCGCAGACTTTTCGATAATGAGTGAGCAGTTGGCAGACCGGCTTAAGAAAGTCAAAACGCAATGGACGGGCCCTCATATTCGAAATGCCGGGGGCCAGATAATGACGCCTACAGGAAAATGTACTGCACGACTCCAGAAAGGAAATACAGCTTTTGTCGCCTCTTTTATGATTTTAAAAGAGTGCTGCAGATCACTTATCCTTGGAATGGACTTCTTGCGGGAGTACGGCGCCGTGGTTAACATACGGGATGGAGAGATAACCTTATCGAATAGTATAGACATGAGCCACGACGACGAGCGCCAACGTACGTCGTTACGTGTCGCCGACGACGACGTCTGCATACCACCACTATCATGCAGTCTTGTCTCCGTCAGTTGCGGAGAACAGTTTAACAAGGACGGTGTAGCCGAACAATTAACTGCACTTCTGTTCCATCAAGGTGTTGCTATCGCTCGGGGTATCGTCAGCCTAATCGGTGGTCGCACAGAGGTACTACTGACAAATTTTACTAATGAACGCCGGCACATCAGTAAAGGCACCGCTGTGGCATACTTTGACGAAATTGACCACGTTCAATACTGCTTTGCTGTAAAAGAGGAATCAACCAGCGATATGATGCCACATGCACCCGTCGTCGACGTTGACCCAGGTTTAGCGCCGCAACAGAAACAAAGTCTCAGGGAACTGCTTGACCATCTTAAGGACTGCTTCTCTACAACGTCCCGAGTGCGTCATACACCACTGACGAAACACCGCATTATTACGGAGGAAACAGCAATACCCATCCGGCAGCATCCGTATCGCGTGGCTGAGAAAGAGCGTGAAGCAATACAGCAGCAAGTCCAGAAAATGCTAGAAGATGATGTCATCCAGCCGTCATAAAGTCCTTGGGCGTCACCCGTGGTACTCGTTAAGAAGGATGGTAGCCTGCGGTTTTGTATCGATTATCGCAAGCTCAATCGGATTACGAAAAAAGACGTGTATCCCTTACCACGCATCGACGATTCCCTCGACAGGCTACGGCATGCTCGGTACTTCTCATCAATGGACTTAAAGAGTGGGTACTGGCAAATAGAGGTCGATGAACGGGATCGCGAAAAGACTGCTTTTGTGACGCCTGATGGGCTCTATGAATTCAAAGTTCTCCCTTTTGGTTTGTGCTCCGCCCCAGCCACGTTTCAAAGGCTAATCGATACCGTTCTCTCAGACCTTAAGTGGAAGACTTGCTTAGTGTACCTAGACGATGTGATTGTTTATTCTGCCACATTTGATGAACATCTCAGACGGCTACGGTTAGTTCTTCAAGCCATACGGTCCGCTGGGCTTACTTTAAAACCGGAAAGTGTCACTTTGGCTATGAAGAACTGCAGTTTTTGGGCCACGTTGTAAGCCACACAGGTGTCAGACCTGATCCTGAGAAAATCGCAGCTGTCGCAAAGTTTTCAAGGCCTACGGACAAGAAGGCAGTCAGACGCTTCCTGGGCCTATGCGCATATTACCGGCGATTTCTTGCGGGTTTTGCACGCATCGCCTCACCGCATACCTGCCTAACCAGAGAAGATGTCGCGTTTTTTTATTTTATTTTATTTCGAGATACTGTCAATCCCATCAGGGATTTTTACAGCGTTTGTGTGGGGCGAGGAGCAGGAGGTGGCATTTAACGAGTTGCAGCACCGTCTACAAACTCCACCTGTTCTTGCCCACTTTGATGTGGATGCGCCCACAATGATCCACACCGATGCCAGCAACGTGGGTCTAGGCGCCGTCCTTGTTCAGCGGCAAGACGGCGCTGAGCGAGTCATCGCTTACGCGAGTAGAACACTGTCACGTGCCGAATCGAACTACTCCACCACAGAGAAGGAATGCTTGGCTGTAGTATGGGCAGTTACTAAGTTCCGCCTGTACATCTACGGCCGCCCATTTCAAGTCATAAGTGACCACCATTCTCTCTGTTGGTTGACCAACATGAAAGATCCATCTGCACGTTTGGCACGCTGGGCCCTACGGCTTCAAGAGTACGACATGACAGTGGTCTATAAATCGGGAAGGCAGCACTTAGATGCTGACTGCCTTTCCAGATCGCCGATCGAGTCGTCAGGCGAAGATGATGACGAATCCACAGGCTTTTTAGGAGTTGTTGATGCGGCCACCATCTCTCAACAACAACAAGAGGACCAGGAGCTCGCTTCTGTATTTGATTTCTTAGAAGGCCGCACCACAAACAAGCCTGGATTGTTCTCAAGGGACCTGTCATCATTCTGCATACGCAACAGTGTTCTTTTTAGAAAGAACTTCTTTTCAACAGGGAACAGCTATCTACTAGTCGTCCCTAAAACTCTTCGCAATGAAATATTGCAGGCCTGTCACGATGAAGCTACCTCAGGCCACCTAGGGTACACAAGAACATTAGCGCGGATCAAAGAGAAGTACTACTGGCCACGGCTTTCAGCACAGGTGAAGCACTACGTTCGAACGTGCCTTGACTGCCAACGTCGAAAAGTACCACCTGCGAAACCTGCCGGACTATTACATCCTGTTCCAGTGCCGGAAACGCCGTTTGCACAAATTGGGATGGACCTTTTGGGCCCATTCCCAATATCTGCCGCCGGAAATAAGTGGATCATAGTTGCGACTGACTACCTTACGCGATATGCGGAAACCAAGGCACTTCCGAGCAGCACAGCAGCCGAGGCCGCACAGTTCTTCATTGAAAACGTCGTCCTGAGGCACGGTGCTCCAGCGGTCATCGTAACCGACAGGGGAACCACGTTCACGGCCGACCTTTTGCGAACTGTACTAACGCTCAGTGGCACGGCACATAGAAGGACGACAGCCTATCACCCGCAAAGCAATGGACTTACGGAGCACCTCAACAAGACTCTCGCAGACATGCTGTGCATGTATGTCAATGTGGACCACAAGAACTGGGACCAAATATTACCCTACGTCACGTTTGCTTATAACACGGCTCGGCAAGAAACAACAAAAATGACACCATTCAGTCTCCTCCACGGTCGAGAAGTGACTACAATGCTGGATGCTATGCTGCCTCATGATTCCAGCGATTCCAAGACTGACGCCGCAGATTTTAGAGCGCGCGCTGAAGAAGCAAGACAGCTCACGCGCGTTCGCATAACTGGCCAGCAAGAGCGAGATGCCCGACGTTACAATCAACACCATCGATGCGCCGTCTACCATCCCGGCCAAAGAGTCTGGGTTTGGACTCCAGTACGCCGCCGGAGCCTCGCGGAGAAACTTCTACGCCGATACTTCGGACCATACAAGGTTCTACGACGCCTTAGCGACGTCAACTATGAAGTTGTTCCTGACAGCCCATCCTGCTCGAGGCGCCGTATGAACCTGCCTGAGACTGTGCACCTGGTGCGCATGAAACCTTATTTTTCTGAATGACATGGGTACTCTCTGGTTTGCTGATCACCGGGTGCTACCCCCCGAGCATCAGGTCGATGCTCCTCAAGGAGGGGGCAAATGCCGCGACGCTATCTGTGCCCAACCACGCTGACGACAAAGACGACGATCTTGGGCTTGCAAGCGAGGTGCTAGAGAAGAAGTTTGAACTGAGCGCTTTGTCCTCATTGCCTCAAATAAATACCGCTCTTCGCTCTTGTCTCCAGTGAGCCGTGATAATATGATAAGACAGGCGCAAGAATGTCAGCTACAAATTTATTTGGTTTTACTGACAGACCCTCTGCGTCAAGGCTGGAGCTAATCTTCAAAGTGTAGCAAAAACTTCGAATTGGTGGGTAGGGTGGAGAAAAAAGGAGTCAGGTGTCTGTACAGAAATTAGGCAGGTAGCATCTTTGTTGTCTGTTTTAGAGAGACCAATAAAGTGTTTATTAAAGCTATCCGTTAGTTCAGTACCCATTAAGGTTACACCGTTTATTGTAAATCCTATAGATTTGGAGGGCTTGGGCATGTTAATGACTGCGTTTATTGTTTTCTTAGCTAATTTCGCATCACAGCGGCTGTCTCTTTCACATATATTCGTATAGTATACCTTATGCAACTCACTGTTTAATTTATTTCTGAATTGTTCGAATGCAGTCAGGTCGGCCAAATCTCAGCTGAATAACAATTTTTGATACATCTTGTCTTTCTTATCTCTTTATAAAGAGATGGCGTAATCCATGGTTTTATTTTTTTAGATTGCTCCTTTTGGACTACGGGAAACATGCATCAAATATTTCCCAAAATTTATTTATAAAGATATTGTATGCTTCATCTGCACTGCTATAAGTATAAATTTCGTACCAGTCAGCACTGTTTATCATTTCTGTAAATTTATTATGATTTGTGTCATTAATTGACTGATAAGTAGCAAGGGCTTTTCTAGTGAAAGTTGAAAGTCTTTGTACAACCGACACAAAGATTGGAGAGTGGTCGCTAAGGTCGGACGACAATGTACCAGCACATTCAACAGTAGTGTCTGCGTTCACGACGTAGAAATCTATAGTTGTCTGGCTGGAAGCAGTAATTCTTGTGGGAGACACTATCATGTTTGTAAAACCATTCGATTCAATTGTGTTGGCAAGGCTAAGTGACGTGCAATTATCTTCAGCTACATTTATATTGAAATCGCCACCCAAGACCACAATATAACGGTTAATAGAACAAAATTCAAGAAATTTGCTAGCATAATTGAGAAACTGGTGCCTGTTTCCGCTCGGGGGCCTATAAACTACCGATAAGATTAGATTGTTATGACGTAATGTGAGAATTTCATAGTCATTTGTTATAACTGGAAATTCATCAACAAGCTCAAATGCATAACAAGGTTTAATACAGACTGCCCCCTCTGTTCAAGAAAAAGTGCGAGAATGATTCCATCGAGATGAGATGATTTTCTTGTGCGCACCATGTTTCAGTGAACATGAAACAATCAAAAGATACCGGAAGATTATGTATGAGCTGATCCAGTTGCTCGTGTTTATGCCTCATTCAGTGGTGCCACTGACGAACTGAGATTTGGAGCAGCAAAATCTTAATTTCAGAGCACTTTGGAGCTAATAAATCACAGCTGCTGGACACGTCCTAAGCTATTTCAAACACTAAAAATTGACAAGCGTTATTCCAGAAAGTATTTGCTTGCTGTAAAACAATGTTGCTTTGCCTCTAAATACACGAGTTTTCCTTCAATTTAAATGAAGACAACAGTGTGCTGTAATTAGTTTATTTCAAGTTGAATGAAGCTGCTCAGATGTTGCCTTTTACATCGTATGATTTTTTTCATTGACAGCTGACACTTTGTTATGTTTTCAGCAAGGCTCTAGCATCAGTCAGAAACACCTGGCCAGACTCAATGTCATCAATGCTTTTCTGAGCGAGGCCAGCCTTGAGGAGCCCCTCGTAACGCTCAGTCATTGCTTCCGACGACACCAGGTACTCTTCAATGGTCTGTTTTTCCTCGAGAAGCTGAAGCCTCTGTTCAGCAACTGGCCGATTCGCAACAGGCGTCGACCGATTATTCCGACACTAGCAATTCAAACAAGCTCGATTATTCGGACTACTGTGAGGCACCATCACTTACCCATGAATTTAAAGTATAAGTACGACTGAAATTACGGACACCTTAAGGTACTAAATATTATATAATTCGGGGTCCACCTGCACGACTGCGTGCCAATTTGACCGCCCAGTTGAGCGGAAATACCAATATTTTGGTGTTGATACGTCGTTGGCATCGCCGCAGCATGGTGGCCGGCCATGTCGCCGACACCTCCTGGAAACCGAAACTAGCAAAGCCTAGTTAATCTAGCACCGACCGCGCCCAAACCGTCGGGCAAGCGAACTCCGGCAAGCCGTTCGGGAGTGCATCCAGGTTGGCTCCGCGCGTCCAGCATTTATTCATTGACGTGTTAACTAGCGACACGGTCACGGCGACTTAAGTTGTTTAAGCGGCGCCGATTACGCCCTTGATGTCTCCGCCGACGAGGACAGTGAGTGTTTAAACAAAAAAAAAAGCCCGCCGTCATTCGGATATGATAGCGCAGTCGACTGCGGCGCGGCGATTTTGTAGCGATGCATTCCACTCGATTCTATGCATGCCGATTCCGCTCGATGCATGCCGCCCTTATCGTCCACCGTTCTCTGCCGGCTGATACCATGTACCGCAGGCGAAGCGCCGCTCTTCCACTGACGAAGCGCAAGGAGTGCGAGTGGAAAAGGCATCGCTACAAAATCCCGGTCCTGCTCCCAAAGGTTGAAGATTCGGCGCATGCATTAATTGTACTTTCGTCTTTTTGTGCTGACAGCATAACAATGGTAAAGAGAGGGACTGACCAGATCGTAGGCAAGCGTACATGCGCGCAGGACCGCGTTGACAAACTTCGACTTTATTTTTGGACGATCCCTTTCCGGGATGCTTTCACTTTCGCGGCATTTCGCGCGACTAGCACTGTACACGCCGACGGATGATAGCGTTCCTGGGACACTACCAAGTATGCCGACGCTGACGCTAGTGACGTGAAATCCCGCGAAAGTGAACGTATCCCCGAAAGTGGTCAACCCAGAATGTCTTTTTTTAGCCACTGGCGGAATAAATTCAGTTATTTTCTGGCGAATTTAGATATTTCCGACTACCAGTTATTCGGACATTTAGGGGGTCCCATTGAGCCCGAATTATCGGTTGCCGTTAGATTTATAAAGCCATTTTAGTAATGCGCGCTACGCACGTCTGCAGGCCACTGCGGCCACACACGTAATGAGCAGGAGCTAATTTGGCGCACTTCGGCGCAAAATCGTTTATTTTTATCAGGATGGCGCAGGAAATCTCGTATGGTGCAATCTGGCGCATTTGGCACTGAGAGGAGTTTAAATGCAACGCTGAGAACAAGCCTTTCTTTTTCATACTGAATCCCAGTTCACAGGGGCAAACACGTTCAAAATACCGATTGGCTGTCATCAAGAAATGATAAGAAGAACAAAGTATGTGAACATGCGGAAAATTGTTGGCAAGTGTAACTGCAAAGCCGAGTTCTTGCTGACAATGCACACGCTGACATGTGCAGATATCTCGAGTACAGCAACAATAACCATGTGGGGCTGTGAAATTGTACGATATAAAATTGGGCAATCAAACTGGATGCTTCATCACAACTGAAACTGTTTACTGCTACAACCTTAAACACAGGGCTGCAGCAACGTAATATGAAGCAATTGTTTTGGGTATACAGTTAAATCTGCTTATAACGAACCTCCATATAACGAATTCCTGGATATAACGAAGTTTTTATACTCCCAGCCATTACTCCATAGAAGCACATGTATTTGAGACCTCTATGTAACGAAGTGGCAGCAGGAGACCCCCTCGATATAACGAATTTCCCCCTCCGACAGCCTAGAGATTTCGCCCAAAATATTGTCATTTTTGCGCTAGGCAACAGGAAGCACCTTGTCCGCCGCGACGGAATGCGAAGCAAGCGCACGTGTGCATGCGTGCGTGTGCGAGGCGGGCCTGCAGTAGTAGTAAGTGGTTCGTGGGGAAAGGGAAAGGTTGACGCTATCTTCTGCAGCCCTTGAGGGAGCACGGCTCAGCGCCAAAGGCCTGCATCCCTCGACCCGGCGATCTTGCCGCTGCGGGCGTGACCTTTCCCCCTCCCTTCATTCAAACCTGATCCTGCCGCTTGCTGCAGCTGGCCTAGCCTGCCAAGCCGGCACTCTCTCCTTTTCCAGTTGATGTTGCCGACGCGCTGGTACACGCTGTGACACATCACACTCGATGAGCGCAGACACGCGCTGTCAAACGCTGGCGGCGTGTGGAAGCGCAGCTGGAGAAGCGAGCGAAGTGACCTTCGTGCTGTTGTCTATCGCTTCAACGCAAACTGAGCGCCGAGAACACACAGCACGCACAAAGCTACGAGCCACCGACACACCTACACTGCTAGACTCTGCCCTAACGCAGATCACTTTCAAGATACGGCCCGTGCGCCGCCGAGCAGTTGATGCCAGAGTACAGTACAACGGCGCCCCGCTATCCCTCCCGCCTCGCTCGCTGGTGCCTCGAGCGCAACGGAAGAAGGCGCGCTTCCTCCCTGCTTTTCTTGCGCGCGCGAGATTAGACACGGTCGTCGGCTCCCCTCGCACGTTTTCACTCGCACATACAGCATACGGCGCGCGGCGACTGCGTTATCGCCCTTTTTTAGGACCACAACGCGTCATAAACACCATCTTTATGAAGCAAAAACGGATCTCAAGGGCCATACTTTTTCTGGCGGAAACCGAAAATACGTCATAGTTGTCGCCCCCGGCACTTCGGGCGGCCAATGCCATCGTCCAGCCACTAAGCCAAGCGACATGAAAAGTCAAAATGGCCACTCGGGCCGGCGCGGGTGGCACTTCGCAACGTATGATACGGGAACGGTCCCACAGTTGCGACGCAACAGCGGGGTTACCAATGCATTGGGTTCTATGGGAGCTGTGCCGGGACCGGCCGAAAACGAACAGCCGGGAAAACGCAGCCCCCGGGAACGTAACAGCGGGGTTCTATGTAACACTATACGACGCTACAACGCAATTGTGACGCTCGCTCTTTGTTTCCGATGCCTCGCGCTTGTGCGAAACGACACGCGTCCACGTATCCGGTACCTGGTGTGACATTCCAAGGATGAGTGCTTCGACGAAAACGGAAAACAGGCGCGTTTCAATTGAGGGTGCGTTAGAATCGAGCAAATACGGTAAGCATTTCTTTTTCGAATTTTCGTGCCGAACCTGCATATAAGGAAATGCTCTTTATAACGAAGTTTTTCGGGAACTTGACGATTTCGTTATATCCAGGTTTAACTGTAATATCCTTACACACACTGTACGAGGGCATGACAAAATTTCTACAGAATAAACAAGTCGCACTGCAAGTGCACTTGGTTTTAGAAGCATAGATATGTGACATGTTTTGAAACATAACCATTTCTGCACAAGTAACACCTTTTGCATTAGACACCATCTGATGATGCAGTGAGCCTTTCAATGTCCACTCTGCATGCAATTCTGATTGTGGCCATATCATCGGTTTGACGAGCAAAGATTTTAACATTTCACACTCAAACATGCTTCCATTTGGCTTAGCGCTTCTGCGCAGTTGCCTCGCCCAGAAGGCGCTTGAGTTCAGGGAAAGGTGCTCATTAACAAAAATTCGAATGTCAGAATCAAGCATAACAATTTTGCAGCGCGCGCTTTCTGAGGAAAAGCGTCACAGACCTGCCTCCGATTGAACTGCACCAGTATATTTTTTACTGCCGAGTTTGCTGCTGGGATGCGGTGAATTACATCAATGTCCGTTGGCAAAATAGAGGCCATTCACTTTTGCAGCAATTCTACCAATTATCTCGGTTAGGTTCTCTGGCATGTTGCAAGGAACACCTTTAATTTATACATTTGTGTTCCGGGAGTACTGTTCGGCACAAAGATGACTTTCATGAGCCTTCAACTGCTGTGCAAGGTCACTGCAACGACTTTCAAGTTGAACGTTTGCCTCTTTCAGTTTTTTGTTCTCCACTTTCATTTTATCATACTCTTTACTAATGAACGTAAGGCTGGTCTTCACCTCCCTCATTTCTTTCCGAAAATCTCTGTCAAATGTGCCTCTAAAATCTTTAAACTCCGCATGAAGTTCACATTTCAGTTCCTCGAAAAGAGCCCTGATTTCTTTAGACATTGCAATGCAAATACATTGTGGCAGTAGCAGCAACAGCAGGAAACCGAACGAAAAAATAATTTCAGTAAAATAGAGCAGCACAGACCTGCGTGGAAGAAGCACACGGTTGCGAGTACGTCGTCGCTGTACCATTGCCGCTGCTGCCAAAATGAAAAAGCTGTGGTTAAGTCATACTTTACAATTTTTCTGGTGGATTTTATTTTGAAAAATTCAATTTTCGTTCATTAACGCCTTGCGCCACGCGAAGGGCACACCCGGCCGGGGTGGTTCGGGATGATTATTTGCGCCAAACGCCGATGCTTACGCCGACACCAACGCCGGATTTTCTGCGACACGGGGCCCTTAACGCTGTCGCATTAAAAGGTTTCTCTGCCTTGGGATGCACAAAATTCTCTTCATAGAATCTGCAGCAAACCATACTTCCCATGCAGACATTTCAGGCAAGAACTTTGTCTAGTAAGAGCAGTCTGTCTAAAAAATTAAGGCCATTAGACATAAGCATGCACAGTGCAGAAATGTGCTATGTAAATGGCAATATTCAAGAAGCGCCTCTCCAATTTTTTTTTTTTCTTTTTTGGCCAGCGGCAAACCACAGTCACATGTTGCATAAAATGAAGCAACAGTGAAAATATAACTGGAGCTATGCAGAAAAGTGCCTAAACAGATTCACCCTACACTGATACTAAGGAGGTAGTGATACAGAGATACTTAGGAGGTAGGCTCAAAGCATGCAGAACTTGTGTGTTACGGAAGTGTTGCATGAAAAAGCATGCAGAAGTGTTGCACGATAGTCCTGCAAGCCACACCTATCCAATCCCGAAAGTTAGAAATCAAAGCATAACACAGCAACACAACATGGTATTCAATATACAGCAAAGAAGGACACCACCATAATTGCTTACATTATGAGAAAATAAAAAAATTAAAATTTGGAGGACGCTCAAGCTTCGCCTTTCAGAGTGGACCACGATAGCATTCAAAGATCCCCGACTGTTCATCAGGCTTCCCGACAACTGCACGTTTTTTTTTTTTGTGCACCTTCGCCTCGGTGCGCCGCTGCCGAGGAGGCGAGTGACGTTTTTGGAAGGACCACCGACTGCGGCGCGCCGCTGTATGAATGCTGGAAAAAGGGTTTGTGTTCCAGTTTCCATGTAACAGAATTGTTTTCTCGTATATTCAAATTACAATCCGACGCTACCACCTGTAGGTTGTGGTTACATTGAGAAATTCAATTAGTTCAACAGTGCATCTGCGCCACGCGGAGAGCCTGCATGGTTGGCGTGGTTCGGGATTATTTTCTTGGCAGGACAACGCAGCTGACGCCGACACCACATTTTCCACAACGCGAGGCCCGTAACGCTATCACGTTAAAAATACTCTAACTCTCAAATTTGCAGTTTCTGGAACCCGAGGGACTGCCAACCACTGGCCTTGACTGCTTCTAGCAGTTCAGACAGGGGCTCAAATCCGTATACAGTGGAATCTCGTTCATACAATCTTTACGGGAACCGGAAAATAAAACGTATCATCCGAAAATTGAATGAACCGAAAATAATCGTACATAAGAAAAAAAAAAGCGTCGGCCCTTCCACTCCGTGAAGATAGATCCCCATCACAGCAAATTTAGGGTATACATACCTGTTCACAGTGCTGAATGCAGGCAGTTTTCCCTTGAATAAAGATTCGTTACATGTAACGCAAACTCTGAATTCACCAAGGTCTTCTCCACTAGTTGCGTAATGTTCATTCAGCACTTCCAAGGCATTGTGTCGCTGTTCGTCGGAGCGGATCACACTGATGAGGGACAAGTGTTGTCGAACCACAAACACTTGTGTTCGATGTTTCGAGTTTGCTCGGCGGTGTGGTTTGCAGCATCCACCCGCCATTGCCGCTTGCAATTCTTCAAAATCAAATCTGTCCGTCACGTAAGACAATAAATGGCTCATACGCCCCTAAGCAATGTGTCATACTCCCGTAAATGTGGCCTCCCCATTACGACAGCAAAGTGAAATTCCATGCCAGAATGATGAGCGGCAACGGAGCTAGCAGTGGAAGAAGACGACGAACGCGGGAGCAATGGCTGGAGCCTGATTGCACCTAGGGGTGCCAACAGGATGTGGAAGACGACGACGCTCGAGCCATTGCTGATGATGATAGTTTCTGCGAACAGACACGGACGTTCAGGCTAGACATAAACAAGCTTCGCTTGTAAAAACATATTATGCAGAAACGTATCAACGAGATTCCACTGTATCAGTATTTATGGGCGCAATTGCATTTCGAGATCAGTGTTACTTATCACTGCATGATGCTGCCGATTCTTTTTTAGAGTAGTTTAGAGTGGCTGTTGACATTCACATATTGAAAGAGCATCAACAACAGGATTAAAAAGAAGAGAGAGCGCAAGAGAAGGACCCTGAGCTGTCCCCCTCTTTCATCTTGCTACAGTAAAAGCTCGATGATACGAATCTCACGGGGTCACGAAAAATATTCGTATTAGCCGAAATTCGTATCATCCAAACACAATTAAAACTACTGTCGAATCTCGATAATTCGAACTCGAAGGGGCCCGAAAATTTGTTCGAATTAAAAGGACGTATTTTTGAAGTATTCGTGCACCATAGCACGATGCACGAACGGTGCGAGTCGTGAAATATTGCGGCGCGCAAGCGCATAGCAAGCGCGGGCCACGAAACTGCCCACGCCGGCTAACGGTCGCTTCCCGATAACGACAGAAAACGAAGCTTCAGGGAGCGAGCGAGCGGCGCCGGCACACAGCTGCGCGCGGAGACCGTCGAAGGTGAGGGAGGAGGGCGGCAGGGAAGCGGACGCATCGACTCCGCCGCTTCGGTGGCTCCCCTCGCCCTCCCTCTCAACTCCCTCGTAGCTCTCTCACCTTTGACTCCGTGCGCGCCCGCCGCCGTGCTGGCGCCAGCTTATTTTAGCCACCCCCTGAAGTTTCGTCTTCTGCCGTTATCGGGAAGCGAGCGTTTGTGGGCGTGACAGTTTCGTTGGCCCGACTGTGCCTCCGCCGCTGTTTCCCTCTGCGCTGCTGCCGCAGCGTGCAAGGTCAACATGTGACTAGAAAATAGAGGAGAAGGGTTCACTGCCATTTTATCCGCGTGGCTGAGACGTCGGCACTAGTGTGTGCTAGCATACGGTTGTCTAGAACTCACTAGTCGGCACGTACACGCTTGTTCCGGCGCGATGCAGAAACGGCGACCTTGCAATTTGAGAGAGGGGGAAATTTCCGCCGCAGGTTCTTTTTTTTTTTTTTCCCTGTTCCTTCGCGCGCGGCATTGAGGGGTCTCTCCTGAGCTTTTGCTCTATGGCGGTATCGGAGCAATGCCGGTCGGAGGCGCTGCCGCGTTATTTGGCGCGCTGCTAAGAGCATTGTCGGTACACGGTATGTTCGGAGTAAGCGTGTTCGAATTAACGAGATTCGACTGTAGCTAAATTAAAAGAGTCAGAGGTGAACTACCTCAGGCACGTGTACGTAAAAAGCATTTATTTCTTGAAGCGCCACCGCTTCAATCTCTTCGCGCCCAGTCGCGGAGTCCGCGCTGTCCGGCGCCGCGCCTCCGCCCCAAAAGAGAAGGAGAGAAAGCGCGTGACTGCGCGCTGTTCTCTTTCGCCGCCGTCGGTGGGGCGGCGTTTATTCGTATCAACCGACGCAGGCTGAAAATCGATTCGTAACAACCGTTCTCTAGCACGTTGCAAAGTAACAGGGCTCGGCCGGGACCACAGAAAAATTCGTATCATCCGGAAATTCGTATTAGCCGTGATCGTATCATCGAGCTTTTACTGTATTTGCACCACTTCAAGATGACATGCCACCGTTCAAATGCCTTCTAGGTCAATATTATTACATGAAATATATTTATATACATTAACCTTTATGTAGATGCACAAAAAGTGGTGATAGCAGTACCACAGTTGCCTACTGCAGGACCCTCCCAGACTTTTGGTTACTCGTCCTGTGTAGAGCCAGCTTCGTCCTTTCTCTGCAAATTTTCTAATCTCATCTATGGTAGTCAGCTACTGCCCATTTTCCTTCCCTTGGAACTCTTAATGGATTCTCGGTACCACTTTATGAACTTCCCACTGGTTCTACTTCTCCTTAACAAAGTGCACATTTGCTTCCTAAAAAATACTATCTTGCCAAGCATGCAGTTCCAAGTCTACTGAACCACAGCGCCCCACAACCTGCAACATTTTCACACTGGACAAATAGCAACAGCACCTGCAATTTCCTTGTGAATGTGGACACAAATTTCGGATGCAGAGGCTGAGTTTCCTCACTGTCGAAAGACTGCATTATGGAAGTAAATAAGAGACCAGCCATGCCAAGTGCAAGTTCTGTGACCATTCCCTGTGTATCAAAAAATGTAGTCACCAACTGGTGTTTTTGGTCGTTCACAGAATTTCTGATGAGTGAAATATGATCGCCAGAGCTAAAGAAGAAAACATCTACAGCAAGAAGAAAGCTACAAAGCTTATGCAAAGCCACATTAATGTCATTATACAGGGTACAAGGAAAACGAGAAAACATATAAACACGAGCAAACCAAGAAAACTAACAAAAGTGTACAATATGACTTAACGCAGCCTATGCAAAAGAATTTCTTTCCCAGCACTATCGAAGCTATGTTCACACAGTGATAGCCCAAGAGATGATAGCCCAAAACCGCACAAATGACAGTGGATCCCTAGAAGCCTTTGTACCAATTAGTGCACATAATCATGCTCACAGAACTTATCATTGTGGCATGTTTCTGTCTGCCCCATGTCTTTCATTCTCAGCACATGCTACAAATGATTGTCTGGCACACACCTTTGCATGTGTGTGTCTTTCCTCGTATACAGTGGAATCTCGATGATACGATCACGGCTAATACGAATTTCCGGATGATACGAATTTTCCTGTGGTCCCAGCCGAGCGCAATTACTTTGCAACGTGTTAGAGAACGGTTGTTACGAATCGATTTTCGAATAAACACAGCCCCAACACAGCAAATAAACACAGCCCCACCGACGGCCTCGAAAGAGAACAGCGCACAGTCACGCGCTTTCTCCCTTTCTCTTTTGGTGTGGACACGGCGCTGGACAGCGTAGAGGCCGCGACTGCCTGCGAAGAGTTTGAAGCTTTTGTGCTTTTCCTCACGCAGGCGTGGGGAAGCGCGGCTGCCGCAGCGAGCGCAGGTTCGTGCGGTCTATCGCTTCAATGGAAACTGAGCGGCGTAAGGCACAGCGCATACAAAGGTCAGAGCCGTGTGGAGATCCAAGATACGGTGCGCGTGACAACACCGACAGCCGGCACAGGCGCAAAGTACAAGAACGCATTTGTTGGCAGAGTAGAAGCTGCCACCCCTCCCTCCTTCTCTCCCGTGCTGCCTTCCCGCTTTGCTCTTTTCGCGTGGGAGATTGCATCGCCAGTTACCCTTGCGTCCGGTTGCAAGATACGCATTTGGTGCCGCAGTGCAGTATCACCCCCCCCCTCCCCTCTCTCCCATACCCCCACGGCCTTTCGGACGACTCCTCTGTCCGTTCGCTCTCCGTGAAGGCGCACGTCCCCCACGCACTTTCACTCGCATATACGGCGCGCGGCGGCGCTTTTATCGCCCTTGGACTCATGCTCCACGTCTCATGCTCCTTTGAATTGCCCTTGTTGATCTCCTCACCTATCGGTGGGTGCACCTCGTTGAGAAGCGTGCTCGCTATCGCCCTTGTCGGCGACATTTTCTCGCGGAAACCACATCTGACGTGGCTGCACTCTAATCGGTATGCGTATACATGGAGTTTTATGGGAGGGTAAATGAGAGTCTGAAAAGGCCGCGTTGTAGCCAGTTCTGCACTATAAACGGTTACGTTATAAGTGGTCTATACTGTAAATGCTTTTTACGTGCGTGTGCCTGAGTGAGTTCACTTATGACTCTTTAATTTAGCTAGTTTTAATTGTGTTTCGATGATACGAATTTCGGCTAATACGAATATTTTTCGTGACCCCGTGAAATTCGTATCATTGAGATTTCACTGTACCTCACAGCGTTTATGCGGGCATGAAAAAAGGAAAAACACTTTAACATGTTTGGTCACTTTTCTCGAATGCTGTGAAAATTCATGGAAATCAGCAACTGCCATCTTTTTGATGATCCTTTCCATTGCCAACTAAGTGAAATTTTTTTGTCTAGGGGAACATTCTTTAATTGAAGGTGGTGGAGTGCACCGTGTGCGCATGCTGCCACTGCAGCCAAGTGTGACAGCCCATACTTTCAATAATATTTTGATGACATCCTTGAAATTCTTCACATAAAAGATATAGCCATAATATACTGCCACAAAAACTTCACTTTACTCTCAATTTTGTAAATTAAAATGCAGGATGTCACTTTTCATCTAACGGACATCCTTCTGCCAAATTTGTGTGTTTATATCTTCCGAGACAAACAAGATAAGCTTGAAACTTGCCAGGTACATTCTACGTCAAGATCTAAATTGGTTGCTGCAAATCCTAGTTGTATATATTGCACAAATTTTATGCTATAAGTGCTCAAACTTTCACAAGATGCTGAACATCAAAGAAAAACTTTGCAAGCCTTAAAAGTTCAATTTATTTTTAAAAACATTGCGTAATGCAGCTGGAATAAAATTATCGAGCACCACAAATAATTCAAAGGCACACAATGACACTGCAAAGTGATGCTTAGGCTGCATGCAGAAATTTTATTTACACACGCATTATGCTGTAAATAGCTCCGATGATAAATAACCCTCACAGAACTTCCAAATACATTGGGTAATGTAGCGCACTCAAGCAAAAGCCTCCGGTTTCAAGGACAAATTGTCCAAGTACGCCTGCCTCCAGAAGTGCACTGTATCTGTATAAGCTAGCATCTAGAAAGAGATGCGTTGTCACATTAAGCAATGCGATGCCAGTGACTTCCCATCATCGCATTATTTTTACACGCAAAAAGTGCACTTCAATAATGACACATGCTGTGGTTAAATCAACAAAGATAGCTCCAGTGGTTATGATTGAGATGTGAAAATTTCTAAGAACATATTCTAAGACAACTGACAGGTCTCCTCCTCCTGAGACACCTTATTAAAGTACAAATTTGGCATTTTAGAATGGCGTCCTTCACACAAGTTGGTTTTCTTATACTGTTCACACGCTAAGGAGGACATTTCTGGAGCTGTCACTATGTGTGAATTCCAAACGAAAGCATGCACTTTGTAGTTCACGGAGCTCTGCAAGTTTGTTTTCGTGGAAATGGTTGAGGTCTGGGTAATTTTTTAGACGAAGCTGACACCAGGCCATTTGGACAGCACTTCTCTCAGCT
Organism: Dermacentor silvarum; assembly: GCF_013339745.2. Lineage (NCBI taxonomy): Eukaryota > Metazoa > Arthropoda > Arachnida > Ixodida > Ixodidae > Dermacentor > Dermacentor silvarum. The sequence goes on along the minus strand of NC_051161.1, from coordinate 177,794,031 downwards.
AGTAAAGCATTGAACGTGCTTTACTAATCCTCTGATCCCATCGCACATTCCATGCATCCTTTCAATGTCCAGTTGCAGAGAACAACCAATAAAAGTTTGTATGGCCATTTTTCCTAAATTTGCAAAGCTGGTATCTGTTGATGGCTCCACCACGTACCTATTTGTTTTCCTCAAAGTATGAACCCAGCAACAAGTTTTATACATGAAATTGCCATGTTTTCATTAAGTATTTTTTATGGGCATAGGCAGAGTTGTGGCAGGGGCCATCACTGATAATGGTGAAGACGTGTTTGTGCATTGTCATTATGCAAGTGACAAGTTCACCAGGCTCATTTTTCTTTTTGCGATCATTGCTTCGATACTTCAGCTCGATGTCGTATTCACAAATCCAAGTTTCATCGGCAGTGACAACCCTTTGAAAAAATTCATTGCCCTTTTATGAAGCTTCCCAATAAATACATTTTTTTCGCTCGGGAGTCCACAGTTTTGGCACCATTTTTTTTCTAATTTCCAAGTTTTCAGTCAAAATTTGGCGAAACCTTGACTTTCCGAAGCCAAGTGACCATTTGGTGATCACCGAGTACAAGAAAACGCACACAACTGATGTTTTCGTTTTTGCACAAGACAGAGAAGCATCCTGATCTTGCTCAGTCTTGGGGTTTTCCCAGCATTCTCGAAAACACTGAACCCACTTGAACACTGTTCTTTCCATAGGGATTTTGCAATATTTGATGAATTTTTGGACAATTCTTGCTCAGTTTCACAAGACATTTGATATTGATCCTGTGTAACATTTTTTTATCAATCTCTCTTTCGACAAAGACTAAAAATGGGTTTCACAGAAGGTGCACGCATAAATCATGCCTATAGTCATACAGCAGTCATACTAGAGATCAACAGGGTCCTTTCAAGTGGAGATTGGCCCCTACACCATCTCCTACTTTTCTGCTGACTCACTGCATGAAACTTTGGGAGTATATTTCACCTACTGGGGCCTGAAACTTTATGAGCCCTATTCGGGAAGGAATATGTCAGCGCTTGTACATGTCAAACACTTCTCTCACTTATCCCATCACATGACAGGGTTCTTCTTGTTATCTGCCAAAATCAAAATGACATTGTTCTGACTGGCAGTTTACCTTGAGCCCCCTAATTCTTCTTTCATAAAGGTCTTTCATAAAGGTGGGAGGCCACAAACACAAAAAAGTTTTTTTTTTTAAATCAGAAGCCAGGATTGAAAAAACATTTTTTTCTGGAATAACCATGTCTTATTTAACTTACCCAACTATTGAAAGTGTAAAAAATGGTTTCTTTTATTTTTTGGCAGGTTATTTTTGTCATAAAATGTGTTAAAAGTGCTAGTCGCACCAATAATAAGTAACTAATGAATTGCTGAATTGAGCAAAGCTTGGGTATTTATGTAGCTAAGTGTGGGACCTATGCAATGAAGTAGGATAAATGCGAGTGGGCGTGGCAGACCGAGCTTCGGAATGATGTCTAAGCCTTTCTTCTGTATCGCGCAGGCTTTTCTGCTGAGCTTAGCCAGAGCATCAACGCCGCTTCCACAATTTTCTGGCCATTTCAAGATACAGTCGAGCCCGCTTATAACGAACCTGAGTGTCATGCAGCATCCATTTGTTATATCCCGAAGTTCGTAGTAAGTGGACCACAGCTAAAAAAAATAAGTTGCTAGTCAAAACAATTTTTTTTTTACAAAAAATTCTGTGATGCTTGTCTGTGTCTCCAGCTTAAAATATTTAACACGGAAGCACGTTCTTCGCCAAGGCCCTTGGCATAGACAAATTGCCTGAGACCCGTTATGTAGCCCACTGCTATAAGTTCGCTTATGAGTGCTGGCTCTGAAGTTTCATCGTCATCAGATTCCTCCGCGTCGCTCTAGGCCTGCACTTCATGAACGACGCCTCGTCCGTGCACGGTTCCGCAATATCAGTGTCTTCATCAGCAGAAATAAAATCATCCCAGCCAATGTCATGGCCCCCCATGTCGGAGTCGACGACGCACTGCCACAAATCGCCACCGGACTGATCCTCTTCGGAAGCGTCAGGCTCGTCATCAGATACTACGCCAATGACTCGACGAAGCCGGCCTTGCGGGACCACCTTCACCATCTCAACGGCTGAATACAGTGAAACTCGAAGCGGCACGTTGGTGGCTGGGCAAACAGCGATGAGCAAGCACTCCACAATGCGGCACCTATACGATGCTTTAAAGGCATGTATTATGCCTAAATCAAGCGGCTATTTAACAGAGGTAATAGATTCAAGGTTCCGATTGCCAATGTGGGAAGCATAAAGTAGCAGCTTTCGTTTCAATGTTATTGTCATTGACACTGTTTTGGAAAAGTTTATTTGCATTCCTCTGTCGTCATACCAGTCCGTGAGTTTACAAAGACTACTGTTAAGTGTATCCTGGCATGAAGAACTTCTGACAGCAGAATAAATGACATAATCATGAGCAAACAATTTCACCTTGACATTAGGATCCACATTTTTAGCAATATCATTTACATAGATAAGAAACAGCAGGGGTCCTAACACTGACCCCTGTGGTACACAGGCAGGCTATTAGATTTCACACCATCAATCTCCAGAAACTGAACACGATTTTCTAAGTAAACCTGAATCCAATGCACTCTATTTTCTGGCAGTCCAAGTGAATTAAGAATTTCAATTAAGTTTGCATGTGGCACACGGTCAAATGCCTTTGACAAGTCTAGAAATATTGCGGCAATCTGCAGGCGGTCATCTATGGCACTGGCAAAGTCGTGTACAATAGACAACAATTGAGTTGAGGTTGAAAACTTCCTACGAAAGCCACGCTGAAAATCAACAAAAAAGTTATTCGCTTCCAAGTGGTTACATATGTGATTAGCGATAATATGCTCCAAGAGCTTACAACATGTCCTTATGAGGAATATAGGTCTGTAATTGTTAAGAATAAGATTATCGCCTGATTTAAACACCAGTATTACCTTGGCCGATGAGCCAATCTTTTGGTAATGAGCTCTGTTCAAGGGATGCATTAAAAATGATGTATAGGAATTCAGAAGTTACTTCCGAGTAGCGTCGAAGAAAGTTGTTAGGCAAACCATCTGCTCCAGGCGATTTTTTTACGTCAATATCAAGCAGCATGGAAAGAATGCCTTCGCGACTAATCGAAACGTCAGGAATTGATTGCGCTGCAGATGGTGTATATGATTTATCATGGGCGCCGAGAACTGAAGGTACAGTGAATGCTTTATAAAATGTGTCATTTAATTCATTGACCATATCATTCGGATTAGAATTTACACTGTTGTTTATTCTTAGCTGCTGAACACTTCGATTAGAGTTGGACAGGAAACGCCAAAACTTGTCTGGGGAGTTTTTTAAGAATGTAATCTGTGGGGATGCGCGACTCTCACGCGTCTCCTGTGGTCCCGCTTCACCGCGTGGCTAAGTGCTGGCGGTGGTCGTAGTGGTTGCGGCGCATTGCGAGAGATGGCGCGAGTGTCGTGATGCTAACGCCACCGAACAGCGGGGTGACTTGGGAGAAAAAGGTCGAAGGGATCGGTGAGCGACACGGACGTCCCGCGCGTGCGCCGATCCACGCTTCGCGAGACGTCTCGCGTGGCTCGGGCGGGGCACCGGTATGGACGAACACGGATCGTTCGAACACACCACCGTTCGTGTGACCGTACACGTGAACGACTAGGGGATGGTGTCATGGCATGGGCCGAAAATATTCGCTCGCTGTCGGTTCGCGGTGAGTCGGACTTCCTTGATTTGTCGCGCGCCCATGTGAATGTTCTATTGGTTGTAATTCGGCTAGTGTGCATTGGTGTATGAAAGGCGCAATAAATGCCCTTGTGATTGTGTTGTCGTTCCTTTGTCCCAAGAGCACATGTGAGACCCTACATCTGGCGCCCAACGTGGGGCATCTTGGGGCATCGGACGATAATTTTACTTTTGCTCGGTTCGAGATGTTTCAACCGAAGCGTAGTCCTAGCGTGGATTTTGATCGCTAGTGTGGGCGGTGCGCTTTCTTGAGCGAGGCGACAGTTGCTGTAGCGTGTTTGAAGTTTTCGACATGCTAAGCCTTTTCCCGAGTGTTTTGTTGAAGTACTGTACACTCGTCGGTACGAGAGCCATGTGGTCTGCATCCTGGGAGAGCGAGGCCTAGCGCCCGCAGAGCATTGGCAAGCCTGAAGCGAGTGAGTACGGAAGCCTCGTGGGTGGTCCGAATTTCTTATGTAAATAGCTTCTTCTATCTCTTTGACTTCGGAAGTCACGGCCACGGGTGCCGCTACGGGCTGACTGGTATTGCGGCCTGGCACTGGGCGCTCCGCCACCATCTGGGACGGTGGGCGCCGTCAACTCGGATGCTGTGTGCACCGAGCGGGGTAGGACGACCTCACAGAGCTAACGTCTCCTCACGGCTGCGTGTTGTGCCCATTTTGGGTGATGTTTTTTTTTTTTGATGCCGGTTGTTGTCAAAGTAGCGACGCATTAGGCCTAAGGCTTAACATAGCCGCCTATCGCACGTTGAGGGACACAACCTGGTGGACCGTGGTGTTGAGGTGTCGCACATTGCTTCCTTCATTAGTTCGCCTCGCAGGAATTGTAATTACTCGTTCGACTCAAGAAAGCAAGCTTTGTTCACGTGAACTTAGCATCTGAAATGCCGTCCGAAATTTCGCTAGCCGAATCGAACATCGTACCATGTGGGCGATGCGTATGCCGAATTCCTCTCCCTTGCACTACTTTAGTGTTTGTCGAGTGCGTTGAGTGTACGCAGCGTGAGCGGAGTCACACCTGGTTTGCTGTCACCTGCACATCGTCAGCGCTGCTGCCCCGGACTACAATCGAGCTACCCCAGGCGATGCAGATGCCTGTGGCCAGTTCGGCGCAGCAATTTCGGCGGCTGGGAAAGGAGCCGGCAGTCACCAACGGCTACAGCGGATCTCGCCTGCAGGGCGCGTCGGCGCGAGCGACGCTTGCTCGGGCCGACTTCTGCATCGCCGTTTTCGGAGTCCTGTGCTGGAGTCGTGCCATCGAATCTGCAGAGCTGGTGCTATGACCAACGGACGCCAGCGGTGAACCCCAGAGACAATGTCGGCTCGCATGTTGTCGATAATGTGTGGACATTTCCTCGGCGGCACCACTGTCGCATGTACTAACTTTTGTTCGCGACGCGCGCGTTGATAGACCTTGTGACATGTTTCGACGGAGTATGTGTAGTGATTTAAGGTTGGGGGGATGTGGGGATGCGCGACTCTCACGCGTCTCCTGTGGTCCGGCTTCACCGCGTGGCTAAGTGCTGGCGGTGGTCGCAGTGGTTGCGGCGCGTTGCGAGAGATGGCGCGAGTGTCGCGATGCTAACGCCACCGAACGGCGGGGTGAGTTGGGAGAAAAAGGTCGAAGGCCTTTGCGCCCTCGGCGCAAGCAGGGTGTGCTCTTTGGGTTGGGATCGGTGAGCGACGCGGACGCCCCGCGCATGCGCCGATCCACGCTTCGCGAGACGTCTCACGTGGCTCGGAGCGGGGCACCGGTATGGACGAACACGGATCGTTCGAACACACCACCGTTCGCGTGACCGTACACGTGAACGACTAGGCATTGGTGTCATAGCATGGGGCGAACATATTCCCTCGCTATCAGGTCGCGGTGAGTCGGGCTTCCTTGATTTGTCGCGCGCCCATGTGAATGTTCTATTGGTTGTAATTCGGCTAGTGTGCATTGGTGTATGAAAGGCGCAATAAATGCCCTTGTGATTGTTTGCACTACTGTGTTGTCGTTCCTTTGTCCCAAGAGCACATGAGAGACCCCACAAATCATAGTCTGGTTATGGAATTTGTTACGGGCGTTACGTAGTTTGATGAGTAAAGCATCCCTTAAAGAGCGGAATTCAGTATTCTGAGCTAGCTTATACTTGCGTTCGCGCTTTATTCTACGTTTGAGATGAATGATTTCACGAGTGATCCATGGATTATGATTTTTAGTTTTCTTTCTACGCTTTGATACGAATTTATCAATGCAATACTTAACAACAGAATTAAACTTGTCCCAGAGAAGCATGACATCATCATCGTGTTTAACCTCATCAAAGGAAAGGTGTAAGCAATCCAAGATGGATTCGTCATCAGCCGATGAAAAATTCAGAAAGGACTGCGTGATAGGTGTAACTTGGAGGCATTTTTGTATTTCCAAGTCCACATGTACAAGCTTGTGGTGAGCTATACCTTCAGTTAAGATAACAGTAGGATTTTCTGACAATCCTTTGATAAATACAAGATCAAGAATCGATTGAGTCAGATCTGCGACACGTGTGGGATGTATTACAACCTGTTTAAGATCATGAAAGAACACAGAATCAAGAAGGACGTGTGCACTGTCAGCATCATGAGAGCCAGAGATTGATAGCTGTTCCCAAACAACACTAGGTGGATTGACGTCACCGGCCATCAAAAATTTATGTTTAGGCCGGAGCATGCGCTCTAGGTAGATGGCAAGAGATTCCACGAATGACACGAATGACAGATGGCTTTCAAGATACAGTGGCCTGGGCGGAAGCGCGCGACGTGGTACGCGGCCTCCCTCCCCGGAACCTTGCTGACGCGCGCGGTCACGCGGGCGGCGTGGAGACAGTGCGTGTCAGCTGGGAGAGGGCGTGCCTGCGGGAGAGGGTAGCTCGTTTGAGAGGGGCACAAAACAGGTAGTTTGCGTGCGAGGAGACTCGGGAAAACAGTCTGCGTGTGCAAAAGGGTCGGAGGCCATCGTTACATCTCGCATCGTGGCGCCGTGTTTACGCCGTCCGTTCGCTGTAACCGATCAGCAGGGCTCAAAGAGATTCGTTGTATGTGCAATTTTGTGCCATTGAAATAAGGTATACTTTAACGATTGCGCAGGTTTCGTTCGTTTTAAGCGAAAGTTCGTTTTAAGTGGGGCCGTTATTGACCCTTTTTGCGGCGATCCTGTGGGCACTGCCATGTTTGATCATGTGGTGACGCGTCCATTGCTTGCCTCAACTGCCTCCGTTGGCTCCTTGTTTACAATGGAAGTGTATGATGCCGGCGCAACTTAGAAAACCTTTGTTTTCGGAGATATTGTAGACGGTGACTAGGTGGACGACACGAAGCTTTGATCACAGCTTCAGAAAACATGCAAAAGCGCTTTCGGAGCTGATTAAGCTATGTCCAAACGACGCAAGCACCGTATATGGTGGTTGTTCTAAAAGCGGGGCTAAATATGTATTTCAAGCTATCCAAACATTCCGTTCATGAATTCAGTCAGGATTAGTGTGTTTTCCTCTTTGTTCTTTATTCGGCAAATATTTTGAAGCAGTGGCTTGTCAGTTTTTGACTCAGTAATGTTCCTCGGTGCGGCCACTACCTGCTTATTTTCTGCCTAATCACTCGCGGGTGTGCTCAGTTCCGATAGATTTGTTCTTGCTGCGCACAAGGCTTGAAACGTAGTTGTTTTGTACAGTGTAACACCTTGTAGCAAATATATATTACAGCTGGTAACTCGCTTACTCTTGTGGACCGTCACGAAACATTCAGCTTCGACCATTCGTGCGCCATCGGTGTAGTCCGTCATTTATTGTGCGTATACAGTGCGCATATATTCAAGTGTGCGCCCATTCACTTATTCTTGATACGTCGGCAATAGAGTGGGCGTAAGTTTTCCTGCCATTTGGGACGGATGTGCATAGATAACGTGCGCGAAACTTACTAATACAGGAAGCGGCGCTACTTCCTTTGTCATTCCTTAACGAGTGGCACTGACTCTTGCCGACGTTCTGGGGATGAAGCCCTTTCTTTGCCGGTTAGCGATACAAAGGTGGCGGATGAGCAAATTTCTGTAACCTCGAGGAAAGCCGTACATCACGAAGTGCCGTTAACACGTTCGGACAGTTACAGCAGCGGTCCGCGAACTTGGCCACACAGATTCATTCTATTCCTGAACATGCCAGTCACTATTTTTGCAGCCAACTACTGCACACGTGTTCAATGCACATGATTCAATCGAGCATGATTGGAGCACAGTGTGTTAGTGAAAACTCAGTTGCATTTCCGACAGCTGATCGCACAGAAGCAAGGTAGAAGCGGTAATGGTTTCGTATTCGTGCGTGGTCGCTGAGGAGACGTATGGCGCGCCACCGTAAGCGCCATCTCATTTCTCTAAAACAAACTGCTCCGTGAAAAGAGTCAATATGTGGACTCGACTGTACCGCCGGATGAATCTTGCTTGTGGAGAGCAGGAACAGCGACGCAGTGCCTCACTTTCCAGGATATCATCTGCGATGCGCCCTCAGCGCCACCTCAGGACCAAGTGACGTCAACATGCCTGACCATAAAAGAACACCTGCAGCTCTGCGAGTTCAGTGGGCATGGCAGACTGAGCTTTGGCATGATGTCTAAGCCTTTCTTCTGTATCGCGCAGGTTAGTTCTTACTTTACTACGCTTAGAAGTGATTGCCGCGGTACATTGGTCTTGCCATGCCCACAACAGTGCGTTATCATAGCATACAATGTGTATTATGTGTGCCAGCTTCTTCTTTGCGGGGACGTAGATTAGGCAAGGAGACACAATCTCTCCAATGCTATTCACTGCATGCTTAGAACTATTCAAGCTGGGAAGGCTTAGACTGGGAAGGCTTAGGAGTGAGGATCAACAGCGAATATCTCAGCAACCTTCGATTTGCAGATGACATTGTCCTATTCAGCAACGATAGGGACGAATTACAGCAAATGATTGAAGACCTTAACCGAGAAAGTGTAAGAGTGGGGTTGAAGATTAACATGCACAAGACAAAGATAATGTTCAATAGCCTGGCAAGGGAACAAGAATTCAGGATCGCCAGTCAGCCTCTAGAGTCTGTAAAGCAGTACGTTTATCTAGGTCAATTACTCACAGGGGACCCTGATCTTGAGAAAAAATTTACAGAAGAATAAAATTGGGTAGGAGTGCATACGGCAGGCATTGCCAAATCACAATTAACCTGACTTGAAAATTTTGTTTCAGTACTCCTGTAAGTGCTGCACTTAGGCATTCGGAGCTCACCCTAGATCTCGTCTAAGAGTTTGTTGTAGTAATAGAACTCGGGCTGGGTATGGCTGGCCACTCTGGTGAGAGTCTAAGCGCATGAGATCAGCTTTGGGAGCATCGGCAGGTCCATCATCAAGGGCATGGGGGGAGCAACGATGGTTGCGTGTGTTTCTTGGCAGACCTACGTAGTAGGTGATTCATGTGACGTCTTATCTCCCCAAGTCCTGTTTGGATGAGCCAAGACCGGGGTCTGATCCCTCTTAGAATACCACCTGGCATCCAATGTGACCCCTTTATGAAGTTACGTGCAATGAAATTATTTGTTTGAAACTGGCAAATTCGGTCAATGCACTGAATCAGTACGGAGCAGACTGTGGAGGTTTGATTGCAATTTTCTTCAAAACATCAACTGTGCTGGTGTTTTTCCAGTTGGTGAGCGCACAGTAAAATGTTGCTTGGAAAGAAATCTGGCCCCCCTCAGTCCAACGTTAACCCTTCGCTCGTAGACCACATGCTCCGCTTGCCCGTTTGTGGCTGGGTGGTGCTGACGTACGCCATTTCTTTTGTAAAAATCATTGATCTCTGCAGAGACTAATGCAGTACCATTGTCAGAGACAACCTTCTTCAGAAGCGTGGCGAAAAGTCTGCAAATCTCTCTGACGACGGCAGGTGAAGCCAATTGGGGATGCGTTGCACAAGAGAAGCAGCGGCTTGGATGCGACAAAGTGCCCGAGGAGGGTCTTGCGTAGCACGAGCTCTCTCTCTCAAGCTTCTTGAAAGCAGCTAAATGTCGCGGTTCCCACTTCCATGTGTCTTGTGCAATCAGTTAGTACAGGCTTTTTGCTATATTTGCACGGCTTTCGAAGAACCGGTCATAGAATGATATAATTCCTAGGCAGGACTAATGCATTGCCTTTGATGTTGGTTCTGGGAGCTCTTTGATGGCGATTAGCTTTTTCTCTGCTGCTGTCTTGCTGTTAGAGTCGATCTTGTGGGCCAGGAACACAACTTTAGAAGTGCCAAATATATGCACTTGGCCTTGTTAGCTCGAAACCCAATTGATTCTAGTTTGGAAAGAATGATGTCAAGACATGCGTGTTCCTCGTGGTTAGATTCATTGACTATTATGTTGTCCAGGGGTGGTATTCTGCAAATATCCTCCTAGTGAACATATCCATTTCGTCTCCTGCTGAAGTTCTTTTTGGCTGGTCTGGGGTACCCGTCAGAAGGCCATAGGTGCTCCCCGCCAATCAACAATTCAGTAGCAGACGAAATGGATATGTCCGTAGGGTGGACACTTACAGAATACCCCCCCCCCCCCCCCCCCAGGTAAACAATCCAAGGAAAGCACAGGGAATGCAGGAGATGAAAACTCAAGATGATGAGAAACACGAGAACAAGCTGAAAGCAGGAGCCAACGTTTTGACAAGTGGACTTGCTGAAACGTTGGCTCCTGCTTTAACCTTGTTCTTGTGTTGCTCACCCCCAAGTAAGCACATATGCCTGTGACTGCAGTAGTCACTGCAAAGTCAAATTTCATCGTCTCTTTTATGCACGATAACTACTGGGGTCGTTCAAGTAGCATGTTGCATGGGGCGAACTCCGTTTTGGCGTGTCAGACGATGAGCTCTTCGTCTACGGCTCGTCTCAGGGCAAAAGGTCATGCACCTAAGAACTTGGAAGAAGCTCAGTCGTGCAGTTTCAGCTTGATACCCTTGTACCCGTAATGCTGCCATCAAAAACGGCAGCACGCTTGGCGAGTACAGTAGTCACACTTCTGTCACAGTGGATGTGGTCAACACCATTTAGTGTGATGCCAAGTGACTGGAGCGGCCGAGGAGATTACAGCTTGGTTCCCTCATTACAACTAGTGGCAATGTATGCTTTTGATCTTTATTTCGACGAACGCTGTACCCAAAGGCCTTCTCCAGACCATGTTCACAAGGCGATGTTGGTTTTGAGGAGAGTGGGCGGGTGGTTAGTCCAGGCTTTTCGGAACATCTCTTACCTGATGAGTGGAGCAGCTCCTGAATCACCCTCGAATGTGAGGGTTGTGCCTTCAACTTCCAACAAGACCATAAGCTTCTGGTCTTGGATGGGCGTCACAACGCTCAAGTCATGCAATTTCGTTTGTTGCAGTGTTCTTGAGATGTCCAATACGTCAGGCTGGTCCACACAATGCAGCTTGCAATGTGGAGAGTGCGGCTTGTTAGAAGCGAGTTGCGTGCTTCATTCTTTCCATTTTTTCGTTAAGCAGGCTTTGCCAATGTGGCCTACCTTTTCGCAGTAGCGGCATATGACAGTGCCGTATGGGCAATTGTTTGGGCTGTGCCATTCACCACAACCGATGCAGAGCCATGCTGACTGCTTGTTCCAGTCATTGTTAGCAGATGACTTGGCAGTGGCTTTGCTGATTTTGGATGCCTAGACTTAAGATGCACTGTTGGTGGTCGTTGTCATTATCTACTCGCAAGGCGATGTCAAGTACCTTCTGGAAAGCTAAGTCTTTCTCGGCAAGCAATCTCTGCCAGACGTTACGGTCTTGAAGTCTGCAAACAAACTGGTCGTTCAGCATGACGTCAAGCGGTAGCATCGTTCCTGGTGATGTAGTCGAACTTGACTGTGCTTCGTCCGATTGCGACTGTTCTGGTGCCGATGTTAGAGCGCCGAAATTACACTGGGTTGCGAGTTTCTTAAGTGCTGCTAAGAAGGTTGCAATTGACTCGCCTGGCAGCTGGTCCCAATGCTGAAAGCAGCATCTGGTGTAGAGCTCGGATGGCTGTGGGTCGAAATGCTGGCAGAGGAGGGAGACGATGTCTGTCAATGGGTCGGTGCACGGCATTCTCGGTGCCATTAATGCCTTCACTGTCCCATAGGTGGTAGGCCCACAGAGTGCCAGCAAAACAGCACACTTCCGAATGTCCTCCTTGATGTCCTTGATGTTGTTGGTCTCGAAGTAAAAGTTGATGAGCTCTGACCACGATGCCCAGCTGGTCCCAGAAAATGCTTCAATTCAACTTGCTTGGCGGTTACAAGTGTTCTGCTTGCTCAATTTCTGGATCACTGAGAGTGGCTCTGCTTGTGTGCTGCATAGTTCAGGTTACCAGATGCAGCCGCTTGAGTTGTGGTGGTCGGAGCGGGCGAGGGTAGTGCATGGCACCTCGGCAATTGTATAAACAGAAGCGGTTGCCGAGGCGGGACACAGCAGCAATAAAATCAGGTAAATACAGTAATCAACGCACACACTGTTAACTGTCATTTTCACATTAAACTATGTTGATCGCAGGCCAAAAATCACTGTTCCTGGAAGGAGATAGTGTATCTTTGATGCATTCACAGGCCCCTATCGTTGCAAAGACCGAATCTCGTGGGTTGACCATGAGGTCAGGCGCACACATGCATCAGTTAAATTTGAACTATCCAGTGACGAAAGTCTCGACTCATAGAAATGTATGGACTCAGGCCAGGGCCTTGAAAAATTTTAAATATTGAACTGACCAAAATTGAATTAATGAATTAAGTGTGCTTTCAACTACACTGTTCAATTAGAACTTGCACATATACAGTCACCTTCCGTTAATTCGAGCCTGATGGAATGGACGAAACTGGTTCAATTATCCGGCGAGCCGATTTATCCGGGCGTCTAACAAAGGGCAAAAAAATGCCAAGATGCGACAGCGATTCCCATGACAGTATTTGCCTTTAAAGTTAATTTCACCGAAATACAGTGCCAGCAGTGTTATGCAGTGAAGCATACCAAATGGGGAAAGGTGCCTTTGTAGCGGGACATAGCACGCGTTCCTTGATTCACACACGCACATGCGCTGTCTCTGGTCACAGTACGGGCACCGAGACCACCTACTAAGTTTGCTGGCAGGCCTTCAGAGTTTTAGACACACTCCCACTCTTTTGTGGTCTTTGAACGTACCCTCGGTTTTCCAAGTAGTTTCATTTTACCGCCTTCCTTTTCGCTAGCTTTCCCAAAACACAGATGCTCTCCCCTCTTCTCGGTGAACGGCACGTGCGCGCACGTATAATTAAGGAACGCGTACTATAGTCCCCATTAACGGTATCATATACAAGACAGGCATGGCGGGTGAAACGAGGGCTCAAATCGCCACTACATCGCTGCCATCACCAGTTTTTCTACATTCACCGAAGAAGTGTCAGCAATTCTCGCACCTTAACTAATACTGTTTGAACTATTGTTGTAATCCCACCACTTCTTTGATACCCCCGTGCGGTACCTTAAGGAAATAAAGAAACAGCTCTGAATGGCTGCAAGTATGCTTATTAGGCGTCTAGGTGCTCGTACTGTGACCGGTACACGCCTGTGTTCGATTCAAAAAAGGTGTACGACACCACAAACGAAAAGGTGCAGGGGGTGCCAGTTATGGTGTGCCAGGCTGCACCCACTGAATGCAAGATCGAAGGGTGCACTGCCCCTTGCCTTGCACCCCCCGTGCAATCAGCACGGGGGTGCAGGGTGCAGCGCTGCACCTCGGGGAATCAAAGGCCTAGGTGCACTGCACTGTTAATAGGTGCAGAAAAACTTGGCTGAATCGAATTAAGCTAAAGAAACACGTATTATGTCCCGTGACAGTGGGCTCTTTCCGTTCTTGGTATGGTTCACCGCATAACATGGCTATATTGCGGCGAAGCTGACTAAAAAAAAAAAAAAATTAAATTATGGGGTTTTACGTGCCAAAACCAGTTCTGATTATGAGGCACGCCGTAGTGGGGGACTCCGGAAATTTGGACCACTTGGGGTTCTTTAACGTGCACCTAAATCTAAGTACACGGGTGTTTTCGCATTTCGCCCCCATCGAAATGCGGCCGCCGTGGCCGGGATTCGATCCCGCGACCTCGTGCTCAGCAGCCCAACACCATAGCCACTGAGCTACCACGGCGGGTAAGTCAAGTTCAAATTATCCAGCGATGGTCAATTTATAGATCGAAATAACAGAAGTTTGGGCCTAGAGAAATGTATGAGCGCCAGCCGGAACCTTCGGTCAGGATCGAATTAACCGAAAAATTGAATTAACCGGAGTCGTATTAACGGAAGTATACTGTATATGCCAACTTGCAATTGCCTGAAGTTCTACGTAAGCTCCACACTAAAGTTTGTATTCAAAAACAAGGATCAACATAATAGTATCAAAAGCTGGGCAAGCTGGTAGAGAAGCATGATGCAATGGCAAATGACACCAAAGAAGGTGGCAAACAAATGCATAAAAACATCAACTAGTCAACAGCTCAAATGATAAATCTGCTTTGCGACAGATATCTATGCAAACAACACATAACAGTGGTTCCTACCAGCACCTTGTATGTGGGAGCACATTTTCAGATGGTTCTCAGCTGAGCTGGTCGGCTCATACTTTGTGGGAAATCAGCAGGCACTTATTTTGACAGGACAGAAGTGTCAGCAATGTGTCCTCTTCCTTCCGTGCTGTCAAAATGAGTGTGTGCTGATTTCCTGGGGAAGGGAGACATTACTTGCATGTGAGGTAGGTCATCATGCATAGCGTTGACATAGATTTTATGGCAATTTCAGAAGAGTAGATGATTGTTGCTTTGCAGTGACTTGGGCTAAACACACTAACAAAATATATCACATATACGCAAAATCTTTCTTAGTTTCTTGAAAGAGGAAGTAGTTAACATGTAATTAGAGAGCCCACTCATAACAGTAACATAACATCATTTTGTGGGCCTAGTACCAGCATTTCTGAAATTGCTAATTACTACTTTGACACGTGTGTCTATACGAGAACTTGTCCTCCTGCATCAAACGTAAAAGAGTTTATTTATGTACAAGATGCAAAAGTACTTTCAGAGGAGCGGGCATTCCCAATGACCAGTTATGGCAGCCATTGCGAGTGGCAGGCACTGCTGGAAAAGCAATTATCATCACACACAAAGGCAAGAAAAGTGTGGTATCTGAGGCAAGTGTGCAAGTTTCAAACAATCAGGCAGGCAATGAAAGACATGCAGGACAAGGTGGCAAGACAAGCAAAGAGGCATGCACAAGAAAATTGCATCACTTTGGCCATTAAGCACCTGCTTTCAGCCAATGCAAAATGGTGCATAGCACTTGCCTTATGGCTTAGGCTCTACACAATGTGACCTGTATTGTGCTCAACACTCGTAAATATAGTGTTGCTTTCTCACTTGCCTGAGCTAACCATGAGCAGGCATGCTTTTAAATTTAGTGCTTAAGAGTAATATGTACAGAATATAACACAGAATGTCCCAAATGCGAGTGTCCGAGGTGTCGGCTGACCACAAACTGCAGCTCCAATCTGAGCAATGCAACCCATGTAACCACCAATGCTTCCTGTTCAAAACAAAAGCTCAAGTTGAGGCTGACAATAACAAATGGTGCGGGGAAATATTTTATGCAACACAAGAAAGAACGAAGATAGCAAGTCTTACAAACTTTCAAAAAGGAAATTTTGATCCCAAAAACAAAAGTGGCATAGTTACGTTTCTACAAGGTTATGAGAAAAATGAGAAAGCAGAGCTTGAGTTTCGTGCCTGTGATGCTGCAGACATAGCCTCCATCTCGTAAATACACTGTAGTACACACGCTTCCCCTTTTGCCTCCCCCTCACGCATCATTTTAATGCTACATCCCATGCAAATCTGAAGCGGATTCAGCCATGCCACCAGAACTACATGGACCGATAGGCAGCAATGGCTGCAGTGCCCACAATTCGCCCACAATCATCCCCATCACCCTGGGATGTTTCCCAGGACTGACAGCCATGGTGTTGAGGACTGCCTTCAAATATGCACATCACCGCAAATAGCAGATGAGCCCAGACTACTACGTCAGCCAAGAAAACTTTCTAGTTGAAAGAAACCGCACAGGTCTGGTTTGGGAACCTTGAAAAAGACACCACTAGTTGGAAGCAGTAAATTTCTTTTTGTCTTTGAACGAAACAGTGCATACAAGATGGGACAATAACAAACGAACACACAAACTGCTGTGTGTCTATTGCATAGTTTCATTCAAAGATGTTGCCTAACCAATTACCTCAGATTCAGATCTTAGTGCAGCACATTCCTTTTGTCATCATTCTCTAACTATGAATATGCAATTTAGATGAACATGTTTCACCTTCACGAGCACACGCTTACCAAAGGTGTAGCCTACTGCCGTCATTTCCAGCTGGCCGTGAAGCAAGCTCGCAGTCAACAGTCAAATTTTGGTTAGAGTTTAGCTGAAAAATCTGAAAGCTATCAAAGGTATGCATTCGCCAGTCCCAACAAATGTGCCTCTGCACAACTGTGGATTTGGTACAGTTACAGTCACTTGCAAAAGTGCTTGATGAAGCGGTCTTTGTTAGCGCTGCCATGCTTTTATTGATGGCATTGAGAAAGTGGAAGGTGCTTTCCATTTAAACATATTTTGACATATTCCATGCATTTTACAGCTAGCCAACACAGAAAAAGTGCTCACTGCAAAGGAGCTGGAACTAGCCTGAACAGCACTGTCTTGAAATGGGCGGAGGATGAAGCAAATGCCGTGCTTTTCAGCATAAATAATAAAGCAGGTTTGCAGTGCAAAACTTTCTATGAAATCTTGGTGAAATGATCTCACCCAGTACATTTTCTGGGATTCCACCACATCTCGAGGCGCCAGAAGGGGAGCTCGCGGGGCAACCATGTTTGTCGCCACACAAGCTGGTGAAGCAGCGGATTTCGGTCACATTTCTGGGGTTTCCTGCCATGCAAGAGCTGGCTGTGGTCAAGTTCGTGGATCCCGTGGTCGAGACCGAAAACAACCAGGCGACATCAGACCAGCTGTTTAGTGGTCTAGGCGAGCTACAGGAAGCGTACACTATACGCTTAAAACCAGACGCACACTCCTACTCACTGCAGTCCTCATGCGACGCACCGAGTCTCCAGACTGTGAGTTGTGCCATGTAAATGAGACTATAGGTCATGTGCTTTGTGACTGCCCTAAGTACGTGGAAGAGCGTCAAAGGTTGACCTTATGCGTCTCGACAGCCCACCGTTGTCGGGGGACGTTATTTTAGGCCGTGGCCCGACGCTCAATCGAGTTTCAAGGCCATCCAGGCGTTAGTGAACTTTTTAGAAAGTACGGGCCTGGACTGTAGGCTTTGAGCATGCCAAATCGCTTACCATATGTTTTATATCCTCCTTCTCTCGTCGTCACCCATCATGCCCCTCTTTCTTTCCTTCTTCCCCTTCCCCCAACGCCGAGTAGATGGCTAGAGGAATTTACCTAGGGCCGACCTCTCCGCATTTCGCATGATTAAACTTCTCTCTCTCTCTAGTCCCAAGACGGGTGCCCATTCCGTTACACGGTGCCGTTAAGGCAGAGCTCGACAAGCTTGAAGAGGAGGGCGTGACAAAGCCTACGCAGTGGTGCGCCGGTGTGGTCGTTGTACTTAAGACGCCAGGTTTGTACCACATCTGCGTCGACCTTACCAAGCTGAACCAGGTAGTGTTGCGAGAGCACCACATCTTGCCCACCGTAGATAAAGTTTTCGGACTTCTGGGTAATGTGCAGGTGTTCTCGACGCTCGATGCAACATCCAGCTTTCATCAAGTAAACCTGGCAGAAGAATCTCAAGAATTAACGACATTCATCATGCCGTTTGGATGTTATTGCTACTGCCGGCTGCCATTCGGGGTAACGTCCGCTCCGGAATATTTCCAGCGCCAAATGAGCTACATTCTTGAGGGTCAAGACGGCGTCGTGAATATGATCGACGACATTTTGGTTTTTGGCCGAGACCGGGCAGAGCGTGACTGCCAGCTTCAAGCAGTGCTGAGTCATCTTAGAAACGCCGGGCTGACCCTCAATAAGTCTAAATTCAAATTCGGTGTTACAAGCGTCAAGTTCCTTGGGGTAGTTATTAGTGGCAATGGTATTTTGCCGGACCCAGACAAGCTTGCCACTGTCAGATGCATGGAACATCCGATCAATATCGGTGGTGTCCGCAGACATGGCCAACCACGTGGGACGGGTCTTACCACACTTGTCAGAGGTGACGGCACCCATTCGTGGATTGCTCAACAAGAAAAGTGAGTGGATGTGGAGACCGGCCCAGCAGGATGCGTTCCAGAAGTTGAAAGATATAATGTCGTCCGACACCTGCACGGCGAACTACCACACACTGCACCCGACCACCATATCCGCAGATTCTAGTTCATTAGGCTTGGGTGCTGTTTTGCTACAAGACCAGCTGAGTGGGGAGCATAGAGTTGTTGTCTATGCATCACGCTCCCTCACACCAACGGAACAAAGGTACAGCCAGATGGAAAAGGAAGGCTTGGCAGTTGCATGGGCAGTCAAGCGGTTTGACGAGTATGTCCATGGCCGTCGAGACTGACCACTTACCGCTCACATCACTGCTGGGTTCCATGGATATCGATGCTTTACCACCAAAAATCCAAAGGATTTGACTAAAACTCATGAGGTACCAGTACAGGATTCTGTACGTTCCAGGGAAGCTGCTGGCAACGGCCGATACTCTTTCAAGAGCCCCTGTCGCACCAGCATCCACCGCTGAGGGAAACCAAGTGGAGTTGTAGGTGGGTGAGGTTGTCAGCAACATCGAGCAAGACACATCAATCGGCCTTGAAGCAGTGGGTCGACACCAGTCGATGGATGGCGAGTGCGTCGCCCTTGTGACATACTGCAGACAAGGTTGGCCCCGAAAGAGCAAGGTTCCATCGAACCTCTTGAAGTATTGGAAGTACCAAGGGGAGCTGACGGTATGCAAGGAATTGCTTTTTAAAGGAGGGCGTCTTGTGATTCCGGAAGCTCTGCAGAGGGACGTTACGTTTTGGATACCATCCATGAAGGCCATCAGGGCGTGAACCGGTGCAGGGCACGTACCCGCGACTGTTTGGTGGCCTAACATGCACCTAACCTAACATAACGGTGCACAACTACAAGAGTTCAGTGGGCTGAGTAGGGGCAGATTTGTTCCACATGGAGGGACAAAATTTTCTGCTGCTTGTGGACTACTATTCACATTATATCCTGAAGTCATCACGCTACGCAACACTTTCAGCCAGGCGGCGATTTCGGCTATCAAGAGTGTCATGGCTCGATTCGGCATACCGGAAGTGCTCCGAAGTGATAATGGACCCCAGTTCTCGTCACACAAGTTTGCCAGTTTTGCGAAATACTATGGGTTCAGTCACGCTATTAGCAGTCCCGGTTACCCCCAGGGAAATGGTGCAGTAGAACGGGCAGTGCACACTATGAAGGATCTCTTCCGCAAGAGCAATGACTGCTTACTGGCACTGCTAGCGTATCGCGACACATCAGGTGTCACAGGTTACAGCCCATCCCGGCTGGTCATGAATCGGCGGTTACGAACACGCATACCCAGGGACAATGGCAAGCTGTCGCCAGAAATGCCACCACCAGACATCTTCTCCCAAAAGGACACCACCGCAAAGAAACGGCAAGTTCGGAACTTTAACCTTTGCCACAGGGTGCGAGAGTTTCGGGGCCTCTCTTCAGGGGACGAAGTGTGGGTAACGGATGCCGAGTGCCGTGCTCAGGTTCTCAGCAGAGCCCAGCGGCCACACTCGTACATCGCGGAAACACCCAGGGGTGTAATGCCGCTTAACCGACGGCACCTGGTGCCTTTTGCAACCGAGCAGCCCACTCCCGATTCAAGTGCATCATCCCCCGATAAGCCAAACCTCACATCTCCAACCTTAATTCCAAGCCCGGGGCCAAGCCACCCTGCAAGCACGAGAGGTGTGCCAGGCGGGACACGGATGGCATCCCTAAAAGGTTACAAGGTCCGGAAGGCGTGTGGTGCCACCCAAGAGGCTGAACTTGTAAATCCGATTTTGGAAAGGAAGATGTAGTGTTGTGTTTTGTTACATTCAATCCATGGTGGCACCACTAACACTACTGCTGTTTACCCATCTAACAGAGGGCGCCACTGAAGTGGTTCCAGGCATTTGTGTATATATATTGTGTCAATAAACAGCGCCGGGCACTTCGTTCGTTGTCGGCCCAGCCGAAGTTCGCATCATTCCTCTCGTCTCGACAGTGATGCCTCTTAATAGATTTCCTACTTTGTCTTCACCGCACATATTTGCATTTACAATTCCGCAAAGCTTCAATATTTATTCAATATATGTTGTACACGTTTCGCCAGGCAACTGGGCTTTGCACGAGAGCATGTGTTCCACTTTCTTCTTTTTGGAGTTCGAGTCTCCAAAGCAGGCTTTCAATTCCTGGACAAAGTTTTCCCAAGTGGTCAGCCTGCGTTCATGATTGTCAAACCAAAATAGAGCAGTACCGACAAGAAAGAATGCAACATTCACAAGCTGCGCTCACATACTCCATCCGTTATAGCGGCTTACTGTTTCGTAGTGCCTCAGCCAGACATCCATGTCTTCATTGGTCTTATCTGAGAATATGCATGGTTCTGGCGTCCAGTAGCTAGGTTGCCTTGGTCTCTGGTTAACTTAACCGATGCCCTCTTCGGAGGTGTTCGTTGACCGGCCTGCTTAGGCATTGGCCATGCTTGTTGGTTCTGGTGGTAGTCCAGCGAGCCGTTTCCTTCTTCAAAGATCTTGTAGGATTCGGTTCTCCAGGGTGTCCAGTACCCAGCACCTCCACCACAGTTGTTATGGATGTAGAACTGATTTATTTACAGTAAAAAGGGTAGAGAAGACAGGGGGCAGTCTGAAACAGCCAATCACCGAAATTTTGCGCCGTTTCTTCCTCTTCTACGTTCCTCCTCTTTATACTGGCATTATAGCTCATTCATACTTCCATCCAATCGCACCTTTTATCACTCGCTCGCACTTTATCCAGTAACTGTGAAATCAGTGGGGAGTAAGTATGAGTGTGCCGATCCATGCAAAATACAACCTCTGCTTAAGTTCTTGGTCATCGTTTCGCTTAGCATTTCATGAACATGCTGGTGCGGTGATGCAAGCCTCCGACTTCATGCAACACCTGGCCCTAGTGAAAAGAAATCCTTGTTCTTGTTTTTTTCTTTCTTTTTTTCAGTGTCCGCTAGAGTACAGAAACGTGCACTGTACAAAACCGGAGGCTTGCCATGTTCTGCCAGCAGGCTCACGAAATGCTGTGTGAACTGCTAACTCTTCCCATACCGTGCCCACTGGGCATTGTTAGCACGCTATCTATGGTTTGAAACGCCGCTTTCGAGACTTTCTGCACCACTCACAGACACACTGCACTATCAGACGTGAAGGAGGAGAACTATATTTTAGTTTTGTAAGCAGTTCACTTTTTCCCCGCCAGGCGGTAACTTTTGAACGCACTCCGAAGTTTCGCGATCGTCAAAGTAGAAAGCAAAAATGGCCGCATCCAAGAGTGGCGCATGCGCTTCGAAAGATCACAGATCTTGTGATTGCACTGCGGCTGATTTTATCAATGGATTGTGCAGCAAAGAGTCTGAGGATGCTGCCTTTTGATTGAACTTTGACTGTAGGAGCGATGAAGACGCAAACCAGCCCAGTACATCGGTGGCCACAACGCAGCACGCCCAACTGTAGTGCTTGCAGTTAAATTTTTGTAGCGCAATACCCGTTCAATGAAAATTTTTGATGTTTTTTTGGAGATAGTGGCTATTAGACGGCAAAACATGATGATGATGATATTTTGTATATCTGATGATTTTCGTTACATTCTTTTCTTAGTAGATACAAGCATGTCTTTACAAACTTTGTTCAATTTTATCCCACAATCTTGATTTTGGCAATTTATATCTTTTTATGACATAAATCTCGTTAATAAAACTTTTATGCATGATAAGTGCATTCATACTGCTTTTTGTTTATGGACTACATAAAATATTGAGGGCAGTAGTTCCTGCAGAAAAAAATATCTGGCGTAACCTACAAGAAACACCTATTTTTCCCCATGATAGGGAAAGAGTTAGGCCACTACTTGTGCTCCCACAGCGATGATGAAATTAGAGAAGTCATGATGGCAGTCAGTGCGCTATGCAAAACAAGAGACAAAGATCAAGAATGTAACGAGCACACATCACTGCCCCCCCTTGTTCTGCAAGTGCGCTGACCGCCATCATGACTGAACTGTTTCAACTCACCCAAATCACCACTCTGTGAAATTGGAATAATTTTGACAGCTGCACTAGAGAACGCAGTCACCTCACTTATGAAGACGCAGCAGAAAGTAATCTCTCACAGTCATTCGGCAGTGTGCCGTGAGCTTTCCCATCAGCTTACTGGTTACTAAATGCCTTTCCTTACTTGATAGGCAATGACAGCCGTAAACTCCTGTTAGAACGAACTAAGCAGGGCTTCCATTCAGCTTCATTATACATGACTATAGGCACAGCACAAAGTACAGTACAGTCAACAGCCCATTTTTCACACATGCATGATAATTCAAATGCTTTCGCGGTAGAGCCATGCATAAGAAAATCTGAAATTAACCTTTGCCGTCCAATTTTCCTGACGTATTGCCGTGACCGCAGAACTAAAATGGCATTAATCAAAGCCACCATCACCGCCATTTTGATTATCTCGCAGCCTAGAACCAGTGCTCTCGCACACTGATCCACTGGCAGCCGTAGCCACCACTGCGGCAATGCTAGGCCTAGCTGCTTCCACATTTGCTACCAAGCTTCCTGCTCGGTGCCGTGTTTTTCATTGAAAGAATTTCTTGCTGTCAGCAATGGCACCGACTCCACCTCTGTCATCCTTGCCGATGGCTTCGAAGCGCGGAAAGCATGGCAAGGGTCAGGAATTGCAAAATGCCCGTTTCCAAAAGTCTGCTTCACCGCAATACAGGGGTGTTACGCGGTGAAGCATAACAAGAGGGGAATGGGGGTGAGGGGGGGGCAGTGTCACGGGACACAGTATTCATTTCTTAAATACCACCACCTCCTGTCACAGTACGAGCCTTGCTACGCCTAACAAGTGTACGGTCAGGCCTGCAGAGCTATTTTGGATGTGGATGTGACACTTTGAGCCCTTGGGGGGCAGTAAAAGGCATGTTTTGACTTCCCAATTTTTGGGAGATATTCTAGGCCCCTAGGGAGTCCGGAAAGTTGGACTTTAGCAGGAATTTTCTGTATCTTTCACAGTGGTGTAGCACAACCTACATTGTAAGCAGTCTACACTATCGCTGAGGCTACACGTAATGATTTGCATTAGCACATACATGAAAATAGAATAGAGAAAGCAAACTAAACTGCAAAAATTCTGCCAGGACGTCTTGGTGCTCTCACTAGTGCACTTATGGTCTCCAAGGTAACACTAAGCATTCCACAAAACACAAATACTGCACTTGTTCACTGATCAAAAACATGAGCACCTGTTAGGGTTTTGCGAGGGAATCTCAGTGGCACAAGTTTTGCCACTTATGCCGTTCACACATTTGAATACCTCGCCTAAGTTCCCTCAACATGCCGAGTATCGCTGAAGCTTTTTAGCTATCACTACAGTAAATCCTTCAGAAGTGATGCAAGAAGGTTGAGGGCAGCACATTGCAAGCTCGAAATTTGAATAACTGGTGACTTAACTGCTGTTCACGCACTCAACACATTATTAAACTACTCACTTTGCGTATTCAGCACAAACCATGTAATAACAAATGTGTAGCATATGGCATAGTGCATATTACACTGGCTTCGAGTTTAGATGATCTGCGCAGCTCACACCGACTGCACTGCCCACTTGTTATGCACATACTGTGATCACTTGTCACAGAACTGCAGACTGTCAATGCCTGATAAAACTTAGAAAAAAGAAAAAGAAATTCTTAAGAAGAGGACATAAAAAATTTAGCATTTCGGGCCGACGACATCTCTGCCTGTGCCACCCGTGTTTCCTATGCATTTGTTCTGGACATTCACCATGGCTGCAACATTGTGCATGGTAACAACATTGCTGGCCACTACACTAGGATTGCCTTGGCATGCATTGACTAGCCGCTTCAATGTGTCAGCTGGAAGTGCTAAGAATCTCTGCTCCATCCGTGTTACCGTTTAACCTGTACAGCAACTTCGTGCCGGCTAGTTCACTGTCTTGCTTACAATGCAACAAGCCATATGCCTGTTTGTCAGCTTTGCAACAACCACAGTCCACAGCAGGCACAAAATTGCAATCCATGCACACACTGCTGTCACCAAAGCAGGGAGTGCCAAGATGCTATAATTATGATGCAGGGGTATCGTGAGCCGCTGTGAATTTCACAATCAGAGAGCACAGAAACTACTGGATTGCGCAGCATGTGGACACCACGGAGACTTCACACCATCTTGGCATTGTTGACCAGCAGCATTCATCTAATGCCAGTGTGTAGCTGAGGCAACTCAAGCGATGGTTTTTAGACAAAGTGATGCTTGGTCACAACACATGGCTCTGCGAGCCGCCACTATGAACACAGCTGCTAAGGCGTGACGAATGTGGAGCACTGTCATGCAAGTCTCCCCCAAAGTTATCAGGTGCAATGACAGCTCCTGCATCACTGAGACTGTGGTTTCAAGAAGCGGGAGATGATGATGATGATGATGTGAGCTACGAGGAAGGAATCAGGGACGGGGACTCACACTGGCTGGGAGGAGGACTCTTACCTCGGGCTTCTTGAAACCATGATAATTTTTATTGTAACCTTGCATCTGAAGGGGAGGAGAAGAAGAAAAAACAATAAAAGTGGAGCTAACGAAAAGGGCACAGCTGCCAGGCTGCACCACAGCAACATAAAACAAACGTTACCGCGGGCAGTGAGGGCCAATTGAAATAAAAGGGGGCTGAGAAGAGCGTTGCCGCAAACTGTGTTCACAGCTTCCATCATTCACACCCACCTCAAGCCGTGGAGAATACCACACGCAAAATTTAGCACAGCAAAGCTCTTGACAACTCTCTTCTCCACTGGCTCTTTTGAGTTTGTCACTAACATGTACACACAGTGAACCTAGCACACTAATAACAGCTGCTGAAACCACACCTTTCAATAAATGAGCAACAACAAACTTTTTGACTTTTAGGACTGACCTAGACATCTTCACGTCCCAGAATCCTGGCAATATGGCCATAGAAACAGACATACCTTGAGCAGCATAACAGCTGCAGACAGCGGCTGCGTGTGTGTGCGTCTTTTAAGCCACCGTGATGTGACAATGGTCCAGGTTACCGCCAGCCACCAAAATCACAATAAGGGCCTCTTTCGAGATTCAGTGGAGTGAGCACACTAATACTATTTGGGCAAAGCTGCCTTTGACTGCCTACTGGCCACCAGCATGGTGGTCGGCCATTTTGCCGACACCTCCTGGAAACAAACTAGCGAAGCCCAGTTAACCCAGCACCGACCGCACCCAAACCGTCAAGCGAACTCCGGCAAGCTGTTCGGGAGTGCATTCGAGTTGGCTCTGCGCGTCCAGCCTTTATTCATTGTCGTGTTAACTAGCCACACGGTCGCGGCGTCGACTACACCCTCGATGTCCCCGCTGACGAGGACAGTGACTGTTTAAAGAAAACACCGTTATTCGGGTATGAAAGCGCGGTCGATTCCTGTGCGGAGATTTTGTAGCGATACATTCCGCTCGATTCTATATGCCGCCCTTATCATCCACCGTTCTCTGCCGGCTGATACCATATAACACAGGCGGAGCATCGCTCTTCCACTGACGAAGCGCACGGAGTGGCAGCGGAAAAGGCATCGCTCCAAAATCGGGGTCCTGTTGCCAAAGGTTGAAGATTCGGTGCATGCATTAATTGTACTTTCGTCTTTTTGTGCTGACAGCATAACAATGGTAGAGAGAGGGACTGACCAGATCGTAGGCAAGCGTACATGCGCGCAGGACCGCGTTGACAAACTTCGGCTTTATTTTTCGATGATCCCTTTCCGGGATGCTTTCACTTTCGCAGCATTTCGCGCGACTAGCACTGGACACGCCGACGGATGATAGCGTTCCTAGGACACTACCAAGTATGCCGATGTTGACGCTAGTGACGCGAAATTCTGCGAAAGTGAACGTATCCCCGAAAGTGGTCAACCCAGAATGTCTTTTTTAGCCACTGGCGGAATAAATTCAGTTATTTTCTGGCGAACTTAGATATTTCTGACTATCCCAGGCGGTCCGCATCGAGCCAGAATTATCGGTTGCCGTTCGATTTATGCAGCTGCTTTAGTCATGCGCACTAAGCACGTCTGCGGGCCACTGCGGCCACACACGTAATGCGCAGGAGCTAATTTGGCGCACTTCGGCGCAAAATCGTGTATCTTTATCAGGATGGCACAGGAAATCTCATATGGCGCAATCTGGCGCATTTGGCGCAGGAGTGGGAGCACTGCAATACAGTAAAACCTTCTTAATTCAAAGTAGTAGAAATTGGGAAAAAAAGCCGTAGTATAGTAGAACCTCATTCATACGTTTTCTAAAAAATATGCGAAAGATAAAAGTACGATCCAGGAAAATGTACAATCCGAATCCAGTAAAAATTGAAGCTGACAAGCCCATATTGAGGTGCAAGGGCAGAAAGCATTTATTTCTTGCAAAACATAGTTACAGTCGAATCTTGTTAATTCGAACTGACGCTGTGGTCCAGACAAAGTTGTGTATTCCAATGGGCAAGAACGCTCGGTAATTTGAACGCGAAAGCATTTGCGACGGCTAATTCGAACATAACCGCGCACCGACAATGCTCTCAGCAGCACGCCAAATCACGTGGCGGCGCCTCCAACCGGCATTGCTCCGACACCGCCATAAAGCAAAAGCTTAGGAGAGACCGCCGCGCGGAGAAATAAAAAAAAAAAATACCGCAGCAAAAATTTCCTCTCTCAAATGGTAGGGTCGCCGTTCTTGCGTCGCGCCGGAATACGCGTGTACGTGCCGACGTCTCAGCCAACGCTGCGGCTGCGGCGCAGAGGGAAGCAACGCGGAGGCCCAGTCCGGACAACGCTCGCTTCAACGGCAGAAAACGAAACTTCGGGGAGTGGGCTAAGCTGGCACCGGGCCGGCGGGCGCGCACGCAGACAGTCGAAGGTGAGGGAGCTACGAGAGAGTTGAGAGGGAGGGCGAGGAGAGCCACCGAAGCGATGGGGTTGCAGAGGGCAAATGCGCTTCCCTGCCGCCCTCCTCCCACACCTGCGACAGTCTCCGCGCGCGCACGCAGCACCGTGCCGGCGCCGCCCGCTCCCTGAAGTTTCGTTCACTGCCGTTATCGGGATGCGAGAGAGGGAGATTGCGGTTGTGAAGAGGAAGAGGCGCTATCGGGATGCGGGCGTTGGCCGGCGTGGGCAGTTTCGTGGCCCTCGCTCGCTATGTGCTTGCGCGCTGTGATATTTCACGACTCACACCGTTCGCACGTAGCGCTATGGTGCACAAATATGTCAAAAATAAGTCCTTTTAATTCTAACAAATTTTCGGGCCCCTTCAAGTTTGAATTATCGAGATTCGGCTGTATTTTCTGCTGGTGTGTCACACCTTTGAACAGGAACAACTCCTTTTTTACACATTGCAGACCCTTGTCCGCATTTTCGTTGTCTTTCGTGCGAAAGAAGCTTTGTAAGGCTTCCAAGCCAGCAAGGGCTTCGGCGAAGGTAGCCGTTGGGCGCAAGCCTTCGTTATCGCCGCCGTCTTCAGGCGCCTCGTCCCCCACCACCTCCGCTACGATCTCGGCGAGTCGTAGCGCCCGCGCGCGGCGTCCTCCTGTTTTCGCCGCTTAGTAGTTCGCAATGAGGCGAGGGGCGAAGTAGCGCAAAGGTCAATTCGCTCGCCGCTGCTGCCGCGCTTCGTCAATTCGGGCGAACCAGCAATGCAGAGAAATCGCAGAGGGAGGGGGGGGGGGGGAGGGGGGAATTGAGCACTGCGGAGAAGCCACGCGGCGACCGTATGCCACTTAGCACTTCACAAGCACACGAGAGCGGCCTTTTTGCACACCTGAATCATAATTTTTCGCTGCAGAACGTATCATACGACAGCAGTTTGCCGCAATGCTGAACGTTGCTGCCGAATCATCGTATTTTCTGGGAACGTATTAACCGGAACGTATTAACACACTCCTCTATGGGGTTATGTTTATTTTTCGCGATTGCGAACGTAGGAGCCGGGAAATCGTATTAAGCGGGAACGTATCAGCGAGGTTCTACTGTAGTCATCAGAAAAGCTACACACAAAGGTCACTGCCACCCCTCACACCTGGAGACACGGTCAGGGTCAAGAACTCTGCGTCAGAAACAAAAGCTCAAGTCATTCAGCATACTCACTTTCCTAGATCTTACGACGTACTGAATGAGCATGGGAAGCAGCTTCGACGAAATTGTCAGCATCTACTGCCAACTAAGGAGTGCTTCCGCCATCGCGACTACGAGGGCAGCGATGATGACACAAATGATGAAAACACCACTGCCGCAATATCATCTCCCGGCAGATCCACGGAGCGTAATGCACCGCCAAGCGCCCATAGGCCCCCTCCAAACGGTGCGACAACTGCACCAAGACGGTCACTCAGACAGCGAAGACCACCGAAGCGCCTGACGAATGACAAAGATGGTGTACAAATACCATGACCCTTCCTTGCAGCCATTGCTTTATGTTAGGTGCTGTGTGCATTCATTCAAGCTCTGCAATGGTTTGGTCGACATTAACTGAAAACTACGTTCCTGTTTCATTTTGTTTTTACAAAGGAGAATGTATCGTATGTCACGCCGCAGATGCCACGTGCCAGTGATGCCCCTGCATACTGGCACCTTTCAATGTATTGTGGGCATTTATTATGCTATGCATTGTCATCTGTACATGATTATCATCATGTGGGGTTCACATGGGGTTCTTCGTCATCACTTGTCCACCTCGTCCCATCTGCTACTAGCGCAGCTATCGTGGCCACATAGCACGTCTTTGCCACAAGCGCCAGCAAGACGAGCTACTTTCCAACATCTAGGGAGCCTACATGACCAACGCCATCCTTATTCTCCATCGTCTACTGTAGCATCCGAGACGGCTCCGACATACCGTCCTGTGAGACGCCGCTCGCCGTCACCCCTTCGCTGCTCTCCTTCCCCACTTTAGACTCGATTCGCCGAACGTCCTCCGGAAAACTAAATTATGCAGCTTTTGGAGGAAAAGCTGCATCGAACGACAGGACAGAAATTCTTCTATCGCATCCATGCAATATGATATTGGTTGTAGTAGAAGGTGTACAAGTGGAACCTTTGATAGACACTGGTGGTAGTGTTTCAGTTATTCACCGTGAATTGTTTTCGCGACTCCGGAAAGTTACGACCCGCTATGATGGACCTACACTACTCGCTTCTCAAGGGTCCGCCATTCGACCTACCACCACGTGCACTGCTCGTATTTCCTTCGATGGACTTCTGCATTACGTACAATTTGTAGTGCTAAGTTCATGTGCCCAGCAGCTTATATTGGGATGGGATTTTCTTTCTACGGCTTCCACCTCTATCTACTGCCGGCAACGCGTTCTCCACATGACCGACACGACCTATTCACTTCATGCAGATGACGCACCACTTCATTTACTTGCTGCAGAAGATACCGCCCTACCTCCTCGCCATCAGAGAATGGTTACGCCTGACGTCATTGACCGAGACGACGTGCTCGTACTACCATCTGCACGCTGTCTCGCCAGAGGGATAGCCTTTGCATCAGGGCTGGTTCAGTTTGATAATGGCTCTGCACTTCTCTACGCTACAAACCCGATAACCGAAAAGATTCTCATACCTAAAGGCACTACATTGGCTTGCGCCACTGAATCGGAGTCTATCTCTGGTGTTTCCTTTAAAGCAGCTTCCTCTGAATTTCCTTCTATTGGACGGGCTGCATTTCCTTCTGCTCTTGCAGCTTCCATCAGTTCTGACCTGACACCTTCACAGTCACGACAGTTGCTTGCTTTGCTCCAAAAACGTGAAGCTTCATTTGAAGCGCATTCCACTTCCTTGGGAAAGACTTAGATTACGACGCATCAGATAGAGACAGATGGTACATCCATCGTGCGCCGTCGACCGTATTGCATATTGCTAGCCGAGAGGAAAGTCATTGACGAGAACGTCACCGACATGCTCCATTGGAACATAATATGTCCCTCTGCTAGCCCTTGGTCATCCCCCGTTGTTCTGGTTCGCAAAAAAGACAGCTCTGTGCGATTTTGTGTTGACTACCGAGCACTGAACAAGATCACACGCAAGGATGTATACCCTACGCCGCGAATAGACGATGCCTTGTATTCCCTGCAGGGTGCCGAGTACTTCTCGAGTCTCGATCTGGTTCCCGGCTACTGGCAGATACCTATGCATGAAGACGATAAAGAGAAAACTGCGTTTTTAACACCAGATGGGCTCTACGAGTTTAATGTCATGCCGTTCGGCCTCTGCAATGCGTCCGCAACGTTCAAGCGCATGACTGACACCGTTCTTCATGGCCTAAAGTGGAAGACTTGCTTGTGCTATCTGGACGATATTGCTGTTTTCTCGTCAACCTTCTCGCACCACCGGAAACGTTTGGACGAAGTTCTCACGTGCCTTGCCAACGCTGAACTTCAGCTAAACACTAAGAAATGCCATTTTGTGAGCAAGACAATCAAGGTGTTAGGTCACATTGTGAGCATCCGTCCTGATCCTGACGAGGTTTCGGCAGTTGCGTACTTCCCTCGTCCCGAAAAGACCAAATATTTGCGTAGTGTCTTGGCCTCGCTTCCTATTTTTGCCGATTCCTTCCTATTTTCGCCTCGCTTCCTATTTTTGCCGATATCGTATCAAACCTTGTAACATAGTCAGGCAGCAATCTAGCAATCACCCAAAAAGATCAGGCAGAAAGGATGTTCCACAACTGCCACCAAGGTTTGTGAGTGGTGGCGCTGGCTAATAACACTCCCTGGGTTAGTTCTAGTAGTGAAGCATAAATACCCCAGAAAGTGGATGGGAAAACGCTGCCACGGTAGCTCAATAGGTAAGAGCATCACACGCGTAATGCGAAGACGTGGGATCGTTCCCTACCTGCGGCAAGTTGTTTTTTCATCCACTTTCATGTCCATTAATATATCATTTCTTTAATTCAATTAGTAAGTACAAATAATTTCCCCTATGTTGTCCTTGGTGTTTTGTTTGTTACCGTCTTCTGAGAGGCTTCTTATTGACGTTCTTGTAATTAGATGGTCGGCAAGCCAGAGCAGCGACTCCCATCAATTATAAAAGCGACAAGCGAAAACCGCTGACAGAGCAACGTATAAAGAGCATTCATGTTAAGCAGCTAAACCAACCCTACTAAAGTGTTTCGGAATGAAAATTTTAGACTTTTTGAGCAAGAAATACAAAAATTTGGGATACTAACTGACATTTCATACAAATGAAACAAGCTTGGTCGGAGTTAGGAATTGCCAAGTAAACATTTTTGTGCACATGCGGTTGCTGCCGCATTTTATAGATCTATAATAAGAAATTTGCAAATGTATCGAAGTATCTTACGACAATAATTGAAAGTATCATATGGGATACAATAATTACGGTACCCATTTCTAACGAACTTGATAGTTCAGCAAAAAGTGGTCGTGGTCGCTATATCAGTAGTTCCTTATATATGAACTCGCCCTTAAAAAGGCTAAAAAATTCACCGCACTAAAGCTCGCGTCGGCACTTGCAATTCGGCAAAATTGTGGCATGAAAACCAGATTTTCAGTGTCATTTTCAATCCCAGTGCGTGCCCGCACCCAGCTGCAAACTTCCGTTAGAAATGTCCATCTCAAGAACAAAAAGCTCTACCAAAACGGCACCCGGTTCTGATCACCTGTCATTTCAAAACTGCAAGCGCAGTCACCACTTTTTATTGGAGAGCTTGTGATTTTCTTTCTACGGCTTCCGCCTCTATCTACTGCCGGTGTGATACGGTTGTGATATGGTTGGCTACCAGCGAGACATGACTGTATTGTGTGTAGCGGTCCGGGTAGAATAACTAATAACCAGACATAACTTCGGTAAGACGGGTGTTGTCCGCCATTTAATATTATTCTCCGCCGACCCCTCTTCTTCCTCTTCTCCCTTCTCTTCTTCGTCTTCTTTTCACATTTCAGAAGTAGTCCGCTTCACCCTCCCCGGCTTCTTTTGTTTACACCTCCTGGTGTAATATTTGAACACATTGCCGATTGAGGCGCACTCTGTTTGGCCGGTGGCTCCCAGGTACCAAATAGTCTTGAATACACCGTGCTGCGATGCCGTTTTAACCACGGGGAAGGGTCCGTAAAATGTAGCGTTGGTACTTCCAATTCCTTTCCTGACTAGGACGTGGTCTTCTACTTCTATATCTGGTATGTCGCTGTTCCGCCTCTTGTCGAAGTTCCTCTTCATGCGCTGTCTGTAGGCGTCTTCTTGTTTCTCGCTTTTCTTGGCTTCACTAAGCGTAAGCTTCTCCAGGATGCCGAGTTCGCAATCCGCAGGAAGAGTAGGCACAATTCCAGAAGTGGCAAAGATAGGACTGCATCCTAAACCGCTCGTATAGGAACGGTTGTGGTGTCTTGTAGCAGCCTCCAGGCAGCACTTCCAGCCACCTCGGAATTTTGGGTACATCTTCATGAATTGCTTGATGTCCCTTATAGCACGTTCAGCAAGGCCGTTTGCTGCAGGATGGTAGGGTGAGCAAAATTTTACTGTTATCCCATGATCTCGTGTCCAGTTGGCTAACTTTTTGCTCCGGAAGGCCGGGCCATTGTCACACACTATCGTCTTTTTATTTTGGAAGCATTGAGCTTAAAGAAGAGCAATAACACTGTTGGCGTCTTCTTTTCCTGCCTTGGCAGTGATCATTCTTGTGCATTCGTCGATACTGAGTAAAAACGCTTGTGTTTTCTTTGTGCCTTCTCCCTTCGTTTTAAGTTCTGCGAAGTCTAAGTGAATGACTTCAAATGGGATGCTTGAATGCTTTGGTGTTATCATCACATCTGTCGCCTGCTTGAATTTCACTTTGTTCACTTGACATAGGTGGCACGTGCGAATGTAATTTCTGATGTCGTCCTTCATACTTGGCCAAGTAAACCTTTTCAGCAGTTTGTTGTAAGTGCGCCAGAAGCAGTCATGTCCCCCCGACTCTGGACTGTCATGGTATAGTTGAAGTATCTTGGGAACCATTGTCGATGGCACGTGATATCTTCCGTCCACAAACTTCATTTCCTCAGTGCCTTCCCACAACTTTACGTGATTTATTTCTTGTGGATGTTCGCTTGTCTCGTGGACAAGTAATCTAGACATAGCGTCCGCATCTGTCAGTAGTGGGCCAGGCCGATGTGATACATCAAAGTCGAACTGTTGTAGGTAATTAACCCATCTCGCGATTCGACCCTTTGGTTGTGCCATGCCTAGGAGATGAGTCAAAGCTTGATGATCGGTAAAAATAGTGAATTTCGCGCCTTCTAGATAGGTTCTAAAATATTGCACAGCTTTTAAAACTGCCAGCGCTTCTTTTTTTGTGGTAGTATAATGGACTTCAGCGGGCTTCGATGTATAGCTGTAACATCCAACGACGTAGTGCTTTTGATGATCAGATTGTCGTGGTGATTTCTCATATAGAACTGCGCCCGTTGCGTAGTGCGACGCATCAGTATTGAGCACACAAGGCAAGGAGAAGTCTGGTATGCGTAGGATGAGATCTGACGATATCAGTACGACTAGTTCGCCATAGGCCCTTTCACAATCGGGATCCCATTAGAAAGGCACGTCCTTTTGCATCAAACGTGTAAGACACCTGGTGTAAGACACCTGGTCTTGACCGCATAGTCTTTGATGAAGGACCTGAAATGTCCAGCTAGAACTAGAAACACCTGGAGAGAGTGGACATGGTATGGTTTCACCAACTTTGAAATTCTCTCAACGGAGTCGTGCTTCGTGCTTTTAGTAGACCCGTCGAACACCCTGCTGAGGAACACAACTTTCTCTTGAAAAAATGCGCTTTTCTTGAAGTTGACTTTAAGGTGGGCGTCGCTGAGGGCACTCGGGACTTGAGAGAGATATTCTCGTGTTCTTCTTTAGTCTTCGAAAAAACGATGATGTCATCTATGTAGACATTACAAGAAATACCTAGGTGCAGTTTCAATATGTCATTCATAATCTTTTGAAACTAAGCCGGAGAGTTCTTCCAACCGAACGGCATGCGATTGTACTCAAATAAGTCAAAAGGCGTAAAAAATGCGGTGTACTTCTTTGTGTCCTCAGTAAGCGGAATTTGCCAAAACCCCCTTACAAAGATCGATACGAGAAAACCAGCGGCATCCACCTGTTTCGTCAATAATGGTATCTATCTTTGGCATTGGGATAGGTACCAGTTCCGTTTGCTGGTTAAGGGCTCTATAATCAGTGCAAAGACGGAAGGTGCCATCTTCTTTGGGTGCAATTGTTATGGGTGAGGCAAACGGTGAGACGGAAGGTCGAATAATATTAGCCTCTAACATTGCTTGCAATTCCTTTTTAAGCCATATTTTCTTTGCTCTTGACATGTTGTATGGAGCTTTTCGTACCACCTTTTTATCAGCAATTTCAAATGGAACCGCATGTGACTTCATCGCTGGCGGGTAGTTTCCCACACAAACGAGCTCCGAATACATAGCTCTTATGTCTTCATTGCACTGAATTACTCGTAGTGGTCTAGGTACCTCAGCATTTGCCTTCACTGTTGAGTCTTCTTCAACGAGCACTTTGTCGTCCCAATAAAGATTAATCTTGAGTTTCTTCATGTCAGAGCGAGACAGCAGAAAGTCATATGAAACATCTGGGATTGCTAACACTTGGCTGGTGACTTCAATTGACTGAATTCAATTACTACGGACGCCCACTCGTTGTGTAAGCTCACCGAACCATCGTATCCTTGTACACGAACAGCTTTGCCAGAGTGAAAACGACTGATATCCAATCGATTCTTGTTCATAATTGATACTGAAGCTCCACTGTCTACCAAGGCTTTCATTTCGACACCATCTATCTTGACCAGTACCTGTAGTAAACTTGACGACACTACGTACACCATCTCATGGTGATCGTTACGGTGGTGCCGATGACTTTCACCGAGTTTTGCTTGTAGTTGGTAGGGTGCTTGATCCTGTGCACTGATAAAATGGTGTTCGACGCTGTTCCAGGCATTATCAGCAGATTGGCCCGAACTGTGAATGTAGTTACCTCCATAGCTGTTCGAGGATAGGCACTCCTTATGGGGACTCAACTTATTCACGTCCTGATTATTAAAAACCAGTTGTCTTCTCCGCACTGAGCCTTCCTGTTCGAGTTCTGGTCCTGGTAACAGATTCTGGAGGCACTGCAAAAGCTCGCCTAGGGTCTTCGGGGCTTTCATCTGAACTTCATTTCGAATGTCCAAACAGAAACCCTGCATAACTAAGGCAAGAACTGTCGTTGAGGCGAGCCTAGGTTCAGCGGCATGCAGCAAACGACGATTCTCAAGGACATACTCTAGAGGAGATCCTGATGCGTACTGGTAACTTAGAGCAGCATCCCATCTTTTTACAGCACTGATTTCGAAAGCAGCCAGGAAACTCACTTTCCATTTCTCCCAACACGGGGCTGCCTTGTCAAGAAGCTGCAAATCATACCATTTCCTGGCGGTGGCATGAAGATAACGTCGCATGTTTTAAATTTTTTCAACATCAGAAATCCACTTATTCTTTTCCGATGCGTACTCATAAAAGGATAGCCATTGGTGAGGACTTTGGTGGTTGCCTTCAAAAATGTCCGGCTCCACAAGCTTTTGTTGCGTCAACAAAAGCGTGTTGCGTCATTTGTCGCTGCTGCTCTTCAATAATTTTCATTACGATGCTCATCTTCTCCGCAGTGGTTCCTTGCGTGAAGCGTCCACATCGCATTGGCTCGAGGATCAGTTGTTCCAGTGCCGGTAGTGACAGATTCACCTTCACCGATTCCATTTGAAGAAGTTGCTCGCGTCCTATGGAGGCTTCTTTCATAACTGTGCCGATGAGGTCTGCTGAACTAACATGACGTGGAAGGTCAGTTGATGGCTCACCTTGCACTTGGTAACTCTTGAAGACAACATGCTGCGGCGACGTCTGGTCGATGCAGAACGTAACCCACATGTTCGTCGTCGGCTGCGCCAAAATATGTAGCAGTCCGGGTAGAATAACTAATCACCAGACATAACTTCGGTAAGACGGGTGTTGTCCGCCATTTAATATTATTCTCCGCCGACCCTTCTTCCTCTTCTCCCTTCTCTTCTTCGTCTTCTTTTCACATTCCAGAAGTAGTCCGCTTCATTGTGTACATGTGCACATGGCCGGAAGCACAATTAAATTGCAGAAACTACTGCGGCATGCCACCATTCTGCGAAGGTCTTGGACATCATGGTCTTGGCATTACAACTATGCGTCAGCCACACAAGTGCCGTAAATGTCGCTTTGGGCAAAAAAAGATGCAATGTTGAAAGGTAAAACGTCCCCACGAACCGTTATCAGCAATCAGCAACACGTATACGAAGCTCCACCGAACCGCGATCTCCCGATAACGGCGTAGTAACCGCTAACCCTTTGCAACATTGTGTCGCGGCAGCGCAGTGCATGGTGCACCGTTACTCGGGCCACATGGGGCTTCGTCAACAGGAATGCTAGAGCGGCCGTTGTTCCCATGGTGGAAAGACATATGTGGTCGTTCGAAATCACCCCCTGTATTGCACAGGGTGCCGCATAGCCGCGCGAGGCACTCACTCATTCATTTTGAAGGCCGTATCATAGTAGCAGTTGGACTGGAGCGGGACACGAGCTGCTGTGCGTCGAGTTTGGTTGCGCTTCCGTGCTTAGGCATTTCGCGTGTGCCCTCTTTTTACCGTGACTGGGTTCGAAGCATTCGTTGTAGCAGCACGGCGATTTAAAAAATGTTCGTTATATCTGGAAGCAGCTTTCGTAAAGACGGTTGGAAAATCGTAAGTGCACTGAAATATGGTGGTTATAACCGATAGATCTTTATATCTGGGATCGTTATAAGTGGGTTCGACTGTATATTGCATCTGCATCTCAAATACTTGTTACCCAGCTATCTTGCATCGTGTCATGATACAAGTATCTTTGCCCAGCACTGCTTATGACTGGGTGCTAGCCACCTTTCCCGTGCTGCCGCCGTCGTTTGTTCTGAATTTATTCGACGGAATGACGACATGGTCAGACGAGGTGACCAAGGCGCTCATATGCGGAATGCCTCGATAATAGCGTTTCTCACTGTTTGGATGGTGAGACGTTTGTCATTGTGGTACAAACGCCATACAGCCTCACTGTTGCTGGTAATAGGAAGCGGCTGGAAATCGTGTTTATGGTGCACTCAAAAAGCACAATGTTTCTTCGAGCATGCGTAAAGGCACAACGCTTCACTTGCTCGGGTGCCAAATAAACCAAACGGAGCGTGGCGGTGTTTCACTTCGTTGCCCTTATACAGTCAAGCTGACTGCACATAGCTTGCATGTTTAGCGCTCTTGACAATGTAAAATTGATGCATTTGATGATGATGTGGTGTTTAATGGCGCAAGGGCCAGGTCTGGCCAAAGAGCACCAACTGATGCGATTCTCTGTACTGTCCGAGCATGTGAAAAGTGAGCAGAGTCTTGGCAAGCGACAAATTAGCACTGCCATAACACGCTACAAATGCTCGCGATCCATTCATGTTCCCAGTGCCATTTTTCTTCTGCTCACCATGGATGCAATGCTCTCTTGTCTTGGCTCGTGATGACCAATAATATTATTGTGGTTGCAATGAAGTACTTCAGGTGCTCTAAAGTTAATTCTAAATGCTGTTTTAAACTATAACACACTGTTACTTTGCAAACAATGCATAAAGGGGCCCTCAAGCACTTTTCTAACTAATCATAGAATGGTCTCAGGCGCGGATCCAGGGGGGATGTCCAGATGTCCTGACCCCCCCCCCCCCCCACCTCAGATTTCTGTATCGCCCCCTCGCTGACAGGGGGATGGCCCTGTCGCAAAAAAATATGGCCACCAGCATTCTTGAAAAGCATTTTTCACGAGTACCAGTGATATCAGCCATGTATAGAAGTAAAGCTAGCTCGCTCACAAGCTTAGTTGTATTTCGTCGGGTGTGGTGTCGCGAAGTTGCCGTAGTTATTTCTTCTCATGAACACCTTGAACCTCCTGGCGCCGGCGGTGCCTCACTCGTCCCGTCGGTGGCGTCCAATGAACGAGGGGACGTCCCTTTTGCCAAGCACGCCGATGTCCGCGCGAGCGCCTTCGCGCCTGATCAACTTAGTTGCCCCTTGGGGTGTCATCAGTTGCCTCATTGGCTGTCATCGGTTCCGCGACCAACCTGCTTAATGAAAGAGATCACTTGCTGAAGTGTTCATATACAGTGTTTGTCCGAAAAGAAATGTCAGTGATTATATTGTGAAGCGACTAAGCGTCGCAGTGCGTTAAGACCAGTTGGGATTGGTGGAAGGGGAAGTTAGCATACGCACGCGTGGTCGCTCAGTCGTCTGCGACAATCTGGAGAGTAAGGACAAGGTTTTTCGTCAACTAATTTTTATTTACCATGCAAGCCGTAATGCAGCGCTCGTTGGGACAAAGGATTGCCATCGAGTTGTGTGTAAAACTCGGCAAGTCTGCAGTGGAAACTTTTCCAATGATAAAGACAGCTTTTGGTGACAATTGTTTGTCAGAACGTCAAGTTTACCGGGGGCACAACGTCTTTTTAGAAGGTTGTGAAAAGGTCAGCGATGAAGCCCACGCTGTACCGCCATCAACGACCGTCAGCGACGAAAATGTGACGCAGCGCGAGATCTTTTGTACTGAGACCCTCGTTTGAGTGTCCGTTTAGTGGCACAGACAGTAAACATTCCAAAAAGTACCGTTCACAAGATTTTGACGAATAATTTTCAAATGCGAAAAGTGTGCGCGAAGATCTTGCGCAAAATATTAATGGACGACCAACAATCAAGTCGAGTTGAAACATGACAGGAGGTTTGGGAGTTGTGCGAAAGTTACCCCCACGTTTTGGACAATGTCATCACAGGTGACAAGACTTGGGTGTTTGAATACGACCCCGAAACAAAAATGCAAAGTGCAAAGTGGCACAGGTTGGCGTCCCCTCGCCCCAAGAAGGCCAGAATTAGCAAGTCAAAGTTAAAGACCATGCTGATTGTGTTCTTTGACATCAGTGAGTTTGTACCAATGAGTTTGTACCCCATGGCACAACCGTGAACGCCAAATTCTACGTGAAAGTGCTCAAGCGACTCAAACGAAGGATTCATCGCACCCGGCCTGATACCGGGGGCGATTGGAAACTTCACCATGACAACGCACCATGCAGCCTGCACCGCCTTCCTCGTGACCCTCTTCCTGGCCGATTGAAAGATGTCAACAGTTCCCCAGCCGCCCTACAGTCCTGACGTGGCTCTCCCAGGCTTCTTCTTCTTTCTGCACTTGAAAATTCCCATGAAAGGACATCATTTCGCGGCAGTTGGCAAAGTCGAAGAGGCTTGCACCAAGGCTCGAAAGGACATTCCTGATCATGACGCCTTCGATGGTTGGAAATCTCGCTAGAAACAATGTAACGACGCAGGAGGAGCCTATTTTGAAACATTTTATTTTGTTGTACCGATCTGATCAATAATTTCTTTTTAATCGACTCACTGACATTACTTTTCGGACAAACCCTGTATAAATAACAACTAACAGCTAAACTAAGAACTCCGCATGGGCAACTTTTTTAACTGTAGCATTCATTATGATCACAGTTACACGTTGACAATATCCAGTACGAGCACAGTACCGTTCGTACGCTACAAGTTTTTCCTTGTAACTTTGCAGTTTTATTGCCGTACATTAGGCATAGTAGGGTCAAAGCCGCTGGATCCGTTTATCTGAGTGGGCGTTCTCGCGAAGCGGGGCGAAGTCTCGAGCAGTGGCTGCGAAGTGGGGGAGCGTGACATCAGAGGTCAACGCCAGAGCACGGGCCAAGGATGGCGTCGCGTGGTTAGAGAAACGGGAGCAGATGCGCGCCTTGTGTAA
The DNA here is from genome assembly GCF_013339745.2 of Dermacentor silvarum. Lineage (NCBI taxonomy): Eukaryota > Metazoa > Arthropoda > Arachnida > Ixodida > Ixodidae > Dermacentor > Dermacentor silvarum. The sequence goes on along the minus strand of NC_051161.1, from coordinate 177,753,997 downwards.
AAGGATGGCGTCGCGCGGGAAACAAAACATGAAGATGCTAGCTCGCGCTCTCGGCTACTAGAACACATCGTTCTTCTTCTAGGTGGCATCGCGAGTCTTCATATGCGGTGATTCGCATATCGTAAACAACAAGCGTAGTAGTTGCCACGTTGGAGCTCCAAAGCAAACGAAGGTGTCTCAGCCGAACACAAAGAATCTCCTTAAGGAAATCAATGTGTCCCAACAGAACTCCAAAGACGGGCCCGTGCTTACGCATTTATAATGAACCTGCAACAGATCATCCCAAACTTTATTTTAATAAACAATACAGGCTAGATATACCAGGTGTTCAAAATTAAGCATTATGGTTTTCTTAAAGTTAGGCACGGGGATGCACGTGAAGAGCACCTGCACAAATAAGTTATGTGGCCAGGGGGACACAAAGTGAGGTGATAATTATCGTTGTCAGCAGCCGAATTGACTAAAATTGAATAATTAACTTTTTATTGACTGCAGTAAGAAACACGACTGCCTCTAAGTTTTCAATACAAACATACCCACTTACTGCAGTCGACAAAAAATAATTGTTCAATTTTAGTTAATTGGACTGTTCACAGCGACTATTATCATCTCACTGTGTGCCCCCCCCTGGCTACATAACTTATCTGCACAGGTGGTCTTCGCGTGCCTCCCAGTGCCTAATTTTAAGAAAAGCATAAATCTTAGTTTTGAACACCCTGTATTATCGGGCACAGCCGCCACGCACATGGTTGTATTGGGTTACGTCCTTTTCCTATAAGCTCGGAGAAACCAATATCCGGCTTTGCTACAGGTCTTCTTCCTCTTTCTGGGCTTTTACGTGCCAAAACCAGTTCTTATTATGAGGCACGCCGTAGTGGAAGGCTCCGGATTGATTTTGACCACCTGGGGTTCTTTAACGTGCACTACAACGCAAGCACACGGTCATTTTTGCATTTCAACCTCCATCGAAATGCGGCCGCCGCGGCCGGGATTCGATCCCGCGATCTCGTGCTCAGCAGCAACGCCTGAGCTGACTCAGCCACCATGGTGGGCTACAGGTGTTGCTCTAGACGTATAAAACGCGGGTTTACCGTGAGCAGAAACGGTGAATTTCGATAAATAAGAAAGGCTACTATCATCATCATCATTGACAGAAGCTGACCCCCCCCCCCCCCCCTCAGAAAAAACCTGGATCGGCCCCTGAATGGTCTCACTACTTAAGTACATCATCCCACGAATCTCATGCCACAATATTTTTTCAAATCCAACTACAAGTCCAGTTATCGCACGAATACACCTTTTTCTCTCTGTATCACTAATTGGTGTGGCTTCCAGCGCACTAGCACTGGAAGCCACACCACAGAGAAGCCAAGAGGGGAAAGCCAAAAGTTGAGCATCACGACAGTGAAAGGGCTCATCGCAGCACCCCATGACGATATGCAACGCAGGACGCCACGGCAATCTCGGAGGCTAGCCACAGCAGACACAGCTATGCACAGTGCAAAGAACGCTTTTGTCTTTTTGAGAGACATATATTTTTCATTTATTTACCTCAAAATGAGCAATTATGTATTACTGAGAACATTCTCGCAATATGAAATCAGCCAAAAGCATTGGTCGGCCAAATGTTTTCGACCAGCTTTTGGTGACAAGTTTGTGGATGCGAGAGCAAGCGTCTGTTCACTGCTTTTGACACTAGATTGTAAATTCCCTGCTGTATGCAGTGCAATAATATTTGGCTCATGTGTTCACAGGAGCCTCGTTAACAAATCGGCAACATTGTTCTGCCATGTTGAAGAAGTGTTTCAGGGTCCCTTTAAAATAATACATATATGTTGTGCTTAGTGATTTAGCCAGTGCGATCAATTCCAAAGGACACTTTTCTTTCTTGTGTAGCAGCACGCTGCCAAGGTGACACTCCATGTGCTGAAGTGCACGTGCTCAATGTGACACGGGTACTATTCATCTGCATTCAATTCTACACTAACTTTTTGGAGATGCTTCACTCTCTCGCATCCCCGCAAGGCTCTCGCATTTAGCATTCGGCTTAGTGCATGGCATGCAACAGTTGGGAGTTCACAGTTTCCAGCTCTGACGAGAGGAAGGGGCAAGTGTTGAGATGCGAGCACCATTTGACAGAAGGTAAAAGAATGGATGCAGAAGGAACTTGTTTACTTCACTTTGATGACACGGACCAAATGCACGCTTGTCAGTGCACTTCGTGAGACTGTCCAGCAAAAGGGTTTGGAGAGTGGCACTGTTTGATTCAACGTGATTGCTTAACCCTTTGACTGCCAAGGCTTTTTTTTTCCAGCTGCTACACAGCCCTGCAGGGCTTTTTTCACATGTTGGTTCAGTAGACATCTCATGCTATATGGAAGCTGGTTTTTCTTTGCCGTTTCCTCCCATTTCAGTATTTGTGAACAGTTCATAAATTTCTTCGTCTGTCGTAGTGTGGACGACGGACATGCCTTGCTCATGATGGCCACAACTGCTCTTTCGATACTCAGTTCTGAACGGTTCTCTTTTTTTTTTTTTTCCTGCTTTTATTTTACTCTTGTTGGCTCAGCGGACATTTCAAGGCTAGCTGGCTTATTGTATAGAAGACACCATAAATGCCAGATGTGTATTGCAAATATCTAATTTGCAGAGTTTTCGTCAGCGCTGCACTTCCGTGAAATAATATCCACTTGGAATTTTGTAATAGTCAGCACTGACAAGGCATTTAACATTTGCCCTAGGTTCTGCTGTATGTAGTGGCAATGCCGCAAAGTGCACAAGTGCAGGCTGTTTAACACAAAATCTGTTTGGAGTATTCTGCCTACAAGCTTACATACAAGCTTACCCCTTTCTTGTCCACTGAGCACACAGGTTATCTTAGCAGGTCACTTGTGCACTAAGGGCTGCTTGTAGTATGGCCATCAATCTGACACATGCATAAGGCCACCAATGAACACTTGTACAGTTAAACCTGCTTGTAACGAACCTCCATATAACGAATTCCTGGATATAATTAAGTTTTTATATTCCCTGCCGTTACTCCATAGAAGCACATGTATTTGAGACCTCTACGTAACGAAGTGGCCAGCAGGAGACCCCCTCAAAATAATGAATTTTCCCCGCCGACAACCTAGAGATTTCGCCCCAAATTTTGTCATTTTTGCGCGAGCATCAACCGGAAGCACGTTCTCCGTCGCGACGGAACGCAAAGCGAGCACACGTGTGCATGCGTGCGAGCGTGTGCGAGTCGGGCCTGCATCCCTCGACCCGGCGATCTTGCCGCCGCGGGCGTGACCTTTCCCCCTCCCTTCATTCAAACCTGATCCTGCCGCTTGCTGCAGCTGGCCTAGCCAGCGCCTCCTCTACTTTGAGATGCCTGGTGCGCCAAAGCCCTCGCTCAACCCTCTCCTGTTTACGCACGCCACCGCCGCGCAGCGGCACTGTGTTCTGACACTATCGTGTGCCCCACCGGCCGAGTCAGCACCCGCGCAATCTTTGTGGTAGCCTATTCCGAGTGTGCATTAACGTTGCTGGTCGTTGTTTTTCTCGGCGCCCCACGTGCTTTATCGTGTGTCTTGCCGCTTCAATGCTTCGTCCCTCGGTCTAATAACCGCAGCGGAAGCCCTGCAGCCATGTGGGTGGTATTGCTGCGTGCCCTTTTGCACATCAAGCCAGCGCAAGAAGCAGCCTGGCGTTTCTTTCCACGAGATACCTGCAGACGCAACACTCAGGGAACAATGGTTGAAAGTTATATCAAGGAAGAACTGGCAGCCTAATTCTACATCCAATTATTCAGCTGTCTACAGCCTTCATTTTCTTGATGGGACTTCCGCGAAGACACCAAAAGACGCATGTTGAAGCCAGGTACCGTGCCCAGCGTGTTTCCCCAATACCCTTCTTACCTCAATCCAGCACCGTCGAAGCCGCGAGGTGCAAGAAGCATCGCAAAAAGAAAACGCGAATCTTCACCAACGAAATCAGCGTTGAATTGCGTGTCTGAAAACATCACCGGTGTTCGTTCAACGCAGCAACATGTGTCGGACTCGACGTTCTCCGTTGATTGCATGGTTATGTCTTTGTCTGACACCGACAGTGTCGCCTCTCAGGACTTGACGCAGCAATTTTGCACGTCCCGTACCACCGAAAATTCCACTGAGAGGCCCGATTTCACTTGCACAGAGAGACTGCCACATCTCGGCCAGACTGCATATGCCATGAGGTCGTTTGGCACGCAGACCAAACGAGCGAAGTGCGTCAGCGGCTTTTTTGCAGCGCAAAAAGTGGCATGAAAAAGAAAGGACCTTGAAGGCACTAAATGAGAGGCTGAGATCAACTGTTGACGCGTACAAGAAGGAGCTTCAACTAATGAAGGAGCAATGTCACGTTAGCAAGTTTCTTCACTTGGTCAAAGACTCGGAACTTGCGTGCACGAAGGTCAAAATTATTTTGGATCAAGTGGTTAATTATAAGGCCAAGAAGCCTATAAGGTCCAAAACAACTATTAGGCAATGTACGATTTTGCGCAACCTCTCAGCAAAATGTTACAAACATATGAGAACCGAGAACCTGCTCTCCTTTCCATGCAGAAATACTCTAAAGAAATACCTCGGAAGTTCCTCAGGGGAAGTTGGATTTAGTGAACTCCTCAAGAGAAGGCTGAGTGCTGAGCTTGAATGTCTCACAACACCCCAATCAAAGCTATGTAGCCTCGTCGTGGATGAGATGCACATTTGACAGAAGCTTGAGTACCACAAGCAATGAGATACATTTCTTGGAGACATTGACTTGAGTGAATTATTGTTGCCTTCCTTCATATGTATGGCACAATGAACCCCCCTCATTTCCCTACCCTTGTTTGGGATAATAAAGTCATTTCCCGCTTTACACCTTCATTAACTGTCAATCTTTTGCATTTTTCTTCATAGCCGGGACTGCTGCTAATATATGCATAAACAGTGTGATACTTATTCCTGCCAGAAAATTTATATTCTTTTTTTCTTCTTTGTTCATAATTATCTTAGCATTAGCTACGTGAACCCATATTTGATCTCACTTTGCATTAATGCTTTTGTCTTTTTGATGTTGAATCAATTTCTGATCTCATTATTACCGTTCTGTGATAATGCATTGTCTGCAACATTCCCTGTTGGCAAATAATCTTTAAACTGCACTTCTGCTGCACTGAATAAACAGTGTGCTATTGTTTTACTTCATTTACTTTCTCATTTCGTCTTCAAACCTTTACTTAATTTCACTCCGCTGCAACCTTGAAGCACAATTTCACTCTGCAAGCCTTGAAGCACAAAATTTCTTCACAGTTAGGCGCTGCAAACCTCCAGAAAGGGACTGGCGCAGTAACTTTCTGTTGCGGAGCCAGCGGTGCGTAGTGTCAGAAGCTAGCGCCACCTCGCGGAAAGCCGGAAAAACACAGCGGCCCTGGGCGAACAATAGGAGCGCGGTTGACGTGCCAGGCATCTCAAAGTAAAGGAGGCGCTGGCCTAGCCCGCCAAGCCGGCACTCTCCTTATTCAGTTGATGTTGCCGATGCGCTGTGACACATCACACTCAATGAGCGCGGCAAACGCTGGCGGCGTGTGGAAGTGCCCCTGCAGACGCGAGCAAAGTGACCTTCGTGCTGTTGTCTATCGCTTCAATGCAAACTGAGCGCTGAGAACACACAGCACGCACAAAGCTACGAGTCGCCGACGCACCTACACTGCCTAGATTAGGGTTGCCCGATGGCCCCAACAAAAAATAGCCAGACTCATATTTTTTGTGACCCAAAAGTAGCCAAAAACATAGCCAAAAGTAGGGTAAGGTATTCTAGTACACTGTAGCCAAAAGTTTGATGATGTTCTGCAGGTGTCCTTTTCATCGGGCGAGGAGGAAAGGGCGCGTGACAAGCCGGCTTGTGCGAGCCGGCGCGGCACGGCTTGAATGTGTTGCCGGTCGTGCACTGCGGTGTACTAGAATTATGGGGTAGTGGGTTCAGGAGAGGGCGCGCACCATACGATGGCGTGAAGCGGCGAGTGTTGACAGGTATGCGGTGGCGCTGCGGTAGCATGGGCTGTAAGCTCGGCACGGCGTGTTGCATCGCTGTGCTATGCTGTCTGACCTCGCTTGCCGAAAGAAGCAACCCACGTTTTCTTCGCTGTAAAAGGGACAGATGCAATGCCTGGCCGCAGGCGTCAACGTCATTGCTTCGCTCCCGCGTGCAAGACAGGATCCCAATGGACGAAAGGCTTACATTGATAACTGACATTTATAAACTCATCGAGTCAGGTAACCTGTCATTGGCAGAACGCAAGCTACATCGTATTTCTTTTGAACAGAGTGGCTACATCATAGAAAAGAGTGATGACCGGCTCATCCACTACATGGCAGGTTATGTAGCACGCAAGTTTATTGCTCGCAATGACTGTGTAGAATGCAAAAACTTGCTTCTACAAGGACCAAATGAGATATCCAAAGACGATATGTTCACTGCTATTTGTGACAAAGTAGGGCTGCTTTACCCGTCACATGTGGTTTTTTTAACAGTAAGAAAGTTGGAGAATGTGTTCACTACTTTCTTCAGCCAAGAAGAGCTGTGTAGCAACAGCATAGTAGATGTCATGCTGTTGGGCAACTCTCAGATTTCATATGGTGTAGGGTGCAGCGAGCACACCGAAGTGCTTACTGCCAGCATAGTGAAATTTTATGTCCTGACAAGGCTTTACTACTATGTAAAAGGATTTAATGAGTCATGGGAAGCGCGTAGGAAAAAGAACTTTCATGCAAAGATGAGTAAGTGCTCATAGTTGTTTCTCTAGCCTATGTTTAGTGCATGAATACCAGGAAGTGCTGTATAAACAGAATAGAATGAAGTACATTTGAGAATTGGAAACACCTGTATAGCTTCAAATAAAGAATTGTTGTGTTCTCAAAAGTTTTCTTTTTCTGCATTCAGCCATGTTTAGAAAGCATGCAGACGCCCATTTTTTTCCACGCCAGCGCTTTGGCTTCTTCTGTGGACAGATAAATTTGTTAAAACCGTTAACAGCTCAATGCATCAAGGGAGCTCAATATAAATCTATGACGGCACGAGAACCTGGAGGCAACTACAAGGTCGCATCGCCAGGCCTTTGCGAACCTTGAAGAATCGTTAGTTACAGGGAATGATAAAAATGGTTTATTCAGAAAGAGAAACATAACGATGTAGCTTAACCTAATACTTCTCTTCAGTGGTTTCTAACAAATCCTGACCGCACCTTTCGAAAAATTACAGAACATGGTTGAAGCTTTAAAATTGTCACGTTTGCGATAACCAGTTATCACACACGGAACAATATAAAAACAAAACTGAAATAGGATCGTCTCGGTCTGTTCGTGGAACGCCCCAGTAATAAATTACATGTACCGACGCCGCGAGTCCGTGCTGGGCTGCATTCGAAAATCGGCTGTTCCATGTTGGCTGCTTGGCAGTCTCAGCGTTTCCTGCGTTAGGTGGTGGTCGTTCAAAAGCCAGTAAGCCAGGCAATTCCTGTGGGCGGCGGCAATTACTTACGTGACATGCACTGAGACACAGAGCGACGATTCCAGGCCGCGATGCAACGCGTACAGCGAGTTTCATACAGCCCATGCTCTGCTGGCGCCACCTCGTGCCGTCAATGTGAGAAGCCTTGCTTGCGGGCGCTCCCTGAACCAACTACCCCATACTTCTAGTACACTGTAGCAGCGGAACGATTTGGAGGTGTTTTAGCTAGTTCTGAGTGCAATTTACGGGATGTCAGTTCTTACGAGGTCGTCGAACAACCACTGTGTAGCCTTTAGGTGCAGCAGTGGCCACAGTATCTGAGAATTTCTCTTCGATGTGCAAAAATGCGACGCACATCATCAGCCGCGGTGTGTGTATGTGTTGTGAGCTATGTTGGATGTATCGGTTTTCACTCGACGAAGGGCTGTTGTGAAACATTTGCATCAGCCACCGGCATCGTTCTCACGCATTTTAAGTCTAGTAGACTTCAAATCACTATGTCTACGCTAGCCTCCTGCAAGAGTCCGAAGGCTTTGCTCAACACAGTGAGCACTGCGATTGGCAAACCAACATGATACAAACAATTGCTTCGTGCTTAGATCGGCATTGTCTTTTTTGCCTTGTAAGGCACGTACAAAGGGGATCGCATAAAGAGAATCCAACAGCTATTTGTAGGGACACAACTTCTGTAACGTGGGTGAATGCGTCGTAAATGAGTGAACTTAGGAGACTGAAAAAAAAAAAAAGAGTTTGTATGTCCTTCTTTTGCGGCAAAATAAAACAGAACACGGGATAACGACGCAATAAGACTCCGCATGGTCGTGCCGCATGCTTGGACCACTTGGAACATGCGCTATATAGAACAAAAAGATCTATAACACAGTACTGCCTCGGGCGCTCGCACAGTCTGCAGCTGGTCGTTCGACCACTCGAAAAGTTTGATTCACACTGTACGGTATGCGGTTATTATTAACCAAACTATTTTATTTGTAGGCGGAAATCTTGCCCAGCAAACAAGGCAGTCGCCCAGTGTATCTACACATAACAACTTGAACGCTTGTCAAAGTAAACAGCACGACTTATTCTCCAGCAGAACGGTACTCACGCTGTTAGGATCGTCAAATGTTTCGTAACTACTCGTTGCAGCTAAACCAGAGCTTAGAATTACAGTGCAGAGAATGCTGCAGTAAGGTAACATTCGTGAAACGAATTTTCATAAATATTTAACTGATATCCGAGGCTGATTGTAAGCTGAAACAAACGGTGATCCGTCCACCCTAACACCAGCAGTTACTCCAGCCGCTTAATTACTTCAGACTTAAATTCCTTCACTATGCCTCACAGGACCATTCCCCACATAGAAGACACCATTTCATGCTAAATAGAACGCGCGAGTGCGAAAAAATCCACGAGAAACTGCCGCCGAGCGTATACCACAGCATACAACACGGGCGTTCGCCCAAGCCAGCATGCCAACTGCCCATAGATGGCGCCACTGCCTACGCAATGGCGGCACCCATGAAAAAACTGTCTATAGATGGTGCAGATGGTTTACCGCAGATTTCCGGCTCCAAAATTAATTCCGCCGCATGCAACCAGCACAACAGTGGCCTCAAGATCTGTGTAAAGAATTCTAGTGAGAGCTGCCACTCAGACCTGGATTTGGACACCACTTATTGTTACAACGAACCGAAGGATTTCGTTTCCGATTGATTCATGCCATTATCAGTATTTACTGAGCCACGTTGTGAGCTAACTTTAGTTCACGCCTCGCTTTACTCGAGGCATTTTTCTATAAGTGTTGGGCAAAATACTGCCAGCTCCAGCCTCTAGGATCAGCGTCGACTGGTCACGATCGAGTGCCCAAGAGGCGGCCCGAGCTCAACGCATTTTAGAATAGTGTTGCCTTTCCTAAGCTTGATTCATAAAATAAGCGTGTTACTTATATCCCGCGCTCTCTCTTTCTCTTTCTCAATTTTGTATTTTTTACTGGAAAGCAGCTTGACGCTTAGCAAATGCTGCCGCTTAGAGACACACTGGACTCTGGAGAAAACTTGAAACCTTCTCGCATTTTCCTCGTGCGAAGAAGGGCAGTTGTGACTGCAATTGTGCAAAAACGGAACCACCTGCTGGCCCGTAGGAGAAGTGGTGAATTAAAGTTTACCGTTTCAATTGCCACCTGAATTACGGCGCTGGCAATAACCCAGGTGATATTAGTATCGAAGCGTTGAACTGTGCAATTTTTAAACAGGGATTCCCTTGCAAAATTTGTGCAATCTGAAAGCGTGTGGGTAAGTTTCTGTGAATGCAGGCACGAATGCGTGTGTTGCCAAATTTCCGAGGGGGGGCTGTGTACTTTACCTTCAGTGGGACTTGAAAAAAATAAAGAAATGTAATTCCACTAGGGAATGCATACGCGCGCGGCGACGATGTTACCGTGTTTGAACTTTGGACGCAACCCCACAGCGACGACCACGACCACGATAGAAATGCACTTGGAGTGCCCATATAATTGCTATCGCAATAAAAGGAAATACCTCCTGCTCATTTATCTGTTATTTTATCATAGGCAACCACTTTTGTTAAACCTAGTGAAAGCCCATTCTCACGTTCCGAAAATACTCATTTTACGGGTGGTCAACCCGACGGGGCAGACAACAGTAAAGGAAAAGAGCCCGCGCACTCTGATAATTCATTCTTCGCGAACACACACGGCTCGACCAGGCTGGCGCACCCTCCATTACCGTCACTACGTCACGCTAAGTGAAAATGGCGCACGTGCGTTCTTGCTTCTGCAAAAAGGAAACGCAATAAATATCTTATAGCGCATTAGATTATCCTTTCATTACTAAAGCCGGTGGGCCGGCAATACCTGTGTGTTTCCAAAGACTAGAAGGGCAAGAGGGGCGGTCCTTCACACGCACCGTGCCGTGGCTACCGATCTTGAGATAACGGCAAACGACGAGCGGGTACAAAGTGCGCTCGTGCCTGTGCCGAAGTTCGTGATCATGTAGGAGCCTCACGCAATACCTTGACCATCCTCATTCTCAAGTGCAATATTTTAAATTTTGAACGGCTTTATGCTTTGCAGATGCAATAGTTGCCTTTGAATGCGGAATGAATTTCGGACATTCTGTATTAGAGTAAGAAATTTGCCGAATTTCTTACTCCATTCCGAAACAACGTACCACCAGACGCTTTTAAAACCAAATATGAGCATAAAGTAAAATTTACCTTTGAAAGAGGGGTCCTTCTCCCATTCCTTCTATATGAACGGCTGTATTTCCCCTACTTGCCCATGCTTAGTTTTGAGAACGGTTTTCTTACTGAACCACATGTGAAGCGGCAGCAGATGGCGCCGAAACCAAAACAAAAAGAGAGCTTAGCCTGGAAAGACGTGTAAACACGGCAGCGATGACTTAACGCCATCCACTCAGCGCCGACATTGCCTAAAAACACAGCCTTCGAGATTGCCTACATAACTTTTTAGCAGCAATGAGCTATGGGTTTTCATAAACCGGCGTTCCCAAATTTTGTCAGTGCTGACGTGGTCCGCGGGACCCGGAAGTCCTTAATACAAAAATAGCCCAAATATAGCCATGTAGCCAACTCGGAATTTTCGACGCCAAGCCGCGTAAAAAGTAGCCCACTTTGGCTATTAATAGCCCAACCTCGCAACCCTAGCCTAGACTCTGCCGCAACGCAGATCGCTTTCAAGATACGGCCCGCGTGAGCGCACGCCGCCTCGCATTACGCAGTTGATGCCAGAGTACAGTACAACGCCGCCCCACCATCCCTCCCCCCTCGCTCTCTCGCAGGTGCCTCGAGCGCAACGGAAGAAGGCGCGCTTCCTCCCTGCTTTTCCTGTGCGCGCGAGATTTAGACGCGGTCATCGGCTCGCACATACAGCATACGCCGCCCGACGACTGCGTTATCGCCCTTGGACTTTATACAAAACATCTATGAGCCAAAACCAATTTTAGGGCCACAACGCGTCATAGACACCATCTTTAGATAGCAAATACGGATCTCAAGGGCGATACTTTTGCTGGTGGAAACCGAAAATACGTCATAGTTGTGGCCCCCGGCACTTTGGACGGCCAATGCCATCGTCAAGCCACCAAGCCAAGCGACATGGAAAATCAAAATAGCCGCTCGGGCTGGTGCGGGGTGGCAGTTCGCAACGTATGATGTGGGAACGGTCCCACAGTTGCGACGCAACAGCGGGGTTACCAATGCATTGGGTTCTATGGGAGCTGTGCCGGAACCGGCCAAAAACGACGTAACGGCCGGGAAAACACAGCACCCGGGTTCTACTGTAACACTATACGACGCTACAATGCCATCGTGACGCTCGCCCTTCATTTCCGATGCCTTGCGCTTGTGCGAAACGACATGCGTCCACGCATCCAGTACCTGGTGTGACAATCCAAGGATGAGTGCTTTGACGAAAACGGAAAACGGGTGCGCGTTACAATCGAGGGAGCGTTAGAATCGAGTAAATATGGTAACCGTTTTTTTTTTTCGAATTTTCATGCCGAACCTGCATATAACGAAATCCTCTTCATAACGAAGTTTTTCGGGAATTTGTCAATTTAGTTATATCCAGGTGTCATGAGTAAGAGGCCGGAGGCGAAATAAAAGAAGACAAGGACGATGTGATCGGAGCGTTCCGAACGGCGCGAGCGCGCGAGGCGCGTGATCCGAGCTGTCATCGAGGGAGAAGCAAGGCTGAGCGAGCATTATCGACGTGGCTCCGGGCCAGGAAGGTCGCATCGCCAGCTCCGCTCTGGCGACGGGAGACTTGGGGGTCTGGCCGAGTCCGTGACGTTGGCCGTCCAAGGTGTGGCCGTCGACCTATGCAAGTTCGAGTGAGGCTCCTGGACTGGCTGCAGCCTATCACAGCAGGACCGGGCACCCCAGAAAGGACCCCTCTTCCACGGCAGACCGGCACGTTCGATGATCCCCGGAACGCCACGTCGGCACTCGGGAAAGAAGCTGGACAGAAGCGGCGGCCGAGCACGTCGCTAGGCCTAACCCGTCACCTCTCCCGGCCACGTCAGCAACAGCGACCGGGTTACCCAGGCTCCTGAGACGAGCGAGTTGAAGGGTAGGACCGACTTCAATGCAGCAAGGTTTATGCGACGGTCGCCGAAAAGACAACCACATGGAGAAAGATCCCACGAGATTCCCGCCGGGAAGAAACGTGCAACGAGAACAACGAACTCAGTAAGAGCGTCCCATCCTAGTAGCGCCACAACAGTAGGCCAGAGTTGCCAGACTTTCGAGTAGAAAACGTCCAGAATTAGTGTAGGCGCAGTTAAGGACATGTTTAGTGTTTATTAGTTCCTTAGGTTGTATTTTTGTCAGCATTTATTTATTCATTGTTCAGTGAGTATTTGAGTTTTTGGTTTGAGGGTTTTGAGTTTGTGGTGTGATTAAATATCTGCTTGCTGTGTCGCCATGCCTCTTCCCTCTCCATCTCTTCTAACACCAGCACGCCCCCGAGATCGGTGACAAAAACACATCACACCAGGTTTAACTGTATAAGCATATTCGTGACAAGCTTCCTGCTACGGCCTAGCACCTGCTACCATGCTACCAAGTTACAAATTTTTATTATGGCCACTGCCTGTCTACCTCCCCCATTAGGGTGGTTTTAACTGAGCTAGCTGGTTCATTCTTCGAGCTTTGTAGCAGCAGAAAATTGTGGAACGCAGACACAAAAAGGAACGAACAGACGTGGACGGAACAGCTACGTCCACATCTGTTCGTTCATTTCTGTGTCTGTGTTCAACAATTTTCTGCTGCTACAAACCTCGAAGAATCCACTATTAGGCCCAAGTCGAATGTTGGCGAGCAACGTTAGGGTTAAGTTCCAAGTCGAAGTCAATCTATTCGCCGTGCCCAAATGGCACTCAGAAAGCCAAAAAATGCCTCACAAATGAAAGCAAGGATACGAGTGGCAACCTGAATTACATGAACTTTGCCCATGGAGATAATCATTCAACTTCAGTAGACTTTGCATGAGTAGATAATGTTAGAAAAATCAAAGAAGGCCCCAGAAAATGTCCCAAATTTCGGTCATTGTTATACAGTTGTTCTACGGAGGGTATGACAATGCTGTGGAAGAGTCTGAATAATCGAGCAGATGAAAAAAAAAATCAGTTGGCGCCTTCTTTTCTTTTCAGAGGGGACCAGGTCTTGAGGGGGGCAGGTGTAGTACAGTAGAACCCCGCTGATACGTTTTTCACAGGAGCGTAAAAAAAAAAAAAAAAAAAAAAAACGTAAGAACCAGGTAACACAAGAGTCGAGAAACGGGAAAAATTGAGAAATGAAAGTAGTAGTGAACCGCACACAATTTTATTTTAATTATTATGTTTGAAAAATAGTTGCAGTTTTGCCCAAAAGCCGAAGCATCGATTGTGATAGCAAATTAGTAGACAGTTATTAAGTAAGGATAGTAGTTTTATTGTCCGTATAAACTTGTAAACATTCGCTTATCAAATATATTAACAACCACGGTGTTGGCGCACAGGCCAACATGAACACATCACAGTTGATGAGCGGTCACTTGCTGTCAAAACGCTGCCGTGAGAAAGCATGGCAGCAGCAGCAAGTGAAGTGACCTTCGTGCGGTCTATCGCTTCGATGCAAACTGAGCGCCGAGAACACACACCAAGCACAAAGCTACGAGCCGCTGACGCACCTACACTGCCTAGGCTGTGCCATCAACGCAGATCACTTTGAAGATACGGCCCGCACGCGGCCCCGCAGCACACAGTTCATGCCAAAGTACGTCGCCCCCTATCCCTCCCCCCCCCCCCCCCCCCCTTCCTGATGCCTCCTCAAAATTGGACGCTGACGCAATGCACGCGCCGGCCAGCGTATATTGCTTTCCGCGGATGATTGCACACGTCAGTGAGAAAAGAAGGAGGGCGAGGAGGATGGCCGGTAATCAAATCAAATAATTTATTTTTCCTTTCGTTACGTTACAAAAAGGATGGAACAGTCGCTAAAAGCTACTAAGCTGCCTAGTATGCGTCGATACGAATGCGCAATATGCTGCGCCAATACTGCGCTTGTCAGTGATGACTTCCGAAACGAGGTGGTGCGCACTGCGAGATTTCAGAGGCCATCACCAGCTAAATTTACCACTACTGACAAAGACGCTACTCCTCTTCGGTGGCCACTGCCTGTCGCAAGGCACGCGATTTGAGAGGTGCATTCGCAAGCAACCACATATAATGCAATCATTTGACCATCCGCATGTGCGGCAGTTCCCATTTATTGCCTCGGTATTCCTTTATGATGGCAATAAAACTTTATTTTATTGAAGTTTGTTATATCAAGTTTAACTGTACAAGCAGCACCTGTTGTTTGCTTTGCTGAAAGTGTGCTAACACCATTGCCTGTCTAAATATATGAAATGTAAGCCCAGTACTAGTACAGTATAGACCACTTATAATGTAACCGCTTATAGTGCAGGACCGGATATAGTGCGGTCTTTTCAGACTTCCATTAATTTTCCCATAGCACTCTATGTATACACGTATCGCCTATAGTGCAGTTGCGGGAAATGAAATACCGGTTACAGTGCGGCTATCTGGGAGTATGGAAGTCAGCGGAGACGGCAAACAGGCGCCCCAAGGAGTGCTCCCGGAAGAAAGAGAGACGAAGTGAAGGAGAAGGGCACGTGGTGCTAACGAACAGCCAGTGAGGCTGAAACCAGAATCTTGAGTGCAAGTCATGAAATATCACGGCGCATAGCGAGCCAAGGCCACGAAACTGCCAACGCCGGCCAACGCTCGCTTCCCGATAACGGCAGTAAATGAAACTTCAGGGAGCGGGCAGTGCCGGCACGGCACGGTGAAGGGCACACGCGGAGACCGTGGAATGTGAGGGAGGAGGGCGGCAGGGAAGCGGGTTTTGCCTCGGCACCTCTGCCGCTTCGGTGGCTCCCCTCGCCCTCCCTCGTAGCTCCCTCACTTTCGACTGTCACTTGCGTGCCCGCCGCCGTGTGCCGCTCCAGTCGGCCCGGCGCCAGCTCCCCGAAGTTTCGTTTTCTGCCATTATCGGGAAGCGGGCGTTTGCCGGCTTGAGCAGTTTCGTTCGCCGGCCTGGGACAGCGCCGCTGCTTCCCTCTGCGCCGTAGCCGCAGCGTGCAAGGTCAACACTTGACTAGAAAGTAGAGGAAGCATAAAGGAGAAAGAAGGGTTCACAGCCATTTTCTACGCGTGGCTACAGTAGCGTGGCTGAGACGTCGGCACGTACACGCATGTTTCGGCGCAACGCAGAATCGGCAACCTTGCCATTTGAGAGAGAGTGAAATTTCCGCCGCGTTTTTTTTTTTCTCCTCGCGCGACATTGAGGGGTCTCTCCTAAGCTTTTACTCTATATGGCGGTGCCGGAGCAATGCCAGTCGGAGGCACCACCGCGTGATTTGGTTAGAATTCGATTGTAAATTGAATGCAAACGTTCTAGCCGCATTCCTCGACTGTCGCATACGCGTGGCGGCTCAGTGCACATGTTTTGCATATGTGCGGGCCTTGAAAATTGTTGCTTTGGTTATAGTGCGGTACCGCTTATAATATTCGCGACTCCAGCGACTTACGTTATAAGCGGTCTACACTGTACTTGCTTTTTCCTGCTGGCCACATATGTTACAGTAAAAATATTGCTGCACATGCCAGTGTGCTTGCACATATTGTCACTTCGTACCCGTCTATGTGTCCATCCTTCTTAATATATGAGCACACAGCTGCAACTACGCATGGGGTACCATCGCTGGTCACTCCACCTGAAAAAGCAGTGGAACAGCACCGGCACTTCTGCTCACCTTTGTCAGCCGGTACTCTTTTGCAATGGCTCGACTGTCCCTGAAACTTTTTTAGATATAACCTTTGTGCCATGAAGTCAACAGCACGATGAAAGCCTGTCTGGTTGGGATGGTACATAGTAAAAAGGAAGGGACCAGGACACCAACCAAAAGGAGTTAACAGCATTTTAAGGTTCCGATTCCTCCACGGGAGCTGAAACTTCAAAAGGCTTTTAACACTTTCATGAATGCGCCTATTTCCTTCAATAGTATGTTATCGATGGTACAAATTTGAATTTTGACGCTGTCCGAATGGGTTGCTAGTGCCACCGAATGGGTTGAAAAGAAACTATTTAATCAGTTTTGCTTTTGTGCTTCTCTTTTCCACTGCACGGAGATTTTTAAAGCGCCTTCATAGTAGGGGAGACGAGCGCTTGTAGTTTCAAAGATGGCATCGACGTCGCGTGCCGCTGCTCCACGAACATGGCGAATTCAGAAGGATTCTGATGGATCTGGGCTCGAATTTCTTGATTATGGTAGCAGCACAGACTTGGAAGACTACTCAATTCGTCAGACTTTAGTATGGACGGCGAAACTGCCACAGAACGTCATGCCAGTGATTGTCGCTTTCTTCTCGGACAGTTTCATCCCGGATGCGCATTGATCTAAGTACATCAAGCAAGTTCTAAAGGTCACAGTTCTTGTCAACAGGCTGTGAACGTTGTTCGGGTCGGATGGAATGATGGAAATTAACGACCGCATAAAGAGTGGAGTTTTGTGCACACACAGAGACGGCCGGGAGTGGACCTTGGCACCGTGCTCCGGAGTGCCATGTGGCGGTTCGTAAGGGCTGATGTTTTCCTACGTATCTAAAGCAATTCTGTACAGCTCATATCTGTGGGATTATTACCATTGGAAAGATAATTTCTTTCTCTACAATTTGATACTATACACTTTAACAACAAGCCTTTTCTGTGGCAGGAAAACCCGAAAACTACTGATTTTTCAACGGTCACAAAAGTGTTAAGTCCTTTAAGTCGATGTCCTTGTTCTACTTTTGTGATGTGTAACTCCAACATGACCTTTGAAACAAAGTTGGTATGAACAAGATGTATATGCACCCACAGACTGGATGCTACTTGTGTGCTGACTGCCATGGTGCTTGCTTAGTGACAGCGGTGCAGTGCAACAACATGAAAGGAAGCAGCCCATCTCCACAAGTACCACCACAGGCCTCCAAGGACACCCACACCAAGCAAAGCAGGTAGCAGACCCCCACACCAGAAAAGGTGCAGAAGGGTGGATGGCCTCACCTGATTGGCTGCTGTCGTAGTAGGTGGTGCCATCCGCACTCGCTTGGCACTAGGACCATGGTTGTTGTTGTCTTGCGTGCCTCCTTGGTTGTTGGCAGCCGCCGTCTGAAATAACGCAATGCAGGAATTCCTCGGGGGCCACTCACAGTCAATTACTTTCCGTAAGTTTTGTTGTAGATTTATTGTGATAGCATTAGTATATACATACAGACAAAAACTGGAACTTCAGCATTGTTCAATGGTTCGTAACATGAGCCGATCTTGACACATACACGCTTCTTGCAAGGTTTTTAAAGGGGCCCTGCAAAGTTGCTGGAAAGCTTAGGTAGAACTTTCACAATGCAGAGATTTCTGGATAGATTTCTGGATTTCACTGGATAGATCATAGAGTCCCAACTAAGGTGACTGGTTAAAGATGTAATGCATAGTTGGTGCTAGTGCATTTTCACAAGTACTGTGTACCAAGTATGAAATTAAGTTTGATATCATCTTAAAAATTATGATCTACATCAGAAAAGCAAAGTAAATTAGTTTAAACAGCAGGCCACCCAAGACGCACTTGCAGCTAGGTTAAATTGCTCATTTTTCACAAATATATATTTGCCTCTTCAGAATAAAACAATATATGTGGGCATCTTTTTGAATTTTGCAATTTCTCCTTGCAAGGTGGGCACAAAATGCTTTTAGGAACTGCGAAGGCACTGTAATTAGTGTTTGTGCTATGCCAACGTCACCACTTTGGCACACTGAATGGATTTGCTGTATGTTTGTTTACCGCTTCCACCAGTAGTAGGAAAAATCCTATTGTCTTTTGCAGTTTTGCACTTCAGGGTGATGGTGTAAAAAACAGCTAAAACACACACAGAAGGAAGAACACAGGACGAACGCTGACTGCTAACGTTTTTAGCGCTGTTTTTTACACCATGAATGCATACCAACGAACTCGCCTTCAGACCCTTTCAAGTTTCAGGATGATATCGACTCAAAAAAACAACAGACTCATGGCAACATTGTGTCAAGTATATCGCACCAAGCAACTAACTCTTCAATGTTACACCTCAAACAACATAGGTACCATACATATCGTCGCCCCCTCCCCCCTCTTCAATGCACTTATTAGCGGCCCCTCAGTCTCACTTCTTCAACTCTCTCTTAACGCATAATTTGTCTGCCCCCCCCCCCCCCCCCCCCCGATCCAATGCGCACACCTAAGGGGCAAGCCTTGATGACGCGCCATTTGCTTAATGTGACGGCTTCACTGAGCTCATGTGTGTTCCCTCACAGCTACACAGCGTGCTTTGATCTGCTTTATTAGGCCCCACCATGTGACGGGGCATTACTGCTTAGACATAAGTGCAAGTCCCCTTCAACATTGACTCAGTGCCACCGCATGAATTGCACATTTTTTAGGGGCGAAGCTCCTTAGGGTGTGGGTCTGTCCCTCCTCTGTAGTAGTAGTAGTCGTAGTAGGTAGCCACGTCTACTTTTATGAGAAAAAAAAAATTCCGAGAGTTGTGGCCGTAGCGGAATCGAACCAGGGACCCCTCGCTTCTGAACGCGTGGCGCTAACCACTACGCCACGAAGCGCACATGGACAGACGCACCACGATGGCAATAAATACCCAACATTAACGAAAGACTGCGCATTTCTAACGCGTTTGTGCTAGCGCGTTACGGCCCGTGCAAGAAGCTGGTGTAAGACGCTGTGGCCTCTCCGCCTTACCCCCGTATTCATAAACGCTGATGGCGTCGGTAAACGCGGTGCACGTTCCGGCATGTGTAAACGGCTGCGTAAGACGCTGTGGCCTCTTCCCCTTAGAGTACTGCACGTTTCTAACGCGTTTGTGCTAGCGTCCCCTTAAGCGGGAGATGGTGCAATTATAATGAAGGGCGCTGTTATAAAATAGGAATGACGTCACATATGGCGCATGTCATTGGTGGAAGTCAATCGTTCGATTTAGTGCGGCGAGACTGGGCGAATTACACGGAAGATTCACGGTTTACCGATGATTCCCTCCGGAGCTTCGCCCACTCATCATCATTCACCCCGTGAATATGCGGTGTTTTTTTTTCTTTCTTTTTTGTGCAACTACTGTTATGCCGAAGTGTGTGTAGTGATTAGCACAAAGTGTGCGCTAACACCGTACCAGTTCCTCTCAAGCTGTTTGATCAGCTTCTCTTTCCTGGTCTCCTGCAACAATGTTGTAGATTTAGGGAACCAGATATAAACAGTAAAATTTGCTTTCACTTTCTCTAGTGTCTCATGCCATGTCCCAAATAAATTTTTGCAGTGAGGCGAAGAAAAGAATTTGCAATTTTGCATGCAACATGTAATGCACATTGCTGGAAGTACTGCTGGCAGTACAAAGAGACCTTTTCCTTAAATTATATTCATATTTTCCATTGCACAAAGTGGCTATGACGCAGCGGTATACAAAATGGTCACGAGAAGTGCAAGTAAATAGGGAGAAAGAAATGTGGAGAAAGATGGCTCATGCGTGTGCTCTGCAAATTCAATTGGAAGACTTTCAGCAGCATGTAAGCATTTGCGAGTGCGCTTTTAATTACACAGGCAAACTAGTTCACAGCTGGTGGACGTCACTAGCAGCTAGCCAGACAGGCACCGCAAATCTGTTCACACTTCATGTAAAGCATGTTATGTGAGCGTAATCTCTCTAGCTTTACCTTGGCAAAGTGACAGTTTAGTTCACAAAGTTACAATACAACATTCAAACTTTTCAACGTCTTACGTATCGCAGATGACAAGCCAGTAATTTAAAGTAAAAGGCTTTGTTGAATTGTATAAAAAGGGGGCAAAGCAGTGATAAAAAGTATTAGCCATATCATGCTGCTGTCTGGCAAAAAGCTGCAAGTTTCATTTATACCTCCCAACAAAGTTTTAATGCAGAGACTCTAAAAAAAAAAAAAAGAAAAACCCAAAAATTTTATTTATTTCCTTTGTGCTTCGAGCATCCAGCCTGCAACTCAGGGGTCCATTCTGCATGCAAGCATGGGGCCTATGCAGTGGCTTAGCCGCAAATTTATTTCAAGCGGGGCCCGCCAACCACTACCACTCCTCCCCCTCTTCCACCCCCTCTCCCTGCACATATCATCATCACCAGCCTATATTTATGTCCACTGCAGGACGAAGGCCTCTCCCTGCGATCTCCAATTACTCCTGTCTTGCGCTAGCGGATTCCAAATTGCGCCTGCAAATTTCCTAACTTCATCACTCCAGCTAGTTTCCTGCCATCCTCGACTGTGCTTCCCTCCTCTTGGTATCCATCCTGTAACTCTAATGGTCCACCGATTATCCATCCTACGCATTACATGGCCTGCCCAGCTCCATTTTTTTTTCTTCCATGCTTGGCATAGCGCATAACAATATCAATTAGAATATCGGCTATCCCCTTTTGCTCTCTGATCCACACCACTCTCTTCATCTCTCTTAACGTTAGGCCTAACATATTTCGTTCCATCGCTTTTTGTGCGGCCTTTAACTTGTTATCGAGCTTAAAGGGCCCCTAAACCCCCCAGAGGTCCAAATTTAGTTGTGATGTTGCAGTTTTGCACGAGTCTACAACGAACACGTAGCTGCGAGACTTTTTCGAAATGGTGCCGTCATAGTGGAGTTACACGCATTTGATGATCGAAAAACGGCCCTCGCTCGTTTCGCTGCTCTCCTCGTTGGCTGGTCTCTCCTCCTCGCCGAGTACTTCTCGAAAGGTCACGTGACAAACGTCATTGACAACTCGCTTCTCAAAACACCTCCTACTTCCGGCACGTCCACGCTAGCGGCAAATATACCAAAGACGAACCGGCCTCCCGTGCCCTAGAATGTCTGCCGCGCGAGAGGTGTCTAAAGTAGACGGTAGTTCGGCCGGCGCACGGCCCGCAGCACGATCAACGGGCCAATCGACGACTGCGAAGCTGCGCGCCTCCACCACCAGCAACGAAAACACCGGCTGCAGCTTCTGTTCCAAGCAAAATAATTTTCCCTAGATAAAGTGATGCGTAAATTGTACATGTTATGAAGAACGATATGCAATGTCAAATGTTAAACATGAACTCGAGATCTCTGATACTTCTCGAGCTCAGCTGCCATGCACGGCTACCGACGGGAGACGACCGGCTCGGCTGTGCTCGCATCGCAGCCGACGGCGCCGCTAATATAAGCATGTTTTCTTCTTCGTGTACAATTATTGCGAGCAGCGATAACAACGGTAAGAAAAATATTGTGGCTTGTGAGCATTGGTAATTCATTCTGAAGCGCCGTCCGTTTTAGCTTTGAAGTGAGTCGGAAAAGGCCTAGCGACGATATCGGCGCTGTCGAGCGATCGGCGGCGGTGAGGCTACCGCACAAATGGGTCTCAGTCTCATCCTCTCTACGGCAAAGAAATTTCGCCGTTCGCGAGAAAAACCGCCGTCGAATGAAGGACCGCGAATGGCAAACGGCATGTGGCAAGTTACCGTGCCGGGGTAATGGGGACGTGGACTCAGCGCTTCTCGGCTACCCGCTGTTGCTGAAGTGCCGGCCCATGTTCATGCGAAGCGTGCCGCTACAGACCCTGTGTCAGTGTTGGCCTTTCTAGACCACTCGTCTAGAAAGGCCAACACTGACGCACTCTGTTCGCGCAGCTAATCAGACCACTAAGCACGACTGTGTTGGAACGCGAGCAATTTGGCACTTGCGTTGCGGGCTGTAATTACCGATTCACAAGGGCGCAAAAGCGAGCAACACGACAAGGAAGAGCAGGGAGCGCGTGTACCTGCTAGCAGACTAACCGGAAGTCGTAGGTTCTTGTTCGACCAATGGGCATCGTCCCCGATACTGACATCACCAGATTCACCCTGCTGACATAGTGACGACCGCTGGGGATACCGGAAAGGCACGAGAGGAGGGCGGCGTTGTTTTTTTTTATTTTGTGGCGCACCCGTGGCGCATAGCAGCGCTGCAGCGTTGGGCATCGTTGATTGTGACGGCATTCTCAACTCGATGCGCATGTTTACTTGAAATGTTAGAAAAATATCTGAGGTGGTTTAGGGGCCCCTTAAGATTCTGCCCCATATGTTAGCACCGGTAGAATGCAATGATTATACACTTTTATTTTCAATGACAGTGGTAAGCTCCCAGTCAGGATTTGGCAGTGCCTGCTGTATGCACTCCAGCCCAATTTTATTCTTCTGTAAATTTCCTTCTCATGATTAGGGTCCCCTGTGAGTAATTGACTTAGATAAACATACTCGAGGAAAACAAATACACTGCGTGAGATTCAAACAAAGACGAAGTGAGGGACACGGTTTGCCTCGAAGTATGAACCAACTCGTCCAGCAAGTTTTATTTAAGAAAACATACTCCTTTAGACTTTAGAGGCTGGCTGGCGATCCTGAATTCTTGTTCCCTTGCCAGGCTACTGAACATTATCTTTGTCTTCTGCATATATAATGACACGCATAGTTCAATATTTTTATTCGGTTACCACTTTTCACCGGCTAACAAATGGTGAACGTTACCACTCAACGCAGGTGACGCCTGCATGTATCAGATGTTTATCGAATGTTATCGACTGTTCTATCTGTTGGCTGTTGTCACCAAACCTTTTGTAATCTGATCGTATGCACGTCGCGAATTGTGTAGTACTTTCTGGAAGCCACACGGCCACCAGCGAGAACACTGGAACCTTCGACAAGTCATGCATAGTAGCTGACGACCCGCAGATCAGGTTTCTGATGATCGCCAACTTCGCTCGCCTCTATCGTTGTGCTCGAGCATTACTTGTTGTGCTGGGCACAAGTTCGCCCAATAAAGAGTTAAATTTTTAACTCACAGTTTTGGCACTTCGTCGTTCTTCACCGTCACTACAAAGTGACAATATATATAATCATGAAAGAAATACTCACACGTTTAACAACAGCAATACAGTACTATTATGTTACTAACATTTCGACTGGTGGCCCTGCCTTCATCGGAGTGAACGAGACTACAGAAGATGTTCGTTCCCAAAGTGTTGGAAAGGGAAAAGACATGCGACTCCAAACAAAGTGCTAGCGAAAAAAGAATATTGAACAACTAAAATAGACATATTCTTCAAAACGGGGGAATAACACATGGACAGAACACAACACATGGATGGCTGCGATAAGCCGCCGTTGAGGAAGCGTTGTGCTAATCCTTGAAGAAGTGGGGAAAAAAGAAAACACGCAAAGCGTCCTTTCTACCGTGGTGCACAGACAGACAGACAGACAGACAGACAGACAGACAGACAGACAGACAGACAGACAGACAGACAGACAGACAATGAACTTTATTAAAGGTCCCGTGGCGGAAGGGAAAAAAATGTGGATGGCTGCAAAAAGCCGTGCCTAAGGCAGCGCTTTTCCCTGATCTCAAGGGACTGTCATTGTTTAAGGTAAAGAGACGCCACTCTACTTTGCCGTGCGAAGGGGGAATGCGACACAATAGCAGCTCGAAACAGAGTAAAAAAAAGAAAAGACATGCGAACGTGTCAGCACGAAGCAAGACCGTTTTACATGCATCATGGTTAAATCACAAGAAATTTCCTTTTGACTTTAACAACAAGGCAAGCAGGTGAGTTTGCCGGTGCTTTCGTTAATACCCGAGGCGGTGGTATTAAACTTATGAATAAGCTAGGACTCACAAATTTCCCGGTCATGGTGTGGGCGAAACCTTGATTCCAATATTGTCGTTTTTAAGTCATTGAAAGAGTGACCAAGAAGGTTGACATGTTTGGATACGAGAAGGTTTAAAAGAGTGTTTAAGTGTGACCTGTGGTGATTAAATCATATCCTGAAAGGAGTCTTACCAATATACTGTTGATTACAGGTAGTACATTCAAGAAGGTAGACCACAATGACAGTGTTACAGGTAAACTTTCACAGGAAATTTGAACAGAGAAGTTGTACGCGGTGCTGATTGCTTACTGTGTAATTCTCATGTAAGGACCGACCAGACAACATGCCTTGTTATAAGGTTACCGCCACGATTTAGGGTTCAAAGTATTGTGTAAATTTTTCTTTTTCCTATACAGAACGTGGGGCAATTCCACAAATTGTGCTTAAGGCACTCACTTTCAGCAAGGATGATATGGTGCTCTCTAAGAATAGCTGACACCTTAGGCACCGATACAGAGTGGGTGTATCAGACTGATTGCACAAGTGCGCCAGTGTCTCGGCAGCCAGTGAGGTTTATTATCAGTGGTATGCTTTTATACCGTTGGGGCATGTACAGCATTGGCAGCTTGCTACATGTTACACACTCTTTCTTTTGAAAGACAAAACATTGTCATTGACAATTTAACAAGTCAACTGGTTTGGCGAAATTGTTCATCGTAGTTCAACGTGGATGATATCATTATCTGGGGAGCCACATTGGAAGAGCATAACAAAAGGCTGTATAACACTTTAAATGCTGCTTGCGCCACTGGTTTAACGTTTAACTGGGATAAGTGCATGCTTGCAATGTCACAAATTGACTTCATGGGTGACAAAATCAGCGCTGCTGGAATCGAACCAAACGATAACCTAGTGAAATGCCTAGCGAAGTGCCCGATGCCGTCAACCAAAAAAAGACCTGCAGTTCTGTGAACTACTTTTCTAAGTACCTGCAAACTTGGTCAAGCGAACTAAAGCACTTAGTGCCTTGCTACAAGAAGATGCCATTTTCGAATGGACAGCACCGCACAACAGAGAATGGGCCCTTTTGCGCGAAATGTAATCACAAGCAAACCCCTGTCCTTGCAATATGTGATGCTTCACTCCCTACAAAGCTATCCGCCAATGCATCGGCCTTCGCTATAGGAGCTCCACTTTTTCAAAGACATGGCGAAGCATGGCGTCCGGTAGGCTATGCGTCCAAAATGTTGACAGGCACGGAGTGCAGGTACGCACAGATAGAGCAGGAGGCCCTGAGTTTTGTGTTTGGTTGCAAAAAGTTAAGCAAAAAGTTCAGCAATTTCTAAATAAGGGCTCGGTGATCTGAGGGTTCACCTTCAGGAAGCAGTGCAACGCCGTCAGAAAGCAGTGAAACATATGTGGGCACGCCATCGGAAAGAAGTGAATTTGCTGGAGGCTCAGCTCCGAATCCAACGGCACAGCCACTGTCTCCGGATGAGAGGACTGCCTGCACCACCTCTACCAGCCCCGTGGTGCGCAGATCGAGGAGGGAGAGACGACCATCCTGCCGGCTCTGCTACTGCATGGGCATTGTCCTTCAAGGTAACTTTGTACTCCTGTTGCAGCTTGCCAATACCTGTGAACAGGCCCTTAAACTTGAGCTGTATGCGCTTAGACAGTTCGCTTTCACCATTAATGTTGTAAACTTGGTTAACATTCACCAAGCCAAGCTGCTCACTCTCTTCAAGCCCCAGTATGGTCCGTCTTCCTTTTTTTCACGACGGAAAAATCGACCGGGTGACTATGGGATCCTATCTGAACAAGAAGGCGGACCTTTCCTATGTGCTTAATTTCGTTTCCTTCAAAACAGTGAAGAATGGCCTTTATTTGTAGTGGACGCTGTCGGACATTGAATGTCTCAACTATGCAAAGTGGAATCAAGTTTGCCTGAGCACCCGTATCAACTTTCAGCTTTACGGCATGGCCAAGGATGCGAGTTATGACAAGCCAGTCCTGCTTTGACTGCTGCTGCTGCCAGCCACGAAAATTTCGAGCACGTCAAAATCACTATCGCTGTCCTTCATTACTTTGCTTCGCTGTGCTATGTTCTACAACACACAGCGAAATGGTTTGGTTTGCTGTACTTCGCACATTTCACCAAAAGCTGTGCATTGTCTAACCTTGTGCACTCTGTTGCAAAAGCCGCATCTGCTTTTAGGTGCGAAGCACTTTATGGGCCTGGGCTGTCATCGGCGTCCGTCACGTGTGATCTGTCATGACCATGCTCAAAAACAAGTGCTCACAACAGGGTCAACACAAGTGCAGAATTGATCAAAACCGGTTCAAAATAAACAAACACAATTGAGAATAATTTAAAAGACAGGAATAATCAAGCATAGGGTGCATTGATTAACAGACATTGGTTAAAATTGCTTCTAACTATCATCAGCAAAGGCTTTGGCTCCATGGTGTGGTGGTTTGGCTCGATGTGCCTGGCAGTTTCCCACCAGTTGTGCCTAAGCACAGGTGTCAAAACAGATGATGGATTCCTAAATACCAGATAAACACGGGGTAAAACAAGATAAACACAAGGAAAACACAAGGGAAACACTTGCGCATCACTGCTTCGCACTTCCCCAGGTTTGCATTAGCGCTGGAATTGAACTACATTAGCGCTGGATTTGAACTACACAAGCGGAGGATGCACAATTTTTCCTTGGTATCTGTCCTGGTGTTTCTTCTTGGCGTGCTTTACTGCAGCAACACTTTTTTCCTCGCCCCATATTCTACTACGCGCAAGTGCAACTTCCTCTGCTTTTGCTCCCTGTACGGCTGCCTCAAGGGTTAAGTCTTTCTTGGCTAACAGCTTTTCTCGCAGGTTCTTGCTAGCGAGAACGTTCCTTCATTATCAAAGCTTCGCTCCACCATCTCGGAATGCTGCTGATTGGAGAACTTAAGATGATCGGCCTATCTGCTCTAACTGCCGCCGTGTTGGGCACGTTGCTCGCTACTGGAACAACCACTGGTCGTTCCCGCAAAGTACTCCATCCTTTGGCCATGCTCGCCGCCTTGATCGCAGCCCTTTTGAGCCACTATCTAAGGCACATTCCTACAACCTTGACATTTCCACGACTTGGTCCAGCCGCTCGCCGTCACCTAGAGGTCACCAGTCGTGTTCGCAACCTTTCTACCGTCCGTTCTCCTGCTCCCCGGCCACCTCGCCGCGCAACGTCGCTGAGCAACCGTGGCTCCTTCACTCCGGAAAACAAGACGATGCAGCGCCCAGAGGTAACGCTGCATCCATGACTCCAGCCCAAAACTCTCTAGTTACTCTGTCGACTCGACAATGTATGCCGGACGTTGACGTTGATGGTGTGATCATCTATGCACTTGTTGACCCCCAGGGCTCATATTTCTGTCATGAGCTCTGGTCTTCGCCGTCGCCTAAAGAAGGTGGTCACACCTGCTGTATCCCATGTTGTAAGAGTGGCCGATGGAGGAACTCCCGCCGTCCTTGGAATGTGCACCGTCTGCATCACCATCGCCGGTCACCCAACTTCAGTTTACTTGCCGTTCTTGAGCAATGTCCTTACGACGTTATACTTGGTATGGACTTTCTAACAACCTATGCTGCCCTAATTGACTGTGCGGCTGGCCTCCTGCAGCTCAAAATACCTCACCTAGCCAATGCACCAACCATGCCTTCGGCCGACTATGTGCGCATGCCCCCGCAAGCCGCCAGGTATATCTCCATGATCTCGAGCCCTCCTGTGGCTGATGCCAATTACGTGCTCTCCCCGGTAACAGGCATTCTGCTAGCGAAGAACGTCGCCGTGCCTAACACCCTCGTGACTGTAACCGGCAATTGAATCTCCATTTCCCATATTAAACTTCAGCGCCTCTCAACTGATTCTGATGGGCATGTCACTCGCCGCCATCACTGCTGCCAAAGACGCATTGCGCAAATTAGCGCATTGGATCCCACCAGTACCTCCAGTTCGTCCTTCAATTGCATCACAACCAGTTCGCTGCGCGATGCCTTTGTCGGAATGATCCCTGCTGACCTTTCTCCAGCTCAAGCTACAAACCTTTGCTGCATCCTGGAGTCATACCATGACATTTTTGACTTCGACGATCGTTCTCTGAGCCAAACGTCTGTTGTCCAGCATCGCATTGACACAGGGGACGCGAGCCCTATCCAAAGCCGTCCCTATCGTGTCTCCCTCGCTGAACATCATGTGCTTTAAGGCAAAGTTGACAAAATGCTCCCAAAAGGCGTTATCGAACCTTCTTCCAGTCCATCGGCGTCCACTGTGGTGCTAGTCAAAAAGAAAGACGGCAGATGGCGCTTTTGTGTTGACTACCGACACTTGAACAACATCACACGCAAGGACGTATACCCATTGCCCCGAACCGATGACACCTTGGACTGCCTCCGCGGTGCCACATACTTTTGTTCTATCGACCTGCGCTCCAGATACTGCCAGATTACCATTAATGCCATGGATCGCAAGAAGACTGCGTTCGTCACACCAGATGGACTTTACCAGTTCAAGGTTATGCCTTCTAGATTGTGTAATGCCCCCGCAACCTTCGAGCGAATGATGGATTCTCTCCTTTGGGGCTATAAGTGGTCTACTTGTCTTTGTTATCTAGATGACGTGACTGTCTTTTCGCTTACTTCTGAGAACCACCTGACCCGCCTGTCGGCCATTCTCGATGTGTTTCGCTGCACTGGCCTGCAACTTAACTCCTCCATGTGTCGTTTCGCTCGACATCATATCACCGTTCTCGGTCACCATGTTAGTGCTAGCAGCATCCAACCTGACCCCGACAAGGTGCGTGCTGTCGAAGACTTTCCTGTTCCTCGCTCAGTCAGAGATGTCCGGAGCTCTGTCAGCTTGTGTTCCTACTTCCGCCGCTTTGTCAGGAATTTTGCCGACATTGCCCGGCCGCTTACTGACCTACTGAATAAGGACATCTCTTTTTCTTGGGGTCATGAGCAAGTTACCGCATTCACCACCCTGGTCAGTTTGCTTACATTACCACCCATTTTGGCCCCTATGGAAGTTCGCACCGACGTTATGGCCACGGCATAGGTGCGGTCCTTGCTTAACGCCGCAACGATCAGGACCGTGTCATTGTCTACGCCAGCCGCCTCCTCTCATCATCGCAGCGGAATTTTTTGATAACTGAGCGCGAATGCCTCGCTTTGGTCTGGGCTGTGGCAAAGTTCCATCCTTCCTTATACGGCTGCACGTTTCTTTTAATGGACCACCATGCCCTTTGCTGGCTCTTGTCATTGAAGGATCCCACAGGAAGGCAAGGTCGCTGGGCTTTATGGCTACAGGAGTACACCTTTAACGTTTTGTAGAAATCTGGCTGGATGCACCAAGAAGCTGACTGTTTATTAAGCTACCCTGTTGACCCACCCTACACCGCCGAGCGTGATACCAGTGACTTTGTCATGGCTATTGCAGATCTGGCCAACATAAGCGCAGAACACAAAAGCGACGACACATTACGATTTAAATCGCCTGCCTCCATTCTCGTCAGCCCGACCCATTGCTGCGTCTGTTTGAGCTTCACGATGATATTCTTTACCGTCGTAGTACCACTCCCGAAGGCCCAGAGCTTCTGCTTGTTCTCTACAAGCAATTTCGTGCTACTGTTCTCAAAGAACTCCACGATGCTCCAACTGCTGGCCATCTTGGAGTATCCCGCACACACAGCCGTGTGCGGCGCCAGTTTCTCTGGCCCAGACTGTACCGATCTGTTCGACGCTACGTTGCTGCTTGTGACCTTTGTCAGCGATGTAAACAGCCCTCAGCATTGCCTGCAGGCTTTCTGCCGCCCATTGAAATACCCAAGGAGCCATTCTACCACATCGGTCTTGATCTTCTCGGTCCATTCCCTACGTCTGCTTCGAGGGAACAAGTGGGTCGCAATTGCAACCTACTACACTACGCTATATGCCATCACGTGAGCTTTGCCGACTACTTGCGCCACTGACGTCGCCGATTTCCACCTCCATGACATCATCCTTCATCATGGTGCCCCTAAGCAACTGCTCACCGACCGAGGCCGCTACTTCTTGTCCAAAATTGTCGATGACCTCCTTCGTTCCTGTTTTGTGGAGCATAAGTTCACTACGGCATAACACCCGTAGACCAACGGGCTCACTGAGAGGCTGAACCGCACCTTAACCGATATGCTGGCGATGTACGTGTCTGACGATCATCGGAACTGGGAAAGCACTTTTCCATACGTCAAGTTCACATACAACTCATCCCGTCACAACACAGCCAGTTTTTCGCCATT
This sequence comes from Dermacentor silvarum, assembly GCF_013339745.2. Lineage (NCBI taxonomy): Eukaryota > Metazoa > Arthropoda > Arachnida > Ixodida > Ixodidae > Dermacentor > Dermacentor silvarum. The sequence goes on along the minus strand of NC_051161.1, from coordinate 177,723,397 downwards.
TTATCTACTGTTTGGCCACCACCCACCCTGCATTGGCTTTCGACACGCTGCTACCTGCTGTTGTAAAACAAGCACAGAGTATGCCCGCAATGCTGCTGCGCGAGCTTATCTGTCACATCAGATTGCTCATGAGTGACTATCTTACTTGCAACTATGTTAAAAGGACCGCTATAACCACTGCCACCGCCACCTCAGCTTTTCTCCGGGAACTCTCGTACTTCTCTAGACTCCAACTCGTCATGTAGGTTTTCCCGAAAAGGTATTGTTGCATTACACCAAACCTTACAAGGCTTTACGGCAACTTAGTGGCGTTAACTATGAGATCGCACCACTTGACAGTTCTTCACCTTCTACTCAATCATCTCATGATGTCATGCACACATCCCGGTTGATGCCGCACTTTTCCACCGCCTCCTCCGGCACTCTGCACGTCGGGGAGGTTAGATGTTACGAGGCACATCCTTGGATTAATGAGGAAGACGATCGCTGGATTGTTGCACAAGTTCAGCCATCTTGAACATCTCTGTAAATAGTCTGTTTAGATACCGCACTTCTCTTTTCATTTATTTGACGACCCGTCACAATACAAAGATTTTTTCAAATTATAAGCGTTCCAAATTTCCGCCTTGTACTATATATGGATTCAAACCAAAATTTCAGCCATAAATCGGGCTCAAAATTTTGGTTTCGTTATTGCTGCATGGCTACCATTATTTTCGTCGTCCTCTAGCATGCAGGAGGTGCCATCCAGACACGGCGTGGGTTTGGACAGTCCAGCATTGAACTCATCATCCGAGGGATGACGTCTCAGCTGCAGCCTCTAGACATCTGCATAAACAAGCCTTTCAAGGACAGAGTCAAGCAGTGCTACATGGAATAGATGTATTCAGGTGAGCCCAGAGTGATGCCGACCAGACAGCTAAAGCGGGCGTCGCCAGCCACGCTGTGCAAGTGGATTGTGGAAGCATGAGCGAGAATACCGGAGCACTTTGTGTCTGTCACGCTCTTAACCCCTTCAGCGTCACTGACGTACAAGTACATTTCTGCGTTTCTGACCTGTTATGTTCCTTTTGAAATCCCTTTTGTCAGATAAAAATGTGAGGACCACACAAAGAGAGCATTTGCCATTATCCACGTAATTTTTTCATTTCTACACAACCAAAAATAAACTTGTGTTTGTTTTATAACATCCGAGAAAACAGCCCGACACTGGGGTGCGCCACCTCCGAAAATAACTGACACTGAAATGGTTAAGAAATGTGGAATTTCGACCGCGCTCGACAGCACAGAAAATGACAATCTCTGGGAAGAGTTCTCTGACAAGGAACTGTCCGAAGACAGTGCAACCGAGGATGATTTACACTGGCGATTGAAAGCGGTCGCGCGACCAAGTTAGTCGCAAATGGTTGCAAATGGTTTTTTTTCTCGAAAAGCGACTTTCCGTGCTTTTCTTCGGTGCTGCCTCAGCTGACACCACGCCAGAGCAGGTCTTCCTATTCGCTCGAATCAAAATCCATGGACTTGCTTTGTGCTGCTGGGGCGCAGCAGTTCCAGCAACGTGTCGAATGTACGCCATGGTATTCGCACGTAGATAAACCGCAGCAAAGGAGAGCACAAAAATTATGCACCAATTCCCACACAACGCGAACTAGAAATTACAACTTACTCTCGATAATATACTCCTCGTCATGCGTGCGGAGTTCGAGCAGGAGGCGGCTTGCGTGGCCGGCCACTTCATCTGCTCGCGAGCGGAGGCACGGGCGCACCCACCAGCGTCCCTTTTTCTTCAGAGACTTCAATGCTGCTGCAGCTGATGCCAAGGCACAGCACATCAGCAGTTTTCCTCTTCGCTCGAATCAAAATCCATGGCTGTTGCCGGAATGCGAAACCAGCGAATATATTGCCAGCGAAGTGCGCACGAACTCCGTAGATCCCTGGCGTTCTCGCTGAGAACGATATTAATGCGGGGTTTCGACTTGCAGGTCACGCTCAGCCGGGCTTGCCGGTGCGAGCATCGGTCGCCTTCAGTCGCTTTTTGGTCGCCAGTCGCAAATGGTCATGCGACCTCCTCAAGTCGCTGGTGTGATTGACCCTTGACAATGATTTCAACACAAAGTTCAATGTAAATATAAATGTTTTCTCTGAGTTTGCCTCCCTCATATTACACGCGGATAGCATTAATTTTTTCCCTTTTCACTATCTCCGAATCTTGCCTCGTATTACATGCAGGTTTTTACAGTAATGCAAATCCATAAATATCTCTTTTTACAAATGCCTTTTGGTTTTAAACGAGAAGAAAGGGAAGTGAGCGGCCCGATTTTTATTAATCATAAGAAGCCAACAAACAATGACACCGAGGACAACATAGGAGTGTTGTCCCTATGTTGTCCTAGGTGTCATTGTTGGCTTCTTAAGTTTTGGTTTTAAAGTTGTTTCCTTTATTGCTTTCTGTTACAGATATTTGGGTGTATCAGGAATAGTAAAATTGTTTTGTGCATCACCAAAGATAAACTTTTGATAATATGAACAGGTTGTCACGGTCCCTTCGAGTTCATCTTAAGAGTCTTTCAGTAATGAGACATCAAAAAATAGGACATACCTAATACACCTTAAAAACAAAATCACGTGACTGGTTTGCCTTCAAGAATGCATTAGATGGAAGAAATTGTGACATAATTCTTACCAAAACTAACATCAATTTTCACAGAGTACACCGATTATCAGATTTGTTTACAAGGAGATAGTAGTCTAAAGCATGCTTCATCATTGCAAAACACGATAAAGCTTGATATAACTAATGCGACCCATTTGATATCAGTGAAACTTTGCAATTTTCCCCACTATTTTGTGATTAAGCTGCAACACCTTGCTTCAGTTCCCAAGCTGCATAGACTCTTATTTGGCGTGATGTTTAATGACTGCATCTCAAGATGGGCTCCGAGGCCGTCATAGCTGCTGCTTTAAAGCAAAGAGATAAAAAATATGTAGGCCTTATAAATGGATAAAGTTAGCACAAGGACAATATGCTGTGACACATCCATTAATTGCACTCCGGCTAATAATGTGACACCAGCTGAAGATCACGGCCAGGGTCCATACATTTCTATGGGTCAATACTTTTTTTACTTCGATGTTGAGATGGGCATCTCAACGAATAATGCGAACTTTACTATTTAGCATGCACGTGTGCCTGATGTGACCCTCCTGGCTGCAGCATCAGTCTTAGTGCCACTAGAGGGCAGTAAATCCATAAGCACTGTCTCTCGCTGAGAACGTCGATTTACGGCACACCCTCAGCAGTTTCTCAAGTGACAATGGCAGCTCACAACAAATAGTTACCATACTGACACACACATTTGTTTTCGTTGACCGATGACCGTCCTTCACCGGCTAACAAATATTAAAAGTTATCGCTCAGAGCAAGAGACACTTTTCTCCATCATAAGTTTCTGAATGTTCTCGCTCATTCTATTTGTTGTGTGTTGTCACTGAACCTTGTGTAATCAGATTTTACGTGATTGTGCAGATTGTGTTTATACTTTTGTGTAGATTTTACGCATATTGTGTAGTACTTTCTGGAAGGCAACCTTCGACATGCATAAAAGTCGACGTGCTTGCCCCGCAGATCAGATTTCAACGATCGCCACCATTGTTCTGCTCGAGTGTTACTTGTTTTGCTGGTTCACCCATTTAGAAGCCATGCTTTGGCAGTGTCTTATTCTACGTCGTCACGACAACTTGACAATATATCTTAATAAATCTTCTTGTTGGGCTAGCTGATACATGCAACGAAAAAGACAGGCGAAATTTCGTGTTGGTGCCTCGCATTTTTCTGTTGTATGAAATATTATTCAATTCTTATGCAGCACCTTTTCTAGAAAGAATTAAGGTTCAGAAATAGGTGCTGACCGTGTTAAGACGTACACCAACTTGAAAGGGTCTGAAGGCGAGCTCGCCGGTATGCATTCATGGTGTAGAAAAACAGCGCTAAAAATACGGACAGAAGGAAGAACACAGGACGAACGCTGACTGCCAACGGTGGCTTTATTGTGCGTGCACAAATCAAGGGTGGGACTGTCCAAATTCATTTTGGAGCAATTTTTGGGGCAAATAAAATTGTGTTTTGGAGCAGCTTGGATGAGAGTGTAGGAGGGACGAGACGGCGGCTGTACGAGCCGTGCCGTCGTCCCTACTCAGAAGGGCGAAGGCGGCGAGCCGAGCGACGGGGCTGCGACGACCAGCGTGGCTGGCTTTTGGAACGACACTGCGCGTGCCGAGCTTGCGCCCCGAGCACGCGCTGCGCTTCTTTTATTTTCTCCTTCGACAGCCGGCGCCAAGGCACCAGCTGAGAGCGCCGAACGAAGCGCCCCGCGCTGCGGCGTCGGTGGGCGCTACAGGGCCCCCCGCCCAGACGGAACGTCGAAAAGACAAGCCGGTTAAATCACGATTGAAAATTGTCCGTAGCCAGTCCGAGTTGTGAACTTGAAGGCACCGGGTCGCCACCACTACTCAGGCGGGCGGCACTGGGAGCTCCACAACGGTCGAGGGACTCGCAGAACGGACGCTGTTGGGAGGGGCGCGTCCAGCCGACGATATAATGATCGGCCCATGCGTCTTGAAGGAGGAACGGGGAGGCCTGTGAGGCGAATGGTACGCCGGCGGTACCCGCGCGAGCGTGGTCGGCGGCGTATTACGTGCCGCACCGTTACGTGGCGCGTAGGGTGCGCGCACGACCGATGGCGTTTAAGTGCTGGGCGGACCACGACGTGAGCAGTGCAGGTGGACGCGGCGCAGCCTGGCAGGGTACATAGCGACGGAATACGTCGCGAGTGCGCCACGAGCTGACCGGGCAAAGGGGGGTCAAGGCCTGCAGGAGCGTCCGGTGGTTCGTTGAGGACGCCTGACGTGGGATGCAGCGAGGGTCGCTGAAGGTCGTGACCCGTGTCCGCGGTGGTGGTAGCCGGCAGAGTCGGAGGCAGTGGCATCGGCGCGGTACCAAGCTCGCGCGCCGCCTCGGAGACCGGCTCAGCAGACCGCGTGGAACGGTCGGGTGCCGTTGATGCACGAGCGATGGCGTTGGAGACAGACCCTATGGCATGCGGCACGGTAGCCGGCGTTGGGTCGGTGATGTCTCCACTGTCGCCTGCCATCGTTGGGGGCGAGAAAGGCGATGACGTGGCCGGTGTCATGGTCATGACGATACCCTCGGCGACAACATTGTGCGCGTACTCGCACGAAAGAGACCCCTGGAGAGAGCCGGAGGCCGGGGACTGTGCGGTAGCGCATCGGGTGGTCACCGAGACGGTATCGGGGCAAGTCGAGGGAGGAAGGCTTGCCTGATGGTGGCTAACGGGCGCAGGAGCAGACGCGTCTGGTGCTGGCGGTGATGGCGCCGGCAGAGATGACTCGCACACCGCGTGGTCTACCTCTGGAAGAGGGTGGTAGACAGCGCCGAAGAAGTCGAGCACGCGCTGCCGCAGTTCGTCATACGGGCGCGGGCCAGGCGATGGAACACCGAGGTGGAGCTGGAGAGCAAGCGGCAGGACGTCGAGGAGTACCGCGTGCTTGAACTCCTGGATCCAGATGTGGTTAAGCTCCAGAGCAGCCTCGAATTGGGCGAACCAGACGCCGACGTAGCTGGACGAGAACGGCGGCAGTGGCGGGTCGAACTGGGGCTCCGGCCAGTGAGCCATGGCAGCGTGTCGCTCGGGAAAAGGGCGCTCTCCCGGGTCACCAATGTAGGAGAGTCTGGGACGGCGGCCGTACGAGCCGTGCCGTCGTCCCTGATCAGAAGGGCGAAGGCGGCGAGCCGAGCGATGGGGCTGCGACGACCAGCGTGGCTGGCTTTTGGAACGACACTGCGCGTGCCGAGCTTGCGCCCCGAGCACGCGCTGCGCTTCTTTTATTTTCTCCTTCGACAGCCGGCGCCAAGGCACCAGCTGAGAGCACCAGCTGAGAGCGCCGAACGAAGCGCCCCGCGCTGCGGCGTCGGTGGGCGCTACAAGAGTAAATTTCATTTTGGAGCAGATTGGAGCAGGCCACTTCAAAAGCGTGATGAAGCAGAGAATAAACCAGCACAAAGCGCACAGTAGAAGAACGCTTTGTAGCTATAGCGTACTAGAATATGGAAGAGTGGATCGAGCGGAGGCACGGCGCATGTTTTCCTGTAAAGCCGAAAACATAGGTGGAACTACAATCGAACTATATATTTTCGCACTGACGTTTATGATGATAGCGGAAAATGCTCTCAAATTATGCTGTCCAATCAACGCACTAACTAAATTTCTGGGTCACGGTTTGTCACCGCATAACCAAAGAGCCGCAATCAACCCTGGGCTGGTACAGTGCAGTCCACATATAACGATACCACATATAACGATATATCGGTTATAACGATGAGTCGATCTAAGAGTATCAACTTATGCATTGAGGCTATGAGAAAAAAAACCTTATATAACGATATATTATTCATCGCATATCGGATATAATGATTGAAATTTTGCTTCTGGGCAGTGCTTTTCATGCAGAATAATCGTGAAAATTGCGTTCCTACGTTGCCCTTAACCGAGACGGGGCGAAAAGTTTGCCTACGCGATTTCGTATCTGCCGCCATTACCGCGCAGCGCATTCCGCCCGCGCGCCGATTGCGAAAGCCACGGAGAGCATCGCAAGTTGGTGCAGCGTGCACAAGATGGCGCCAGCTGCTTCACTCCTGCGTCCCCGGCGGTCGCGCGAGGAGAGGGCGGAAGAAAGGCGATAAGCGAAGGCAACGCCTCCTCTGGCGAGGGGCGCCTGCGCTCCCTGCCGCGCTCTCTCTCAACGGAAGCAGCGGCAGGTGCGCCCCTTGAGACGAAACTAATTTTGCAAGAGGGGGGAGAAAGCGATAAGCAAGCGGCGCCTGCGCGGCCTATGCACCGCGGAAGCAGTGGGAGGTGCGCCGTCAAAGCGCAAAGCTGCGTCTCTCGAGACGAAGCTGCAAATTTTGCAAGCTCGCGCATTGGATGATATTGACGATTATGAAAACCGGGAGCGCCACGATCATGAAGGCTAGTGTCCATGCCGATCAACGGAAAAGGCAGGCTTCGTGCGCCACGACGAAACCCCCATGGGCGAAACCAACAAGATGGTGTCCGAACTCTGGGAGCCATGCTGGGAGCACGTCGCTACTGACGATGAAATAGGTGGTGCTTCGATGGAGGAGCTTCTGAGTGAAAATAGTGCTGCCTCGTTCTGCGAAGAGAGGCTCCGACGAGGCGATCGTTGTCGCGACAGGCAGCGGCGTTGTGCGACGGAGGCGATGACAGCAGCAGCAGTGACAACGAGATTGACAATGGCCCGCCTTTGACACCAACCCCGAGGTTCAACCAAAGTGCAACATCGTCGATCGAGTATCTCATTAGCCGCCAGTGTTCGCGCAGCAGATGGACGCGATGCACACGGCGGTTGTGAATCCGAAACCTCCGCGAAAGCAAGTGCAGATTTTTATTTCAGCGTGCGTAACGATTGAGACGCTATTTAGAGGTATAAATAAAGGTTTCATTTTTCACGGCCTACTTTCTACGACGTCGATATTTTATCGCAAGTTTCGGTTTTGGGACTGCAAAGGTATATTCGGCATTTTTTTTTCGCAGTCCAGATATAGCGATAATCGGTTATAACGATCGGATTTCTCATTTTTCTAGATATCGTTATAAGTGGACTGCACTGTATAACGTAAAACTATTCCAATCTGTCTTTATTGCGATAGCAATTGTATGGACACTCCAGGCGCATTTCTGCCGTCGTCGTGAAGTTCCTTATTGACCCTTTTCGCGGAGCAGTTTGCTCTAAAGGGACGAGATGGCGCTTTCGGCCACGCGCCATACGTTGCTTCAGCGAATGCGCACGAATACGAAACCATTACTACTTCTACCCTGCTACTGTGCGATCAGCTGTCGAAAATGCAACTGGGTGTGCGCTAATGCATTGTGCTCAATTCATACTGCAAAATGTGCAACGATAAAGGAAAAACGTGTGCGGTAGTTCGCAGCAAAAATAGTGATTCACGTATTAATGAATGTGATTAACCTGTGTCGCAGCTGCTGCATAAGGACTGCCTGTGTTGGCGCCCTTCGCGATGCACGGCTTTCCTCAAGGATGAAGAAATATAATTCATCCACCTGCGCTGTATAGATAACCTCCAAAGAAAGGACTTCAACTCCGGAACATCGGCACTTGGGAGTGAGTACCGCTCATTACAAAATGAAGTAGTGCCACTTACTGGCATTGTAAGTTTCCCGCACGTTATCTACACACGTCCACCCTTACTTGCACAAAAACTTACGCCCACCCTATCGCCAACGTGTGAGCGAATAGGCGCACACTTGAATCAATGTGCCGGAGCATGAGTGACGGCGACTACACCGACAAGACACGAATGCTGGAAGCTGAATGTTTAGTGACGGCCCACAGAGTAAGCGAGGGACTAGCGATAATACGTCTTTGCTACGAGCTACCACAAAGTACAGAACATTTAAATTCCAAGCTTTGTGCACAGCAAGAACAAATTTATCGCAGCAGAGCATACCCGCGAGTGATTACGCTGAAAATAAACAATCAGATAGTGGCCGCACCGAGGAACTTTACTGAGTCAGAAATATGACAAGCCGCTGGTTCAAAATGTTTGCCAAATAAAGAACGCAGAGCACACTGATCCCGATTTAATTCATAAACGGAAAGTTTGGACAGCTTGGAATACATTTCTAGCCCTGCTTTTAGTACAAGCACCGTATACGCTGCTCACGCCGTTTGGACAAGGCGTAATGAGCTCTGAAAGCACTTAAATGTCCTTTAAAGCTGTGGCCAAAGCTTCGTGTCGTGCACGCAGTCACCGTCTACGATACGCGTCGAAACAGAGGTTTGCTGCACAGCGCCGGTGTCACGCACTTGAATTGTAAACGCGGAGGGAACGGAGGCGGCTGAGGCAAGCAATGGACGCGTCACCACGTGATCAAACATGGCAGCGCCCACGGGAGCGAAAAGGGTCAATAAAGTCCAGGAGCAATAACATCGTCGTCGCGCACCGTGTGCTATATGTGCAAGTGAAAGAATGCGAGGGTGAGGCGATGATGGCTTCTAAATCCCGCGCTCGCAAGGGAGAAAAGTGGAGAGGAAGCGCTCTGTTTTCGGTCGTGCGCAAGGCACCGTGGGAGGAGGAGAGGGAGGGGGTGTTCTCCGACAGCTGCAGCGTATGGCGCCGCAACGCGAACCCTGTCCTAAAAATCGATCTGCGATGAAGACTAGTGCTCATAGCTTCGTGCGCACTGTGTTTCACCACTTATTTCGCGTTGAAGCAAGAAGCAGCCCGAAGGTCAATTCGCTCACTGCTGCACTTCCTCATTCCAGCGTTTTGACAGCGAGTTTCCGCGGTCATCCGAGTGAGATGTGTTCATGTTTGCTTGTGCGCGCGTAACACCATGCTTGTTAACAAATTTAGTAAATGAAAGTTTGTAAGTTTATACAGATGACAAAACTACTATCCTTACTTCGCATAGCTGTCGACTAATTTGCTATCGCAATCAATGCTTCACCTTTCGGGCAAAACTGCGACTTTTTATTCGAAATCCGCCATTACCCCTTTCTGAAATGTTAAAATGGCTCAGGCCTTGCCCATATGGCCATAAAAACAGATTGGAATATTTTTACGGTATACTGGCCCTGGGGACAGAAGCGACCGTCCACTGAACCCGCTGCAGGGCGCCTCCCTAAAATCTAGTTTAGGGAGCCTACATGCAATACTAATTTAGTTCCCTCGCAGCGCCCTCAGCTAGGGAGCGCCGCTCCACCCACTCAACCATTGTACAGCACACTCTAAATACAGCCGCCCTGGCCGTTCCAATAGCAGTGACAACAGCCAGGAGTGGCCCGCGCGCGCGTTGTCCACTTGCCGAATCCGCCAAAAAGTCCAGTGTTATAAGCGCGAAAATCACGAGAAACTGTGTGGGAGGCGCTGTTGCGCGATCTGAGGAACGTGCCCGGACGCATTCTTTTTCGGGGAATGAGTCACCTCGCTGTTCACGGCAACTTCCAGAGCACACATGCCGAAGCAGTTCTGGCGCAGCGTGGCGTAATTTCGGTCAATTTTCTGTGTTTGGCGCAAGAATCTGCATTTGGTACCAAATTAGTGCAATTGGCACAGGAGTCCCACCCCTGGCAAATATATAGCTTGAAATGGAAGGGTGAAAGGAAGACAAAAAAAGAAAAAAGAAGGGGGGAGTGGTTTAGATGCCAGTGGCACTTGGGTCTAAAGGTAAAACTAACAATCATATAATGATTAGTCAAGTAGATATCTGTATTCCTTGTCGGTGAGAACGAGTGAAGGGGAGCTGACACATAACAGCTGACACAAACCTTCACATCATTGTGAAGGTTTCAAAAATTTCCCGTACTCGACTGTCTCGATAACAGCGCAGTGGATAGCGAGATTGCTTCCATTCTTGTTTTTGACATTATCTAAACTACTCCCCCCCCCCTCTTTTTTTCTTTTTTTGTCTCCCTTTCGCCCTTCCATTTCAGGCTATATATTTGTGCATGCACAATAACGCAACCGTTGGCAGTCAGCGTTTGCCCTGTGTTCTTCCTTCTGTCCGTTTTTTTAGCGCTGTTTTATACACCATGAACGCAGACCAAGGTGAAAAAATTTAGAAACTTGACTTAATGTTTCGGCACCCACACTCCTCTTGCGAACAAGGCTCCCATGTGGGGGACGGAACGTGAAGCTTTTAAATATTTTTTACATTGGTCATCATCGTCTTTCACCATGCTTTTTCCTCACCCGAAGAGAATTGGTCAACACAATCAACAACCCATCTGACGAGCCATGCTTTTGCATACTGCAGGCACCAGAAAAACCTCACAGCTGCCACGTTTTGGATATCAGCTATCGCATGCACAAGGCAATTAGATACAAACTGTATATGCAGCATTAATAACAGCCCGCTGTCAGAGACAGTGTTATCACCATGGCAGCACATGCTGAGTCAGTGCTTATTTTGTGCTGCACCTTCGTGCCAGTCGTCTAGTGAAGTTCAGTTATTGGCTTTCAAGGGGTGAGATACCATGGGTATCACATGTAAGGGACCTCAGAGTTCAAATAGACAGCAAGCTGAACTTTTCTCTACACGTGTCAAATATTGTTAACATGGCCCTACGATCCCTTGGTGTTGTTTCACGGTTAACAAAGTAATTTTGTAGATAAGAAAGTAATTTTGCAATTCACAGCGCTAGCCCAGTTTGTTCTTCCTCCTCTTTGCTCGAGTGATGGCACCCGCACGTCTCCTTCAAATGACCAAATACAACATGCGTGTAGCAATATCAATATATTTGTGCTATCTACAGTGGGCTCATTCACAGCTAATGTTCGCATCAGTTGTTTGTAACTTTGTGTCCCTTTCTTAGAGCAACTTCGTTGATCATGACATTCTACGCCAAGTTGTGCGAGGTTACCTCGACTGTGCCACATCGCTCACATCCTTATGCTTTCGCATGTCATCAATGTCTATGTACATTTTATCCTGATGTTCATTTACTATGCCCAGTGTCACGACTTCAGTAAACATACCATTCTCTGTTTCTGGACAGTGATCTTTTTCTTTTACTTCGCGTGAAAGTTTGCATGTATTCTTGTGTGATTGCGTAGTCGTATCAGCCGTAGTCAGCTTTGTCATCACTTTTTCGCTTTTCTGCTGTACTATTATCCACTTGACAAATATTTTCCTTTTTTTTACATTAATTCTCCTTCACTGTGCAAAAATAAGATTGTATATGAACGCAGTGAGCCAAGGCCTTATCCGCCGCAGTGGCTCAGTCAGCTAAGGCGTTGCGCCGCTGAGCACAAGGTCGCGGGATCGAATCCCGGCCGCGGCGGCCGCATTTCGATGGAGGCGAAATGCACAAACGCCCGTGTGCTTGCGTTGTAGTGCACGTTAAAGAACCCCAGGTGGTAAAAATTTATCTGGAGCCCTCCACTACGGCGTGCCTCATAATCAGAGCTGGTTTTGGCACGTAAAACCCTAGAAAGAAGAAATGTCACCAAGGCCGCAAGGCAGTCACTCGAAATAATTTAAATCAAATCAAATCAATTTTTTTTCTCGACACCTGATTGATGCACAGGATCCCACTGTACCAAGTTGAGGCCATCAGCTCATCTCCTATCTCACGTTTTGGAGAACAGACAGCTAATTGAAACTACACAATTTTCCTAGTTAAGTACGTGAGTCAAATACCCAATCTTTCAATATAATGGGTTACTAGTCCAACTTTTTACCATTGACAATACAATTCCAATGTTTCAACATGTTAAAATAACCAAACTTGCTAATAAATGCATCTACACTTATCAGTATTCGATATTCAATTCGATATTTAAAGCTACGTATTCATATTCGATTCATAATTTGATATTCGCACACCTCTACTAATTTTGAATTACTTATACAGTCAATCACAAATTTTCGCACTGGGGAAAATTCATAGTGACCCACTTCAGCTTCACAGTGTTGTAGCTCAGCGCTCTATACTGTTCTTAATTTGTACGTGAATCATTTAGGTCTTTCATACATTTCATACTGTGAAGTGTTTCAATATGCTGACGACACTCTGTTTATATCTAGGCTTTGTAACCAAGTTGCCATGACTAATCTTCAATACCATTCACAACGACTTGCAAATTGGTTTCATAATACTATATAATTTTCGTAAACAGTAATAAGACAAAGCTGCCTTGTTTTTGTAAACCTTTTAAATAGATCCGTACTGATGTTGCTATCGTGGCAACTGTACCTGTCTACCTATCCAATCTGCATCTTTTGTGAAGTAATTGGTGTTTTTTTGTTTTTGTTTTTATAGCTGAGCAAGGTGCGCTGCAGTATTGTGGGCGCTTTCACTTGTTGGTCGTTTGGTATAACAGCCAAACAAATGTGTCAGCATAAGAATATCACAACCTATAGGTCCTTAACGAAACATAGAGCTACCACTATATGCAGTCGCGTTTTGTTCATGAAAGCACCAGCAAGTGCGATCAGTAGCCTTTGATCGATAAGGTGACATACCGATGTTGGCACTGCGCCGTGTCACTACTTCCTGCTACTTGTGTGCGCACCATACAATGCTTCAAATCGCCATGGCCAGAACTAAACTACAAAAGCAGTTTCTTGCGTCCTAATTACTTATCTTTTAGTTCAGGTCCGTCAGTAGTGAGTGCACAAACTCGTCTGTTGTGCTAGGCCTCACATTCGCTAATGAGATCGACACATCCTCAAGCTCGATTTGAATGGATCGCAAGGGCTGACAGTCATGCATTTCAATTTCAGAAGCACGTTCCAATTAACTATAAGTGCAAATAAATACAGGGTGTCCCAGCAAATGTTAGCCAATACGGTGTAAGAAGATAGGTGATCCGACGGCGGCGCGAGGCGCGGCCATTTAGTGTTACTTTACGCACGCCGCTTCCGCAAGAGGCAGCACCTGTTCTGGAGGCCACTTTTTCGCTCGCTTTGCTGGCGTTTCAATGGGCGCGCGCAACAGAGATGCTTTATTTCGATGTATATATGTCGTTCGCCTGCTTAAAACGACTCTATTTGGTTGGAGGAACGTCCCTTTATACTTCTGCCGACATTCCGATTGACTCCGATGCAGCGAGCAGCGGCTACCTAGCAGCGCAAGCGCAGCGCGCCGTCTGCTCGAGCAGACGACGCGTCTCTCTCGTGTCGGAAATGACAGTATTTTAACAGTAATGGCATGAAACCTTCTACCTGCTCAGGATTTGGCATCTTAATAACGAAAAATTGCATATCTTTAGGTATGGGTGTTTTAATGCTGACGGAGGTTGTGAATTATCCACTCTGTGCCGCTACTCCAAGGCCTCCTGAACACGTGCTGCCCCTAGCGGCGGCGCTCACTTCCGGTCACAAGAAGTGGCCGCTCTCTCGCCCCAGCGCGGGCGCACCGTCAGAGCACCTATCTTCTTACACCATGGTTAGCCAAGCTGTTAAAAAAAGAAACATGGTCTCACAACTGAACATTGTCAGTCTCAAATCGTATCTTGCACTATGTTTTTCTTTCATTTTCCTGAGGACCATTTGAGCTTCTGTGCACATGTTAGAAGCCAGAAAGAGTTGGCAACGTAGCGCAACGAATAAGTTTTGAGACCAATAAAAAGAGTATCAAAGGACTCTAGTTGTGCCTTCCTTGTAGGCTTGTACAAAAGCTTTCTCCACGTTGCCATTTCTTTTCTTTTCCTTTCTTTTTTTTCTGTGAGAGGATATGCTGTCTCGCCCTTGCTGGGATGACCGGCGAAAGCTGGTGGACCGTGGCATGAGTTCAAGGAATGAGGAAGCTGCCCACCTGAGGGCAATAGAGATCTCTCTCTTGTTAGGTCAGAAATAAACCTTTAGTTCTCTCTCTGTTGTCTTGTTTGCAGTACATATGGGAAGTGCATTCGCAAATGTTGTCGTTAACAGTCATAAAGAGCCTTACTGGACTTCCAGCATGATGCGAGGCGTCATTTTTTTTTTTTTTTTTTTTGCTATATCTTTAAGGCGAAGGTTTAGCTTGAGGCCAACTTCGTTCCTGCTTATTCACATACATGTAAAATGCAGAAATGCTTTTATGAGAATACCGCTGGACCGACTTAAATGACAGTTGCTGCATTTGAGAGAGAAAGTTAGATCATGGCGACTCTAGGAAGCACACTTTTGAGGTGCCATGTGGGCAATGTTGGGAATTAGGGCAGACAATGGTTATATCTAAGTAATCTCGGATACACCTTCATTTTGGTAGTAGAGAGGTTTCACTGTAACTTGTAAACACTTTTTATTTCATCATTTCTGTTCTGTCAGAATGTTATTGTTACGGCGGAACCAAAAGTGGCGCCAAAGTCAGAAGACGACGATTTCACGTGTTGAGGTGAAATCGGTTTCGAAAATAAAGATGTAATCTGGCACTGAGTATGGGTTGCAAACAAAACAGAACAAAGCCGTGTTTTCAAATAATAAGTGAAGTGGACCTTGCCACGTTTCCTGCACAAAGCCGTACCAGAGCATTGGCTGCCCATGTCATGGCATGCAATGCTAGTGTATGGTAATTTGACTACAAGCCTACATGCCGCACGAAAACAGATGTGCAATGCAGGAGTCCCTCTCAGAGCTCACCTTGCTGGCATCGGACTTGTCCTCCTGCTCCTCGTCCGTAAGGAAGTCCCGCTTCGGATACGGTATGGGCACACCTGCAAACACACTGCAGAGGCGGCACCATCATGCAATGCACACACGAACCACTATAATACAGAAGCAGCAGCTACAGCAACCCTTCGCATAAAAAGTGCAAGCGTTTCCTTCTCTGTAAGGCCAGTCACTTGTCTGACCGAGTGCACCTTTAAAGGGCCCCTCACTAAATTCCGGTTATACACTGAAAGTTGTTACAGGCCCTCTAGGGAGCGTTCTACCACCAGAATTTTTCAAATTCCTTCGTTAATAGCCGATGTAGAAATATTTCAGTGCGGCGAACCCACAATTTCAAGAGGCCACCGCCAACATAAACACTCTCTTCACTTGCCCCGTCTAGCTAATTCCTTCCCCTGCGTTCTCCCATACCGGAGCTGGAGGATTGTGTGACTTCTATGTCACAGGACCAGCATTTCTCTTTCCTTGTTTTTGTTATGCGGTGCACATCTGCTGACGGCCGCGTGCGCGAGCTCTTGCATTTGTCTTGTTTTGTGCACCGCAGGATTTTGCGCGCTGTGCACGAGAACACTTGATTAGCAGTGTAAGTCAGTGCTGCACGAACACTGAGGCAAGACACAAGCGGATCACAGAGCATGATCACGTGCTGGAACACAGTAGAAAATGACACAGCGCGTGACTGCACGACGTGGGAACTAGCAGACGAAATGGAAGTACACCTTTCTGGCTATGCTACGAAGCAAAACAAAGTGTGTCTTCTCTGTCCTCGTCTTGTGCGCATAAAGTTTCTTTCATGTCTTACCAACATGCCCAAACAGTCACCAAAGTGAATCTAATCAAATCAAATATCAAATACTTGTTTTTGAATAATGAACAGGCGTTATCATAACTAATATAAAACAATTTTCACATCCCCGTAAACTTGGCAAGTTTCTGTGACAACATTATGAAGCATTGTTTATGAAAAGCACAAATGGAGCACACAAGTAGCTTCTTCGCATGCACAGCACTTTGCAGAGAGTGCAAATGCACAGCCTGCAAAGGATGGCTATCAGACACGTTACAGAAAAAAAGTAACTGATTACAATGACTTCTTTCAAAAACGTAAATTACTGCCCCATTTGACCAATTACTAAAAAGTTATCTATTAATTTAACGTTACTTTTCTTTTTACTGTTATTAGCGCTGCACAAATACATTAAATAAAATGAGCTCATATAGCTCTTTGAATGCACCCTCTGCATTTGATGTGCGCACTGATGAGAAGTATAAGACAAACACATTGCCCAGGATATTGCTCAATGCTCTGGCTTCTTGATGAACTGCTGCGCTTAACTGTTGCTAGGGCTAAGGGAAGGCACTCCCAATAGGGCCAGTCAACAAACTGAAAGATTGTACAGTATAGACCACTTATAACGTAACCGCTTATAGTGCAGGACCGAATATAGTGTGGTCTTTTCAGACTCCCATAAACTTTCCCATACCACTCAATGTATACACGTATCGCGTATAGTGCAGTTGCGGGAAACGAAATACCGGTTATAGTGCGGCTGCCTGGGAGTACGGAAGTCAGCGGAGACGGCGAACGCTCCCCTCAAACGGGCGCCCCAAGGAGTGCTCGAGGAAGAAAGAGAGACGAAGTGGAGGAGAAGGGCATGTGGTGCGAACGAATGGCCAGTGAGGCTGAAACCAGAATCTTCAGTGCGAGTCGTGAAACATCACGGCACGCATAGCGAGCGAGGGCCACGAAACTGCCAATGCCGGCCAACGCTCGCTTTCACGATAACGGCAATAAACGAAACTTCAGGGAGCGGGCGGCGTCGGCACGGCACGGCACCCTTCAGGGCGCACGCGGAGACCATGGAATGTGAAGGAGTAGGGCGGGAGGGAAGCGGATTTCGCCTCGGCAACTCCGCCGCTTCGGTGGCTCCCCTCGCCTTCCTTCGTAACTCTCTCACTTTCGACTGTCACCGTGCGCGCCCGCCGCCGTGCAGGCGCCGCTGCTCTAGCCGTGCAGGCGCCGCTGCTCTAGCCGTGCCAGCGCCAGCTCCCCGAAGTTTCGTTTTGTGCCTGTTACTGGGAAGCGGGCATTAGCCGGCGTGGGCAGTTTCGTTGGCCGGCCTGGGACAGCGCCGCTGCTTCCCTCTGCACCGTAGCCACAGCGTGCAAGGTCAACACGTGACTAGAAAGTAGAGGAAGCATAAAGGAGAAAGAAGGGTGCACTGCCATTTTCTACGCATGGCTACGGTAGCGTGGCTGAGACGTCGGCACGTACACGCATGTTCCGGCGCAACACAGAATCGGCGACCTTGCCATTTGAGACAGGGTGAAATTTCCACCGCGCTTTTCTTTCTTCTTTTTTTGTTTTGTTCACGCGTGACGTTGAGGGGTCTCTCCTAAGCTTTTACTCTATATGGCGGTGCCAGAGCAATGCCGGTCGGAAGTGCCGCCGCGTGATCTGGTTCGAATTAACGAGATTCGATTGTAAATTGAATGCAAACGTTCTAGCCGCATTCCTCGACTTTCGCATACACGTGGCGGCTCGGTGCACATGTTTTGCATATGTGCGGGCCTTGAAAATTGTTGCTTTGGTTATAGTGCGGTACCGCTTATAGTGCGGATATTTGTGACTCCGGCGACTTACGTTATAAGCGGTCTATATATATATATATATATATATATATATATATACACACACACGCATGGGTAGGTTTGGGAAAGCTGGTAGGGCCCGAGCCCCCCCCCCCTCGGAAAAATGAGTACTTCCCGCCTATGCAGTGACCTTTAATGCTAGCCAGGTGTAACGCCAGGTATAACGCTAGCATTCATTCGTTACCACTAAACAATTTTTTAGTTGCCAATGGTGAACACCTTGCTAGCATGTAAATTGCTTCATCTGTATTATTGTTCTTTCTGTGTATGCAATTGCTTTTCAATTACACTTGGTTCAATTATTTCCTTGTAATTTCTTTGTTGTCTTTTGCTGACACTGTGTAGCATTTCCCACTCCTGCTATAGCTCTAAATTAGGGCTGCAGTATATGTAAATAAATAAATAAGTGAATAAAAATTCGGAGGATTCAGAAAGTTTGTCCGGTATGCTCAGACATCATGGAAACTGCAAAACAAGTTGTCCACTAACCTGGTTCTGCACTTCCCAGTGTGAGTTGACTGCAGTTGGAGGTATGCTCATAAGTGCATTGTTGGCGCCTCAGAACTTACCCATCACACCCTGGCTCCCAGGCAATGCAAAACCATGCAGCTTGGTGCACAACTACGATCGAGCATCACTAAAATTAAACACAACATTTGCCTTTGGAAATGTCTGGCCATTCTATCTCTTTTTCATGCCTACAATTCATGGCCATTTGGTCTCCCGTTACAAACACCATCGTGCATGTCTAGCCGGCTTCACAATCACTTAAGCTATAGTCGCTTATCAGGTGGCACGCTGGCTTTCAATTCATCTGCGCTTGCTCGTGTTATCCACCCAGCCTTCCCAGTGAAATAGTTTCACTACCCCGTCCAGTGGCCTTTCGGGAAAAGATGCAGCAGCAATGGTTTCCTCAAATGTATTATGATTGTCACGGATTTCTACTTTTATAGTGTGCGCCAGTTGTCCTGTCACTTTTTCCCTATCAAATGTAATAATGACTGCGTATTTCATGGTTTTTTTGTGTAACCATGATATGTCCGCTATAATTACTACTCGTATATTTTAATATGTTTGTAAATTGATGTTTTAAAACTGTTTTGTAACCCCCCCCCCCCTCACTCAATGCTCCATCTGCGGGAAATGAAAGGTACTGTAAAGAAATAAATAAACCCTGTATAGAGAACTACCGTTAACGTCGGATTTTTCAGACTCCCTAGGAGCCGCAAAAACGTCTGAAAAAAATGAATGCCTGCCATTTTACTGCCCCCAAGGGCTCAAATCTCCACGGGCACGTCCTAAATAGCTCTGAAGGCCTGCCAGTGCACTTATTCAGCATATCGGTGCTCATACTGTGATAGGAGTCTGCGGATGCACGCGTGCATAATGAAGGAATGCATACCGTATCCCGTGACAATTGCCCCTTCCCACTCATGATATGCTTCACCACACTACTTTGCATATGCTGCTTCACCGCGTAACACTGCTGCATTGAGGCAAAGCTGACTTTCGGGAACTGGCATTATTCAACGTGCCGTGCTTTCCGAGCTTCGAAGCCATTGGCGAGGATGACAAAGGCGGAGTCGGCGCCATTGCTAACAGTGGTGAATTACACCATCGCATCTTAGTAGTCATGATTGGAAATACATACAGTATAGACCGCTTATAACGTAAGTCGCCGGAGTCGCGAATATCTGCACTATAAGCGGTACCGCACTACGTATAACCAAAACAACGATTTTCAAGCCCTACATGTATGCAAAATATGTAGACCAAGCATGTAGACACGCTTTGTACTATCGCAATGTAGCCGGTGCTCTTCAAGTTTGGCAGCTTTGCAGCGAGCCAAAACAAAACAACTGTTTGCCGCAACCGCTGCGGAAAAAACCTTGACCGCTATCGACGCGATTATGAACGGCAACTTTGCGGTGCTGAAGGCACGCGCCCGACGCACGCACCAAGTCTCGATGAATTAACTACCATTCACTGCAACAACGGCAGTTGAAACCGCGGTCACTGTCTATGCAATCATCGATGGCAACTACGCAGTTTTTTAGGCACGCGGCCGCCGCGCGTACCGAGTAAAAGCGAAACTACTGTTCGGCGCAACCGCTGCAAAGAAAACCACGGCCGCTATCGACGCAATCGTGGATGACGACTACGCAGTTATGAAAGCCCGCGGCCAACGCGGTGTTATGCGCAGTGGTAAATGCAAGAATACAGGCTTTAAAGACACAAATAGGCTTGAAGCGTTTCGGCGTTGCTGTCATTCACGTACGATTTCAACTGATGGCTGTGGCGATGCGGACTCCTCCGCTTCGTTTCGGTTGGACGCTAGCGTCGTTCTTGCTCTTTTGCGTCGCACATTTGCGGCGCTCCACGCTCACCGAGCTCCGAAAGTAGTCCGAATTAACTGATGTGCGGCCAAATAAGTCCGAATTAACGAGAGTGTGGTTGCATTGAAAATGCATACGCCGGCCGGGAGCACGCACCTCGTTGAGAAGCGTGCTCGCTACCGCCCTTGTCGGCGAGATTTTCCCGCGGAAGCCGCATTGTAACTGGTAATTCGTCTCACCCAGCTGCACTGTAAGCGGTATGCGTATACATGAAGTGCTATAGGAAAATTAACGGGAGTCTGAAAAGACCATACTATATCCGGTCCTACACTATAAGCAGTTACGTTATAAGTGGTCTATACTGTAATTCCCACCATAGTACACCTTCGCTGGTCTTCCATCTCCACCCCAGTGGAAGGGCTGACAGTTTTTTTTAATTGCAAGTGATGCATTCTCCAAATGGATTGAAGTTTTTCCCGTTTCATCACCCTCAGTGGGATTGCATGCATGTGGGTCATGTTTGCAAATCAGGGCCTCCCAGACATCGTGGACAATGGACCCACATTCACGAGTGAAGCGTACGAGACATTCTTGAAGAAGAACGGCGTGAAGAGGACCGCCTTATCACGCTGCTTCTAATGGTGTGGCGGAGAGAGCCGTTCAAACTATAACAGTAAAATTACAGAAAGTTGGCCCAGGAGACCTTCGTGCACTAATTGCACGAATACTGTTATCATATAGGTCGACACCCGACGAGGTCACCGGGTGTTGCCCATCTGAGCTGTTGATGGGACGGAGGCTCAGGACTCCATTGGATCTGCTGTGGCCAGACCTAAGGAAAACAGTCCTCCAAAAACAACTCGCTCAGAAGATGGTGTACAATCAAAGAGCGAAACCGAGGGTGCCAGCACAACCAGGAGACAGAGTATTCACCAGGAATTTTCGGCCAGATTCGAGCTGGATTCCCACTGTAGTCACCAGGCAACAAAATTCGCAGGTGGTGCTACAATTGGATGATGGGGAACAATAGACCCGGCATCTCAACCATGTAAGGCAACAGTTGATGCCCGACCAACACAACCGTCGGTGCTCCAGCGAATCTACCGCTTGATCGGAACCACATTTGACTTTATCCTCAGGGACCGGAGGCTCAACTGACAGTGGTTTACCCGAAGCAGTGACAAACTTGGAGGGTCAACTACTACCATCCGGCGAGCCATATCAACTGAAGACCAGTGACACCATAACATCAACACGCACCGATTGCTCCCCGCCTCCTTCCACACCTCGGCTTTGTCGGAGCACTAGGGAACGCCGTCCGGTGTTTCGGTTTTCTCCTTGAACTGTAACTGCTTATATGCTGTTAATCTGTTGCGTTAAGGGGGGAGGAAGTGTGGTAACTGACACCACCAGGGGGCGTGCAATGTACAATAAAAAGCAGAGCGCATCACCTGTGCAGTCAGTGTGCCTAGGCCCCCCACAGCGGCTACTGTGTCTTCACTGCCATGCGCCATGGCCGTGGGTCCGGTCACCACAGATATACCTTGACATTTACAGAGTCATAGCATAACCAGGTTGCTGCCTTATTGCTTCAGTGACAGCATTTGATGTCATTGTTCTGCCGACAGTGGACTTCCATGCAGATCAGGTAAAGGAAATGCAATGGCTCAGGCGTTATGGCCTGCCTTTGAAGGATCCTAAATTGAGCACAGCTCGGAGGATGAGCAAACCTAGCATGCCTCACAACACTCTGCCTAACAATGTCAGACAATTTGGTAATCCATGAGCAAACTGTTTTAACGCACCAATACTAAATGATTACACCAATACAAGCAAGCATGCTTACTCCTGGGTGGGCACGGGGTCCTCCAGGAAGTAGGGGTCCTGCATAGCCTGCTCCGAGGTTATCCGCTTGGTTGGGTCCATCAGCAGCAGCTTCTGCAGCTGCACAGCACAACTTTATTTGTTAGTTCTGTTGGCCAACAGACCACTCTCAACCTGCTACGTGAGACATTGGGCTTGAGGTCATAGCCGCCAGCACTTAAGTTCTGTGTGAAGTTGGATCACGTGCATCTGCTTCAGTGCAGTCACATCTTCGTTTTTTGTTGTACTGCCACATAATTTTAGTCGGTTGTCGTATATTTATGCGAGAGGACTTGTGTGACCGATTCGGGCCAGGCTTTGCCATACATACTATCACAGAAATAGAAAGTATGGTAGCTTCTACAGAAGCTGAGCAGCCGTTCAACCCTGGTGGCACAATTTTGAAGCATGCATATACATGCATGAAATAACAAATTCCATTCACAAATGCTAAACAGTCAAATACGCGAGTAATGCAGCCAGTCACGTGCCTGGCGCAGTGACCTACCACTTAGGTCTTGGGGTTTTGGTTGGTTTGAACATTTAAAGGCACATCGCCGTGGATGTTCCCAATTTATTGGTATGGTTTTTCTAACACGTTTTCATCAAAGTAAATAAAGTGTGTACAATGGGCACACATGTCTGTATTGCACCATTTGGTTCAGTCAGATCACTCTCTCTGGTCGTTAATGTACCATGAAATGTGGCTGAATTATCTGCCAAGTTTTATGATCCAAGCATCTTCGTCACTTAACCTAGTAGAAATATTGCTGGTGGCTATCTGCAGTGGCTTTCCTAAGTTGTATCGCCCTTACAATACAAGGCCATCAGAATCGACAACCTTTATTATTTCCTGCATGAGAAGCGTACAGTGCTGTATATTTGCATCTCATTCGCATGTGCCACAGTGAGTGATAACACAGATCTTGAAACTTGCGGTAATTTTGTATTTTTAGCATAGCAGGTGCCCAAAGAGAACAAACAAAAACAAGAATGCGCAAAATCCCAAAGTGAGGTGGGGGATGGTCATATTTTTGCATTGTTCGGTAAAAATTGTGTAATTTTATCTCCTGTTTTTATCATATAGTAGCCAAGGCTGTCTTTATTTGCCCTGCAGGTGAAAAAACAAGTCCAGTACTTTTGTTTCTACTACAACAAACAGTGTCACCAACTGCAATATGGCCACATCTTGAACAGTGAAAATCTATGACAAGCTAACTTCGTGATAACAGATTCCGAGAAACGATGTTATGGTATAGACAGCACAAAGATCTTTGACAAGTTAACTTCCTGATAGCAAAATTGCAAGATGTCACGGTATACCTAACGTGAAGAAAGCGGACACGAGCAGAGGGCGTTTGTTCATCTGTTTTTGTTCTAGGCTGCTTTCTTCGTGCCAGCTAACCATGACATCTGCGCACCAACTTGTCCAACTAGAATTTTTGTGAGGAGAGATCTTTAACCCGTTTAGAATGGCAAGGAAAGCACTTTTGCATGGGCCAGTCACTGCATTCTAAATGGACAATCTGAGCAACACATGACCTTGTTTGGATATATCCAATACATTAAAAAGCATCTTGAATGCGGCAGTCAGTACTTACTATTAATCGACAAGGCACAACGTTTATGGACTTAGGAAATTGAAATCAGCTTTCTAAATCGCAGGAATTAAAATGGCCCTTTCTCCGACGCTCTTGCCGAGGCAAAGTAATGTAAGGTGACAAAACGATGGCACTTCCAGTGGTGGTGGTCCTCGCACCTAGTGTGTATCACCTACAATTGCTGGCACGCAAGGATTCAATCTGCACCTTTCATCTCTTCTGGTCTCAAACATCGTCTACACTAACACATTCATTTCTTTCTTGAACCAGCAAAGATGAGAATAATCTATGTATCCTCGTTGAGTATCGGAGATGCTTTAGTCAAATGCCTTCAGGGCATTCCTCCTTTTACATTTGTTACTCTGATTTCTACATTCATTTGTTTGTGTATTTGCGTGTTTGCTCACCAATATGTGTTTATTTCTGTCCCACTGTATATTTCTCTGAATAGTGTAGTGTTCACTATATATGCATAAATTTATTTTACCTTGAGGGTAAAATAAATAAATGAAATTGTTTCTGCATGATTTGTCTCCCGTCGCGTGCTCCTCACCGTATATGGAGCAGTTCGGGGTACATTCGTGTCCTTGGTTCGGATTATATGCCCCACACTTGGAGCACACGTTTGCGTTCAGAGTTGGGCACACGTCGGTTCGATGTCCTGTTGACCGACAGATCTTGCAAACTTGTATGGTGGGCTTATATAGGTAACAGATCGCCTCTACTCCCATGAAGTAGACGCCCCTTGGTAGTACGTTGCCCGTAAAAGTTATTATTGCTCATTTCGAAGGGCCCAGCATCCTGGCTCTATCTTCACCCCTTGAGTCCGTATTCGTAGGTTGGCCATAAGTTCGACCTGGGTGGTTCCGGGTGGTAGTCCGTGAACGATACCTCGCAAGACTAACCAGAACACTATTCTGCTTTCTGGCAAAACTAATCATATTACAGTATAGACCACTTATAACGTAACCGCTTATAGTGCAGGACCGGATATACCATATTTACACGATTGTAGGTCGACCCATTTTTTCAAATTTGGCAATCCAATGTTGGGGGGTCGACTTAGAATCGAAACCGAACCGTGTACCGCTAGTGTACCGCGCTACAGCGTGGTTACAACTTTGCACCTAAGTTTCCATGGTTACGGTAGAAGCGTAGCGTAATAATTTACTGTATTGCATACATTTTGATTGCGTGCACCACGAGCGCACGGCTCTTGTGGGAGCATCGATCATGGAAGAGCCGCCATTTAGGGGGTATTGGTAGATGGCGGAAGAACCGCCGTTTGGGGGGTACTGGTAGCTGGCGGAAGAGCCGCCGTTAGGGGGGTATTGGTAGTTGGCGGAAGAGCTTTTCTTTGAGATACGATTGTTTTCGACGGCCGCGCGCATCTGTCACTTCTGCTGTTGTGCTGAATCGTCGCGCCTGTCATGAGTGCCAAGAACTTTCGGCGCTCGTTCTCAGCAGCGTTCTTCAAACGGGCTGCTATCCTCCATGTTGAGGAAACTAACAACTGCGCAGCGGGACGCAAGTCTGGAGTCAGTGAACGTGTGGTGCGGCAGTGGCGGCTTCAGCGCGAGAAAATTTGGCCTCTCTGGCTACTGTGTGCGGGTGGGTCCTCTCTGCGTGAGGGGCTGTACCACGCGATGTCGTGGTGCAGTCGTTCGCGAAGTGTGGACTCACTTTTGATGACGACGTGCTGTGGGACCGCAGCAGCTATGACGGCAGCAGTACCAGTGAGGTCAACTATAGTGACGATGAGTAGTCTTAGCAACCCCATCAATAAAGTTCCCTTGTGTGAAATGCACTCGCGTGGTTTTTCTCCCCCCCCCCCCCCCCTCCACAAATTTTTTTTTTTTTGAGACAGGCAATTTTGGGGGGGTCGACCTACATTCGAGTCGACTTACAATCGTGTAAATACGGCAGTGCGGACTTTTCAGGCTCCCGTTAATTTTCCCGTAGCACTCCATGTATACACGTATCGCTTATAGTGCAGTTGCGGGAAACGAAATACCGGTTATAGTGCGGCTGCCTGGGAGTACGGAAGTCAGCGGAGACGGCGAACGCTCCCCTCAAACGGGCGCCCCAAGGAGTGCTCGAGGAAGAAAGAGAGACGAAGTGGAGGAGAAGGGCAGGTGGTGCGAACGAACAGCCAGTGAGGCTGAAACCAGAATCTTGAGTGCGAGTCGTGAAATATCACGGCGCGCATAGCGAGCGAGGGCCATGAAACCACCAATGCCAGCCAATGCTCACTTCATGATAACAGCAGCAAACGAAACTTCTGGGAGCGGGCGGCGCCGGCACAGCATGGCGAAGGGCGTGCGCGGAGACCGTGGAATGTGAGGGAGGAGAGCAGCAGGGAAGCGGATTTCGCTTCGGAAACTCCGCCGCTTCGGTGGATCCCCTCGCCCTCCCTCGTAGTTCCCTCACTTTCGACTGCCACCGTGCGCGCGCGCCGCCATGCAGGCGCCGCCGCTTCAGCCGACCCGACGCCAGCTCCCCAAAGGTTCGTTTTCTACCGTTACCGGGAAGCGGGTGTTTGCCGGCGTGGGCCGTTTTGTTGGCCAGCCTGGGACAGCCAGCCTGGGACAGCGCCGTTGCTTCCCTGTGCGTCGTAGCCGCAGCTTGCAAGGTCAACAAGTGACTAGAAAGTAGAGGAAGCATAAAGGAGAAAGAAGGGTTCACTGCCATTTTCTACGCGTGGCTACGGTAGCGTGGCTGAGATACGGTGGCTAGAAGGCCACCATAGCTTATACGTCGGCACGTACACGCATGTTCCGGCGCAACGCAGAATCGGCGACCTTGCCATTTGAGAGAGGGTGAAATTTCCGCCACTTTTTTTTTCTTTCTTCTTTTTTTGTTTTGTTCACGCGTGACGTTGAGGGGTCTCTCCTAAGCTTTTACTCTATATGGCGGTGCCAGAGCAATGCCGGTCGGAAGTGCCGCCGCGTGATCTGGTTCGAATTAACGAGATTCGATTGTAAATTGAATGCAAACGTTCTAGCCGCATTCCTCGACTTTCGCATACGCGTGGCGGCTCGGTGCACATGTTTTGCATATGTGCGGGCCTTGAAAATTGTTGCTTTGGTTATAGTGCGGTACCGCTTATAGTGCGGATATTCGCGACTCCGGCGACTTACGTTATAAGCGGTCTACACTGTATATTAGAACCTCTCCTTACATGCAATACTTATCTTTTTTTTTTATTCCCTCCCTTCTGATGCTTTGCTCTCCACAACCACCTCTTCCTATCTCCCTCAACTAGTAATCGCTCCTTTTCCGTTGCCCCTCTCACATGTTGCTTCCCACTTCTCGCCTTTGGAAAAAGAGGAAGCCGCACGCCAAGGAGAGAAGCTGCTGCCCTGATGAAAAGAAGTTGCAATAAAAAACAACGATTTGGGCTAGTTGGTTCACTTGGAAATTGTGAGCCAAGCAGCTTGCGCAAAACCTGTACACAGCAGGAACACACACTGAATAAGTGCTTTTTTTTTGTTCCTTGTGTGCTACTCTGCCTATATTTTTAAGTTGCAGAAGCTCATCATGGGTACCGCTAAATAGTGCACCATGTACTGAATGTCACTCCCTGCAGTTTAGGTCTGGTTCAACATAAATGCCTTGGTGAAAGACATGCCACAGCAATCCATAAGATCCATTTCTCCCTCTCGTACAAGTTGTGCCAAATAAATTTAGTTTTTCGACCTAAACTAGCACTTACCAAAAGGAAGGCCTTGCTGTCAGGCTTGACTTTGTGCTTCTCCATGTACTTCACAAGGGAGCAGCTAGCATAACTGCAACACCGGCACAGCAATTATAAAACCAGAAGTGGAACCACAAAATATTGGCTGCGCTAAAACATATATGTGGGGAAAAACAAAGAAGAGATGGAATGCCAAGTTACAACATTGATGGAAAAAAAAGTAATAATAAAGAAATAAATGCTTGCTTGTGACCTGGTACAGTCACCAAAGACACATAACGATGTCACCAACGTTGATAGGAGTAATCGCCTCCTCTATTTTTTCAAGGATAGCGCTTTTGGTGCGCCTTAGTTCGCATTTGGTGCCATGATGTGACACTACCCAGACGGTACGACTGCTTGCATCACGCGTGCGTCTGAGCGCGCTCCGCTTCTCTTCCGGTGGAGGAGTGTCCCTCTCCTATATCACCCGTCTGTCAGGTTCCTTCCTTCGTACGTCTTCCTTTGTAGCTCTCTCTCAATCTGCGGTGCAACGCTTTTTGCGTTTGCAAAAAGATGGACCAGCACTCACTGGATCGACAGCTTAGGCACTGGCATCGAGGCATCCTACGACAGGTTGGTTCCCTATTAGCAGTGGTTGTTCCACTGATTACTGTCTAAACAAAACACCCGTAACACCGTCAGATCGGGCCGGTTTGGGTAGGTGAAAATTTTTTCAGGCTCGGGTCGGGCCCGGGTATCGCTTTGAAACATCAGCACGGGCTCGGGAGGGTAAACATTTACAAGTTCTTATCTCGGACTGAGAATCGTAGTCCATGCAGTGCTCTTTTGTGAGGTATGTTTGCCATGCCTTAATTATTTCATTTGAAATTTTGCTTGCTAAGGATGAATACATCAAAAGCTACTTCAAAACAATTTATTACTCTAATAATTACATCTAACCTCTGTGGGGATGCGCGACTCTCACGCATCTCCTGTGGTCCGGCTTCACCGCGTGGCTGGGTGCCGGAGGCGGTCGTAGTGGTCGCGGCGCGTTGCGAGAGATGACGCGAGTGTCGCGATGCTAACGCCACCGAACGGCGGGGTGAGTTGGGAGAAAAAGGTCGAAGGCCTTTGCGCCCTCGGCGCAAGCAGGGTGTGCTCTTTGGGTTGGGATCGGTGAGCGACGCGGACGCCCCGCGCGTGCGCCGATCCACGCTTCGCGAGACGTCTCGCGTGGCTCGGAGCGGGGCACCGGTATGGACGAACACGGATCGTTCGAACGCGCCACCGTTCGCGTGACCGTACACGTGAACGACTAGGGGATGGTGTCATGGCATGGGGCGAACGTATTCGCTTGCTATCGGGTCGCGGTGAGTCGGACTTACTTGATTTGTCGCGCGCCCATGTGAATGTTCTATTGGTTGTAATTCGGCTAGTGTGCATTAGTGTATGAAAGGTGCAATAAATGCCCTTTTGATTGTTTGCACTACTGTGTTGTCGTTCCTTTGTCCCAAGAGCATGTGTGAAACCCCACACCCCTTATTCCATACTCCTGCTACAGTCAAACCTCGTTAATACGTAGTCGGCTGGGAACAACGTTTCGGTACGTACTACGAATTAACCGACAATGGCAGTTATGTGGCTACTTACCGGTCGGAAAAGAACTACGTCACAATGCTCTCTAACAAACACACTCAGGCAGGCTTTATTTGCGGATAGGCAGCAACAAATCGGTAATCTTCACTTGCCGCCGTGGCGGCCTTGCCGCGATGACGGCATCTTCGAATTCGATAAGGCCGCAAACCAGTTTGTCCGTGAGGCCCCACTTACTAACTCAATTAACAAGCACTATGTAAAGCGCGCACAGGTAAACATGAACCCGTCTTGCTTGATGACCACGGAAATTCGCTCTCAAAACGCTTGAGTGAGGAGGTGCGGGAGCAGCAGCGAGCGTGCCACACGTCTCTCGCTTCAATGCGAACTAGACGTCGAAAGCACAGCGCAAACGAAGCTACCGGCACTAGTTGCACTTTATCTGTAGATGACTTTGAAGACGAGGCCCGCGCTGGCACAAACCTTTTCCACGTCGCAGATTGCTTTCAAGATACGACGGCCGCCGCCGAAGTTTGGGCGAAGTAAATTCCTCCCTCACCATGCCTCACGCATGACAGAAGCGTGCTTCCGCCCAGCCTTTTTCCCTCACGTGCACGAGATTAAGTCGGCTGAGCCTCGCAAGCTTTCAGTAGCACACAGTGTACGGCGCGCGGCGACGATGTTGCCGTGTTTGGACTTTATACGGAACCTCAAAGCGGCATCCACGGTGACAAGCAGAAATGCGCCTTGCTATAAAACGTGCTTCTGCGTTGTTACTACTTGAATTGGATCCGACTTGAATTACTACTTGAATTACTACTTGATTGTCACAGTGGCAGAAGCTCTGCTTGCTTAATGTCGCATGGTTCACCGGACCACCACGGCGTACCATCCTCAAACTAATGGCCTTGTGGAGCATTTCAATCGGACCCTTGTTGACATACTCGATATGTACATTTCATCGGATCATACAAACTTGGACGTCATCCTCCTATTTGTCACGTATGCATACAATACGGCTACACAAAGTACTACAGGATTTTCCCAATACTTTTTCTTCTACGGTCGCGAATCTTCCCATACCATCAATATGGTTTTACCTTGTCAACCAGACGCGTCAGAATGTGCTCCCGTTTCAGCCGTCGCCCGATACGCCGAGGAATGCAGTCAAATAGCTCGAAATTTCACCTCTGATGACCAACAACGCCAAAAGGCAATCGTGATGGCGACACTACGAATCACGAACTTCGCTCCCGGCACACTTGTTTTGTTGTCCGTGCCTTGTACCACGCCTGGACTTTCGACAAAACTTCTCTCGAAGCATGACAGGCCATACCGCATCGTCGAACACACCTCTCCAGTCAACTATGTCATAGAGCCGCTTACACCGACATCCGACAGGCACCGCCATGGACAGGATGTGGTCCACATTCACCACCTGAAACAATACTATCACCCACTGGTCTCCACTTTGTAAGTCACCAGGACGGCTCTGCTTTTGCATGGGGGGTAATTGTAATGAAAAGAGAATATGGACAAGGCCAGCCAGATCATGTATTCGATGCCTGCAGTGCAACCACTGGGCCAGCTGGATTGCCAGTACTTGGCATGAGTGTGAGCCGCTCGGACAAGCAGCTGTTCCTGTTCTGCGTCACCTGACTTCTCGGTTACGCTACCAGTTGAGCTGTTCAATACACCCCTTTACACCCGCAATAATAAAAACAGTGGAGACGGCAAAAAAATTCACTTTTGAGATAATTTCGTTGTTGCGAAATGAGACAGCACAGACAAAAAATGCATAACAAAACGAAACTCGGCCGTCAAAATTTTATCAGCATGCTTTGCCAAGCCTTGCTGGACAGCACAAGGTGCTGCCACACTGCCCAAAGTGCACCCCATGTGTCGGTCAGCGATGGCAGCACTACTCTTGGTTGATCGCTTACAGAGATACGATCACTTTCACCGTATTTTGCGTAAGCCCCGGACAGGGTGTAACAGCATTCCTCCAGTGCACACTGTTGCCCGTAAACACTGACGCATCCGGTGCTGAGGGTGAAAGTGATCATATCTCATATCCCTGAAAGCAATCAACCAAGAATATGCCTCCTTCCGCAAATCAACGTCCTGTGACACCGCAAGCGATGCCTGTTCGAGTGGTAGCAAAACAAGTGTTCTTGAAGCACAAAATTCTAAGATGATCAATTACAGCCAATGGCGTGGAAGCCCCCGTGGCAGCCCAAGGGCCATAAGCAAGTCGGTGTGACATGGATTTATTTGTTTTTGCTCGCCGACCAGCAGATTAAGCAGTGTGCTAGGTAAGCAAAAACTGTGGTCACATGTTAGTAAAGACATGCGGCCATGTAATTTAAAACGAGCAATCAGCAAACAACATGGCAGCATAACTTGTCTGCGGTGCGCACAATCAGACGACGCAGGGCGTCGCAGCCCACGCATTTGGCAGTCATAGAGTGAGGGTTTCCCCGGAAGGACACGGGTTTGTTCAGTTTTGTGCTGCGAACAGGGGAGAAATGCTTCACACTGACTTAGATAATAATTAGGAAAGGTTTCTGCCACAATTTTTTTTACAATAGAACACACACAAAAGTCCACACTGCATTAGTTACATCTTGACGAGGGCTAGGTCGGTCATATTTAAAACTGAGGTTTAAGAGTGTGAATAAAACAAGGACACGAAGAAACACATACCACATACCGTATGTGTTTCTTGGTGTCCTAGTTTTATTCATGCTCTTAAACCTCAGTTCACACTGCAGCAGCTGCTCATCGTTACATCTGAGCGCTGTTAAAAGCAGTAATGCTATAAGTAGGTTCGACTTCACTTCTTTGTCTAATTAAAATGTTGGAATGTTTGTCCCCTCTGATTTTTTCGTGCAACCCGGTTATAACAATTATCAGTTATACCAATACAATTTTCTTCACACTTGAGTAGTGTTATTAGTGGGTTCGACTGTATGTCGAACATGGCGGAGTTAAGACACGTGTTGTGCAGTGCTATACTATTGCACGACATTTCTAAGGGGATCAAACAGACAATAATTTGATATCGCGAGTTTGGTATATCATGCAGCAAGAGCCGGTCTTGCATGTAAGACCGGCTCGGTCTCAGCTTGGTCTTGCATGAAGGAAGAATTTATTTGCACCCAACCTCCAATGCACAACACTACAAATGCCCACTGCTAAGCAGCATTGAAAGCAATTGTTTACTTTTTATAATTTGATATATCCATGAAAGACTGCATCCACTAAAACAAGCCGCTTGGCTTCCCCATCATTTTATCTTAACCTTTCCTGGGACATAGGCATGTTTACACTTTTTTTTTTTAATGCAGGCTTAGCCAACTACTGCTCAGTGCATTGACTCGGAGCACAGCGAAGGAGCCGTGCTTCAGAGCTAACCTTGAGCGTTTGAAGTCCTTCATCAGGGTGTGGTGCTCAGGCATCTTTTTGATGTCCTCCCAGTCCTTTTCTGTTGACAAAAAAAAAAAAAAAGTAGCAAAAGTACATCAGTAAGGCCAAATCAAAATGAACAGTACCACATCATCGGTAAGGCCAAATCAAAACGCGCCAAATGTCTCAACGACTCGCGAGGAGTTCATAGCTCAATGAACCACTCAGCGGCGTTCAAATTAATGCTTTTTATTTTATACACTAGTGATGTCCTCCTCGGGGTTGTCTGTGCCATCACGTGCCCAATGAAGCATTCACAAGGCCACACCTTTCGTTGGCTGTGATGTGACGTGTGCAATGCACGAGGCAAATCTTACGTCAACTAGAACTGTGGAGGGGCATCGAGCAAGCATGCTCGTCTGGCACCTCGGAGACCGATTCCCACCCAGACCGAAATTTACAAAATTTTCTTTTTAAAGGCATTCATTTACTTTTTTTACAGGAACCTATGAGAAATGTGACGTCAATCCTAGCATTTCGTGACGGGTTTTTACTCCTTGCAGCATCGGCCACTTTTGGTATCGTCTTTCAGTCACGCCAACAGATTTTTGCGTAATGGGGCATATAATGCTTTCACATTAAAGGAATGCATCAAAGACACTAATTAAATGGCAAAAAGACCATTTGTCAATGCACACCGCAAGAGTAAATGGCTGCGTTAATAAGAGCAACGAAAGAGCCTGCGCAAAAAGAAAGAAAAACAAAGTGTGGCGATTGAGTGCACGGGCACGGGCGTTCGTCTTCTTTCTGGAAAAAAAGCGAAAGCTTGCACTAGGCCGCGCAAAACTCAAGACACAGCGAAGCTGGCCGAAATGCCAACACCGCATTCTACCGCGTTGCAATGCCGACGATGCATTCCAGCAGACCCGCTCCGTGAATGCATGTCTCTCTCTTGAACTTACGGCCGTCACTGCGCGTTGCATAGCGCAGCTTGCAACACCGACACCGCGTTCCACAGCGTTGCAATGCCGACAACGCGTTCCAGTAGACCCACTCCGTGCATGCGTCTCTCTCTCTTTGTCTTTCTCTCTCTGAAGCGCGCAAAACTTCTTGTTCACCTCGCAGAGCATTGTACAAGCACGTGCAAACGCGCCAGCTGTGGACAAAGACGACGACGCTCGAACGCAACCATATGGCTCGCATAAATGCATGTTCTGCAAGCGTGGCTGTACAATCTAATAGTTACGATGCTTGCCTTGGGACCGTGGGTACACGGGTTTGAATCACGCCTCGGCAAGAAAGGTTATTTTCTTTTATTTCTTTCTTCATTGCTGACGATGATAGTTTCTTGATAGGAACCACAAGTTACGGCTGGCTTAAACAGCATCGCTGTTAATAATTGATGGCGTAAGACACGCTGCTCTCAGCTCTTCGGGCGTATTGTCCTTCATCATACTTGAAGCCTTGTCTACCGGACACTGAGGTCCTCGGACTTTGCACTGGTGCTGAAACCCCAACCGGCTTTCATGGAGGACCATGAAATGGCTGCGGAATGCAAGAGCAGCTCGGTAACAACTTAGCACTAAGATCATCAAATAATTTGAGGATCTTTTAGCCAACAACAAGTTCGATCACGCAGAGCTTCGCAGTATTCTTCAGCGCCTTTCGATATTGAAGGATCGGGTTCAGAGCCATGTGAATTACTGAAAAAAAAAAAAAGAAAAAATCGGGCACGTTTGCACTCGGTCGTGCAAAGCTTGGGCACAGCGAAAATGTCGAACCTCAAATCGTACTGGCTGCTACTGCTAGGTCTTACCTTCATTTAACTTAACTACGCATGTAGGGAAGACATTCTCGAACGTTCATTTTCAGAGGTACCTTCGCTTTCACGACATTTAGCATGAATAGTGCTGGACACGTCGGCGCCTACGAGCGACAGCGTTCCTGGCATGCCACAAACACAGGCAGGCTAACCAAGGTTGGCACAGTTCCAAGATCGCTGTTGCTTGCCGAGGCCGAACGCGTTGGAGGCTAGCTGTTCGATATCTAGCGAAAGTTGACACGACTAGGCGCAGCCTCCCATATGGCAAACTTCGGGGCCAAGCGCATGCACACTGGGCGAAAGCTATGCACAGTGCATAGGTTTCGCAGCAGACGACACACCGGGATGACGTCGCGGCGCATGCACAGTAGTGCGCAGCTGGCGGGTGCTCGGCTGAGCCGTGTCTACGTCGGGCGAAGCGAGCGCACACCTGCGCCTGCGGTTACTAAGCCACGCGAGATGACGTCATCGCTACTGCTTCGGCGCATGTGCGGCTAGGCAACGCGGGTGGCGTCAGCAGCAGCTCTGCACGTTGCCTCGTTGGTGCTGCTACAATTTATTTCTCTTTCTATCTCGCTCTCATTTTCTCTTTTCCTCTCCCGAGCATGCTCTCCTTCCCTCTCCGTAACGTCCCATGTCAAGGCAACATGTGCACGGCACGGAGAGGAGGCGAGGCACACGCAGCTCTGCGAGGTGGTTGCTAGGCAACGCAGTGACATCATAGCTCGGCAAGGTGTTGCAACAGCAGGCGGCACTTAAGCTAGAACAGCTTTGCTGTTAAAAACACTTGGAATACTTCCACCCTCTCTGCCCCATCACTACATCGGCGAATCTTACCTCACTTCTTTTTGAAGTCTATGCGGCTTTGTGCAAATAAACATCAGGGGCCTCAAAGGACTCAGAGTCTCGGAGCTGGCGAGGTGCTGGCGAAATGGGTTCCACAAGAAATAGCGGTAGAATATTACGGACGGCGTCTACTTCAGGCATCAAGTGTGAATGACCAGCCGAGCTCGGAACAAGAACTTTAGAAACTGCAGAAGTACATTCGCATCGAGGTGGAGTTTAGGGAGCAGACTGCCTACGAGCAACATGTCTTGTACCGTGGTTAACAGCAGCTTTCTGGCAGCCATAAGAATTAGCCAGTAGCATCAGCTGCAGCCCTCAATAACAAAGGCATTACAAAGAAGGAGGCGTGCGTCTTTCACAAGAAGGCATATTCAACAAAGGATTATGATGCACCAATTGATAACGCGGGGGAAAAGCATCTTCTATCGACGGCTGGCTGCTGCTTCAGGTGTGCAACAAAGGGACACCAAGCAAGGAGCTGTCAACGTAAGGTGAGCTGCACTGTCAAAGAAGACATGCTTCGATATGCTCCGGAATGGGCGTTAAACGTTCTCAGGTAACGACTCCACTGGAACATGCAACGAGCAGTACTTCCATGTATGCTGTGTCAGATGAAACTAAGCGAAGTAACATAGACACCCTACTTCTGCAAACGTTCAGAGCTTTGATAAAGGGTGCCAAGAGCACGTGCTACATCAGAGGTATTCTGGATAACATTAGCCAGCACACCTAGATTAAGGAAGATGGCTCACACAAAATGAGCCTCAGGAGAGATGTGTTAGGAAAGATGACCTTACCAGGGGTGGGGCTGCCCAAAGTCATTTTAGAGCAATTTTTGGAGTGAGTAAAACTGCGTTTTGGAGCAGTTTGGAGCAGGTGAAATTGCATTTTGAAGCAACTTGGAGCCGATAAAATTTTATTTTGAAGCAGTTTGGAGCAGGCCAATGTGAATTTTGGTTGAATAATGCAATACAGCAGCGCACTTTGAAACCACGAAAAAACATAAAATAAACCAACACGAAGCGCGTAGTAGAAGCGCGCTTCGTAGCTATAGCGTACTAGAATATGGAAGAGTGGGTCAAGCGGTGGCATGGAGCATGCTTTGTGGGGTCTCACACGTGCTCTTGGGACAAAGGAACGACAACACAGTAGTGCAAACAGTCAAAGGGGCATTTATTGTACCTTTCATACACTAATGCATGCTAGCCGAATTAGTACGGATAGAACATTCACATGGGCGCGCGACATATCAAGGAAGTCCGACTCACCGCGACCGGATAGCGAGCGAATATGTTCGCCCCATGCTATGACACCATCGCCTAGTCGTTCGCATGTACGGTCACGCGAACGGTGGCGCGTTCAAAAGATCTGTGTTCGTCCATACCGGTGTCCTGCTCCTAACCTTCTAGGGACGGTCCCGCGAAGCGGGCCGGCGCACGCACGAACAGTTCGTGCGTGCTGCTCGCCAACCCCCAAGCCAAGAGGAAGCGCTTTCGACCTTTCGCTCCCAAGTCACCCCGCCGTTCGGTGGCGTTAGCAACGCGACACTCGCACCATCTCTCGCAATGCATAGCAACCACCACGACCGCCGCCGGCGCTTAGCCACGCGGAGAAGCCGGATTACAGGATACGCAAGCTATGTGGGGAAAAGAACATCAGGGGACGCGTGAGAGTCGCGCGTCCCCACAGCTTTCCTGAAAAGCCGAAAACATTGGTGGCACTACGATCAAACTACAGTCGAATCTCGTTAATTCGAACACGCTTAATTCAAACTGCCCGTTTTATTCGAACTGATGCTGTGGTCCCCTCAAACATTTGCGTATTTCAATGGGCGAAAACGCTCGGTAATTCGAACGCGAAAGCATTTGCTACGGTTAATTCGAACATACCACGGACCGACAATCCTCTCAGCAGCGCGCCAAATAATGCGGCGGCGCCTCCCACCGGCATTGCTCCGACACCGCCACAGAGCAAAAGCTTAGGAGAGACTCCTTAATGCAGCGGCGGAGGCCCAGTCCGGCCAACGAAACTGCCCACGCCGGTAAACGCTCAGTTTCCGATAACGCCAAAAAACGAAACTTCAGGGAGTGGGCTAATCTGCGCTGCGCCGGCGCTATCGGCGGCGCCGGCACGCGCGCACGAAGACAGTCGAAAGTGAGGGAGCGGCGAGGGAGTTGAGAGAGAGGGCGAGGGGTGCCACCGAAGCCACTTCCACCGAAGCGGCAGAGTTGCCGGGGCCAAATCCGCTTCCCCGCCGCCCTCCTCCCTCACCTTCGACGGTCTCCGCGCATGCCCGTCCGTCGCTACCGTCGCCATGCCGGCGCCGTCCACTCCCAGAAGTTTTGTTTTCTGCCGTTATCAGGAACCGAGCGTTGGCCGGCATGGGCGGTTGCGCTCGCTATGCGCTTGCGCGCTGCGATATTTCCCGACTCGCACCATTCATGCATCGTGCTATGGTGTTGAAATACTTCAAAAATACGTCCTTCCTTTATTTCAAACTTCTTTTAATTCGAAAAAATTTTCGAGCCCCTACGAGTTCGAATTATCAAGATTTGACTGTACATATTCCCTCGCCAATGCTCATGACAGCGAAAAATGTTCTCAAATTAGGCAGTCCAATTGACGCTGTAACAATATCTGAGTCACCATCTGTCACCGCAGACCCAGAGAGTCGCAATCAACCCTGGGCTGGTATAATGTAAAACTATTCCAATTTTCTTTTATTGCACTAGCAATTATATGCACACTCCAGGCGCATTTCTGCCATCGGCATCGCCATGATGTTTCGTATAAAGTCCAGGGGCCATAACATCGTCGCCGTGTGCCATATGCTGTATGTCAAAGCCTGCAAGGGTGAGCCGACAATGGCGGCTCAATCTTGCACACACAAGGGAGGAAACCGGGAACATCGTCTTTCATCGCACGCAAGGCACCGAGGAGAGGAGAGAGAGAGGGCGGGGGCAATCAACTCCAGTGGCTGCTGGATATGGCGTGGCCCCATCTTGAAAGCGATCTGCGATGGGGACAGAGTGAAAGTGCTGATAGGTTTGTGCATGCTGTGTTTTCAGCGCTTAGTTCGTGTTGACGTGAGACGCAGCATGAAGGTCAATTCGTTTGCTGCTGCTGTCGCGCTTCCTCACTCCAGCATTTTGACAGCGAGTTTCTGCGGGCATCGAGTGAGATGTGTTCATGTTTGCTAGTGCGCGCATGACACGATGCTTGGTAATTTAGATAGTAAGCGAATGTTTTCAAGTTCATATGGCCAATAAAACTACAATCCTTACTCCGTACACCTGTCTACTAATTTGCTATCGCAATCGATGCTTCGCCTTTTGGGCGAAAGTGTGACTCTTTATTGCAAAACCATCGTGATAGGTCAGAATGGCTCAGGCCTCGCCGATGTGGGCATAAAAACAGATTGGAATAGTTATATCAAGCAGATTGGAATAGATCGGAATAGGAACGTTATACCGGCCCTGGTGACAGAGGCGCATACTCACTGAACCCGCTGAAGCGCGCACCTGCCTAATACAGTATAGACCACTTATAAAGTAACCAGTTATAGTGAAGGACCGGATATAAACAGTCTTTTGAGACTCCCGTTAATTTTCCTAGAGCACTCTATGTATACGCTTATCACTTATAGCTCAGTAGCGAGACACGAAATACCGGTTACAGTGCGGCTGCCTAGAAGTTCAGCAGTCAACCTAGACAGCAAACGCTCCCCTCAAGCCACAAATACCGTATTTACTCGAATCTAACGTGCACTTTGTTTCCGATAAAACAGGTCCAAAAATTGCGTGCGCATTAGAATCGAGTACGACCCTAAATCTGCGTTACCATATAGCCGTCGGCATTTCAAAATGGCTGCCTAGTACGCGCGTCGATTCTAGCTACTCTCAAGCCATAGCCTCCTATATACTTTATGTGCCTGCGCAATCATTCCGGGAGCGCCGTTCAACCTCCTTGCCTGACCTTCTCGCAGGTCGCCCGCTAGGGGCGCTGCTACCCCAGAACTACCGTCCCATAACAGTGACGTCAGTGGTTTACAGGGTGGTGATGCAGATTATAAAGGACAGACTGCAGGCATGGGTGGAGAGCGAGCAGGTGCTGGGGGAACTACAAAATGGGTTCCGAAAACAAAGAAGGTTAGAAGATAATCTGTTCTCATTGACACAGTGTATTGAAATAGCAGAAAAGGAACACAGGCCCCTATGGCTTGCCTTTCTGGATATCAAGGGAGCCTATGACAGTGTAATCCAAAAGGATTTGTGGGACATACTGGACACTCTAGAGGTGGAAGATGGAGTAAGAAATCTTTTAAAAGATATCTATAAAAGTAACAGGGTGCTTATAAAATGGGAAAACATCTGGGCCTATAGAGATACAGCAGGGGCTTAGGCAGGGGTGCCCTCTGTCACCTCTGTTGTTCATGCTGTATTTACAAGGATTAGAGAAAAAATTAGAGAGGAGCGGATTTGGCTTCAACCTTTCCTATTTCAAGCAAGGAGAATGGATTAAACAGTCATTACCAGGACTGATGTATGCGGATGACATTGTACTTATGGCTGACAGCAAGGAAGACTTGCAGAGATTAATGGACATCTGTGGTAAAGAGGGAGATAGCTTAGGTTTGAAGTTTAGTAAAGAAAAATCGGCAGTCATGACTTTTAATGATAATCAGGGCAGCGAGCATAGGATACAGGAGGTTATGCTGGAGGTGGTGGATAAGTACAAATATCTTGGAGTGTGGATAAACAATGGGGCTGAGTACCTAACGGAACATGAAAAATATGTGACGACTAAAGGTAGCAGAAATGCAGCTGTGATGAAAAATAGGGCACTGTGGAATTACAATAGGTACGAAGTGGTGAGAGGGATTTGGAAAGGGGTGATGGTCCCTAGTTTGACTTTCGGCAATGCGGTCCTGTGCATGAGATCAGAGGTTCGAGCAAGGTTGGAAGTTAAGCAGCGAGGGGTAGGTAGACTGGCTCTGGGAGCACACGGAAATGCACCAAATCAGGGGGTACAGGGTGACATGGGATGGACGTCATTCGAGGGCAGGGAAGCCAGCAGCAAGATAGAATTTGAGGAGCGATTGAGAGAAATGGCAGAAAAGCGGTGGGCAAGGAGAATTTTCAGTTATTTGTACATGAGGAATGTTGATACAAAATGGAGGAAGCTGACCAGAAAACTGTCAATCAAATATTTGGACTGCAGGAGGGGTGCAAACCAGGAAACAGCGGTTAAGAAAAAGGTTAAGGAAACAGAGAGGGGTCTGTGGAAAACAGGGATGCAGACGAAATCAGCACTGGGCACATACCGAACTTTCAAGCAAGAAATTGCCAAAGAAAATATCTACGATAATTCTAGGGGAAGCTCTTTGTTGTTTGAAGCCAGGACGGGAGTATTGCGGACTAAGATGTACCGAGTCAAGTACCAAGGTATAGACACGTTGTGCTGTGCGTGTGGAGAGGAAGAGGAAATGGCTGAACACCTCGTACTTTTCTGTAAGGGGCTTAACCCTACAGTGCAAGGCAACGGGGCTGATTTTTTCAAAGCATTGGGGTTTAGGGACAGTGAAGGCAAAATAGACTTTAAGCGGGTAGAAATAACCAAACAGAGGTTATCTGATTGGTGGATAAAATCAAGGCAGGGGTGAAATTTCACCCACCACAAAGTACAAAATATGTTAATAGTCATGGCTAGGTGGCGTATGCCACCGCCCGGTTTAAAGGGTTCAGCCTCATCCATCCATCCATCCATCCATCCATCCATGCATCCAACCAGAATAGTTCGCTAGCCGCCGTGCATGGTTAAAGGCGGGAAAAATTGCGTGTGCGCGTCTCTATTAGTGTCAAATCGAGACAATACCCATTTGCCTCGCTTGCCGACAGTTCGCTGGCTTGCTGAGCGATCACCACCTTTCTGCAACAGTCCTCGGCTGGGGAAAAAATGTATTCTGCCTTCGATTGACGCGGTGAGCTGCGGCAGGGTATTGAAGGACTGTGGCTGTGGTCAGACTGTCGGTGCCACATTGAGGACGTCTAGCAGCAATGCGAATGAGAGCCTTCTGGCCGAAAAGAAGACATCGCGGTCACGAGTGAGTTATGCTACTTTAAGTTATTTGATGGAGCGCTTTGCGAGTTGATACCCAGTGGTATGGCGTATTGTTGTGGACCTGGATGCACCTCGTACAGTAAGAGAAAGGTCCCGGGCATCTCATTTCATGAAATTCCGAGCGATCAAGAACTTCAAGTGGCTCAAAGTTGGAATGCGTCAAACCTGGAATGCGTCAGATACTTGCTAAGAGAGATGCACTTTCGATTTGTTCTGACTAGAAAGCTCTCGTACGTCTGACGCCATCGAATATTTTTTTTGTGTGTGGTTGAAGAGGTCAGCTGGAAGCAACGACCAGAGAGGCGCACGAGCAGTTTTGTGCGGAATAGAAATGCCTCTGAACACAGGCATTGCGTCAAGATCGAAGAACAGCAACGTGATGGACACGGAAGATAGCACATGCTCGTCTGAGTGTAGGCACTACGCCAGAACCATCCGAAGAATTTCCCAAAGAGGCAATAGCAGCGCTGGTCAATCACATTTCCCGCCGCAAAGAAACGCTTCGTTCGCCAGAATGTACAGCACTCGCGATGGTTGGCAGAAACCTGTAGAGAGCTGTTAATCAGCGGGTGTCTTGCAAAGAATGCCTCAGTTTGCTGACAAAGCCCAAGTCCTCGGTGCCGTCAGATTCCCTGATCAAGCTTCAAGACAGAAGCCGTCTGTTATATCCGTCAGACGAACTCGTAGTTGTGCTGAACTCTTTGCACAAGTAGGTTGTAGTGGTGCTCACTAAGCGAAGAAATTTTAAGCAGCCGCTGAGGGAGACTGCCGTGAATGCTGCTCAAGTGCTGCGAGAGCGTGAACTATTGAATTGTTCAGTGCCTGAGCATCACGAGAAGCTCTTTGAGATCATGCTGACCATGTTCTTCTGCCCTCTATTCACTAATTTTGCGCTGGAGATTACGGACTAGAACGACATCGCAAAAGTTTTTTCACAGAAGCCCCTGTCCCGAAAGCTCCTCAAACTTTAAATCCAAATGATGGCAATAAAAGTGTTTGTTGTGCAGTTATTAGAGCCGACATTATTTTTTTTCCCAAACTGACATACAAAACATATGTACTAATAAGCAGAAGGAAAATGAAGCTTCATAGTAGTACAGATGAGAGCTGTGGTTTTCCTTTTATCCTTTTTTTTTCGGAAGAATCAATTCGCAGCGGCCTGTACGCGTTTGTGTTGGCGTTAAACGCCCGCAGATATTGTAAAACAATAGAATCAGCACCGGTAAAAAAACAATAACGTGATATATAGTTATGCTACAGCGCGCGCCGCGGTAGAGCGTCCTGTATTTCTATTCTGGGGTAGCACCGCGAACTGGCGGTGAGTGACGGAACTAGGCGCGACGACCGGTTTCCTGCGTTCTCGGCGCCGATGGGCAGGCATGAAGTATATAGGAGGCTATGCTCAAGCCTAGCTACCGTAGCTTACTCCATGTGCTGCAGTACACGTGCTTAGGCAATAGTCTACTGTCTGTCTTCAGGTTCTCTGCGTCTGCTCTATCAGCATGAAGTACCGAGTTCATCATGATGCCGCATTTAAAAGGAAAGTGATCATGTGTGCAGAGACGGGCGGAAATCGGGCTGCATCACGAGCGTTCAGAGAATCCCAAACTTGCGTTTGGGATTGGTGCAAACAGAAGTAGATGATTTTCGCCAGCAAAGCAATATGAAACGGTTTCAGTGGACCGAATAAGGACGTAATCTGCGACGATCTACTTTGAGGATACGATCGCCTTCCAAGGACCCGTAAAAAGCGATGAGCCCCTCCACCCACACACACAAGCAAATGTTCGTGTACTTCGGACAAATGGCTGCATAAACGAAGAATGTGTATCCTTAGAACTGCAAAGTTTTGGCAGCTCAAAAGCTTAGCGATTACAGATGCTGTTGAACCATCCAACCTTGATAAGCAAGTTTTGAAAGCTTTCAACGAAA
The DNA here is from genome assembly GCF_013339745.2 of Dermacentor silvarum. Classification (NCBI taxonomy): domain Eukaryota; kingdom Metazoa; phylum Arthropoda; class Arachnida; order Ixodida; family Ixodidae; genus Dermacentor; species Dermacentor silvarum. The sequence continues at coordinate 177,680,327 of NC_051161.1, read as the reverse complement.
CTATTCAGCTGCACAATGAGACTTGCAAGCAGACCTGCATGATAATCATGTGGTAGCCATCAAACGGCGTTGCTGCCTCCTCCGTCGGTTTTCTCAGAACAAAGACGTTCTGCTTAGCTATGATGCCGTAGTCATTTAAGGATGGCCATGTGAAACCAGTCCCTGTCATCGAAGATACGACTACCACGAAGTACTATATACTACCACATCGTGAGACAATCCAGGGAATCGTAAACCACAACTAAACCCAGGGTAGTCTACAATGCGTTCTCCCATGGCGCTGGAATAACTTCCCTGAACGACAACCTGGAAAAAGGCCCGAACGTCAGCAACGATGTGTTGAAGATGTTGCTGCTGTTTCACTGGCACCAGTTCAGAGTCGTGGCTGACGTCCAGAAAGCCTTCTTGTATATTCCAGGTGTCCACAATCATGGCTACCAAGACTCTTCTTCAAATTCCTCACATTTTCTGCACAGCACACATCTTGATGTAGGTCCAGAATAGAGTAGAACCTCGTTGATAGAATCATGCTTCAAACAATTTCCCAGCCCCAAAGTTCGCGATTGAAAACGGAAAAAATCACTCAATACAGCTATGTTTCTTTTTTACTAGTTCATACGTTCCCGGAAAACACAATCTTTCGGCACCCATGTTCAGTGTACAGTCAAACCTCGATATAACGCACCCCAATTTAACAAAATTCGCTATGTAATGAACTATTTTCATTTCCCGATCTTAGTTGCATTGAAAACAGTGTATATTTTTTTCTTTATTTAACAAACTAATCTTGTGACAAGGTTTCGATTTAACGAAGTTTATGGCCATTTCAAGCATGTACATGTAGCCTAGGCTGGTAAATCTAGCAAAAAACTAAAAATGTGGATAACGCAAAAGTTATTTGCAAGCATCCTTTGTGGGGGTCTTCAACCCATAGCGCGTATAATCGCAGCTACGTAGGGTTCGGGTGAATAAGGCAACAAGCGAGTCAACTCAACAACGTTTATTGCTGTTGGCAATAAAACACACTTGCAGAGGGAAGTCCGCTCTGTATAATAAGTAATAAATAGGCTTGCCTCTTTGCATGCGATAGTCGCGCAAGCGAGGTCACTCAGGAGTTGCAGCGGGTATATCCGTAGGGGCAGGTCAGGTGTAGCGAGCTCCGAGAGAGCCGGGGGTCTCTTGGTCGTGCTCTTTTATACCTTTTTACCATTTTGCGAGGGGAATGTCGTCCTCGATACGGAAACAGCGCAAAAACACGACAAGAAGGGAGACACACACCAGCGCTATCCAGTATGTACCGACTAGCCCAAGCCTCTACAGTCTTGCAATGTCCTCCTCGCCTGTCCTCCTTCCCGCACGGGTACGCGCGTCGTGAGAGGCGAGCGAGAATCGGGAGAAGGCAAAGTGCCTCTCTCTCATGTCCGCCCGGCTCCCTCTGCGCGCGCTACGTGCGCATGCGACGTCGAGCGTACACGGGAGAAGATAGGCGCGCGTGCTCCCCACACCTTTTCCACGAAAAGATTGAGCAGCAAAAATGTTATGGAAGCACCAGGATGTGGGATGCAGGAAACACCACTGCGCCATTTGTCACATAAGTAAACAACTTGCAGAGGCTGTGGGGTCAGCAGCTTGGAGCGCACTGAAAAATGCGAGCGCTGAGTGAACACGCTTGTGTAACATGATCAACCACTTGCTAGGGGGAGGGGGAACAACACTTCGTAATGCGCACTGCTTCCCATTACAGTAAAAGCTCGATGATACGATCACGGCTAATACAAATTTCCGGATGATACGAATTTTTCTGTGGTCCCGGCCGAGCCCCATTACTCTGCAACGTGCTAGAGAACGGTTGTTACGAATCGATTTTCAGCCTGCGTCGGTTGATACGAATAAACACCGCCCCACCAACGGCCGCGAAAGAGAACAGCGCGCAGTCACGCGCTTTCTCTCCTTCTCTTTTGGTGCGGAGGCGCGGCGCCGGACAGCGTGGACTCCGCGACTGGGCGCGAAGAGTTCGAAGCGGTGGCGCTTCAAGATATAAATGCTTTTTACGTACATGTGCCTGAGTGAGTTCACCTCTGACTCTTTAATTTAGCTACAGTCGAATCTCGTTAATTCGAACACGCTTACTTCGAACATACCGCGCACCGACAATGCTCTTAGCAGCGCGCCAAATAACGCGGCGGCGCCTCCGACCGGCATTGCTCCGACACCGCCATAGAGCAAAAGCTCAGGAGAGACCCCTCAATGCCGCGCGCGAAGGAACCGGGGGGGGGGGGGGGGGGGGGGTTGGAGGGGGGGGGGGAGTACCCGCGGCGGAAATTTCCCCCTCTCTCAAATTGCAAGGTCGCCGTTTCTGCATCGCGCCGGAACAAGCGTGTACGTGCCGACTAGAGTGTTCTAGACAACCGTATTCTAGCACACACTAGTGCCGACGTCTCAGCCACGTGGATAAAATGGCAGTTAACCCTTCTCCTCTATTTTCTAGTCACATGTTGACCTTACACGCTGCGGCAGCAGCGCAGAGGGAAGCAGCGGCGGAGGCACAGTCGGGCCAAGGAAACTGCCACGCCCGCAAACGCTCGCTTCCCGATAACGGCAGAAAACGAAACTTCAGGGGGCGGCTAAAATAAGCTGGCGCCAGCACGGCGGCGGGCGCACACGGAGATGTGCGCACGGAGTCGAAGGTGAGACAGCTACAAGGGAGTTGAGAGGGAGGGCGAGAGGTGCCACCGAAGCGGCGGAGTTGACGCGGACAAATCCGCTTCCCTGCCGCCCTCACCTTCGACGGTCTCCGCGCGCACCCGTGTGCCGGCGCCGCCCGCTCGCTCCCTGAAGCTTCGTTTTCTGTCGTTATCGGGAAGCGACCGTTAGCCGCCGTGGGCAGTTTCGTGGCCCGCGCTTGCTATGCGCTTGCGCGCCGCGATATTTCACGACTCGCACCGTTCGTGCATCGTGCTATGGTGCACGAATACTTCAAAAATACGTCCTTTTAATTCGAACAAATTTTCGGGCCCCTTCGAGTTCGAATTATCGAGATTCGACAATAGTTTTAATTGTGTTTCGATGATACGAATTTCGGCTAATACGAATATTTTTCGTGACCCCGTGAGATTCCTATCATCGAGCTTTTACTGTACATGGTTCCCCCCTCCCATTTGAGTTGCCACGCGGCATAACTTCAGTATGGAATTAAATACAGTAAAAGCTCGTTAATTCGCACCTCGTTAATTCGAATTTTCGAATAATTCGAACTAAGTGGCACAGTCCGGCCATGCTCCATAGAGCCCCATGTATTGAAAAGCTCGTTATTTCGAATGCTAATCCGGCCCGCCACGGATAATTCGAACTGCGCGCCGCCGTAGCCAGCTCGCAGTCTCTGCTGTTAAGCGACAGATGGCGCGACATACACTATCATCATCGCGTGTTTTTAGGGGGCAGCACTTGCGTTTATTCGCAAATGCTCTGCCGCATCGTCATGGACAGCGGGATACGCAGTGCGTTCGGTGGCAACCCCGAAATCGGCCATTCTCTCCGTCGCCAGTGCAATCGCAACGTCTAACTTCTAAGCCTCTCTTTTGTTCTGTACGCGTCCGTCGCAGACCGACAGTGCTCGCGTGCCGCTATGTCGTCGCGTGGAAAATACCGTGCCAAAACGTTGAAGGAAAAAGTGGAAATTCTGCGGGAAGTGGATGCAGGGAAGCAGAGTAAGAATGAAATTGCCAAAAAGCACGATATACCGAGAAGCACGCTGTCGACCTACATCCGCAATAAGAAGACTATTGAGGACTCGTACGCGGCTGAAACTTTCGCCAAGGATCGGAAGAGAATTCGTACAGCAAAGCACCCGGACCTGGAGGCAGCGTTGCTCGCATGGATTAAGGAAAAACGGAGCCAGGATATCCCATTGAGTGGCCCCATCATTGTAGCGAAGGCGGCTGATTTCGCGCTACGTCTGAACGTCTCCGACTTCGCCGCTTCGGACGGGTGGTTTCACCGCTTCAGGGACAGACACGACCACGTTTTCCGCAGTGTGTGCGGCGAAGCCAAAGCCGTAGACGCGGAAACCTGCACCGTGTGGTGGAATGGTGCGCTACTAGACCACCTCAACAGGTACGCACTATCCGATATTTTTAATGCCGACGAGACCGCCTTGTTTTTTAAACTCTTGCCGGACAAAACGATCACCTACAAGGGGGACGTGTGTGCAGGCGGCAAACGTTGCAAAGAGCGGGTGACGGTGTTGCTCGGGGCCAATATGACTGGAACTGAGAAGCTCCCCCTATTTGTGATAGGGAAGTCGCAAAAGCCTCGATGTTTTAAGAACATTCGCACGCTGCCGGCCGACTATGCAGCAAATAAGAAGGCCTGGATGACGGGCGAGCTTTTCAAGCAGTGGCTGAGGAAACTCGACCGAAAATTTGAGCTCGGCAAGAGGCAGATTCTCCTCCTCGTCGACAACTGCTCGGCGGACAAGGTGGAAGTCGAGTTGAGAGCCATTGAGCTGGTTTTTCTTCCGGCTAACACCACTGCGGCTCTTCAGCCTATGGATCAGGGCGTTATAAAAGTTTTGAAAAGCTTTTATAGACGCCACGTTCTCGAGAAGTTGCTCCTGTGCTCCGATAATGAGAAGAGCTACACCGTCACTCTGCTCACAGCCCTGCACATGCTTGTGCGTGCCTGGAATCAAGTAACCACAGAAACAATTGCGAATTGTTTCCGGCACTGTGGTTTCGGAGCCCTTAACGCAGACGCAAATGAAGTTGAAGAGGACGTCCGCGCTCCGGTTCATGTACGGGAGGTGCTCGGCGATGTGGACTTCGGCGACTACGTGAATGTCGACAGCTGCGCGGCGGTGTGCGGTGCCGTGACCGATGATGAAATCATCGCCCAAGTCGTCGGCAAAGACGAAAACCCAGCCGTGGACGATGACGACGCGAATGATGAAGAAGATGATGATGATGTTGGTGAAACACCGGTACGACCTTCGTTGGCACAGGTGATGGACGGACTAAATCACGCCCGGCTTTTCTTCAGTTTCGAAGAAGGCGAAGATGATGCTTTCCGGCTCATTCGAGCTCTGGAAGATAAAGCAGCAGCAATCGCTTTCAGAGGCAAAAAGCAGAAAACCATTACGGACTTTTTTTGCAAATAAATGTACCTAGAGGTGCTCTACCTTGTTTTTGTCATCAGATGTGGCTTTCTTTAATCACTTTCGTTAGTTCGAATTTCGGTTAATTCGAACTCGTTAAGTGTCCCCGTGAAATTCGAATTAACGAGCTTTTACTGTAGAAGCATGCAGACCCGTTTCACGCATTACGCAGTTGTCAACTACAGTTGAGCCTACAGAATATTTTAGGGACTTCAGATCGTATGTTTTCCCGGTTAGTGCAATTTTTTCTTGCATTTTTTTTACCCGAAGGATGGACAACGCATTATGCAACCAACCTCTCAGATGTGCAAATGCTATAACTGCTCACTGCGCACTTTACCAACAGCCATGGCGTTATCAGTGAGATTAGGCATAGCGGGTGCAATGCCTCGAGGCACATTATCTACCTATGCTCTGAAGGAACACATCACTGCATCGTTAATTCGCGAAAGTTTGCGCCAGCTCAAGACTCACCATGTCGTGATCGCTTTCGCCCTGCAGTATTGCATTTCATTCAACCACAGATAGAGCATGCACAGGACCGTGGCGACTGAACTCACTGTCAGTGACTGTCGGTACAGTGCACACCCACACGGCGTAAACAGATCCGAGGATTGTACAAGCTTTGCGCACACCAGGCGGAGATGACTTCACAAAAATGCGTGTTTTCACTCCTCTCCGGTCTCGTACTCGGCACTGGCATGACTCGTCACTTGAGGATATACGACTTTCAAATGTGGCCGATTCCTCTTGCAGTATGTAGCTTTTCAAGGGCTCTGAAACTTTTTTTTTTGAACATAGTAAAAGAAATGTAAACAAAATATTCCATGTATTCGGTGTAGAGACCCGCACAGTGCCACATGTCCCGTGCGCCACAGAGCCCCTTGTGCTCGACTTCGTTTTCGGAGCAAACGGAGGGCTGAGCGCACCGCAGACGGGCTGCCCCAGCTGACGCGGTAAGGCACTTTGTCACCACGAGCACTCCCCGACGTCGGCTCGGTGCAGAGATCGCACACACAGCACCCGAATGCCACAGTTCGCAGAACAACGCTGCATCAGCCTGGGCCGCCTCTGTCAGTACAAGGTTCGTCCAGGTCGACAGAACCGATAGAATAATAACACGACATGGACAGAGAGAACGGCAACAAAAGCAGCACATATTTCGTAAAGTGCAAAGATCGGGCCAATTACACGCCAGTAGGCACATAGATTGTGTTGGAATCACTTCATCAGCCATCAATCATTGATGAGCCACCTGTACGAACATATTAGCGTCGAGTATTCCGCAACAACTTGCAGCCCGCAACCACATACTACCCTGATGTTTATCGAGTGTGGCTTGTGTCTCCTAGCATCCAGCTTGCCCACACAGCACACATGATGGAGGGAGTCTGTGTCGTAGCTACTCAGTATGACAAGAGATGGCACGAGTGTTCCAATGCTAGCGCCACCTGCTGGTGCGGATACTCGGGTGCAACGGAAGCTTGCTTCCTCCTTTTCGACTAAGTGACAGTGGTACACACGTGCCGCTGCACACTTGTTTGTGGGCTCCGCAGAATTAACTCATTGAAAGCTTCTCTCCACAAGGCTTCAGAGCAGCGTGGGTGAACACAATTGTTCGAACCGTTCGTGAGACTGCCCCCACATACGACGGATGCACAAGTGTCTGGTATCATTCGCTTGGTCTCTGTGTGGCAAGTCGAACCTCCTCAATTTTGCAGCATATTCCTTTCTTCATGTGTAGTTTGGCTAGCTGGCATTGTTGAATAAAAGGCGCAATAAATGCTCTTTTGCGTTAGCGCTACTGTGTGTTGTTGCCAAGAGCACTTTAGAGACAACAGTTTAGCCCTAACAATGACAACACCACAGTTGCACTGCCCCGAAATCAAGGTTTCTTTTTTATCTCATCTCATTGTAGACGACATGTAATTCTGATTTACTCTAGACTACACAGCCACCCAAATGTGGAATTGAATTGCATGCTCTGCAGAATACCTCCCATCTGAAAAATTTTAAAGTGAACGAATGAAGTTGCAACAGACATGTATACCTGGTGACCACAAGTCTGAGGCAAGTGATAAGCACACCAACCATGGGGAAATCCCATGACATTGAAGATGCGGTCAAGCTGGTCATGGTGGTAAGGATTGCTGGTCTTGATGTCCTCCTGCCGGCAGTGGAAGATGGGCTCCGAGGTCAACAACTCAGCAAAGATGCACCCAATGGCCCAGATGTCTGCACGTTAAAAGGCAACCACACAAGTGTCTCAGTGAATGATCAAGCAGGACTGCCTTCACACTCAAATATTTCACTAAAATTTTCTGTATACTGAAAACTAGGGGTATGCAAATATCAAAGCTTGGAAATATGAATCAAATACAAATGCTTTGAATATTATTGAATAATGATATGCAGATGCATTTATTAGCAAGTTTTTTGCTTTAACATGAAACATTGCAATTGTGTATATGCCATTATAGAAAAAGCTTGTTCATTTGACCCTTCTTATTTGGGAAAATTGAGCAATTCACATTATCTGTCTGGTTCACCAACCTGTGCACAACTATGAAGCACCAAATGCCCATTAACTTGTAGGCCCTACGCCAGTTGTCCTTTAGCACATTTGTCATCAAGTGATAAGCTCAGGAGTGCAATAAGCACTGTAAAAGCATTGACAAAAATGTCAGCCAACTCATGTTACCACCTAATCAAGATGAAGTGGTGGTGAACTGTTCGCAGTGACCCTTTCTTAGAAAAGAACCACTGCAACACAGCATCTTTTCTTTTCCTATGTTTTGCATAACATACATGCAGGGCTACTGCAGCAAGACCTTTCTATTGTTTTCCCTTTAGTGTGTGATGTCCAACCGACTAAGTGTCGTCAAAGTGAAGGATATTGTCACGAGCCTCGAGAAGTAGTCCTGAAGGTTTAATAAACGTAGAGCAGCTGGCTCTTGGAAGACGCGACCGTCTGGGCTGGCTCGAGCAGAGAAGGTATGGTATGGTATGCCTTATCTGATGGCGCATACCCACTGCGGGGGATTGGCCAAGATTTGGATGGGATTAGGCAATCTTCTTTAATACTAAAATCGGTAAAGCTAAATGGAGAAAACGAACAAAAATAAAATATTTAAGAATTCAAGAAAATCTATTTGATGCATTTATAAATTTCTCCACGGCTGAGCAAATATCCCTGTGGCACTTTCCAAGAGAGGAGGCTCCTAAAGAAAGGATGTTTAGAATAGAAAAGCTTAAACCAAGCTGTGTAAATTTTGATTCTAGAATATTTTTCTTCAAAAAAAAAAGAAGAAAAATATTCTAGAATCAAAATTTACACAGCTTGGTTTAAGCTTTTGTATTCTAAACATCCTTTCTTTAGGAGCCTCCTCTCTTGGAAAGTGCCAGAGACCCTGGAAAGTGCCAGAGAAGGAGCGCACGGTCTTCTTTCTTCTCTTGGGCTCGACCCACTCTTGCCCTCGACCCACTACCTACAGGTGGCAATATCCCCCCTTCTGAACAAAAGCATCGCCTCGATGCTAAAAAAAAAATAAGCGTAGAAGACAAAGAAGAGGAAGACAGGCAAAGCGAAAGTACACAAAAAAAAATGTAGCCGTCACACCGGCACAGTCAATGAACGAAGAAGCAAGCTCCCAAAGATAAATGAAAAGTAGAAACAAAGAAGGGAATGAGAGAAAAAAAAATGAAAACACAAAAAAATTACGGACGCGCAATGTACGGCTTCATGCGCACAACATGAACTATGAGGTCGGTTGTCTTTGTGTCCTACTCCGTGTCTGCGATGTTGTGTCCGGAACAACTTCGTAGTTTACGTCACTGACGCGGCGGAGCACTTTATACGGACCAAAATACCGGCTCAGAAGCTTTTCACAGAGGCCAGGACGGCGAACGGGGGTCCACACCCAAACTTGGTCCCCGGGGTTGTAGGACACGTCCCTGTGGAGGATGTTGTAGCGTCGTGCGTCTGCCTGCTGTTGCTGGCCGATATGCAGCCGCGCGAGCTGCCGGGCTTCCTCAGCACGCTCTGCAAATTCCTCGGCGTCAGTTGTCAATAGGTCAGCGTCTTGACACGGCAGCATGGCGTCCAGCATCGTCTGGACTTCGTGACCATAGAGAAGGCGAAAGGGCGTGAAGCGCGTCGTCTCTTGCACGGCGGTGTTATACGCGAAGGTCACGTAAGGCAAGATCCGATCCCATGTTTTGTGTTGAACGTCGATGTACATTGCGAGCATGTCTGTGACAGTCTTATTCAGTCGCTCGGTAAGTCCGTTGGTCAGCGGATGGTACGCTTGCGATGCCTGGTGTTGCTCAATTCAAAAACTTCGTCCATAAGCTGCGCTGTGAATGCTGTCCCTCTGTCTGTTATTACAGTGGAGGGAGCACCGTGACGCAAGACGATGTGGCGCATGAAGAACTGCGCTACCTCTGAGTCCGTGGCTCGTGGGATCGCCTGCGTCTCAGCATAGCGTGTTAAATAATCAGTCGCGACGATCACACATTTGTTACCGTCGGCAGACAGAGGAAACGGTCCGAGAATGTCCATGCCGACTTGGTCGAAAGGCGTGTGAGGTGCTTCAATTGGCTGAAGTAAGCCAGCCGGTTTAACGGATGGTGTCTTGCGGCGCTGGCATTCACGGAAGCCTTTAACGTACTGTTTGACGCTTGCCGAAAGCCCGGGCCAATAGTACATTTCACTTACTCTAGCGAGTGTTCGTGAAAAGCCTAAATGACCAGATGTCGGTTCGTCATGGCAAGCGAAGAGGATGTCGTCGCGCATGTCCCTTGGAACCACCAGGAGGTAAGCACGGCTGGTCAAACGAGCATTCTTCTTATAAAGCACATTGTCTCGCAGACAGAAGGACGTCAGCGAGCGGGACAGATGGCGTGGTATGGTTGTGTCGCGGCCCTCTAAATGATCGATGATCGGTCTAATCTCAGCGTCGTCACGCTGCCGTCTGCTCAAGTCCGACGAACTAATGGCGCCCAGGAAGCCGTCATCATCCTCTGTTTCCTGACTGGCAGGATCAAAGGGTGCGCGGGACAACGTGTCAGCGTCTTCATGCTTACGGCCAGACTTATAAACGATGGTGATGTCAAATTCCTGTAGCCGCAAGCTCCACCGTGCCAGTCGTCCTGAAGAGTCGCGCATGCTTGCAAACCAACAGAGGGCATGGTGGTCCGTCACTACTTTGAAGGGACGACCACAGAGATAGGGGTGAAACTTGATGATCGCCCACACGACCGCGAGGCACTCTTTCTCCGTAGTCGAATAATTCGCCTCGGCACGGGACAGGGAGCGGCTGGCATACGCTATAACTCTTCCCACTCCATGTTGAAGCTGGATGAGCACTGCGCCAAGGCCAATGCTGTTGGCGTCGGTATGCACCTCAGTATCAGCATCATCGTCAAAATGTGCAAGAACGGGTGCTGACTGCAGGCGCTGTCGTAATTCAGCAAAAGCCGCCTGTTGCTCATTATGCCACACAAATGGCGTATCGTCCCTCGTAAGGCGTGTCAGGGGTTCCGCTATCTTCGAAAAGCCTTTAATAAACCGGCGATAGTAGGCGCACAAACCGAGGAAGCGCCGGACGGCCTTCTTATCGGCAGGAGCTGGAAACGCGGCCACAGCGGCAAGCTTGTCGGGATCGGGTCGGACCCCTTTGGCGCTTACTACATGCCCGAGGAACGTGAGCTCTTCATAACCAAAGTGGCACTTTTCGGGCTTAAGTGTGAGGTCTGCCGATCGGATGGCTTCTAGCACACTCCGTAGGTGGTGAAGATGCTGCTCGAACGTTTCAGAGAAGGCGACCACATCATCCAGGTACACAAGACAGGCCTGCCACTTCAGCCCAGTAAGGACAGTGTCCATCATTCGCTGGAAAGTAGCAGGGGCAGAACACAAGCCAAAAGGAAGCACTCAAAATTCATAGAGCCCATCTGGAGTCACAAAGGCTGTTTTCTCGCGGTCGCGTTCGTCTACCTCGATTTGCCAGTACCCACTTTTTAAATCGATAGAAGAAAAATAGTGGGCACGCCGTAGTCTATCTAATGAGTCGTCGATACGCGGCAGCGGGTACACGTCCTTTTTAGTCACGTTGTTGAGCTTGCGGTAGTCGACACAGAAGCGTAGCGTTCCGTCGTTCTTTTTGACAAGAACAACCGGAGACGACCACGGGCTGTTAGAAGGTTCGATGACGCCATCGTCAAGCATCTCCCGGACTTGCGTACTTATGGCTACGCGTTCTTTTGCCGACACGCGGTAAGGCTGCTGGTGTATCGGGAGTGCGTCTTCGCACGTGATGATCCTGTGTTTAGTGATGGAAGTCTCGCGTACCTTGGAAGAATGTGCGAAGCAGGTCCTGAATTCAAGCAAGAGCTTGCGCAGTGCTGTCTGGCTATCGGTGGATAGTTCAGAATTGATGTCGAGATGGCCCAGAGACGTGTCTGCTGTCTCCACTACTTCTGACGTGAAGCAGTTGTTAACGTTTGCTACTGCGTCAGCAAACGCTAACGAAGTGCCGCGGAACAGGTGTCAGTGCTCGTAGCTAAAGTTGGTAACAAGCAATTGCGAATGACCAGCACGAATCTGTATAACACTTCGAGGCACACAAACACCTTGCTTCAGTAGGTGTTCCAAGTTACTTTCGGCCACCACTTCGCCATCGCGTAAGCCACAGCATGTAACGTCGACGAGGACACTGGCTCGTGGAGGAAGCGTTACACTGTCTGCCGAAACACGAAGGACGTCGTCGCGCCGTTGGCCGTCTTGCACGTTGATTGCTCGTGCGGCAGAGAAAGTGATACGACGCTCTTGCAGATCGATAATCGCGCCATACTCCTGCAGGAAGTCAACCCCAAGAATAACGTCACGGGAGCATTCGCGTAAGACAAGGCAGCTCGCAACGAATCTAGATCCTTGAATCTCAACTCTAGTCGTGCAGGCGCCCAGCGGAGTAACGACGTGGCCGCCAGCCGTGCGAATCTGCAAGTTATGCCAGGGCGTGATCACTTTCTTCAGCTGCGTTGCTATTTTCCTGCTTAGTATCGTGTAGTCTGCGCCGGTGTCCACTAAAGCACTCACGGCATAACCGTCAATAGTCACTGGTATATCGAGCGAAAGCCGGTCGTCTCGTTCAGCTGCAGATGATGGCGGATCGGTATGTTTCCGTAACTGCGTCCGTCGGAGGTCTTCAGCGCTTCGACCGTCAGCGACCTCGCCCCCAAAGATCGCCTCAGTTAGTTTTCTCGGTGGGGACTGGTCGACCGCTCGGGAGAATAGCGCTGGGGCGGAGGTGAAAATCGTCTGGGAGACGGCGATCGCGACTGCCGCCTGGCAGGTGGTGGCAAGCTCTGCTGAGAGAGGTAGTGCTCAATGTCCCGGGGTCGCTGGCCGTATCGGGGTGGCGGCGAGTATGCAGAAAAGTCGCGAATCCCAAGGCGCCGGTATGGGCACTGGCGGTACAGGTGGTCAGCTTCACCGCAGTGGAAGCACAGAGGCCGATGATCGGGTGTGCGCCAAACATCCGACTTCCAAGGGGGCGGGCTAGGGATGGTAATATCGATGAATGATTAATCGATTAATTGACGAAAAGTACGCTGCAAAACGATTAATCGTCATCGATGTCTACCTTTAATTTAATCAGTTTAATCGATTAAACCACTTCGATTAATCGTTTTCCAGACAGTGACTAAAGTGGCGTGAAAATTTTGAAAGCGTACTATAGAATGCGGAGCACGAGCAACGACAGCGCGGCTGCGAAGACCGAGAGCGACTGTCAACTGTTTTCCCCGAGTCCTGCCGAGATTTCCAAGCGTTTCCCCGCTTTACGCACACGTCACACAGGCTACCTGGGGCCGGAGAGAGGCCGCCCCCGTGGAGGAAGAAATAAACTAGGAGAGAGCATTACGTGAGGCAGCAAGTCTTGGAAAGCGAACTCATCGACAAGCCATTTCCTTCGCTGTTTACCTCGCAGTATAGGGTCAGCACGTGACCCTGAGAGACAACGTATTGGCCGATAATGTTTGGTTCGCAGTAGTTTCAAATCGGTGCGCACCCGTTCAGCTGCGCTGCTGCCCTGCACCCGGCAGCATTAAACCGACCGCGCCGCTCTGATGTGGCGATCACGTGTTGCGCCGTTACTTCTTGATGTCAGTCGTGCTGCGATGCTCTGTTCTAATTTCTTCTTCCTCCACGCCCACCCTCCTCAGTAAGTGCCATTTTCAACATACAGAGTGTTCATTTTTAAGTTTTACGGAATTTTTAGAAATCGCCTGTGGCTTGTAGCATAATTCTTATCATTGATGAGGCGGACATTAGTACGAGAAATCGAAACACATATTCAACTAATTAATAAAAATTACTAATTAACTTCGTAGTTAATTAATTTACGACGCATATTGCAATTTACCAATTGCAGCCGGTGAAGTTATTTATTTGTTTATTGCACGTACTTTCCAGGCCCGAAGGCGTTACAGAAAGGAGTGGAGTCAAAAACAAAAAATAATGCAGCAAGAATACAAACCAAAAATATTAACAAAATGCATTCGAATAGCGGTCTTGAAGTTGGTAGAGTCGGTGATGAGTGCGGCTGATGCGGTAAGGCGATTCCAGTCCGTGCTTGTCCTAGGGATGTATGAGTCACTGTACCGGTTTGTGCGGAACAATGATGGTACCCCGACTTTAGGGCTGTGGTCAGTGCGAGACGAAATGTAAGATGGAGGGGCAAGACGGCCGGGTTTTTTTTAAAAGGGGGTTCAAATGAAAAATTTTGTGAAAAATGGAAAGGACGGGAACATTTGCGGCGCGACGAAAGATCTGGTAAGTTAAGAGTTCGTTTCATTGATAAAATACTTGCATAGCGAGAATAATTAGATAAGACAAAGCGTGCACCGCGCTTTTGAATACTTTCTAGAGTAGAAACTAATGAAGACTGAGTGGGATCCCAAATGGCTCAAGCATACTCCAATTTGGAGCGAACTAAAGTTTTCTAAAGAGTTAGCTTCAGGGACGAAGGGGCAGAGCTAAAATTACGGCGCGAATAATCAACCATACGGTTAGCGTTATTAGCAACATAGTCAATATGCGAATGCTAAGAAAGGTTATTTGATATGTGAAGGCCGAGATACTTGTAAGAAGTAACTGACGTAACAGGTGCACCATTAATAAAGTACGTGTGCATGACAGTGTTACGAGATATTCGCATGGCCTTGCATTTATTTAAATTTAGTTGCATGCACCAATTAGAACACCACTCAGTTACGCGGTTAAGGTCGTCCTGCAGTTCTTGGGAATCGGAAGGATTAGGAAGATTACGGTAGACAACACAGTCATCTGCGAATAGCTTTATGGAAGAACAAAAAACGCAGTTCGGAAGATCGTTAATATAGATTAAAAAAACAGCGCCCAAGCACTCCGTACAGATGGTTAACCAGCGAAGCTGAAACGTGCGGCCCCGGTGTTTAGCAGTGGTTAATCCCGACGCTGTATTGAAGCGTTTCTCAAATATTGGCTACATGTTTGTGTTTCTAGTGGAACGCAAGCGCCAATGGCGGGCGGATGCTGCTAATAACCACGACACCGAGCTAACTCGAGATATCGAACGCATGCGACAACGGCGAGCCGAGGAAGCGGCGTTGCGGGCAGAGCAGCGTCAACGTGGAAATGGCGGGAACGCGTTCGCCGGGGCAACGCCCGCTTTCGGCGGGAGTTTCTCGGGCGGCACTTTGGCTTCGGCTGCGACAAAACGTCCACGTTCAAATCACGAAGTGGAACGCAAGCGCCAATGGCGGGCGGATGCTGCTATCCACTACGCCGAGCTAACTCGAGATATCGAACGCATGCGACAACGGCGAGCCGAGGAGGAGGCGTTTCGGGCACAGCAGCGTCAACTTGGCAATGGCGGGAACGCGTTCGCTAACAATGTCACTAACGGCGCTAGCTGCCAATGGCGCGCACGCTTGGGTGCGACGTAGAGAACGACGTAACTGACGGCGCAGCCAATGGAGACGTTTATCGAAACATGGGACGAACGGTTTTTCGTTTCGCCTAGCCATATGCAGCTTTCGCTGTAAAAGAGAAGTGGACCGAGGACTGAGCCTTGAGGAACACCTGCTGGTACATTAGAAAACAGGCGTATCCACTTGTCAGGCGTATTCACTTGGAATGAATTTCCAGATTTTGGAACAGGTTTGAACAGCGCGAAGAAAACAAGGACACGAAGAAAAAAATACCACAAACAAGCGCTTGTTTGGGGTATTTCTTTCTTCGTGTCCTTGTTCGCGCTGTTCAAATCTCAGTTCCAAATTATGAACCAACTAGCCCTCATCAAGAACTTACTGAATTTCCAGAATGACACCAGTTTGAAGATATGCACCATCAAACTCGCCGTAAAGAAACGCTGTTGTTCCACTTACATTTCTACCAAAATGCATTGAAGAACTAAAGTAACTGGAACGCCCATGTATTTCGTCCCACACTTTGAGAAATATCTCGAAACTGGTGTCATCCTGTAAATTCCTTTCAAGTGGGTCTTCCAAACTCATCGGCTACAATTCATAAATTGTAATATGTCTCGTAAAGTAATTAACTAAGAAGCTCATTACTCAATGTTTGTTAATTAGTCAAATATGTATTTAGATTTTTCGTGCTACTAATGTCCGCCTCTTCGAATAACCCAGCTCAACGATAAGAATTATGCTACCTGCCACAGGCAATTTTGAAAAATTCCGTAAAACTTAAATATGAACACCCCGTACATTGTTTATTCGTTCACTAGTCCCTAGTGGCAATTATAGTTGGCCTTTAAGAAGTTAAAAAACATTATTCTTCATCAAAGGTTATACCCTTGTATTTCTTATCCTGGTTCCACCTTTCAAACGTTATAATGGGTACTTACGTGAGTAGATAACTGTGTTTCAGCCTTTTTAAAGCACCCGAAAAAAAAGTCGATTAATCGATTAATCGACGAAAAGCCCCGCATCGAAAGCGATTAATCGATTATAGGCTAAACCGACGAACGATTAATCGTTAATCGATTAAAATATTTAATCGACCATCCCTAGGGCGGGCGTCTGTCGTCGACGTAGTGAACCGCTTGCTCCAAATGGTGGGCAAATGGAGCGGCATGAACAACCAGCGGCGGTGTATACCCAGCGTCGTAGTACGACATCGGCTGCGCCGACTGAATTGACACCGTAGGAGGAGCACGAACGAACAGCGGCGGAGAGGGAGCAGGGCGCTTCAGGGCTTCCGCGTAGGTCGCACGCGGATATTCAGGAGGTACTGCCGCAGCGTTAGCAGGAGGCAAGGTATCACGGAGCGCCTGGTGCACTTCGTCCTTGATAATGCTCGCTATGGAGCTTACCGTAGGGTGCGGTGTTACGGCGGCCTTTTGCAACTCTTCACGCACGACAGAGCGGATGAGTTCTCGCAGACAGTCACTGTTGCTTCCTATGGCCGTGAAAATGTCAGCAGCAGACATGCTGTTCGCTTGCCGCTCATACAATTGGAGCGATGCAGAAGCATCTTTTCCATAGTCACGGCCTCGGACAAGAACTCCGCGACCGTCTTCGGAGGGCTCTGCACGAGGCCAGCGAAGAGTTGCTCCTTGACCCCGCGCATCAGATGACGTAACTTCTCCTCCGTCATTCTCGGATTCGCCCGTCGGAAGAGACGCGTCATGTCTTCGACGTAAGTGGTCACAGTTTCGTTTGGCAACTGGACACGGGCCTGAATCGCACGTTCCGCTCGTTCGTGGCGATCAGGACTGGTGAATGTCTCCAAAAGCTGACGACAAAACTCGCGCCACGACGTCAGTTGCCCCTCGCGGTTCTGAAACCACGTACGCGCACCATCCTCCAGGTAGAAGTAGACGTGTCGGAGTTTTTCCGTGTCGTTCCATTCGTTCACGGAGGCCACGCGCTCGTATTCGACCATCCAGTCTTCGACATCTTCGAACACTGTGCCATGAAACGTCTTTGGGATCCGTGGGCTCTCAAGTGTGTAACGGTTCGACATCGTGCTTCCCGTACCGGTTGGGGTGGTTTGAAGAGAAGCGCTGGTCATACCGGTTGATGTGGTGGGAACTGTAGCGTTGACGACTTCTGAAGACAGTCCCCTGATCCTGCGGCTGGCCCGATGCACGGAAGTGTCGACAGGCACTGGATTCGTAGCGCAGATCCTTGGAGGGGTCTGCAACATCCGTGAAGACGCTTACCCAGCACCTCCACCAGTTTGTCACGAGCCTCGAGAAGTAGTCCTGAAGGTTTAATAAACGTAGAGCAGCTGGCTCTTGGAAGACGCAACCGTCGGGGCTGGCTCGAGCAGAGAAGGAGTAATACAGTATGGACTTATACAAGTAATACAGTATAGACTTATAACGTAACCAGTTATAGTGCAGGATCGGATATAGTGCGGTCTTTTCAGACTCCCGTTAATTTTCCCATAGCACTCCATGTATACACGTATCGCTTATAGTGCAGTTGCGGGAAACGAAATACCGGTTACAGTGCAGCTGCCTGGGAGTACGGAAGTCAGCGGAGATGGCGAACGGTCCCCTCAAACGGGCGCCCCAAGGAGTGCTCGAGGAAGAAAGAGAGGCGAAGTGAAGGAGAAGGGCACGTGGTGCGAACAAACAGCCAGTGAGGCTGAAACCAGAATCTTGAGTGCGAGTCGTGAAATATCACGGCGCGCATAGCGAGCGAGGGCCACGAAACTGCCAATGCCAGCCAACGCTCGCTTCACGATATCGGCAGTACACGAAACTTCTGGGAGTGGGCGGCGCCGGCACAACACGGCAAAGGGCGCACGCGGAGACCGTGGAATGTGAAGAGGAGGGCGGCAGGGAAGCGGATCTCGCCTCGGCAACTCCGGCGCTTCGGTGGCTCCCCTCACCCTCCCTCGTAGCTCCCTCACTTTCGACTGTCACTGTGCGCGCCCGCAGCCGCTCCAGCCGGCCCGGCGCCAGCTCCCCGAAGTTTCGTTTTCTGCCGTTATCGCGAAGTGGGCGTTTGCCGGCGTGGGCAGTTTTGGTAAACTAGTATTATGATTGCCAGCACGCAGTTCTCGAATGCCTAACTTTCCGACGTAAATTGTGCTACTGGGCCATCATTCGCGCCCATATTTTGTCAGTGCTTTCAGATGCTGCTCTTCTAAATATCATCTCTTTTGAACGAGTTGGTAGAGTGTAGTAGAATGGGGAGTGGGTCCGTGGGAGGCGGTGGCAAACAGGTGGTAATGCGAAATACGTTGAAAGTTGCTGGCGGTGTGGCCGCTGCCTTAAGAGGAAGCTTTAGCTTGGTTGCTCCGATCTAAATACATGTGAAACGAGAATTCCTTTTTCTCGGCAACCACTGCTCCACATTTGATGACGTTTGTTGCAGTTCAAAGAAAAGTGAAACTCTAGTGGCTGTTGGTTGCGATTTTTTAATTTAAGTTGTCAACTGTCTAATAAAATTGACAAAATAGCAGAGCTTCAGAAAACAAAACTATCAAATTTACAACTCTAACTCAGAAATGAAACATGATAGCACAATCTTGTAAACTGCACCGAATAGTAAATCTAAAGTGTACAAAATTGCTATATTCTACATGGCTTTAAAATAGACTACTATTTTGTGTGTAGAACTTGTGCAAAATCCTTGTTAACAATGTAACAAATTCACGTAAGAAATAAATTGGCATATCAATTTTGTCTGCTTTGAATGCTCTAATAGATGCCGTTCACAGGTCTGCAATATCTTTTATATAGGTGCAGAGCTACGAATTTGTAAACTTTGTGCTTCTATTTTTTTCAAACTTACCAATGCTTGAAAATTCTAGTTAAATAATGCAGGCCAGAAATCGACATTTCACGTCCGACAGTCACTAGAATTTACCTTTCTCTCTCATGTGCAACAAATTGAAGTAAAATCGGCCCAGTGGTTATCTCAGAAAATCGTTTCTGCGTTTTACATGTATTTGAATAGACGGTATCGGAGTTGGGCCCGAGCTAAAGCTTCCTCTTAAGAGCAAGCTTTATTAGATTCGCTTCATTAGATCTACGTGATCTGGCCCTCTGGATCAGTTCGTCTTATTGAAAATGTGGAAAGAGCCGCCATTACTGCAGGCTTCATAAACTGAGGATGCGTTCTCAGCATGCTATCATCCTTTCGGATTTGCCAGCGGTGCTCCAACAATTATCCCGTGCATTGTATGGCAGCAAGTTCGGCCGACAGTCATGGGTGTTAGCTAAGGAGCGAAGCAATAGGCATTTCATTCTCAAGTTTCAGCAGATACCGCCACATGTTGGACTTGCAGGCAATGATGCAGCAGATTAAATTAAGAGTGCCAATGAATCACCCCTTATATAAAGACTTCTGAGCACTTTGAATATCACCTCACCATCCAGGAGTGGTTTTAGCACTTTGAATATCACCTCACCACCCAGGAGTGGTTTAAGGAATCCGCCACGCAGAAGCTATACGCTGTTTCATAGAGTAAGAACTAGTTGCGCGAAACCCCCACCCCCTCCTTGTTAATGTGGAACAGTTCATCTGTGCCTGCCAATACTTCAATAAAAACAGAAACGCTCTACTGGAGGTTTAGCACAGAAGACAATTTCCTTAAGAGTGCGCGGAACACGTAATGTTTTCCAAAACACAAGTTTCTGAGAGAGGAAGTGTCCGCCTGTTCAACCCCCTTTTTTAAAGAGGCGGTAGAAGAGAGCAACCGCTGGCACTATGTGCCAGCTAAATCAGCCCTAACCTTATCGAGGCCACGACCACCGCCATTTTGATTATCTCGCCACCTTGAACAGGCACTCCCGAGCGCGGATCCGCTGGCAGCCGCAGCCATTACCTTGGTAACGCTAGGCCTACCTGCTTTGATGTTCGCTACCAAGCTTCTTGCTGTTCGGTGCCATGTTTTTTATTGAAAGAATTCGTCACTGTCACCAATGGCACTGACTCTGCCTTTGTAATCCTCGCCAATGGCTTCAAAGCTCGGAAAGCACGACGCGTTTCACAATGCCGGTTCCCGAGAGTCACCTTCGCCTCAATAGAGAGGCATTGCGCAGTGAAGCATACCATGAGTGGGAAGGGGCAATTGTCACGGGACAGTGTATGTATTTCTTAATTATACACGCGTGCACCAGCATTTCCAATCACAGTACGGGCACCGATACACCAATAAGTGTACTGGCAGGACTTCAGGGCTATATTGGACGTGCCTGTGGCGATTTTAGCCCTTTGGGACAGTAAAAGGCATGCATTCGTTTTTTCGGACTGCTCGATTTTCGGATGTTTTCGCGGCGCCTAAGGAGTCCACAAAATCGGCCGTTGACTGTAGATCATAATGGCTCAGGCCGTGCCCATAAGGAGGTAAAAACAGATTGGAATAGTATTACGTTATACGGGCCCTAGAGATAGAGACGCCCGCCCGCTGCAGCTCGCGTCTTCCTAATTTCTAGTTTCCTCGCAGCACCCTCAGCCTTTTCGTTCTTTTGCGCCTCAGCCAGGGAGCGCCGCACCGCTCGGGCCACTCAACGGTATTCTGGTACACTCTAAATACAGCCGGCTGGCCGTTCCGACAGTAGCGACAACAGCTGGCCGAGCACGCACCAGCCACTTGCCGGAAGAGCCGAGAAATCTGGTGTCAAAAGCACGAAAATTGCGAGGAACTGCGGAAGGCGCTATGTGCGGAATGTGAACGGCTGCACTCTTTTTCAGAGAACTAATCCGCTCACTCTGGGCAGCCACTCTGGGCAGCCACTGCCGAAGCATGCATGCCAAAACCGTTCTGGCGCAGCATGGCACAATTTCGGTCAATTTTCTGTGTTTGGAGCAGTTTGATGCAGGGATTTGCGTTTGTATCAAAATGGCGCAATTGGCATAGGAGTCCCACCCCTGAGCTTCGTCCACACTGGCCAGTAAGGAATGAGGTAGCAGTCAGAGATGAACCTGACAAGAAAAAAAAATTGTCGACCCTTCCACTCCGTGAAGATGGATCATAAGCGAAGCTTATCGCCATCACAACAAATGGAATGTATAGGTACGTGTTCACAGGCAGCTTTCCCTTGATTAAAGAGTCCTTACAGGTAACGCAAACTCTAAATTCCCCAAGGTCTTCTCCACTAGCGTAATGTTCAACACTTTCAAGGCTTTCAAGGCGGCAACACTTTGTGGGTTCTTGGTGTCTCACAGGAGACCAACCACCGCGGGTTCGAGCTTAGCGAGCCACAGGGCCGCGTCAGCCGTCGCCTCCAGCACCACTCGCGCGCGAGCTCAGAGGCCGCAAGGGGCTACCGAGCGACGCACGCAAAAACATAGTAAAGCCCTGAGTTGACGGAAACCGTTTACTGAAACCGTCGGCACCAGCACTGCACAAACGCCCGCGCGGCGGGGAGCCAAAGGGGTCCCGCACCAGGGCGAAAATACAATAACAGGCGCCTATAGCACGTCGCGGCGAGAGCACAGGCTCAAGCTGGGACACGCCGCTAGGAAAAGTCCCGGCGGCTATGCTACTTGCTCTGGCGATAACCAATGGGTCAACTCGCGAGAGCACGGGCACTATCCTTCGGCTTAGGCTTTCGGCAAGTGCGGCTCGGCGGGGTACGACCTCGCGCGAGCACTAATGGCACCGCTCGTCGGCTTAGCGTCGGGAAAGGATCAGCACAAAGTACGCGCTCCCCGCACGGGCAAAGGCACCGTGCGCGAGCTCCAGTCCTAGTCACAAAGGTGTCGGCGGACAAGAGAAAAGCATGAACGTACCGTGCGCTGGTCCCGGAGAGAAGTCCACGCTTCGCCGCTAGCGACCGACAACCGGCCGCGTCGTGACGTCAGCGCTCCGCCCTCACCGCCAACCGCCGCGTGCGCAGCGCCACCGCGGGAACCGGTTAGGCGGCACAGGCGGAGAAGGAGGCCAGCGGGGAACGATGGCGAGGGATGGCAGAGCAGGCGAAGCGCGCGCAATCATGCCGGCGCAACCCTCAATCCCCACAACTTTCAAGGCATTGTGTCACTGTTCATCGGAGCAGATCCCACTGATGATGAGCAAACTCTGTCTCGAGTGTGCTCGGCGCCGTGGTTAGCAGCCTCCTCCCGCCATTGCCGCTTGTCATTCTTCAAAATGAAATCGCTTCAAAATTAAATCTGTCCATCATGTAAGACAATGAATTGCTCATACCCCCTTAAACAATGGCTCATAGCCCCGTAAACATGTCCTCCCCATTACGACGACAGCAGAGAAGTGAAATTCAACACTGGAACGACGAGCGGCAACGGAGCCAGCTGTGCAAGAAGACGATGACAAGCGCGGGAGTAATGGCACGAGCACGGTTGCGTCGAGGGGCGCCAACGTGCCAGCCTTGAAAGATGATGAAGCTCGAGCCATTGCTGATGATAGTTTCTGTGAACAGACACAGACATTCAGGCAAGTTGCTTGTAAAAACTGCTTAGGACTTCGACCGACGTCATTGCGCCAGCGATGTGCCGTCACTGCAAGTGGGCGAACAGGTGTGGATTCAGCTAGATCATGCCACAGTTCTGAGCCGTGCTCAGCGTTTAAGGTCATTTGTAGTCGAAACAAAGCATGGAACAGTTCTGCAGCAAAATCGCAGATATCTAGTTCCCTTCGTGCTAATGTCAGCAGGGATGCCATTACTTCAACCTCACTGCCCAATACAAGTGGCAGCAACACCTGAGCCACCTTCTCCAACAGCAGCATCTGCTCCTTCACATGATGCTGGTGATAGTGTTGTGAAGACCCGTAGCGGCTGTCATGTCGTTCCACCCGACCACTTGAACTTGTGACTTGAGGGGGGAGGTGCAGCGGTCGCCACATATCAGCTGACCAGAGGGCACGAGCAAGGGGCGTGTGGTAAATAAAACACTTGGAGTTTGAATCTGAAAGGGCGTGGTTGTCATCTCGCATGCTCTGCTCCGTTGTGGCCTGTCAGGAAGGCCACACGATACCCAAGAGACTTCCTTCAAAAAACCGCCCGTCAATGATCGCAAGAAGGCCACACATTCAACTCCATCCAATCTGCAGAAACCTGCTTGACTTCCTTACATACTCAGCACCAGCAAAGCCATTACCCACATACAGTAAAATATAATTTATTCAATCCTTGTTAATATGGAAAATCAGATAATTTGGACTCACCCTCCAGTCCCAGCAATTGTATAAGTTGTTTAACAGCATCAAACGATGGTTAATTTGCAGGTATTTGGCTGCACACCAGTTATTTCGGACAACATCCTGGCACACCGAGCATTGCTAATCTCCAACACAATATAGCAAAAATGTCACTAGCACCCAACAAAAACAAAGCTCCGGAGTCCACATCACCATAGTCAGTAGCGGGAACTGTATGCAGGGTTCGTACAGGTTTCCAAGGCAAAAATTCAAGGCTATTCCAGGACTTTCCAGGACATGTCACAGGTTTTTCAAGGACTCAAAGCGGCATCCAAAGTAGGATTTCTTTACTCCAACATTTCCAAAAATGACTACATTTATTGCACTTACAATAAATAGATGTATATCACAACTATAATAAAAATGTCTAGCCTTGATAACTTCTCAAGATCACAACACAAAATGAATGCTTACAACAGCAGCTGAGATTTCTCCAATATAGGTTGGGTAAAGTTCCCCAAAAACATTCAAAATACAGTATAGACCACTTATAAGGTAACCGCTTATAGTGCAGGACCGGATATTGTGCGGTCTTTTCAGTCTCCCATCAATTTTCCCATAGCACTCCATGTATACACGTATCGCTTATAGTGCAGTTGCGGGAAACGAAATACCGGTTACAGTGCGTCTGCCTGGGAGTACGGAAGTCAGCGGAGACGGCGAACGCTCCCCTCAAACGGGCGCCCCAAGGAGTGCTCGAGGAAGAAAGAGAGACGAAGTGGAGGAGAAGGGCAGGTGGTGTGAACGAACAGCCAGTGAGGCTGAAACCAGAATCTTGAGTGCGTCGTGAAATATCACGGTGCGCATTGCGAGCGAGGGCCACGAAAATGCCAACGCCGGCCAATGCTCGCTTCAACGAAACTTCAGGGAGCGCTCCTCGGCGTGCCTCCGCGCACGCGGAGACCGTGGAATGTGAGGGAGGAGGGCGGCAGGGAAGCGGATTTCGCCTCGGCAACTCCCCTTCCTCCACCCCTTCCTCCTCCGCCGCTTCGGTGGCTCCCCTCGCCCTCCCTCACTTTCGACTGTCACCGTGCGCGCGCGTCGCCATGCAGGTGCTGCCGCTCCAGCCGGCCCGGCGCCAGCTCCCCGAAGTTTCGTTTTCTGCTGTTATGGGGAAGCGGGCATTTGCCGGCGTGGGCAGTTTCGTTGGCCGGCCTGAGACAGCACCGCTGCTTCCCTCTGCGCCGTAACCGCAGCCTGCAAGGTCAACACGTGACTAGAATGTAGAGGAAGCATAAAGGAGAAAGAAGGGTTCACTGCCATTTTCTACGCGTGACTACGGTAGCGTGGCTGAGACATCGGCACATACACGCATGTTCCGGCGCAACGCAGAAAATCGGCGGCTTTGCTATTTGAGAGAGGGTGAAATTTCCGCCGCGTTTCCCCCCCCCCTTTTTTTGTTTCGTTCGCGCGCGACATTGATGGGTCTCTCCTAAGCTTTTACTCTAGGCGCGCGGACTCGTGACGCCCGCGAGCAGCGCGTAGCCGGAGCTGTCGGAGTCCCGAGGTGGCACGACGTCCGCAGCGCGATCATAGAATAAAGACCAGGCGCCATCTCGCCGCACAGTCGGACTGCAGAGGCGCGTGGACTCGTGACGCCCGCGAGCAGCGCGTAGCCGGAGCTGTCGGAGTCCCGAGGTGGCACGACGTCCGCAGCGCGATCAAAGAATAAAGACCAGGCGCGATCTCGCCGCACAGTCGGACTGCAGAGGCGCGCGGACTCGTGACGCCCGCGAGCAGCGCGTAGCCGGAGCTGTCGGAGTCCCGAGGTGGCACGACGTCCGCAGCGCGATCATAGAATAAAGACCAGGCGCCATCTCGCCGCACAGTCGGACTGCAGAGGCGCGCGGACTCGTGACGCCCGCGAGCAGCGCGTAGCCGGAGCTGTCGGAGTCCCGAGGTGGCACGACGTCCGCAGCGCGATCATAGAATAAAGACCAGTCGCGATCTCGCCGCACAGTCGGACTGCAGAGGCGCGCGGACTCGTGACGCCCGCGAGCCGCGCGTAGCCGGAGCTGTCGGAGTCCCGAGGTGGCACGACGTCCGCAGTGCGATCATAGAATAAAGACCAGGCGCGATGTCGCCGCACAGTCGGACTGCAGAGGCGCGCGGACTCGTGACGCCCGCGAGCAGCGCGTAGCCGGAGCTGTCGGAGTCCCGAGGTGGCACGACGTCCGCAGCGCGATCATAGAATAAAGACCAGGCGCGATCTCGCCGCACAGTCGGACTGCAGAGGCGCGCGGACTCGTGACGCCCGCGAGCCGCGCGTAGCCGGAGCTGTCGGAGTCCCGAGGTGGCACGACGTCCGCAGCGCGATCATAGAATAAAGACCAGTCGCGATGTCGCCGCACAGTCGGACTGCAGAGGCACGCGGACTCGTGACGCCCGCGAGCCGCGCGTAGCCGGAGCTGTCGGAGTCCCGAGGTGGCACGACGTCCGCAGCGCGATCATAGAATAAAGACCAGTCGCGATCTCGCCGCACAGTCGGACTGTAGAGGCGCGCGGACTCGTGACGCCCGCGAGCCGCGCGTAGCCGGAGCTGTCGGAGTCCCGAGGTGGCACGACGTCCGCAGCGCGATCATAGAATAAAGACCAGGCGCGATGTCGCCGCACAGTCGGACTGCAGAGGCGCGCGGACTCGTGACGCCCGCGAGCCGCGCGTAGCCGGAGCTGTCGGAGTCCCGAGGTGGCACGACGTCCGCAGCGCGATCATAGAATAAAGACCATGCGCGATCTCGCCGCACAGTCGGACTGCAGAGGCGCGCGGACTCGTGACGCCCGCGAGCAGCGCGTAGCCGGAGCTGTCGGAGTCCCGAGGTGGCACGACGTCCGCAACGCGATCATAGAATAAAGACCATGCGCGATCTCGCCGCACAGTCGGACTGTAGAGGCGCGCGGACTCGTGACGCCCGCGAGCCGTGCGTAGCCGGAGCTGTCGGAGTCCCGAGGTGGCACGACGTCCGCAACGCGATCATAGAATAAAGACCAGGCGCGATGTCGCCGCACAGTCGGACTGCAGAGGCGCGCGGACTCGTGACGCCCGCGAGCAGCGCGTAGCCGGAGCTGTCGGAGTCCCGAGGTGGCACGACGTCCGCAGCGCGATCATAGAATAAAGACCAGGCGCCATCTCGCCGCACAGTCGGACTGCAGAGGCGCGCGGACTCGTGACGCCCGCGAGCAGCGTGCAGCCGGAGCTGTCGGAGTCCCGAGGTGGCACGACGTCCGCAGCGCGATCATAGAATAAAGACCAGTCGCGATCTCGCCGCACAGTCGGACTGCAGAGGCGCGCGGACTCGTGACGCCCGCGAGCCGCGCGTAGCCGGAGCTGTCGGAGTCCCGAGGTGGCACGACGTCCGCAGCGCGATCATAGAATAAAGACCAGGCGCGATCGTCGCCGCACAGTCGGACTGCAGAGGCGCGCGGACTCGTGACGCCCGCGAGCAGCGCGTAGCCGGAGCTGTCGGAGTCCCGAGGTGGCACGACGTCCGCAGCGCGATCATAGAATAAAGACCAGGCGCGATCTCGCCGCACAGTCGGACTGCAGAGGCGCGCGGACTCGTGACGCCCGCGAGCCGCGCGTAGCCGGAGCTGTCGGAGTCCCGAGGTGGCACGACGTCCGCAGCGCGATCATAGAATAAAGACCAGTCGCGATGTCGCCGCACAGTCGGACTGCAGAGGCGCG
This sequence comes from Dermacentor silvarum, assembly GCF_013339745.2. Lineage (NCBI taxonomy): Eukaryota > Metazoa > Arthropoda > Arachnida > Ixodida > Ixodidae > Dermacentor > Dermacentor silvarum. The sequence continues at coordinate 177,653,303 of NC_051161.1, read as the reverse complement.
CGGACTCGTGACGCCCGCGAGCCGCGCGTAGCCGGAGCTGTCGGAGTCCCGAGGTGGCACGACGTCCGCAGGCGATCATAGAATAAAGACCAGTCGCGATGTCGCCGCACAGTCGGACTGCAGAGGCGCGCGGACTCGTGACGCCCGCGAGCCGCGCGTAGCCGGAGCTGTCGGAGTCCCGAGGTGGCACGACGTCCGCAGCGCGATCATAGAATAAAGACCAGGCGCGATCTCGCCGCACAGTCGGACTGCAGAGGCGCGCGGACTCGTGACGCCCGCGAGCCGCGCGTAGCCGGAGCTGTCGGAGTCCCGAGGTGGCACGACGTCCGCAGCGCGATCATAGAATAAAGACCAGGCGCGATGTCGCCGCACAGTCGGACTGCAGAGGCGCGCGGACTCGTGACGCCCGCGAGCCGCGCGTAGCCGGAGCTGTCGGAGTCCCGAGGTGGCACGACGTCCGCAGCGCGATCATAGAATAAAGACCAGGCGCGATCTCGCCGCACAGTCGGACTGCAGAGGCGCGCGGACTCGTGACGCCCGCGAGCAGCGCGTAGCCGGAGCTGTCGGAGTCCCGAGGTGGCACGACGTCCGCAGCGCGATCATAGAATAAAGACCAGGCGCGATCTCGCCGCACAGTCGGACTGTAGAGGCGCGCGGACTCGTGACGCCCGCGAGCCGCGCGTAGCCGGAGCTGTCGGAGTCCCGAGGTGGCACGACGTCCGCAGCGCGATCATAGAATAAAGACCAGGCGCGATGTCGCCGCACAGTCGGACTGCAGAGGCGCGCGGACTCGTGACGCCCGCGAGCAGCGCGTAGCCGGAGCTGTCGGAGTCCCGAGGTGGCACGACGTCCGCAGCGCGATCATAGAATAAAGACCAGGCGCGATCTCGCCGCACAGTCGGACTGCAGAGGCGCGCGGACTCGTGACGCCCGCGAGCCGCGCGTAGCCGGAGCTGTCGGAGTCCCGAGGTGGCACGACGTCCGCAGCGCGATCATAGAATAAAGACCAGTCGCGATCTCGCCGCACAGTCGGACTGCAGAGGCGCGCGGACTCGTGACGCCCGCGAGCCGCGCGTAGCCGGAGCTGTCGGAGTCCCGAGGTGGCACGACGTCCGCAGCGCGATCATAGAATAAAGACCAGGCGCGATCTCGCCGCACAGTCGGACTGCAGAGGCGCGCGGACTCGTGACGCCCGCGAGCAGCGCGTAGCCGGAGCTGTCGGAGTCCCGAGGTGGCACGACGTCCGCAGCGCGATCATAGAATAAAGACCAGTCGCGATCTCGCCGCACAGTCGGACTGCAGAGGCGCGCGGACTCGTGACGCCCGCGAGCAGCGCGTAGCCGGAGCTGTCGGAGTCCCGAGGTGGCACGACGTCCGCAGCTGCGATCATAGAATAAAGACCAGGCGCGATGTCGCCGCACAGTCGGACTGCAGAGGCGCGCGGACTCGTGACGCCCGCGAGCAGCGCGTAGCCGGAGCTGTCGGAGTCCCGAGGTGGCACGACGTCCGCAGCGCGATCATAGAATAAAGACCAGGCGCGATCTCGCCGCACAGTCGGACTGCAGAGGCGCGCGGACTCGTGACGCCCGCGAGCCGCGCGTAGCCGGAGCTGTCGGAGTCCCGAGGTGGCACGACGTCCGCAGTGCGATCATAGAATAAAGACCAGGCGCGATGTCGCCGCACAGTCGGACTGCAGAGGCGCGCGGACTCGTGACGCCCGCGAGCAGCGCGTAGCCGGAGCTGTCGGAGTCCCGAGGTGGCACGACGTCCGCAGCGCGATCATAGAATAAAGACCAGGCGCGATCTCGCCGCACAGTCGGACTGCAGAGGCGCGCGGACTCGTGACGCCCGCGAGCCGCGCGTAGCCGGAGCTGTCGGAGTCCCGAGGTGGCACGACGTCCGCAGCGCGATCATAGAATAAAGACCAGTCGCGATGTCGCCGCACAGTCGGACTGCAGAGGCGCGCGGACTCGTGACGCCCGCGAGCCGCGCGTAGCCGGAGCTGTCGGAGTCCCGAGGTGGCACGACGTCCGCAGCGCGATCATAGAATAAATACCAGTCGCGATCTCGCCGCACAGTCGGACTGTAGAGGCGCGCGGACTCGTGACGCCCGCGAGCCGCGCGTAGCCGGAGCTGTCGGAGTCCCGAGGTGGCACGACGTCCGCAGCGCGATCATAGAATAAAGACCAGTCGCGATCTCGCCGCACAGTCGGACTGCAGAGGCGCGCGGACTCGTGACGCCCGCGCGCCGCCGGAGCCGAGCGTCACGAGAGCGTGGGAGCCGCGCGTCACGGAGATAATTCAAATCTAAGCCCCCCCACCCCCCCTCACTTTGGGCATCGTAATCATGAAAAAAAGGGGGTGCTTAGAATCGAGTAAATACGGTAGGTTGGTTCATCAAACATTGCCAGAACATTCAGCATACCGTATTTTCCGGTGTATAAGTCGCGTGTTTTATTTTTTTCAGAATTTTTGTCGGTACGTCTCATAGAACGGTGCGACCTATAAACGTTTTTTTTTTCAGGAAAAACTGCCGTCAAAATCGGATCATATGTTATGGCCACGCGAAGCGCGCTGGGTTCTGTGCACGCTATCGAGGTGCCGGGTTCTCGTGATCAAGTTCGCGAGCGCCGTGCGAGAAGGATGGAGCATCAACGCAAGCGGCGGTAGGCAGATCGGGAGTCGATCGACCCCGAAGTCGTCGCGTCGCGTCTGCAGATCGCTGGCAAGCTACGGCGCGGGCCGCTGCGCAAACTGCGCAGTTGCTACGAGAGTACAGGCAGACTTCCCCCTTTCCGGGCAGCCTTCCCGCTTTCCTCCCTTGTGCGCGATTCGGCTCACCGTCGCACGATTTCACTAGCACATACAGCATACGGCGCGCGGGAACGATGTTATCGCCCTTGGACGTCATACGGAACATCGCGGCAACCACGACGGCAGAAATACGCCTGGGGTGGAAATATATGGCACCCATACGCTTGCGCGTCACCCGCGCTCACGGAGCGAAACGTCACTGTAACGTTTTATTGCGATAGCAATTATATGGACACTTCAACCGGATTTCTGCCGTCGGCGTCATCACCGTGAGGTTCCGCATAGATAAAATATTCGCCGCGCGCCGTATGCCCGAGCGGAAGCGTGCGGGGACGCGCGCTATCACGGAGAGCGAACGCACTCAATCTCCCACGCGCAAGCAAGGAAGCGGGAAGCCAGCGCCCGCTCCGGGGGGGGGGGGGGGGGGGCGCACTTCTCCTCTGCCAACAACCGCGCTCGTCGCTCGCCCGCACCGTCTCTTATCTCCACACGGCTCTGACCTTTATGCGCTGTGCATTCGCCGCTCAGTTTCCGTTGAAGCGATAGACCGCACGTACCTTCGCCTGCTGCGGCGTGTTTTGACAGTCGTTGTCTACAGTCATTCAGTGTGATCTATTCATGTTTGTTTGTGCGCGCTCACACCACGCTTGTTCATTCAGTTAGTAATAGTCGGGCCCCATTTTCCAAGGCACGCTACACATGCAATGTGCCCGGATCGGCAGTGCAGCGCTACTGGTGTGTCCCTTCGCACGCGCTGCCCACGGGAAGCGGTTCTCATCAACATCACCGTTTCACACGCACCTTCTCGTGGTCATCGAGTCTCTCTTCATGTCGGTCTACTTACGCCGCAGCACACCTGCTTACTTAATCAGCTCATGTTTACTACAATTCATATTGCTACCAGAGCTGCTCACCTTATTTCGTATGACATTGCTGTGTTGCTATCACATTCATTGCTTTGCCCTTAGGGCGAAACTGTGACATTTTTTTAAATCGCTTACAGAAAGACCAGGCACTTTGTACGTCTTAATTTTTTTTTTTTCGGAAAAACTGCCGTTTTGAGGGGGGGTGCATCTTATACAGAAGTGCGAGTTACAGACCGTAAAATACGGTAATGTTAGTGCACTTGTATTATCATAAATAACATTATAACAAACTGCCACCCAAAGGCACTGAGCATCAGTGGTAAAGTTGCCCCACTAAAGCTCTCTTTAGCTTCACCAGCTTCACCTTTCACGCAAGAGTGAAAGTGGGACAAGGCAGACCGACGGGTGAGGAGTGAAACGAACGATAGGGTGAGGAAAGCAGCGCAAACACTTCCAGCCGAGCCAGCACCTAAGCACGGCACGGGTCTCTCCCTACGTTCGCGGTTTCGCGGTTTGACGCGGTGAAGCCTTTTATTTTTTCCGCGCAGTTCTGCAAAACAGAACCATATTCCCTCGCGCCGGCGTAAATGGGGAGTAAGTCAGATCGACGCCGATCATTTACCACAGAAAGCAGGTCACAATGTCGATATCAGAGTGCATTGCTCACAAAATTCAAGGATTTTCAAGGAAGGAAAAAAATTCCACGACTTTCAAGGGCCTTGAAAACGCACTTTTCAATTTCTAGGCTTTTCAAGGACTTCAAGGACCTGTACGCACCCTTGTATGGGAATGAAAAGACAGTCTTTCTTTTCAAATATTCGCCGGTGCTTTGTGCTTGCATAATGTTACGAATAAAGTCTCATTCTATTTATGTTCTAATGCCAAATGCACTCCCTTTTATTTCCTGCACAGTCAGGTCGCCATACCATGCCCGTTATGGACTGCTTCGCAAAAACTGTTATTCTGTCTATTGGATAAAACTATGGTGTTGAAGAGCAGGATGTGTAGTAATGCAGCATCTTTCAGCATCAAAAGATTTAGTGAACTCGATATTCCCTGAAAGTAGCTCGCAACCGAAGATGGGAAAATTTTTTCACCTGACAAAAATGCATAAATAAAAGAATGCTAATATTTAGACAAATAAAAGCTGAAAATGATGAACTTTAAACATAACTTATCTCTAAAATGAGCTTTTGTAATTAAACCATGAAAGTGGCATGCCATAATCACCAATCTACAGGAAATCTTGTTTTGTTGCCATCTTGTCATGTACGCTGGCTCTCACAGTACGCTGTTAGTAAGGCCATGAATGTGTTTCAGTTTCATATCCAACTGTAACATGCAGTACTCTTTGGGCCAATTTTCTTGGGAAAAGAAGGTACATTAAAATTGGGTAGATATGTAATTGTTCGTTGTAAGCTGCCACTTTCACTTCTAAATGTGAATAAGGGAGGCCAAAAATCAATATTTTGGTGGGGTATAACGTATCTTCGACACATTCACTGCATTTATTAAAGTCATCATTACGGCAAGATGCATGCGTGTTGCCCAGGCAACCTTGAATTACAGGGCAAGGGCAAATATCAAAATAAAAATAACAACATAGCGAATGTTCTGGTCAACAGAAATGTACGGGTGCCACTCAAGATTCAATAACTGAAACATATAATTAACCAGTCTAATTAATGATAGTTTATTATATATACAATGCATTTAAAATGCAACATTTACCCCATGATTAGAAGATCATCTTTCATGCTAAAACTAGCATGATTGCAGCAGAGTACTTATGATTAAAAATTAATACGACATAATACTAATAAACATAAGCCGACATAATGTTAGCAGGGTCTCACCGATGGCCTTAGTGTAGTGTCGGGCTCCAAGCAGGAGCTCAGGTGCCCGGTACCAGAATGTCACCACAACCGGGTCCAGGTCGGCTAGTGGCTTCAGCGGTGAGTTGAAAAGCCGCGCAAAGCCCATGTCCGCTGAAACAGTTATTCACAGCTCGCGTTCACATTTTTGGAAGCTTTACAACCTGCCCTCTTTTCAGATACTTGATTATTTTGTATTACTGGTTACAAACTGAAGCAAGTGTCCGGGGCTAAAGAAGTTTCGATAAACCGCTGTTAGGCTTATCTGAAAGAAATTTGTTGCATTTAAAATAAAGTTAAACCCTCGCCACTGCTCTGAGCAGAATTTTTACTTAAAATTTTTAAACAAAAATAGCCAAAATTCAGTAACTTAACAAAGAAGAATGGAAGCACCGGTTTGGAACTCAATAACTATGCAGCATAAGTAGACATTGCAAGTTAGTAAACTGCTTCTAATGGCAAGTCTACAGCAGGCAAACCTAATGCAATAGATTACAGTTTACGTGGAATTGTTTTTGCTAAAGCCTCGTTATAAATTGTCGGCACAATCAAAAGTTATGTATAATATATAAACTCTGTCTGCCTTAGAAAGCTTAATTGACACAGTTAACAGAGTTTCGATATGATGTTCATGCTGACAGGTTAGAAAGTTCTCAAGGTGAAACTCTAATTTTTCAAAATTTTTCAGTTTACAGAAATTGTTGTAAACGTATTCAGCAGCACCCAAATAAACGTTCCCGACAACCAGTAAAATTAATCTGTTTAGTGGTTGCCAAATGGGAGCATTTTCACATGAACATAAACCGCGCGAAGTCCATGACCCTAGGGGTGACACAAAGGTGGCTGAAAAGCATAAGGATGAGCAACATTAATTTCGGGAAAAGTGACCAGGCCACTCACCAATCTTCACTCTGCCTCGCTCTGGACCTTCACCCATTACGAGTATGTTGGCTGGTTTCTGGAACAGGCCAAGTAATCAGGTCCCATATCCATGTGCCAAAGGGCATAAACATTTCTCTAGATAAAAAAGCTGGCAGATTCCACGCCCTGTGGGAATCAATGTTATGCGAAGCAGTGTGCTACCAAGTTAACGAAACGACCATGAGAGCACCAAGACGTAAGCGGCTCTTTCATGACCTACATGACATGCATGTCATGACATTCATGTCACGAGTCCTCAAGAGTCCATTTAGCTACACCTAAGAGACCTTAGGGCGAAAGCCTTAGTCATACTCCTGACTAGGAGTAGACTTCTACCACCATCCCTTAGAGCAGGGGTTCTCAAGCATGTTCGTTCCGGGGAACCCTGCTAAGCTCCATAAAGCGCCAAGGAACCCCGCCCCCGAATTAAACAAATTAAAATGTCCTGAGTAAACTAATGTCGAATTATCCAGAGTACTAAGAAAACAACAAATGAATCAACACGCTTTTACTTACTGAATTCATCAGCAAATCTTGTTTCTATTTTGCACAAAAGCAGTGAGGAAGCTGAAATTGTTGTCATCTCATGACTGATTAAGGGCTAGCAGTGGCGAAGGCCTTCATCCTTTGCAGCGCAGCCAGGGGCGCGCATCTTCATCTGCAGACACGCTTTTCACTACCACGCGCACATCCGGTTATTTTTTCGCTAGGGAGCTGGTCGCCAACAAATCGTCCGTACATCGCAATGTAGCCGGTGCTCTCAATCTTTGACATTTTTGCACTGAGTCAAAGCGCAACTACTGCTTGCCGCAACCGCTGCTGACGAAACTGCGGCCGTCATCGACGCGATCATGGACGGCAACCTTGCGGTTCAGAAGGCAGGCGGCCGACGCACGCACCAAGTCAAAACGAAACTACCATTTGCTACAACAAGTATGGACAAATCCGCAGTCGCTATCGACGCGATCATGGATGGCGACTATGCAGTTATGAAGGCACGCAGCCAACGTGCGCACCAAGTCGAAACGAAACTACGGTTTGCCGCAACCGCTGCGGACGAAACTGTGGTGGCTATCGACGCGATCACAGATGGCGACTACGCACTTATGGAAGCACGCGGCTAGCCGCCAACGCAGTGGTACGCGCGGCGATTAACGCAACAATAAGGGCTTTGAGGCACAAATAAGCACAAAGCATTCCGGCGTTGCTGTTAGTCATGTATTGCGTACGATTGCCGCTGAGGACCATGGCGATGCGAACTGCGCCGCTTCGTTTTTGGACGCTAGCGCCGTTCTTGCTCTTTCCCGGCGCGCATTTGTGGTGCTCCACACTTTTATTTTTTTATTCCTTCGACGCATACGTCAGTGCGCATGCTATCGGTACCTACCCTATATCTACAAACGGGAGAAATGCGCATGTTGGTAAGTTACGGCCTCCGAGATTCAAGAACGAAAGCTCAGGCGCGCTGCCCGTTTTCAAAGGTTGGGTGGCTACAAGCTGCTTAGGGATTTATTGCGCAGTTCACGCACTGCCGTTATGCGCTGTGATGTGCTTTTTGACTCTCGGGTATGGGTAATGGAAGTTCTGTGGATCGAGCACACCTCTTCTTTGTCGTTTTAGCCACTTAATTGGTGAGCGCGGGACCACGGAAAATTTATCAGTGGCTCGCGGAACCCCGAGCAGGGACCTGCGGAACCCCAGGGTTCCACGGAACCCACTTTGAGAACTCATGTTTAGTGTTTCCTTCACTTAGTACCCATGTCCGAACCCATTTCAGTGTTTTTGAGTGTTGATGTTTTTTCGCTGAGTCATTGTCATTTTTTCTCCGTCATGGTCATGACTATGACTTCTACCACCATCTTTGAGTGTTTCCTTCACTTAGTGCCCACGTCTGAACGAATTCCAGTGGTTTTTGAATGTTAATCTTTTTTCACTGAGTCATTGCAGTTTTTTCTGAGTCATGCTCATGACTATAACTTCCACCATCATCATTGTGTTTCCTTCACTTAGTACCCACGTCCGAACCCATTTCAGTGGTTTTTGAGTGTGAATTTTTTTCGCTGGGCCATTGTCATGACCTACATCACACGCATGTCATGACATTTATGTCATGAGCTATCACTTACGTTCGTCATACACCCCTGTCATACTATACCAATTTTCGTACCTACAAAGTTAACTAAACGAACATGAGAGCACCAAGACGTAGGCGACTGTTTTATGACCTACATGACACGCATGTCATAACATAGCATTTATGTTCATCATATACTCTTGTCATAGTACGCCAATTTTGGTACATACCAAGTTACCGAAACGACCATGAGAGCACAAAGTCGTAGGCGGCTAGATAGATAGACAGAAAGATACTGTCAAAGTAGCAAATGATCACCAAGAAACTCTTCGCATTTAAAATGCTTAAGAAAAGTCTTCCGGGCTCGATATACAACAACGCAAGAGAGTGAGAGAAGCAGGGAGGTCGGCCGGCGGTCTCTATGTAAGGAGAGACAGAGCACAGTGAACTATGCACGCGTGCAATGTGTAAACGTGCTGTGTGCAGGCCCCTGTCATCTTCTACAGCCTGAGGCCACTGTCCATTGTAAAGAGCGCTCTTGTTGCTCCCAGTACACTTGTTCCATGGCCCCACTAAAAAAGGGGTCTGTCATTTAAAGCAGAGAATGTGGCATTAAAAGGAAACCTTTAGCTCGAGCCAATACAGCAGCCTATTCAAGCACCGTATTTACACGAATCTGACGCTCACCTTTTTTCTGAAAAAAAAAAAAAAAAAACTGGCTACAAAAATTGCCTGCACGTCACAATCTGATACGAAACAAAAACCGTGTCAGACCCACCAATCATAGCCATCACGAGATGGCAGCAGGGCACGCTTTTTTAACGTTGCCGTGAGTTTATTTTGGGCTCGACTATAATTACTTTCAGAGATATTGTCACGAGCTCTCATAACAGGGCAGAAACAGCGCGAATGACCACGGGGACTGTCGGTGGAGAAGGAAGACGACGTTCAGCTGGTTGCTTTTGTGCCGGGCTTGCAACACGCCAACCGTTCCGATTTATCTGCCCTGCAGATTTTAATAAACGCTTCTCGGTGTAACATTTGGTGGAGGTGCTGGGTACCTCCCACGACCGACAACGGAATCGTCCGTACAAGACCTTCGGAGAAGCCGCCGCCTTGCCGGACTTTTGCCATCGGCCACCATCATGCCTAGAGAGGAAGATGCTCCCAGTACTGCATCGGCAGGACCAGCTCCGATTCAGCACTACCGAGAGCCACGCACGTTCTCCGCAAAGGCAGGAGAAGATGTCGATGAGTGGCTCACCCATTATGAAAGGGTAAGCCAGTACAATCATTGGAACGCCGCCTCCCAACTGAGGAACGTTTTCTTTTTGAGTGGCACAGCGATGGTGTGGTATGACAACCATGCGGACACGCTAACTACCTGGGCCTGTTTCGTTGATGAGATTAAGAACTGTTTTGGTGATTCGGATGCCAAGAAGAAACGAGAGGAATCAACGTTAGCTCCGAGGGCTCAGGTCCCCGGAGAGACTTGCACCACATTCATCGAGGAAATTCTAAACCTGTGTAAGACCGTAAACCCCCAAATGTCAGAAGAGAATAAGGTGGGACACCCTTTGAAGGGAATCGCGGAAGATCTGTACAACTTCCTCATTGGGAAAGATAACTTGGAAACCATATCAGATGTGATATGGCACTGCCTTACCTTCAAAACACTGAAGACTCGTCGAATTGCCCCGAAATTTGGACGGCTAGATAATGTGATGACTGTAACCAGTGTGGACACGAATCCTCCAACAGACTTATCGTTCACCATTCGGCAGATTGTCCGTGAGGAACTCCTACACGAAGAACAAGCACGGTATGTGGCCCCACGTTACAGCTCCTGCGCTTTCCGAGACGCCATTTGTGCAACCCCCTCGACTCATTGGCAGCACTCAGTAAACGCAGCGGACTTTGACAGCTATGGAGATGGTCCACATCATGACCTGAACCAGCCGTCCTATAACCATTCTTTTGACCAAAGCCTTGATCAGCGCCCACGCAACAGTCGCTCACGACGACCAGCCACTGCCTATGACTCGCAAGGACAGTATATTGGTTACTCTCAACGCACGGCCACGGCTGAACAGTGTCATCAGCATCCCGATGTTCGCCCTATGCCTGTGTGCTACAGCTGTGGCACACCAGGTCACATAGCTAGATACTGCGCCCAACGTCGACCATCGAGCTATGGGCAATCAATACCGTCTGCGTGGCACAGTGGTCGTATCATGGACAACCAGCGGCCAGGGAACTCCGCTCTAGGAAGCCACTCCTGAGAAGAAAAGCCACGTACCTACACCTTAGGAAGCTACTTTGGAGAGGGAAGACCTCGTAACCGTTCGCCTGCTTCAGACCGCACCCTGCCACCACCACCAGCTTTCCAAGCGTATCGATCACCATCTCCCCGGCGGCGCATCCCGTCATCATCTCCACGGCGCCGCTTCCCGTCACCCCCGCCGGAAAATTAGCCAGCGCAACCGATGGGGGTGAGGTCGCTGGAAAATCTGTGCTGCCGACTGAGATACCTCCAACTATTTTCATGCTGAAGAATAGGGTTCATGTGTGTATTGACGGTGCGTCTACCATGGCTTTAGTCGACACGGGTGCAACTGTTTCTGTCATGAGTGTGCTGTTTAAAAGTCTTCTGGGGCGCAAGGTCATGTTTTGTTGGGACCAGAGCACAAGTTTTCGTGGAGTGGGTGGTGATTCGTTATATCCGGTCGGAGTTTGTAATGTGGATGTGTCATTAGGTGGTCGAGTTCTTAACACTGGGTTTATTTTCCTTCCTCGTTCCACCCACGATGTGATTCTAGGGATCGACTTTTTACAGTTGTGTGGTGCAAATGTTGACTGCCGCACAGGAGAACTCAGTGTGGGTAAAAGTGCTTTATCTGTGATCTTGGAAAACTCACCCAACCAAGAGAGTGTATGTTGCATCTCCGAGGATACCGTTGTGCCCTCTTTATCCACGATGGGTGTTTCAGTTGTTTGTTCTACTTGCAACCCGTTCGTTGCTGCAGTGGACCCTGTACATGTGAACTGCCTAAAGAAAAACGTGTTGGTTCCTCATTGCATGGTATCGGTGCTGAATGGACGCATACGACTATGGGCGATAAATTGTTCTACTGAAGCGGTGGTGCTGCCTTAAGGCTTAAAGCTGGCCACATTTCAAGAAGACTCGCCGATACCCATGGCAGTGCTTACAGAACTTCCGGACACAGCAGACGCCAGTAAAATGCACCCTGTGGACTCAAAATTCGTTTCCATGGTCGCTAAATCGCTCAGTAACCATAATCGTGCTGCATTGGTGGCGCTCCTTGTGAAACACTCCTCAGTATTCGACTTCCCGCAGCACGATGGCCTGACATCGATCCCTGTGTCTAGAACTCACCACCACATCAACACAGGATCTGCTCAACCGATTCGACAAAAACCCTATCACGTGTCGCCCGCAGAGCGCAAGATAATCAGTGAGTAAGTTGAAGAAATGCCAACCAAAGGAGTCATTCAAGAGTCATCTAGCCCTTGGGCAGCACCAATAATATTGGTGAAAAAGAAAGGTGGTACGTGGCGATTCTGTGTTGATTACCGACGCCTAAACAACGTTACCAAAAAAGACGTGTACCCGCTTCCGCGAATAGACGACGCCATCGATTGCCTTTATGCGGCCTCGTACTTCTCCTCTGTTGATCTGTGGTCAGGTTGCTGGCAGATTCCTATGCACATTGAGGATAAGAAAAAAACTGCATTTGTAACGCCCGACGGATTGTTTGAATTTAACGTCATGCCTTTCGGGCTGTGCAACGCACCCGCAACGTTCGAACGGTTCATGGACACTGTACTGCGTGGCTTGAAATGGGAAGTTTGCATGTGCTACCTGGACGACGTTGTGATCTTCGGCCGAACATTTAGTGAGCATAACAAGCGTCTGGAGTTGGTGCTGAACTACTTGGAGAAGGCTGGCCTGGTCCTCAATTCAAAGAAGTGTCATTTTGGGGAGCACACGAGCCTTTAGAAGATTGCTGTTTTCGCCTACGTGACAGCGTCCTGTACAAGAAGAGCTACTCGACCACTGGCGCGTGCTACCTTTTAGTTGTGTCCAAGAGTCTCCGCGTTCAAGTGCTATGTGCCATGCACGACGATCCCACTTCAGGTCATCTGAGATCCACACGAACACTCTACCATGCTAAAGAACGTTTTTACTGGCCCAAGATGCGTCATGATACCAAGCGGTACGTCGCCAGTTGCACCGAAAGCCAGCGTTACAAACGACCTACAAACACACCGCATGGTCGACTTCAGCCAGTTCCGCCTTCCAGCGCCCCTTTTGAACAAGTTGGCATAGATCTCCTGGGCCCCTTCCCGTGATCCTCCAATGGCAATCATTGGGTTATTGTGTGTGTAGACCACCTCACCCATTATTGTGAGACGGCAGCGCTGACATCGGCAACAGCAACAGAAGTTTCCATTTTCTTGTTATATTCCGTCATTCTCTGAAATGGGCCTCCTCGCATTATAATCAGCGATCTTGGGAGACAATTTACTGCAGACGTTGTCGAAGAGACCCTTCGTCTGTGCTCATCTATCTTCCGCCACTCGACGCCATACCATCCACAAACCAATGGTCTGGTCGAACGTACCAACCGAACGGTTGCCAACATGCTGTCGATGTATGTCGATTCCACACATAAGAACTGGGACAGCATCCTATCTTTTGTCACTTATGCCTTCAATACCGCAAGACACGAGACCACCGGTTACTCACCGTTCTTCCTGCTTTATGCTCGTCCGCCTCGTTATACACTCGACACCATGTTTCCCTACTTCGCTCATGACAATAGCTACTACCAAGGTCCTCTGTCGAGCAGAAGCGCGACGCATTGCTCAGCTACGCACCTTGGCCTCGCAGGACCGGTCAAAGATCAGCTACGACGGTCGTCGCCTACATGTATATTTCGATCCTGGCGACCTTGTGTGGCTCTGGACGCCTTTACGAAAGCGTGGCTTGTGCCAGAAGTTCTTGGCCCACTATGTTGGGCCCTACGTTATACTTGAACGCCTCAGCGAGGTCAACTATCGCATTGCACGGCTCACGAGCACTGGATGACACTCGGCCAAAACCGAAGTCACTCACGTTGCCCGCCTGAAGCCTTGCAATTCCCGAACGACTGACTGACTTGCCCGGCGGGTTTCGTCTGCCAACGGGGAAATGTCACGAGCTCTCATAACAGAGGGCAGAAACAGCGCAAATGACCACGGGGACTGTCAGTGGAGAAGGAAGACGACGTTCGGCTGGTTGCTCTTGTGCCGGGCTTGCAACACGCCAACCGTTCCGATTTATCTGCCCTGCAGATTTAAATAAATGCTTCTCGGCATAACAATATCACTTTCGCAAGATTTTGGGCGACTTAGCATCGAATGTGGAAGCGCATATGACTACCAGTGTTTCTTGCGTTGCACAAAGCTCGCTAGCTGTGCAGAGTGCCAGAAACGCTCTCTTAGCCGCATATTTCAACAAGTACAGTGCCGAGTCACGCAAAATTTCTTGCAAGTGGTAGTATCTGTAAAAGTGATCACTCAAAGATACCGCCTTGCGTGCTTGGTATCTTGGGCCAATGAAACGCAAATGGTGACAACACATACCTTTCATTATGAAAGCTTATCAAAAAAAAGTTCCTGTTCTGTAAAGGTTTACCTTTACACACATCTCGTTCCTGCACATCTCGTTCTTTGTGATCGCAAACATGGGAACATGCTATATTTTTCTTTCATAAATCAGGTGCATGTTACATTCCGGTGCACTTTTATTTTCTTACTCTAAGCCCGTGAAAGTTGGGTGCACATTAGATTGGAGGACGCTTTAGAATCGTGTAAAAACAGTACATGTAAAATGTAAAAATGCTGTTCCAAGATAAACCCCTGGGTCGATTTTAATGAATTGTGTTGCAATTGGGAGACAAAGATAAATTCTAGTCACTGTTGGAAGTGTCATTTTGATTTAGGGCCTAACTTTTTTTTTTTTGGCAAGATTTCATAAGTCTGAAAGAAAATAAAAGACAACCCTGTAACTCTGCACCAAGAACAGATATCGCAGTTCTGTAAACTGCATCTCCAAACCGGACAAATTTTATATCTCAAATGAACTTGCTACAATGGTTTATTAGGGTTTTAGAAAAGTCCTACTCAAATATTAGAGATGTATTTAACAGACATGCATAATACATCAATTTTGTCTGCTTTAGATCAACGCCTCCTCTAGCTAGATGCCAGGCAGACGGCTCGCTCTCCCATTGTTGACGTTCCCCCGCGGAGTTGCGCGCTTTCACTGAGCGGTGGCGCCACGCTCTGACACTGTCTCGCGCGGTGCTTCTATGGGTCAGGAAGAGCCGTTCCAATGGCTGGGACAGAGCAGCGGCTTTTCATTCAACATTTCGGGCATTATAATTTAAACATTTGCTGTTGGTGCTAGCAGATTATCCCATGTTAAGTTTCTTTAACATCAGTGCCAAGTAAATCGTAAGCAGCTTTCAGTACCAGAGCGGCACCAAGCGGGAAGAAGAGCAATCGGTCTGTTTCGATAAACATGGAAAAATGAAGTATGCCACGTAGTAGAGACACCAGTATAAACTGTGTTTTTTTCACCCTTACCGTGGGCAACTAAAATGATCACGCATTGTCGACTTCCTCATGAAGAACAACCCCACGGCTTCACTGAGTTATCCAGCTATAACTTCAACACTTTGCGGGACAATGGTTTCCGCTCAAGAAGCTTAGTCCCCATGTTTCTGTCCGTCACTCTAACGGCATAGTTCGTGAAAATGAGCTTCGTAAACTTCTTTGCGATGAGATGGAGAACCATATTTCCTTGCTTTTCGTCACACGTTTCGCAACAGAGCACAGGAAGTTCCATGAGAGTCCAGAGCGTTTGCGAAGCCTCGATAAGCTCGGAACGAGCAAGCACACACCCTAAGCACACCGCAACATCACGAGTGCTGCTTACGGAGGCTTTGGGCCTACCTTCAGAGGAGGGAACGTAGTGCCAGACCTCAGCGCCTCTAGCGGCCGCCCCGAGAGGGTTTGGCAGTGCCCCCGGCGCCCGTTTGACTGGCATATAGTATATAGTTAGAGGAGGCGTTGTTTAGTTGTACTATTAAATGCAATTTACAGAATTATGATTTCCTTTTCAATTGCTGGGTTAGAGTAATAAACTTTATTGTTTCGTTTTCTGAATATTTACTATTTTTGACAATTTTTATTTAAAAATTTATTATTTAAATCAAAATATCACTTGTAACGGTCACTAGATGTTTTTCTTTCAAATGCAACAAATCTGATGTAATTTGGTGTAGTGGTTGCCGAGAAAAACGATTCCTCCGTTCCCATGTATTCAAATAGGAGGTCCCAAGCTAAGGCTTCCTTTTAAATGACATTTTGTGCTGTAATGAGGACAACTGCAAAGGATGTGCAAGGTTGTCCCTGGAGTATCACATGCACAACATGGTTGAGGTCATTTTCACAACAACAGAAGTTTCACTAATGCAGTCAGCAAGCACTGTGCATCAGCTCACATAGCCACATTTCTTTTTTATATGTGAAGAGACTGTTATTTAGTGCAAATCCTTTTAAAAGTGAAATGTTCTGCACCTTGACAATGTGAAGTGAAAAACAAATCCATCTAAATGTCGCCCTTGGATGGCAGTTGCGTTTCACTGCAAATTGCCAACAAGAAAATTCAGGAAAATGAGCTAAAAGGATGCATGACCTTACAAGAACAGCGCACTTATCCCAATCTGTCAAGTTATCTTGCAGAAGATGGTCAAGCACGCACAAACAAAGACAGAGAGAGGTGTAGATGGTTTTCTAGCGTCTGTAGATCAGCTCATGACCCTTTTTGGTGAATGTTGTGATCCTTTAAAATAAACGAAGGAAATTCCAGAAGATGGTGTTTTACGGTTTCTTGATTTGAAGCTGAAATTCATTAAGAATCATGTGTGCTGGGAGTATCATCCAAGGGCATGTAAACCCCTGTTACCTTTTCATTCAACCCATTCGAAACTTGTTAAAAGAGCAATAGCTGGGCAGTGCTTAGGTAACGCTCTGAAGAAATCTTGTTTTCATTCCAGGGCAGAAAGTTTCCAAAGGCAAGGGACACGACTTGTGTTAGCAGGTTATCCTGACAACTGAGCTGATAGCTGATAACTGACAGCTGAGCAAAAATTGAAAAAACAAACAGGAAAGGGAACAAGCTTTCAAGAAGCAAATGGATTCCGCACTGTAGTAATTCCGTACATGCACAATACCTCGCACCGCCTAAAGATAGGAAATCGTAGCAATGTCAGCATGGTGCTTTCCACCCCCGAGAAGCTTGAAAAACTTTGCCAATGGCTAATCCTTTCGAGAAAAAGAAAGAGCCCTGCACTATTAAACATAGTGATCCTTTTGTAGCATGTGTGGCTGGCGTAGAAGTTCCTTTATCGTGTGGTTCCAGCTATATCGGTCAGACTGGTAGATGCCTGAATGACAGGCTTCGAGAACACAGGAGGAACGTGGGGAATTACCCTGATGGGAGTCTTTCTGTGCATTGTCATGAGTGTGGAATAACGAACAAGAAGCCGTGTAAACCGTTGTTCAACATGTGTAGGATAGTAGACAAAAATAAGAACCAGGATGTTAGGGAGATAATTGAAGCAAATTGCATTAGAAAGGCGGGTGCTGCGTGTGTCAGTGCACCTTCTGTTTTTCTGTACTCTAAAGAAACTAAGTTTCTGTGCATGGCTACCTGATATCGGCATTTCGGTCTTGTGACAACATGAATGCAAGTGTTCATATTGTGCAATTCTGTGAATAAACCATCAGTTGGAAGTAAGCGCTTGTGTTGCCTATACCGCGCTCTGTCCTTGTTTGGGCGTGCTTGACAGTCTTCTGCTATGCAAAACCAATTCACCCAAAAGTCGGTGCTCCTAAGTTATCTTGGCCTGATGCAGTGCCCATCATATATATAGTATATATAACCCACTTGCATGCTGACATTTAAAGTGTTAGTGTGTTGTTTACCAGTCAACCAAATTTCTAGATACCTTCTCCACTGCTTCCACTTAATACAAGTGAAACTATGGCCCACAGAGGCGAGCCCATATGTGCGAGCATACCAAATCCCTGTGCAGGACCCAGTTGGAGTGCAGGTAGTGGATTCCATCCAAAATTTGGTAGAGCAAAGACTTGACCATCCCACGTGGCACCAGAACCTGCTTCTTGTTGGCCTTGGCTGTCCGGTGGAATTTGATAATGTGCTGCACATGCAAACCATAACACGTCTGTTGCACAGAGACTTATGGTGCTGCAATTATGCCATGTGCCCAAACCTGCTATCATTATTCAGTGGTCACAAGAGCTAAATCACCAGGTTAAGATTTGATTCCCCTTCCAAAATATAGGCCCTCCCGGCACATGAAAACAGCTATCGACCAAATTTTCAGAAGGAAAACTGAATCCTCTACTTGAACGATGCCAATTGTGTTTATTTCACATGCTATCACACTGCGTAAATTCAAACCAATGCTACGTCCCACCACAGGAATATACAGGTAAAGCTCAATTATAACAAATTTTGATATAACGAAGTTCTCAATATAACAAAGTATTTACCTTTTTAAAACTTGTTGTTCATAGAACACTATGTATTTAGAACCTCAATACAACGAAGTGCATTTATACACGATTTCAATATAATCAAGCTCTGCCGCCGTGAAGGAATACCAAGACAATAAATGGAAAGTTCCGTGGACACAGATGGCCAAATGGGTGAATTACAAATAGCTGCTGGCGAACGCACCTCTCGAATTGTGGGCTGCGCAACCAAGAGGGGAGCAGTGTCATGTTATAAATAAGGTCCAATGGCGACTATCGTGTCGCCCCACATGCTTTGGGTACAATGAGAAAGCGCACAAATGTGAGCCGACAGGGCTTGACGAGTGCCGTCTTCCCGCGTGAGCAAGGGGAGGGGATCAAGCTATGCATTAACACAACAACCAAGGCAGTGAGCGTGCCGATTATGCATAATCTCGAGCTTTGGACTGATGGGCAGAGGCATGATAGTGTCGTCCCACTGCGGGCGACACTATCAGCCATGGGGGCAGAGTGAACGCTTCCGTTCACACTGCCAATGTGAAGATATTCTCGACATGACATGAAACCATATCTTTCGTTGCAGCCTCTCAAATCCAACAACATTTAATTTTTTTCCATTCAAGTTTGCTTTTTTCCGATTGCCCGATAATTCAAAAATCTCTCGGCCCCTTACGTGGAAGAAAAATCTATCAGCGACTGTACTTATTTCGCGAATTTCAATGATCGAAATTTTAATGGATGATGGATGGATGAAGAACTTTATTATTCGAAATTTTAATGTAACGAAACAAATTGCCGATATTGCCGACTTCGTTATATAGAGGTTTGACCGTATGTGTCAATTCTAGAAAATGGACCGCAAACTATTCACTCACTTCATTAGTACGTCTTTACTGCCACATCTAGCTATACTTGCCCTGTTTCCCCTTGTTTTCTGCTGGCATAGATATTAGAAGAAGGCATGAAAAACTTGTGCAAGCAGAAAAAGGTGCAGACTTTCAGCTAGGGGTGTGATAATACAGTAGAACCCTGCTGATACGTTCCTCATTCATACATTTTCCTGGGTACAACGTCGCTAAAGCCCGGTCCCAGAAAAGGGCTCATAGACACCTACGTATTAGAATCCCCCTTGACACAATGTCGTTCTGGCAACGTTGCAGCGTAATATGCTGTGACTGTGGCATATAATTACTAGAAAATATTAGGTGTACCACCCATAAATTTTGAAAAACCTAAAAGATTAACATCAATCGTGCTAGCCGCCCTAGCTGCACGCTTCCAACCACCATCAATGTGTGCTTTTGACGTGCCACG
Source organism: Dermacentor silvarum (assembly GCF_013339745.2). Classification (NCBI taxonomy): domain Eukaryota; kingdom Metazoa; phylum Arthropoda; class Arachnida; order Ixodida; family Ixodidae; genus Dermacentor; species Dermacentor silvarum. The sequence goes on along the minus strand of NC_051161.1, from coordinate 177,633,807 downwards.
GTTATTGGCAGTGTGATCCTGGCGAGAATTGTGGACACCTTACAGTGCACTATTCGGACTCCACCTGCATCACCGCATGCCAATTTAGTCACAGAATCAAGGAAAAATAGCTATATTTTGGTTTTAATATTGTTACGTTGTGGAAGTCACATATACAGGTGTATTTACAATACATATATACAAGAGAGGCTACGATGCACAAACAAGATGGCTGGCGAGACTGACTCTACACGTCAAATCGTCGCCTTCTGACTAGTGCCATTCTTGGTTGCGCCGTAACATAACCGCAGCGTGCAAAGGCGCCATCTCGGCGCTAACTATAAGGGAGGTGAACTCGCGGCAAAGTAGGGTTTCAGCCGGGATACATGCACAACGTCAGTGGGAACACGAGAGTCCAGTGGAGCGATCTGATAGTTCATATCGCCATGCTGACGCAATGTCGTGTAGGGCCATGTGTAGCGCTGCAGCAGCTTTTCAGATAAGCCAATACGGTGACGTGGCGTCCACAGGAGGACAACGAGCCAGGGGAAAAGTGTGCGTCCCGATGTCGGCTGTCGTACCGAATCTTCCGCGCTGCTTGAGACTCGGTGAGCCGAAGCCGGCAATCTGGCATGCCATGTGAGCCCAGGCGAAGACATCTTGAGCGTATTCAGTGGGAGTGTTCGTCGAGGAAGGAAACTGCGTGTCAAAGAGCAAAGTAGGGTGCCGGCCGAACACAAGGTAAAAGGATGAAAAGCGAACGGTCGCATGACGGGACGAAGTATAGTCGAAGGTCACGAAGCGTAACGTGCTGTCCCAATCACTGTGGTCGTCAGAAACGTACATAGACAGCATTTCTGTCAACATGCGATTGAGCCGCTCCATGTCTGCGGGAGGTAGGCTGTGGAAAGCTTGCACTTGGCAAAACGGGAGCGAAGTAGGTCTTCAACAATGCGGGAGAAGAAGGTGCAGCCACGATCAGTGAGCCTAGGTGCGCCGTGATGGAGGATAACGTCATGTAAAAGGAAATCCGCCACCTCAGTTGCACAGCTTGTGCGCAAAGCTCACGTGATCACATACCCGGTCCCCAGATTTGGAGGTCGGGAAAGGGCCAAGAAGCTTGAGACCAACGATAAAGAATGGTTCTGAGGGCACATCGATGGGGTGAAGGCGTCCAGCGGCAGCAGAGCAGCGGCAGCGCACACAGGCTGCAACGTAGCGGTGCACATACAGGCCTGGTCATACGCGGTCATAGGTACGCAAAACGCCCAGGTGGCCTGCGGTCCAGAGATGGCGTGGCACAACGAGTAAAAATTCTGGTCCTTCAGGGCATAAGTTGCGACGGTAGAGAACGTCGTCACGGAACACGAACATGCGCAGCGTGGGCTCCAAATTTCCAGAATTGAGACGATCGATGAAAACACGTAAGCCGTCATCACGCCTTTGTTCAGTGCGGATGTCTCGCAGATTAGAAATGGCCAGGAGGCAAGAGTCGGTGTCATGCGCATCATATTCAGGGCAGTCGGCGTCCTTGTGCAAGCGGCCTGGCCTGACTTGTATAAAACAGTAAATGAATATTCTTGGAGCCATAATGCCCATCTGCAAAATCGTTCAGTGGGGTCCTTCAGTGACGAGAGCCAGCACAAGGCGTGGTGATCGATAACCACAAAAATGTGCAGCCGTACAAGTAGGGGCGGAATTTGGTTACTGCCCAAACAGGCACTGCCACTCAGTAATTAAAAAATTCCTCTCGGTGGGTGACAGGAGGTGGCTGGCGTATGTAATTACGCGCTCTGAGTTACGCTGCCATTAAATGAGTACAGCCCCGATTCCATGGCCACTGGCATCTGTGTCAAGTTCAGTGGCGGCAGATGGATAATGAGCGTACGAGGGCAGAGAAGGCTTTGGTTTCAGCAAAGCCCCATGGGAAAGTAACGTCCTTTTTAAGCAAGTCGGTAAATGGGCGGGCGGTTTGGGCGAAATTCTTGATGAAACAATGGATTTACAAGCACAGTCCTACAAAGCTTCTTACATCTGTGGTGGAAGACGGAACAGGAAAGTTCTGGACAGCACGAATCTTGTCAGGGTCGGGTTGAACACCAGCGGCAATGACGAGATGGCCAAGAACGTTAATTTGACGACGTCCAAAGTGGCACTTAGATGAGTTCAACTGCAGGCCGGCGCGTCGGAAAAATGCAAGAATGGCCGACAGTGTCACCTTTACTTGGGAGTGTGGAGAGTTGCGTGCATGCGCTACTCTCGATGGAGGAGAGACGCGACCGGCGGCACAGCAAACGAGGATTTAATATGTACAGGGACGGTGAACACACGCGACACACAACACTAAAACCACAACTAAACAACTAAAGCCTCTCAAAACTAAAGACATAACTCAACGAAAATGCTTACTCAATACAAAATACACAACTCTAACTAAATACCAAAACTCCCAGAAAATAATCTATCTCGGAGCGTAACTCCGCCTTAATGTCTCTAAGTCAGTCCTATCCCTGACTCGTCCAAGTCTGACCACCCTGGCCCCGGCCTAACTGCGTCGCGATTACAGTGCACTAGAAAATATTGGGTAGTGGAAGAAGCGGCGGCCTCGGCGCGAGGCATATTGTGTAGAAGCTCACCAGATGGCGCGCGCGCTCACTTCCCGAGCACCGGCTGAGGGAGTCTGCGGCAGAACGCAGCAGGCGAGTGCGGCGGCACAGAGTTTCAGAATGCTGTGTTTATTTTTCCTCATGCCAAATATGTCAATATGATTTTATGTAAGCAACACTAAGATCTGTTGCATGGTATGGCGGGGCACAGTACGTACCTACAATGTATGTTCTCACGATGCACGCACTTCGTGCTGCAGCAGCAGAGTGCACTTTTAGCATCAAAATTTAACTTTTTTTACCCAGTTGCACCAGTCACAAGTCCCGTTGGAAACAGAGAAAATACATTTGTCTTGCATAGAACTTAGACAGTGACTTCAACCAAGTAAGGGTATTTACTAACCCGACGTTTCGGAGCCAATTCGCCTCCTTCTTCAGAGGGTATTCTTCGGAGGTGACGGTGTGCAGCTTTTAAAGGGTCCATCGTAAGAAAGGGGAGAGAAAGGAAGGTGGGGAGACACTCGACAGGGCACCTGTTATTGACACACGAAAATGGCGAAATGGTGGGGAGGCTGCGGCGTTGCTGGTCGACTGGGATGACCGATACTGGGGGACGCTTTACCCGCGGGAAAGCCGTTGAAGGGGGGGCGGGGGGGAGTGAGATGTTTTAGTATTGGTGACCTAGAGCGGGGGTCTTTACTTCTTTTCGCCGTATCTCCAAGGCCATTGACATACACAGAGGGTAGGATGCCCTTCACGCGGTTTATATTACGTCGGGCTAATAAATACCCTTACTGGGTTGGAGTCACTGTCTATGTCCTAATCTATTTTCCCAACCAGACAGGTAATTCTCTAGAAATGTTTAGCATAAAATTTGTACTGAATGCATGCATAGTGCTGCATTCTTCTATCATTATGATTTAAGCAAGCGATGCATTTCAGAAGCCTGAGTCTCCTGCAGACAGTTTATTTCAGTCACTCTATCAGTAGGTAGGGAGAGGCATTCTCAAGAAACATACTGCAAAAGATGAGTTGCACGGTAGAGAGTACACAATACCATTTCTCATACTTATCTACAGCGGCTCAACTTGATATCTTGAGGTCACCCGACTCTTTGGAACGGTTTAAGGACTTCACAAAAAAGTGCAGCCTTGTGAGGTAACATAAGAAGCTGCAACCTTCGTCGTCAAAGATTCTGCATGGCTGGCGCACCCTATACGGTCATGTCGGTTTCTCTTAACAAGAGTAATAACAATATTAACACTCTCACGATGCAGCTCCCGCATGCTGAATGTGGCTGTGAAAAGGTTTTCTAATCTTCGAATAAACATGAAAAGCCATCCGGTTGGATACAGTAGGCCACCATTGTCTCCTGGTGTACAGCCTGGTGTACTGAGCTGCAGCAAGACTATCAACATCCTCCTTCTTTGGGAGAAGCAATTTGTGGAATTCCCCCATCACACTCCAATTTCAACAAAAACTTCCTGGCAACATGACCACAAATATAAAAAATGAGCTGGTCGTTACTTTTTGCTTGAACACATGAGACATGGTCTGGTACAGGGCCCTGCTTTTGATACCCTGCAATGGGAATGTCATCATCATCAAGAAGGCTTTGAATAATGTCAGTTTTGCCAGGCTTTGGGCCTTCCATCATGTCTGGCTCAAGGAATGCTGTAAGAACACCAGGCTCAGCATTCCTATTAGCAACAGATCCGGCAAGCCCATAAATACTTAGGCAAGACACAGTAATGAGGAACTGTGTATTGGATGGGCATTGCAACCGCTTGACTGCCGTGCTATACCGAAGCGATTTTCCACTGGGTCCTGACTCAGTTTTGAGATCATTACGTACTTGTAGCTAACATTCTTTGTAATGTAGGTCAGCAACGACAGAACGCTTAAACTGTGACTCTCAGGCCAACAGCAGTAGATGCGGACAGGAAGCCACCTCGACCACCTGCATGCAGCTCCCATTCGGTCATGCGTGTCAAAAACGAAAGAATCTTTTCCACAGAAGCAGACTCTGGCCGCAGAACTTGCCTTGGAAATCTGGATCTCATTATTTCAGTGATGTCTCGGATCATCCTGCAGCAGAAATGCACAAAGAATTTACTTTCTAATATCCACACTGTTTACGATCATTTGAAGATAGGGCTGGGGCGCTGTCACATCTAGGCTGTCGTTGCCATCCGCACTATCATCTTGGGATGATGAATCATGAACGTTGCGACGAGACAAACGCACCTTCTTCGTGCGTGCAGCTGGGCACACTGCAACGCGTTTTCTCTCTGGTCTTCTCTGACGCATTTCCTTTGAGAGGTAGGACGGCAAATCGGGCAGGAGCTTGGGCACCGCGGCGTCGGTCAGCGCTGTTTTACCTCGAGGAATCCTTATTTCCTCACCCTTGATGAAGTGAACATAGTGGCACAAAATAAAATGTGACTCAAAGTGCCTCTCCCACAAAGTTGAAGTCTCAGAGAGTGTCTTATCTTTGCAATGAAGACTCCTCTCCCATTGTTTCCTCCGGTGATTGTGTTTAGGCACTCCAAAAAAGGCACTCTAAAATGCATTTGTTGGCACTCATCGTTTTGATACTGGTCATCGTGGTGAGGTGGTCGTCATAGCGTAAAGGCCAGGGCAACGATATAGAAGACGGTGCTCTGGCAAGCAACCAGGCGACAAGAACAAAGTACAGGCAATGTCGAGTACAACAAATCCGGATGAAGCAAATTATTTTATATACTGGACACGCGAAACATATTGGCCGATTCTCATGTAACCCTCGTAATGCATTGGACGTTGGATGTTCCGAACTCGGATATGTCCGCTGCTAGCAGAGGAACCGTCTTGCCCGACACATTATGACGCACTTCTGTGCTAGATTTGCAATGCCTGTATTGTGTTGACGTTTATATGAACGGACTGAGACAGGTCTATAACACAATCTGGCGAATTGAGAGCGCCATTCTTAGTGATTTTGAGCGCCCATTTACTTCTCGAAAACCAGGATACCCGCTCTTGCATCCGGGCGCATAGCAATGCGTATCGCTTTTTTTCTTCTTCCTTTACGTTATCCAAAAAGCGACAACAGGGCAGCATCGAACAGACAAATGGTCATGCTCGGCACTTTCAGTAGCTTCACTTGCAAAAACACGAAAAGCACGCTCGCTCGTAACACCAAGAACGACGCGGTAAAGCGGTTGCAGCTACGCGTGCAACGCGGGCTCCAACAGGCACGGTCTCCTCGGGAAGACCGCACCAGCGCCCTTAGCGGGAGTCTTCGCTCTTGGCTTCACGTTGCCTGTGCGCCCAGCCCTCCGCTCTTTCCACTACCCAATACTTCTAGTTCACTGTAGTCGCGATCAAAACGTGGGCTCTTACGGACCGCCGACTTGGAGCTCCTCTCGTTGGGTCCAAGTCGCATTCATTCGGGGCGTCGTTACTGCAGTAGATGCCGACGACTCGCGTTGCCTCCTTTGTCGGTGGTGAGCTCGTCGGTATCTCGCCGGTGATGCGCTCGTCAGCGATGGCGCTCGGCGTAGCTTAGGCCCACCTGGATAGGCCTAGCGTCGGGATGCGTCGCAATCTCTTCGTGAGTGCCGACGTGGCGTCCCGAGGAGAATCGAACGTGCCGGTCTGCCGCAGAAGGGGGATCCTCTCTGGGGTGCCTGGTCCTGCCGTGAGAAGCTGCAGCTCGTCCAGGAGCCTCGCCCGAACTTGCCGAGGTCGACGGCCACACCTTGAACGGCCAGCGTCGCGGACTCGGCCAGACCCCCAAGTTTCCCGTCGCCAGTGCGGAGCTCGCGATGCGACCTTCCTGACCCGGTGCCACGTTGAAACTCCACGGACAGCGCCGTTCATCCCTCGACTATGTCTCGGTTCGTGCGTCTCGCGCGCTCGCGCCGTTCGGAACACCGGGCATCGCGTGCTCCTCTTCTTTTTCGCGCCACCGGCGGCCTCTTACATGTGACATAGGCCCCCTCTTCAAGAGTTTTTTCTCAAAAAACTGCTCACTCTTGGCGTTCAGGTGATGACTGTGACTCCTCGTAGTGACATTGGTGCTGGTTCATTGAAGACTCGATGCACTACACAACACCACACTGTTGCGCACAATTCACCAGACGCACTGTTCACCGCGTTTAAGAGTTCACTTTATGCACTTTTCACCACCTAATACACTTCACTCAATTGTCCACAATGTTCACTATTTAATGTTCTGAGACACTCTCACATGAATAAACTTTGGGCCTAGACATATTTTACAATACTTCACATGCCCTAGATAAGCGTAGGTACTGCTAGTGTTTTCCTTTCTATACACATTTCTGCATCCCGCATTGTTCCGCATGCCATTCCTAAATGTTTTTCCTTTTGATTCCGACCATCGCGTCTGCCCTATTTTTTCCATCTCTTGCGAATCTTTTTCCTACCCTTACGCGTTACATGTCTAGGGCGATTTGGGTATCTAGCCCCTTCGCCCTTTTTCTCGGGGTCCCGATGTCCCATCACGTCTAGTGCTTGATACTCCCTGGACTCAACATCACTTATAGACTTCCTATCTTTCCGAGGTGAAACCACTTCTTTCTCTACCCTCTTCCGCTCTTCGGGTATATAAACCTCGATCGGGATGTTGTCCATCCTCTTATCCCGGTTAACCTGAACCAAGGGCTCTCTAGTCGTGAGCTTCTTTACGGCGTCATGGGCACTCTCTGGTCTGCCTGTGTCCTTCCCTTCAGCAATCGTGCACACACTCATATTCTCGTTTTTCCCCTTAACCATAGTCTTTTGACATACGTCACATGACCTGACGTATCTCCTCACGTCGCTCTGCACCCCGATCCAAAAGAAATCTGTTATTTTTTCTAAAGTGTCTCTTATTCCCTGCTGGCCTGCCATTGCATTATCGTGTCCTAATTTCAGTACTTTATCTCTCAGTTCCTTTGGGACCATCAATTGCTGAACCTCTCTTCCCGAACTGAACACACACCTCCGGTGTAATAAGTCGTTCTTGAAAAACTCCACCACGTTTCGACTTCTTTGTCTTCGTACTACTTCCCCTATCTTCTGTACGCACTTCTGTAATGATTCGTCTTTCTCCTGTAATTCTTTGAACTCAGCGACCGTTATGTTCAACCCTTTAATGTTCGTGACCGGTAATGGTTTTAAGGGCTTAGTACTCTTACTCCTGGCTCGCGTTTGTACTGCCGCTGCTACCTCTACCTCAGGTGACTCCTCTTCTAGCGTTTCTGGCTTTTCTCTCTTCTCTAAATCTTCTGTCCTCTTCCAGTTAGGGTCTGGGTCTTCGGCCCTTCTCACCCTGGTACATTTCCCAAAATCAAGTCAAACAGAGGATCTTCTACACACCTAGCTATGATTACTCCTGTGAAATATGGTGTTGATACTTGAACTCGCGCCTCTGGTAAATACTTAACAGACCTGTCCGCCAACATGACTGGTTTGAAATAGCCGGTCATGTTCTCGGATGGTACCAGACTCTCCCTGACTAAGACTGTGTTCGCCCCCGTGTCTCTCAATACCGTGGCCCTGCGTCCTTGAACTTCTCCCTCTACCACGGGCATGTTCTTTTCTCTCGGCCCATCCTCTTTACCTTTCATCATACATGCAGCTTTGTCTGCGTATCCTGATCTGCATTCGTGCACTCCATGCCCTCTCTTTTGACATATCTGGCAAACCACTGGTGGACCACGTCTATTATCCTTCGCCCGACAGTTCATTGCTATATGTCCCAGCCGGTTACAAAGAAAACATCTTTGGGGCATCTTTGGGGCGTCCCTTGCCTGTTCATGGGGCCCCGATTCCTCGTCTCCCCTACTGCTGCCATCGGCGCGTCCTTGCCACTCTTTCCTAAATTTCTTAGACCCTGCGCCTCTACAAACTGATCTGAGTGCGTTGCCATTTCCTCTACTGTTTTTAATTTCCTCTCCTTGAGGAATATCGCCAGACTGTCGCTGCACCTGGCGAGAAATTGTTCTCCTACGACCTTGTCTCGCACCCCTTCATATGTCTTGTTGGTCTCTGACAACTCCATCCATCTCTCAAAGTAGTTTGTCAATCTACATGCAAACTGTTTTCCAGTTCCCGCATCTTCCGGCTTGCATGACCTGAACTTTTCGCGGAAACCCTCAGCAGTTAGCCGAAATCTTTGTAATAAAGTGTTTTTCACCTTGTCGTAGTCTAAGCTCTCTTCGGCGGGCATCCGTCCAAACACACTCAAAGCCTCACCAACTAGACACAGGCTTAAGGCGCTAGCCCACTCATTTTTTGCCCAGCCTTGCCCGACCGCTATTCTCTCAAAGCGATGCAAATACGCATCTAAATCATCTCTGCGCTCATCAAAGGGAGCCATCAATTTCCTTGGGCAAATCTGTTTGGGCCTGGGCGAAGTCGAGTCGAATAACGCCGACCTGGGGGAAATCGACCCCTCGCGAGACCCGGAGTTCATCTCTGCCAACTTTAACTTCAACTCTAAAATTTCCTTCTCGCGCTCATGATTTTCGCGTGCTTGTTGCTGCTGCTTATCCCGTTCTTGCCGAGCAAAGAATGTCATCGCCTCCTCCTTAGTCATGTTCAAATCCTTTGCTACTGCCGCCAACCGCTCCAACTCCATCTTTACAACTCCCGACTATCGGTGACTGGGCCGTATCAATCCTGGCAGGCTCGCCAATATTTGTCACCTTTACTTGGGAGTGTGGAGAGTTGCGTGCATGCGCTACTCTCGATGGAGGAGAGACGCGACCGGCGGCACAGCAAACGAGGATTTAATATGTACAGGGACGGTGAACACACGCGACACACAACACTAAAACCACAACTAAACAACTAAAGCCTCTCAAAACTAAAGACATAACTCAACGAAAATGCTTACTCAATACAAAATACACAACTCTAACTAAATACCAAAACTCCCAGAAAATAATCTATCTCGGAGCCTAACTCCGCCTTAATGTCTCTAAGTCAGTCCTATCCCTGACTCGTCCAAGTCTGACCACCCTGGCCCCGGCCTAACTGCGTCGCGATCAAAACGTGGGCTCTTACGGACCGCCGACTTGGAGCTCCTCTCGTTGGGTCCAAGTCGCATTCATTTGGGGCGTCGTTACTGCAGTAGATGCCGACGACTCGCGTTGCCTCCTTTGTCGGTGGTGAGCTCGTCGGTATCTCGCCGGTGATGCGCTCGTCAGCGATGGCGCTCGGCGTAGCTTAGGCCCACCTGGATAGGCCTAGCGTCGGGATGCGTCGCAATCTCTTCGTGAGTGCCGACGTGGCGTCCCGAGGAGAATCGAACGTGCCGGTCTGCCGCAGAAGGGGGATCTCTCTGGGGTGCCTGGTCCTGCCGTGAGAAGCTGCAGCTCGTCCAGGAGCCTCGCCCGAACTTGCCGAGGTCGACGGCCACACCTTGAACGGCCAGCGTCGCGGACTCGGCCAGACCCCCAAGTCTCCCGTCGCCAGTGCGGAGCTCGGGATGCGACCTTCCTGACCCGGAGCCACGTTGAAACCCCACGGACAGCGCCGTTCATCCCTCGACTATGTCTCGGTTCGTGCGCCTCGCGCGCTCGCGCCGTTCGGAACACCGGGCATCGCGTGCTCCTCTTCTTTTTCGCGCCACCGGCGGCCTCTTACATGTGGCAGACAGACACGTTAGAAGACTCGCAAAAGTTGGTGAAAAGACTATCACGTCGTCTAGATAACACAGACATGTGGATCATTTATAGCCACGCAGTAAAGCATCCATCATTCTTTCGAAGGTTGCTGGGGCATTACAAAGACCAAACGGCACAACCGTGAATTGGTAGTGGTCGTCAGGTGTTACGAAGGCAGTTTTCTCGCGGCCATGTCGTCTACCGAGATTTGTCAACTGCCTGATCGAAGGTTTATGGACGAGAAGTACTTGGCTCCGTGCAAGCTGTCTGAAGCATCATCAATACTGCCACGCGCCTTCAAAGGGGGCTAACGACGTTTATTTATCAGCAGCTGGGCTCTGGAGAAAATGGCGGCGAGAGCTAACCATTGAGCGGGGCGGTTAGCACGCGCACTTCTTCCTTCTTGCGCCTCTGCGCTTGCCCTATTCCCACTACTACAGGTGACATTTCCCCCCTTCCTCGGAAAGAGCATCGCCTCGATGCTCAAGAAGTGGTGTGGGAAAGGGAAAAAAACAACAACAAAAAAAGAAAGAAAGAAGAAAGAAAACACGCTCAATAAAAATGCGCGCGCACAGAACACAGTGATAGCTACAGCAGCATAGCTAGAAGCACTTCTCTACGTCTCTAGAAACAGAGAGGTAAGCGCATGAGGTGCAAATGGGAGCGTAAAAATTACGAACGCGCAACGTAGGGCTTCATGCGTACGACGTGAACGACGTCAGGGCTAGGTGATTGTCTACGCCGTGTTTGCACCGCACTGTCTGGAACGACTTCATAGTTCACGTCACTAATGCGGCGCAGCACTTTGTATGGGCCAAAATACCGGCTGAGCAACTTTTCACAAAGGCCACGGCGGCGAACAGGGGTCCACACCAACACTTGGTCTCCGGGACTGTAGCGCACTTGCCGGTGACGGATGTTATAGCGCCGTGCATCTGAGACTTGCTGCTTACCGATGTGCAGCCGCGCGAGCTGGCGAGCCTCCTCAGCGCGCTGAGCAAACTCTTCGGCGTCAGTAGTTAGGTGCTCGGCGTCGTGGCATGGAAGCATAGCGTCCAGCATCGTTTGTACTTCGCGGCCGTAGACGAGGCGAAATGGTGTGAAGCGCGTTGTTTCTTGTACGGCGGTGTTATACGCGAAGGTCACATAAGGCAGGATACGATCCCATGTTTTGTGCTGGACGTCGATGTACATAGAGATCATGTCTGTGATGGTCCTGTTTAGTCGCTCCGTAAGGCCGTTGGACTGCGGATGGTAAGCGGTCGTCTTTCGATGCCTGGTGTTGCTTAGTTGAAAAATTTCGTCCATGAGCTGTGCCGTGAACGCCGTTCCTCTGTCTGTGATAACAATGGATGGGGCACCATGGCGCAAGACAATGCGACACATGAAGAACTGCGCTACCTCAGAAGCCGTGGCTCGTGGGAGCGCCTCTGTCTCAGCATAGCGGGTTAAATAGTCAGTGGCGACAATCACCCACTTGTTGCCGTCGGTTGATAGAAGAAACGGCCCAAGAATGTCCAAGCCGACTTGGTTGAATGGCTTATGAGGTGGTTCGATGGCTTGCAATAACCCGGCGGGCTTCAGGGGTGGTGACTTTCGCCGCTGACATTCACGACAGCCTTTACCATACTGTTTGACGCTTGCCGACAGCCCGGGCCAGTAATACATCTCGCGCACTCTAGCAAGCGTTCGTGAGGAGCCGAGGTGGCCAGATGTAGGCTCGTCGTGGCAAGCGAAAAGAATATCATCCCGCAAGTTTTTGGGAACTACTAGGAGGTAGGCTCGGTCATTCGGGCGGGCGTTCTTCTTGTACAGCACATTGTCTCGTAGACAGAAGGACGTCAAGACGCGGCGTAGATGGCGTGGTATGGTTGTTTGACGGCCCTCTAAGTGGTCGATCAGAGGTCGAATTTCAGCGCCGTCACGCTGCCATCTGACCAAGTCCGACGTAATAAGGGCGCCCAGGAAGCCGTCCTCGTCCTCTGACTGTCGACTGACAGATTCGGCGGGGGCACGCGACAACGTGTCGGCGTCTTCGTGCTTGCGGCCAGACTTATAAACTATGGTGACGTCGAATTCCTGTAGCCGCAAGCTCCACCGTGCCAGTCGGCCTGAAGGATCGCGTATGTTCGCCAACCAACATAGAGCATCATGGTCTGTCACCACTTTAAAGGGACGGCCGTAGAGATAAGGGCGAAACTTCGTGATCGCCCAGACGACCGCAAGACACTCTTTTTCGGTAGTAGAGTAGTTCGCCTCGGCACGGGACAGCGAGCGGCTAGCATAAGCAATTACTCTTTCAATGCCGTCTTGATGTTGGACGGGTACTGCACCAAGGCCGATGTTGCTGGCGTCAGTATGCACCTCGGTGTCAGCCTCTTCGTCGAAATGTGCCAGGACGGGTGCTGACTGCATGCGTTGGCGTAGTTCAGCAAAGGCCGCCTGTTGCTCATTCGTCCAGGCAAATGGCGTGTCATCCCTGGTAAGGCGAGTCAGGGGTTCCGCAATCTTCGAGAAGTTGTCAATGAAGCGGCGATAATACGCACACAAGCCCAGGAAGCGTCGGACTGCCTTCTTGTCGGCAGGAGGAGGAAAAGCTTGTCGGGATCGGGTCGAACTCCTTTGGCGCTGACGACGTGTCCGAGAAACTTGAGCTCTTCATAACCGAAGTGGCACTTTTCTGGTTTAAGCGTGAGATCAGCCGATCGGAGCGCTTCTAGCACATGCCGCAGGCGCTGAAGATGTTGCTCAAATGTTTCAGAAAAGACAACTACGTCGTCAAGATACACAAGGCAAGTCTGCCACTTCAATCCAGCGAGGACAGTATCCATCATTCGCTGGAAAGTAGCGCCTTCAAAGGGGGCTAATGACGTTTATTTATCAGCAGCTGGGCTCTGGAGAAAATGGCGGCGAGAGCTAACCATCGAGCGGGGTGGTTAGCACGCGCACTTCTTTCTTCTTGCGCCTCTGCGCTTGCCCTATTCCCACTACTACAGGTGACAATACGCAACAAGGGGTAGACATCCTTGCACGTGGTTTTGTTGAGGTGTCTGTCCACATAACAATGGGCCTCTTCGATTTTCCACTTCTGACTACCCGCAGGCTGCCAGGGCCAGCCAGAGCGCCTTCATTTTTCTTTGGTTGCTCCGCCCATCACGTGACGCACTTCCGCTGCGCGTTCATTTTGCTCAGGCTGGACGGTTCTGGATAGCCGCGGGCTGCCAGAACCAGCCTGCACGATTTTGGTCTGGCTGCTCTCTGGAAGTTCTCTGGCTGCATTACTAGTCTGAATGAGTTTACAGCAGGGAAGGCATGACTGCTGCAGAGAGGCACCGAATGTTAAGCAAACACATGGAGAAGATAACTTCTGTTCAATAATTTCTAGTCATTGAACAGAGATACCTCGCTTTTAGGCAGCCTTCAAAAGTGTTTTCTCGATTTAAGCAAAGTTTCTTATTTGGACAAGCAGACCATGTTTGCATCCTTTAAAACAATGTGTGGTGCCGTAGTATTGCACTTTCCTCTGTCACTTTTTAAGTATCTGGTGACATGGTGTTTCATTAGCCTGTAGCCCCAGCAACATCAACGCGATCGCCCTAGGAAAGAAGACGAGGTCAGGCGACGCCACGAATGGCACCGCGCGGTAGCTTAGTGGGTGGGGAACCAGTGTGATGAAGAAGACGTACACCTTACTCTGAAGATGATGCACACCGCGTCAACCACTGCACGCGCAGACTCCACCATGCGCCCCTTGCCCTGTCCCCATGGCCCCAAACCCTTAGCGTACTCCTGACAACAAACCTATTTACTTTGCCTGTGGCCGCCTTGCCCGATGGGCTCTTCGACTTCAAAAGTTCGACATCAACGTCGTCTACCGCTCTGGCCGCAAGCACTCAGACCGCAAGCACTCAAGCTCTGTCACGGTCTCCTCTGCCTGCCGACCTTAGTTGCCTGTCAACACTAACAACTGTCGTCTCGCCTCTCATCATCGACAGAATTGCTTCAGAGCAGCGCCACGACCCCTGAATAGCGGCCTCCTCGACCTACTTTCCGACACGCCCACGCTGCCAGCTTCTCGCGCACTCCGCCGCCAAGCTGTTCACTTCACCATTCGCGTCGACCTTCTGCACCGACGCAACTACGCATCTGACGGCCGCAAATGGCTACTCGTCATACCGCGCAGCCTGCAGTCCACTATCTGCGCGTACTTTCCTGTTGACCCGCAGTGCGCCCACGCTGGAGTCTTCAAAACACATGAACGACTTTGTCAGCACTACTACTGGCGACGAATGTTTACATACGTCCACAAATTCGTTCGCTCATGTACGGACTGCCAACGTCAGAAATCTGCGCCTTACCGTTCAGGTGGAGCTTTGCAGCCCCTTCCCTCTCCCGCCCGACCATTTGATCGAGTGGGCATTGATCTCTATGGTACGCATCCTCTGACACCCGCCGATAACCGCTGGATCATCGTCGCCGTCGACCATCTTACGCGATATGCTGAAACTGCAACACTACCTGCCGCCACAGCACGTGACGTCGCGTTGTTCCTGCTCCGCTGTTTCACCCTCCGTCACAGCCCACCACGTGAACTTCTCAGCGACAGAGGGCGCATCTTTTTATCAGAGGTTGTCGAAGCTCTCCTGGCTAAGTGCCACGTTATTCATAGGACAACCACCGCCTACCACCCCAAGACCCATGAACTCACTGAACATTTCAACCGGACCCTGGGTGACATGCTGGCCATATACATCGCATCTGACCACACAGATTGGGACCTTATCCTACCATTTGTTACATTCGCCTATTACACTGCAACCCAGACTACCACTGGCTTTTCTCCCTACTTTTTGCTCTACGGCCGTCACCCATCCCACACCGTGGACACCCTGCTACCCTACCAGCCCGATGCTTCCGAATGTGTACCCGTCGAAACGGGCACACGTCATGCCGAGGAGTGTCGCAAGTTAGCACGCCACTTCACCACCACTGAGCAACAGCGTCAGAAAAGGCTCCATGACGCTCACTGTATGCAACCTGTCTTCTCTCCCGGCGACCTCGTCTGGCTGTCAGTACCTTCGAATGCTCCTGGCCTCTCTTCAAAACCTCTACCCCGCTTCGATGGACCTTATCGTATTGTCCAGCACACGTCTACGGTGAATTACCTCATCGAACCACTGACACCCCCCTCTGACCTCCGTCGTCGTGGACGTGACATTGTTTACGTCGATCGCCTTAAGCACTACCGTGAGCCGCTCGTGGTCACTACTGTTTGAGTCGCCCGGAATGCTGCTTTTTCTCCCGGGGGTGATTGTGATGAAGAATACCTACACCATACTCCGAAGAAGATGCACACCACCAACAGCAGCAGCATCGTGATCGCTCCGCGAAAGACGACGCCAAAGTTACGGTTCAGAGCGCTGCCCGAGGTAACTATTCTAGCCGCCCGTTCTGTGCCAGTATATCCCAAGGATCTACATCTACGCCTGTTCAAATAAACCTCATTTCAGAAGAAATAAACGATCAGTTGAGTTTGAGCTCCGGTGCTGGAACAACATCTCGTCTCTTTCTCTCATGTGCTAGTAAAGTGGTATTACGGCTGACACTTTGCGTAACCGTGGCGCCACAGCACTCCAGCAGCTCCTTAGCATCATTGCGCTCGATGCATTCCATCAAGTCCGGGTCACCAATTGTAGAGCACGTGAGAGAGAGAGAGAGACAACGAGACGCTAGCACTGGAGCTCAAACTCAACTGACCTTTTATTTCTTCGGTTCCCCGCAAACTAAGCCACCGCACAGCTCGTGGCATCGCTTGACCTCGTCTTCTTTCCTAGAGTGATCGCGTCGCTGGCGCTACGTCATTGTGTACCAGATACGATCACCTTTCAATTGATCAGTTACAAGCTCTTCAGTTAAGTAGAAATCCATTTCAACATTACATGTCTCAAATGACGTGAATAAGCCTGCTTTGTTATTACCCGACAGACTATACACAGCCTTTAAATATAACTTCCTTTAAAAATTCAAACACCCCTACTTTCAGCTTGTTCTTCTATAACTGTGCTGGCGAAAAAAAAAAAAAAAGCAGCAGCAGTAAAGGTAGCTTTTCTTTCCAAACCACTCAAACTAGCGAGTCTCAAGTTACCTCCCAATGTCAAACTTAAGAGGTGCTAATAAAAACGCAGAAATCCCTTGTGCCAAAACACAGTCCAGTATAAGAAGTGCAGGCGAAATTAAAAAAAGTGTAGTACGTAGTGGAAGACACACAGCCTTTGAAGGGCCCCTAAACCACCCAGAGGTCGAAATTTAGTTGTGGTGTTGCAGTTGTGCACGAGTCTACAACGAACATGTAGCCGTGAGAATTTTTCGAAATGGTGCCGTAATAGCGGAATTACACGCGTTTGATGATCAAAAACTGCCCTCGCTCGTTTCACTCTTTCCTTCACTACTCTCCTCGTCGGCTGGTCTCCCCTCCTCGCCAAGTGCTTCTCGAAAGGTCACGTGACATACGTAATCGCCAACGCGCTTCTCAAAACACTGCCTACTTCCAGTTAAGGCACGTCCATACTAGCAGCACATATACCGACGGCGAACCGGCCGCCAGTGCCGTAGAACGTCTGCCGCGCGAGAGGTGTCCAAAGTAAAGGCAGTTCGGCCGGCGCCCCGCCTGCTGCACAATCAATGGGCCAATCGACGACTGCGAAACTGCGCGCCTCCGCCACCGGCAAGGAAAACATCAACTGCAGCTACCGCCGGGAGACAACGGGCTCGGCTGTGCTCGCATCGCAGCCGACGGCGTCGCTAATATTAGAGTACTTTTCTCTGTGTACAATTATTGCGAAGAGCGATAACAACGATAAGAAAATGTTGCGGCTTGTGAGCGTCGGTATTTCATTTTGAAGCGCCGTCCGTGTTAGCTTTGAAGGGAACCAGAAAAGGCCTAGCGACTATATTGGCGCCGTTGAGCGATCAGCAGCGGTGAGGCTGCCGCACAAATGAGTCCCGGTCTCACCCTCTCTATGTACGGCAAGGAAATCTCGCCGTTCACGAGCAAACACCGCTGTTGAACAGCAGCCCGCGAATGGCAAACGGCGTGCGACGAGTTACCGTGCTGGTAACGTGGACGTGGACTCAGCGCTTCTTGGCTACCCGCTGTTGCTGCGATGCCAGCCCGTGTTATGCGAAGCGTACTGCTATAGACCCTGCGTTGCATGCACGTCTGGAAAGGCCAACAATGTCGCACTCTGTTCGCGCAGCTAATCAGACCGCTAAGCACGACTGTGTTGGAACGCGAGCGATTTGGCACTTGCGTTGCGGGCTGTAATTACCGATTCAAAAGGGCGCACAAACAAGCAACACAACGAGGAAGAGCAGAAAGCGCGCGTACCTGCTAGCAGACTAACTGGAAGTCGTAGGTGCTTGTTTGACAAATGGACATTGTTACCGCAGTTGACTTCACCAGGTTCCCCCTGCTGACATCGTGACGACCGATGGGGATACCGGAAAGGCGAGGGGAGGAGGACGGCATTGTTTTTTTTATTTTGTGGCGCTCTCGCGGCGCGTAGCGCTGCAGCGTTTGGCATCGTTGATCGTGACAGCATTCTCGACTCGATGCGCGTGTTTACTTGAAATGTTAAAAAAATATCTGAGGTGGTTTAAGGGCCCTTTAAGATCCGGTAGGCCTCAATGAGTGAAGTTGTAGGCAGCATTACACAGTTTTCATTCAACATTTTAGTATAGCGTAATAGGGTAGTTTACGTACTGGATACTATTCCATTACGCTTTGAATTTCGCATACACAGTGCACCTAAGTGATTCTATCTGTGTGTGCGTCTGGAAGGCAGCGCAATGAAAGCCAGGAGCGCGTTGTATTTGTACTTCCCATATCCACCGATCTGCGGCGAAAAAGACAAACAGTACAAGCTACCATAGCCTCCGAAATATTCGGATCTCAGATGTCACTGTGGTGGGAGGGTTCGAGCCGAGGCGGCCGAGGAGGCAGGCTGAAGCCCGAGGGCCGCGGAGTAAAGACACACGCTCCGAGTCCCCAGCAGAAGTGCCCCCGTTTATTCACAGCACAGCCTTTATATGCTACATCCTATAGAGGGCGCCTCATAATCGGCTTAGCACTCGCGCCCTCTACATCCCCCCTTTTGGGAAAGTAACAGAAAGCAACCCCTTGCTCTCAGGTATACAACGTAATGACAAATGTCTCATGGCACGTTCTACAAGTTCAGCCGCACCGGCGGCC
Source organism: Dermacentor silvarum (assembly GCF_013339745.2). NCBI lineage: Eukaryota > Metazoa > Arthropoda > Arachnida > Ixodida > Ixodidae > Dermacentor > Dermacentor silvarum. Next base: position 177,615,310 of record NC_051161.1, on the reverse strand, counting down.
TAACACAACGTCCAGACCGAGTGCGTACAACTGACCCAGGCGGTCTTGAGGGAGTAGCCGGGGCAACCGGTGGCGATGCAACTGGTAGAGGAGTAAGTGCCCTGGGAGTTGGACTGCTGCACACAGGCTCTGGGCGAGTTGGAGTCTGTGGCAGGCTTTCAGATCCTCGTGTCCGTGGACTGGAGCTGCCGAGGTCTAGACCACCTGATGACGGAGACTGCTGCGGAACCAGATGTCTCCGGTTGCGGACGAGAGCACCTGCATCCGTCTGGACCACGTAGGAGCGTGGACGCTGCGCTGGGCTAAGAACAGTGCCAGCACAATCTGTGTCGCGAATCCACACTCTCTCTCCCTCCTCCAGGGGCCGCAAATCTTGTGCAGCATGTCGACGGTCAAAATCTTGACGCTGGCGACGTCGTTGGGTAGTGTCACGCCGGTGGAAGTCGGCAGCGTTAGGTGGTTCTGGAAGCAACGCGGCCATGGGGACCGGAAGGCGAGTCCTGAGGCTGCGCCCCATGAGCAGCTGAGCAGGGCTGTACCCGGTCACGCCAGGTGCGTTGCGGTATGCCAAGAGGGCCAAAGGCCAGTCCGGAGACTTCTTGAAGAGTTCCTTAACCGTCCGCACCATACGCTCGACTTCCCCATTAGACTGCGGGTACCTGGGACTGCTGGTGACGTGGGAGAATCCGTAGCTCTGGGCGAAGACGCGGAATTCTGCCGACGAAAATTGAGGCCCATTATCGCTGACGAGGGTCTCTGGGATCCCATGCCTTGCGAAGACACTTTTGATGATGGAGATCACCGCTGTAGACGTCGTCGAGCGAAGGGACAGCACTTCAGGGTACCTCGAGTAGTAATCTACGAGGAGAAGGTAGTCGGCTTCTTCGTGATGAAATATGTCCACCCCGACTCGCTCCCAGGGACGGCTAGGCGTCACGGTAGGCAGCAGTGGCTCTGCTCGCTGGACCCGCGTGGTAGCACAGTTGGGACAGTTCTCCACCATTGTCTTGATCTGAATCCCCATGGTCGGCCACCAGACAGCTCCCCTGGCGATGGCGCGGCAACGGTTCACTCCGAGGTGTCCGTCATGGATGAGGGAGAGGACGTGCTTCCGCAGAGAAGCGGGCACCAGCAGGCGTCCACCGCAGAGGAGAAGGCCGTCACCAATACTGAACTCGGCCCGATGAGCCCAGAACTGAGCCATGCTGAGAGGCAGATTCTCTTTCCTAGGCCACCCTTGCTCACAGTACAACTTGAGCTGCGCGCACTCCCCATCTGCAGCCTGGTGAGCTCGGAAGTCGTCGAGGAGGACTGCAAATGTAGGAGGGATAGCACGGAGTGCTTCTTGAACGTACAGCTCCACCTTGTCAACAGCTGGAGTCGCTGGCAGCTGGACGACTGGGTCCCTTGAGAGTGCATCTGCGGTGGCCAGCTGTTTCCCAGGAACGTACTTGACATCAAACTGGTACTGGAGAAGGCGGATGCGGAAGCGCTGGATTCGTGGTGGCATGAGATCGAGATCCGCGGTTCCTAGGAGCTGTACTAACGGCTTATGGTCGGTCTCGAGGGTGAAACGAAGACCCCGAAGAAACTCGTCGAATCGGTTGATGGCCCAGGTGGCAGCCAGTGCCTCCTTTTCGATCTGGCTGTACCTCCGTTCCGTTTCAGTCAGCGCTCGAGAGGCGTATGCAACTGGTCGGCGCTCCCCTGATGGCTGGTCTTGAAGGAGGACAGCACCCAACCCGAAGGAACTGGCATCTGCGGAGACTGTCGTCAACAGTGCAGGGTTGTACCTTGCGAGGCAGATGTCCGACGACAGCATGCTCTTGAGCTTTTCAAATGCTGAAGCCTGCGCTGGTCCCCATGTCCAGGCTGCAAGCTTGTTCAGGAGACTTCTGATTGGCGCAGTCGTTTGAGAGAGGCCCGGGAGGAAGCGACCGACATGGTTGAGCATACCGAGAAAACGTTGGACACCATGAACGTCCTGAGGAGCTGGCATGCGCTGAATGGCGGCCACTTTCTCTGGATCCGGAGTGATGCCATTGGCACCGACGACAACGCCAAGGAACCGCACGCTGGACACGCCGAAAGTGCACTTGGCAGCGTTGAGGGTGACCCCCGCTTGTTGGAGGCGACCAAGGACTGCCTGGAGGCGTTGGTCGTGTTCTTCTGTGGTGCGGCCAAACACAAGGATGTCGTCCATAAGGTTAACAACACCAGCCAACCCTTCCAGCAGGCGAGACATCTGACGCTGGAAGTATTCCGGGGCCGATGTTATGCCGAATGGGAGGCGGCAGTAGCAATACCTGCCAAACGGAGTGATGAAAGTCGTGTACTTCTGGGAGTCGCGCGCCAGGCGTACTTGGTGGAAGCCTGAAGTTGCGTCCAACTTCGAAAAAACGTGTGCGTCACCGAGAAGTCCGAGGGTTTGGTCGACGGTCGGGAGTACGTGGCGTTCACGCAGAACGACTTGGTTGAGTTTGGTCAAATCAACGCACAGGCGGTAACCCCCCGCTGGCTTCGGGACGACGACAAGTCCCGCGCACCAGTCCGTCGGTTCGTCGACGCACCGGATCACGCCCTCCTGCTCCATCTTGTCGAGCTCCTTTTTGACTACGTCTCGTAGCGGTATCGGGATACGCCGGGCTGTGCTGAGGGCATACGGTACCGCGTCAGGCTTGATACGTATCGTGTACTCTTCCGGAAACGTGCCCAGGCCGGTGAAAAGGGCTGGAGGGACTTCACGAGGTGGTGCGTCCGGCAGAGCTGGTGCGACGGCGCCGACAAACTTGACGACCCCAAGGGCAACGATAGCGGGATAGCCGAGAAGTGGCTGCTCTTGTCCCGCAACGACGTAGAGGCGCTCGTTGACTTGCCTGCCTCTCCAAGACAGCGCCGCGTCGAAGGTGCCGAGAAGCTTCAGGGCTTGTTTCCCGGGTCCGAAAAGTTCTTCGCCTCGCGGCTTATCGAGGACGGCTGGGCAGCCGGGAAACGTGCGCGGAACCACCGAGACGTCGGCTCCAGAGTCCACTTTGAAGACGAGAGGGTTCCCGTTGACACGCACCTCAACGTACCGCCCGTTGCGGGCCACCGCCGCGACGGAGTGGAGCTCGACGGATCCGAGGCGCTTCCCTGAGCGACATACCGCCGCGAAGTGGCCTCGCTTCTTGCAGTGGTTACAGACCGCTTTGGCCGCTGGACAGTCAGACCGTCGGTGAAACTCGTGACCGCAAAATCCGCATTGCCTACTTAGGCCTAGGCCGCATTTCAAAGCCTCGCCAGCTCTGTTGCTCGAGTGCGAACCGTCGGGTCGGTCACGTGACGCAAAGTCAGCAAAGTTGCCAGAGTCCCGTCTATTGCGTCGTCCGCGTGCACGCTGCGCGGGTTTACGCGAAGTCGCCGCGTCCACGTGAGCTGCCGTAAGCGGTTGCCCAGCGGTGAGGGACAGGCGTTGTCTTTCGCGTTCGGCGTCTTCGTGCTGACGAGCTTGCACGAGTGCGTCGTCCAGGGAAAGGCTCGGAGTGCGGCACAGCTTGTCTGAAAGGCGAGAATCCGCCAAACCCACGACGAAACGGTCGCGAACAAGACGCTCTTCAACGGCAGGTGACGGGTAGTTACACTTGCGTACCATGTTCCGAAGGGCCGTGAAGAAACTGTCGACGGTTTCGCCTGGCTCTTGCGTCCGCTTGTGGAACCGAGAGCTCTCGTACACCTCGTTTACGGGGTGCACGAAGTAGCTTGTGAGCCGCCGGGTGACTTCCGCGTAGGACTTGTACGCTTCTTCATCGGACATGAGAGAACTGAGGACAATGCGTGCACGGGGGCCCATACAGTAGAGGAGAGTCCTAACCCTCGTCTCGTCCGGGGCTGCGTGCATGCCGGTGGCGAAGGCATAGTCCTCAAATTGCCGTAACCAGGGCAGCCACTCGCCGACATCGTCGAAGGGGAACGGAGCGGGACTCCGGAGACTGGCGGCAGCGAGAGCAGGAACTGGAGCGTCTTTGTTAGCCATGGCAAGTCGCGGGAACCACGCATCCCACTTCTGACACCATGTGGTGGGAGGGTTCGAGCCGAGGCGGCCGAGGAGGCAGGCTGAAGCCCGAGGGCCGCGGAGTAAAGACACACGCTCCGAGTCCCCAGCAGAAGTGCCCCCGTTTATTCACAGCACAGCCTTTATATGCTACATCCTATAGAGGGCGCCTCATAATCGGCTTAGCACTCGCGCCCTCTACAGTCACATGCCGTCGTCGCACCTATCTCCCGACTTCACCGATAGTTGGCGCTGGTATCTCGGAGATTTCTCTCGTTAGGCTTAGACGCGTTCAAAACGAGAAGTGATCTCGAAAACTACTCAAGGTTATCAATAATACTCTGTCGTCGAAGAGGCCTGAGAATAAGCGAAAGCCGTTAACACAGTCATTTGCTATGAGAGTAAGCGAAACCCGTTAACACACTCATTTGCTACGAATGAAGTAAATTGTACAAGAACAACGCCAAATTCAGTTCGAAGCGTGCGGCTGGGACTGCTGCCATGTTTTACATAAACTAGTTAAACCTCGCAAAGAAGGTAACTGAGAAATAGCGCGCGTTCGCTAAACGGTATGGGTCATTTAGCGTAATGCAGGGGTGGGACTCCCCAAAGTCATTTCGGAGCAATTTTTGGAGCAAGTAAAATTGCATTTTGGAGGTGTTTGGAGCAGACAAAATTGCATTTTCGAGCAACTTGGAGCAGGGTAAATTTCATTTTGGAGCAGGCCAATCTGAACTTTAGTGGAATAATAGCATATGGCAGCACACTTCGAAACCACGATAGAACGGAGAATAAACCAACACAAAGTGCATAGTAGAAGCATGCTTTATAGCTATAGCGTACTGGAACATGGAAGGGTGGGCCGAGCGGCGGCACAACGTTTGTTTTCCTGTTAAGCCGAAAACATCGGTGGAACTACAATTGAACTATATATTCCCGCGCCGACGCTCATGATGATAGCGGAAGATGTTCTCAAATTATGGGGTCCAATCGAAACGCTAACATAATTTCTGGGTCACCATGTCACCGCAGACCCAGAGAGCCGCAATCAACCCTGGGTTGGTACAACCCAGGGTTGATTGCGATATCAATTATATGGACACTCCAGGCGCATTTCTGCTGTCATCACCGCCCTGAGGTTCTGTATAAAATCCAGGGGCAATAACATTGTCGCCACGCGCTGTATGCTGTATATGCGAGTGAAAGTGTGTGAAGGTGAGCCGACCATGGCGGCTCAATCTCGCGCGCGCAAGGGAGGGAAGCAGGGAGGGAAGCAGGGAGGAAGCGCACCGTCTTAGGTCGCACGCAAGGAACTGTGGGGCAAGGGGAGGTAGGGGGGCATTCTCAGGCGGCGGCAACGCAGGACCTATCTTGGAAGCGATCTGCGATGGGGGCAGATCTAGTGCGAGTGCTCATAGCTTTGTGCACGCTGAGTTTTCGCCAATTAGCTCACAGTGAAGTGAGAGGCAGCACAAACGTCAATTCGCTCACAGTTGCTGCCACGCTTGCTCACTCCAGCGTTTAGACAGCTAATTCCCACGGTCATCGAGTGAGACGTGTTCATGTTTGCTTATGCGCACATGACACCTGTTAATTTAGTTAGTAAGCGAATGTTTACAAGTTTATATGACCGATAAAACTACTATCCTTACTTCGTATAGCTGTCTACTAATTTGCTATCGCAATCGATGCTTCGCCTTTCCGGCGAAACTGCGACTTTTTATTCCAAGTTGGCCATTAGCCCTTCCCAATATGTCAAAATGTCTAAGGCCTCACCGATGTGGGCATAAAAACAGACTGAAATATTTTTATGGTATACTGGCCCTGGGGACAGAAACGGCCCCCCGCTGAACCCGCGGCAGCGTGCGCCTCCCTAATGTCTAGTTCACTCGCAGTGCCCCGAGCCTGCTTTTCGTTATTTTGCGCCTCACCGAACACCGCGCCGCTTGGCCCACTCAACTGTATTCTAGTACACTCTGAATACAGCCGCCGTTGCCGTTCTGACAGCAGTGATAACAGCCGAGAGTGACCGCGTGCTGGCCACTTGCCAGAAGCGCCAAAAAGTCCAGTGTGAAAATCCCGAGAAACTGTGCGGGAAGCGCCGTCGTGCGGTCGGCGGAATGTGAACGGCCGCACTCTTTTTTTGGAGAACGAATCCGCTCGCTGCTCGCAGCTACTGCCGGAGCACACATGCCGGAGCCGTTCATCAGGCGCAGCATGGCGCAATTTCAGTCAATTTTCTGTGTTTGGCGCAGTTTGGCACAGAAATCTGCGTTTGGATCAAAATGGCGCAATTTGCGCAGGAGTCCCACCCCTGGTACTGTGCATGCTCATTTCAATCCAACTATTCCGCTAATCCTGCTATTACGGTAAACACGCTAAACTAAAACTGTCTATTAAGCACTAGCTTTATCAACTGCCTTGTCATGGCAGTGCTCCTCTCATCCCAATAGTTAATCAGCAATGGCACTGAACCACATCATGCCCATAAAAACCTCAATAACACACAGGGCATTTATCAGATAACAACTTGCCCACATTTTGTCAGGTGGCAAACACCCAGAACAGATAAGGGGGATCGACATGTGTGATGGCTCACCCACAAATCGTGTTCAGCAAAGTCAAAAAGGAGGTAGACTTTTCGGTCATTGTGCGAGAGGAACACTCGTTGCAGACTGATGACATTGGTGTGCTTCAGCTCCCGCAGCAGCTGCAAGGAGCACAAGACAATGGATAAGCACTGCAGTGTCACACACAGCTGGCTGTTTCACAAGTAGACTGCAAGTGCACTTATGCAATAAATGCCCAATTCAGAGAATATGCAGCTGTGCAGGAGGCACCGACGATGGATGAACCAAGAAAACAACTACAAAACTGGCCAAAAACACCAATGACGGCCCTATCCACAAGTACACGTTGCACAACATCACAGCATGAGTGGGAGGTGAACCTTGATAGTTACAACACTTTACTCTTATCCCAATGACTTTACAAAGGTTTATAAATGTGCACATGTTCTTATTCGCCATCATGTTACTTCTACAGTTGTGCTTTTATTTTTCTTTCCTGATTGTAAACCTACATCGATCAAGATAAAAATTAAAATTAACAAATCACAGATAACTTTGCTGGTTCTTATTCACCATCATGTAAGTTCTACAGCTGTGCTTTTATTTTCCTTTCCAGATTGTAAGCCTACATTGACCAACATAAAAATTAACAAAGCAAATTGCAGATAACTTTGCAATCCAAAGCCATGTTCCATGTTAGCATCCACAGAGCAGCGCCACACCGATTCGGAAGCTCTAAACATGTGGGAGCAAACATGAATGTAGGTATAAAACTGCATCATATTTACTATAAAATGACCTCACATAAGATGTAGCAAGTGGTGGTTAGTCAATACTGTTAAACTGCTCTATATATTGAATTCCTGATGTCTACAATAATGTAATCCACGCTAAGAAAAAATAAATTGCACATGAAAACATGGTATGCTGTGCTTACATAGCTTAAAACACAGGCAGGTGAGTGTCCCCTTTGTTGGGTACCTTGCTTCACAAGCCCCCCGCCCCTTTTTTGCCTATCCTGCACACATTGTTCCATATGGCAAGCTCATTTCATGAGCTCACTACTAGGTGGAGTTACTTGTCTGCCAAATTATTTGAATACGCAGCAGAAACTGGCGATTAAAATTGTCGATCAATGGTGATCAATTTGACGGGGTGTAATAATGAAAGCGTTAACCCAGTATTGTGTACTTCGCTACTTGTTCTCAATATGACAATGTCCACTCTCCTTTTAGTGGCTAGTCAGTGTTTCCTGTAAAGATCACAAGGTAAAAACACATCAATTCAACCTTCGTCATTTTAAATACTGAATCATGCACATGGGTTTTCATGAGTAAACTAGATTCATATACTGCACTTAGTCCCAATGGCATACCAAGTCAAACACTAACGTGTTGCAGCGAACACATTTCACATTATTTAGATGTGATGTTTAACTAATCATTAGAGGGTAAAAAACTGCTCAAGGATTGGAAAATAGCCAATGTCACAGCCAAAGATGAAGCTGGTGATGCATATTTAAAAACCAGTGTCATTTTCATTTGGTGTAAAATGCTTGAACATGTAGTGAAATCGGGTCTTATAGAGCATCTTAACAAAAACCACTTTTCCAGGTCCACTGAGCATGGTTCTTGCTTAGGTTTATTCTGTTTATTCTGCACAACACAGTTCATTTAATTCACTTATGACCTCACATAAGGACTCAACTCTGTGCTCATACAGTCGGTAGACCTACTTATAACCATACTGATGTGCCCTCAACTTTGGTACGTGTTCTACAGCAAAATAAATCCCTTACTACATGCTCCCTTGCTGTATTATTGTTCCAAGTCCTGCAAGAATAGGTAGTACCCATCAGGCTGTGGACCATTCAATACGCATGGTATCATCTCGTGCACTGTGCAATACGCTGAACTTGTAGATCTCCCAGAGATTCTTACAAGGAGACGCAGGCCGTCACGCGAAATGGCCGCCCACACGTTTACTGACGTGCGTGCACTCAATTGCGGCGACCTCCTTGATGTTCTGCGCACAGAAGCGTGTATTCTGCAGGCGCCACACTCTTTGCTGCTGGTCCCAGCGACTGCAGAAAGTAGATTCGTCGGAGAAGATGACGTATTTCCAATCCTCGACCCTCCAACTGCGCTGATCGAGAGCGAACTTGAGACGAGCAGTCTTGTTGGCACATGTGAGTTCTGAGCAGCGATGCGGCTCCGGAGGGCGGCTTCCCTTAGTCTTTGCCGTACCTTGCTGTAACTTACATGTGCCAGGTTGTGAGTACGGCGCACATCTTTCGCACTTTGAAATGGCTTCTCACTGATTATAGCAACAATTTGTAAATCTTCGGCCATCGACGTGGCGCGGGCTAGCCTTTTGTGCGGCGCATATCTTGAATGCGTCCTTCATCTCGGTATGCTTGGACTATCCTGTTGTGTTCAACCGACAACCTGTCAAGGTTGCAATACTGCGCTGCGAGAAACCTTTTTTCGACAGTTGAATGACTTCCCGTATATGCAAAGGCACTCGCAACATCATTAGGCACTGAAACCGATATGACCACATGCAGGCAGCCGTTGTCTACTTTATAGACATTTTGCACGAAAAGAGTAATAAAAGATGCGTATCAAAGCTCAGCCGACCCCACCACAGATCACGGTAGACTACGTCACAGCCGACCCCTAAGTAGCTGCATAGCCTGATGGGTCCTTGTAATATGTGCCTGTGTGTCTTGATGTGAACTCATATCACGCTTGCAGCCCCTGACACGCTATCAGTTGCTGTTTTTACGAACACTAGCGAGGCGGGAGTGCCAACATTTAGCAGAACTGCCGGGCCCTTTCCACTTTGTTTCCTGCAGTGGCCACTGCGAATCGCCTGACGTAGGGTACGAGGCTATTTGCCACGCGTTCGCGTGTTCCAACTCATATTCACGATAGGACGTGCTTTATCAGGAGCTACTGGTAATAAGCAAGGCACGAATGGCACGAACCAATACGAGGGTCCTTTTGCCCTTCATCTGTCAACTGGCGTGTCTCAGTCTGCTCTTTGGCCACAGCGTGCTCTAGACACAACATGGTGCGAGCAGTGGGATAGTGTTCGTCTTCCACATGTCTTGGGGGCGTTTGTTGTGGCACTCGACTGACAGCAGCTGTTGCAATGGACACTCCTTCGTCAGCACCCGCCCATCCTGCCACCACATTGGCAATTCCACCGCCAGGGAACTTCAACTTCGACCAGACGTCGGAGTGGTTTGAATGGGTTCAGGAGTCTGATCACTACCGATACGCCACAGGCCTGAACGAAAGGTTAGAAGTCTAAGTCCAGACGCTGCTGTATACCATGGGCAGACAAGCCAGGAAAACGTTCCAAACATTTGGTCTCTCGGAAGAAGAATAAGAAATTGTACCAGACTATGTGCAAAAATTCTCTGCTCTTTTCGTGGCAACCAAGAACGTGGTGTACAAAAACGCCTGTTTAAACCGTAGGCAACAGGAAGCAGTCCGGTGAGACGGCTGACCAGCTCGTAACCGCTCTACATGCCTGGCCCCCCCCAGACTGCTGCAATTTTGCTGCATTCCACACACGGTCGATCCGGAACAGATTCGTCGTGGGACTTGCTGCACTGTCGGCGGCGCTCCAGATGGATTCAAGCCTTACTCTAGAACCAGCGACTGAAGGAGGATGTTCACTGACAACAGCGGGAACTATGCTCCACCGCGGCAACATCAGAGGAAGTCGGGGCTGTAGCTCAACAGGAGACACCTAGGGCTTCAACTGATAGCGACAGCAATGTTCACCGACCTCCTGTCACCTGGTGCTGAAAAATCAACAGGACTTGCAGCAGTGCCAATTTTGTGGACGTTCTTACCGTCCTAGGTTCAAGTGCCTGGCTTGGGCAGTGCGGTGTAACAGTTGTAAAGCCAAAGGACACTTCGCTGTGGTTTGCGGGAGTAGCCCCCAAAGCCATGACATAGAAATTTCTGCATAAATTCAGAGCAAGAAAGTTATTTTGTTGGAATGGTAACAGTTGTGCAAATAACGATAAATGAGGAATCCGTGACGGCTAAGATTGATTCCGGAGCTGTAGTCTCCGTCGTACTCCCCAATTTCTCTGGAGTTCTTTTGTGGTTACAGCCGCCACCTGCAGTTTTGATGGGGGCAGGAAGTCAACACCTCCGCTTGAAGGGCACTTTTGTGGCAGACATGGCCTGGAAGCAGCAAGCCACACGACAGACACTGTACATTGTAGGTTCGGTGCACACTGTACACCTGGGCCTTCCAGCTATTGATGCCCTGGGTGTGGTAAAGTTGGTTGATGTGCTGTGGGATAAAAAGTTTAAAGCGATGTACCCCAATTGTTCCCCCAATGCACCCCCAAAGGCATCAAGCCAATTGAGTGGTGCGCAGGCATCGTGCCAGTGCTCAAACCGTCAAGCAAAGTGCATATCTGCGTAGATTTAACCAACCTTAACAGGAGTCTGTTGTGGGAGCACTTTGCGTTCCCGAAAGTTAATGATGTGTTGGGCATATTGGGGAAAGCGTCATACTATTCGTAGTTGAATACTAATCCTGTCTTCCATCAAATTAAACTGGCATGCCTTTCAGCCGCAACTGTTTTTGCCGTTTACCATTTGAGATAAGTTCCTCCCAGGAATATTTTCAGAAGTGCAAGGGCGTAATTTTGGATGGCTTTCCGGTTGTAGTCAGCCTAATAGATGACATACTGGTTTTTGGCACATCAAAAAGCGAACACGGTGAGAGGCTGTACGCACTTCTAAGGAAGCTCTCTACGGCCAGTGTCACGCTCAATCGTGCTAAATGTTCGTTTGGGGTTTGCAAAGTAGCCCTTTTTGGGCTATGTTGTTGACCCAACGGGCATCAAACCAGACCCCGGAAAAGGGGCAAGCAATCCAAAGATGGTTGCACCGTCACTGGTACCAGACCTGTGCAAGTTGTTGGGCCTGGTGAATTATTTGGGAAGGTTTATATTGCTACACGCGTGGGGTACTTGATTGTTTGAACGATGCGCGTGGGCGCCATCACTCAAGAAAAGAAGAGGAAGAAGGAGCTGGGCTCGCGCTGTGAGTCTAACCGGTCAGCGCTGCAACCTGTTGTAAATACAACCTGTAAATAGTTGGTAGTCTTACTGACTGGTCCTTCGCGTAACATTCTGGTGGAGGTGGAACGTTCCCCGTCCTCGCCACGGAGTTCCGAAGCAGCCGCACCGTCGTCTTCTCAGCCATGGCTTCCGATGGAAACACCTCGTCGCCACCTACACCTGCGGCGCCAACCACCACGTACGTTACGGTTCCTAGTCTCCGCGATCCTGGGACATTCTCTGCCCAAAATGGCGTTGACGTCGACGACCGGCTCAGCATGTATGAGCGTGTTAGCCGAAGCCACCACTGGGACCCTACCATCATGCTTGCCAATGTGCTATTTTATCTGGACGGGACACCGCGTGTCTGGTTGCTTCGCGACCTATTTGGCAACCCGTCAGGTCGCCAACACGCTGCGCGACAAGAGCTTGCTTCCCGTGTCCAGTCGTCGACAGAATCGTATGTCTCCTACATACAGGAAGTGCTCGCGCTTTGCCGGAAAGTCGACGAGCACATGACCGAGGTTGACAAGGTGGGCCATATCCTAAAAGGCATCGCAGACGACGCCTTCAATTTGCTCGTCTATAACGACGTTTCTACTGTCGACGCCATCGTCAAAGAATGCCGCCGCTTCGAGGTAGCCAAAAGCCGCCGCGTCGTCCCACAGTTGTCCCGACTCCCAAACACCCCTGCCACGTCCTCTTGCTCCGCCGTTCCTCCCACACGACCATTTCAAGAGAACGTCACGCGTATCGTTCGCCGTGAGATTGAAGCGGCGAGTCCGACCCCCCTTCATCCTCGACCCCTCGACGGTACCTTTGACCCAGCGGCCCCTACTATTTCCGTTATACAAGCAGTTGTGCGGCAAGAAATTGCCAACCTTGGCATCCCTACCACCTGCTCTGTCTCCCGACCTGATTCGGCACCCATTTCTATGTCCTCAACCTTTAATGGCCAGTATTTCGCACCCAGACCACGCAATCCTGCTGAATGGCGAACACCTGACGACAAACCGATCAGATTCCGCTGCCACAGAGTTGGTCACGTATCCCGCCACTGGCGCACCACCTGGATGCCGCCGTACTGGAGCTCATTCCCTGCTCCTCGCCCTGACGCTGACGCTCGCCGTTACTCAACTCGCCGTCCGTACCCTACTTCTGATGACCCTGACAGCCGCTCCTCCGGGCGATCGCCGTCGCCTCAACGCCGTCGCTCCCCGTCACCCCAACCTCGCCGCTTTTCCTCGCCAAACCGCCGGACGGAAAACTAGGCCATGCAGCTCTTGGAGGTAGTGCTGCATCCCATTCGTCCTGTCCAAATCCTCCGTTGACGCTCCTCACGAACACGAACCTAATTGAAGTAGACGTCGATGGTGTCCCGTTAACGGCATTGATTGATACTGGAGCCCAAGTGTCCATAATGAGCGCTACCCTATGTCGTCGCCTCAAAAAAGTTCTTACGCCTGCCGTCACTCGAGCTGTACGCGTCGCCAATGGCGCCACTGTTGCCGTCTGTGGTATGTGCACTGCTCGCGTCGGAATTGCTGGCCGCCAAGTTCCCGTCCTGTTCTCCATGCTGACCAGTTGCCCTCATGATCTAATCTTCGGGCTCGACTTTCTGACGACGCATTCTGCCCTCATCGACTGTTCCACCGGTACGCTGTGCCTCGAGCTTCCTCTTCTTTCCGACGTTTGCCCCGCACAACCGAACACCCTATGCACTACAGCGTTTGTTCGGTTACCTCCAAAAGCCCTAACGTTCATCGAATTGGCCTCAACGGCAACCGTGCCTGATGGTGACTATGTCGTCGCCCCTATTCGTGATGTCCTCCTGGCGCGCGACATCTCTGTACCACACTCCGTCGTTACTCTTGCCGCTAATCGGATGTGTCTCCCCGTTGTCAATTTTGGCTTGACGAAGCAAGTGTTACCTGAAGGCATAGCGGTGGCCACGCTCCGATCAGTGACAGACGACCACGTCACTGCCTTTGCAGCCGACGCGTCTCCAGATTCTCCTGATTACCCGCAGGATGCCTTGAACCTCGATGGCCCTTTACGTCCCATGGTCGCTCCGGACCTCGCCCCTGGCCAAGCAGCCGCCCTATATCTCCTTTTCCTTTCTTACCGCGACATATTTGACACTGAAAATCGCCCACTTGGTCAGACGTCCCTTGTTAAGCATCGGATAAACACTGGTGATGCTGTTCCCATTCATCGCCGACCGTATCGCGTGTCCACGGCAGAGCGGCAAGTTATTCAGCAGGAAGTCAACAAGATGCTCGCCAAAGGCATTGTTGAGCCCTCTTCAAGCCCTTGGGCGTCGCCGGTCGTGCTCATCAAAAAGAAAGATGGCACGTGGCGTTTCTGCGTTGATTACCGCCACCTAAACCGAATCACTAAAAAGGACGTTTACCCGCTACCACGAATTGACGACGCTCTTGATTATCTTCACAGTGGCAAATACTTTTCGTCCATTGACCTTCGATCTGGTTATTGGCAGATTTCCGTCGATGAGCGAGACCAAGAAAAGACCGCTTTCGTCACTCCAGATGGCCTCTACCAATTTAAGGTTATGCCGTTTGGTTTATGCAATGCCCCAGCCACGTTCGAACGGATGATGGACTCTCTGCTTCAAGGTTTCAAATGGTCAACTTGCCTTTGTTACCTCGACGACGTCCTTCTGTTTTCTCCTACATTTGAGACGCACCTTGAGTGCGTTAAAGTCATCCTTGACGTCTTCCGCAAGGCTGGGCTCCAATTAAACTCCTCGAAGTGCCACTTCGGGCGCCAACAGATTACAGTGCTCGGCCATCTCGTCGATGCTTCCGGAGTACAACCCGACCCGGAGAAGGTTCGAGCAGTAACAGCTTTTCCTGTACCTCAGTCTGTCAAAGACGTCCGGAGTTTTGTGGGGCTCTGCTCTTATTTCAGACGGTCTGTGAAAGATTTCGCAGCAATCACTCGGCCACTCACTGAACTTCTGAAGAAAGACGTGCCTTTTACGTGGGGTTCCCCTCAGGCTGCCGCATTTTCACGCCTTATCACGATTCTGACCAATCCACCGATCTTAGCCCACTTTGACCCGTCCGCACCTACAGAGGTCCGAACCGATGCCAGTGGTTATGGGATCGGCGCAGTCTTAGCGCAACGGCAACATGGACACGACCGCGTTATAGCCTACGCTAGCCGGCTCCTGACAACTGCAGAGCGCAACTATTCGATTACTGAGCGCGAATGTCTTGCTCTCGTCTGGGCTGTTTCAAAGTTCCGCCCATATTTATATGGCAAGCCCTTCTCGTAATCACAGACCATCATGCGCTGTGTTGGCTTTCGTCGCTCAAGGATCCTACTGGCAGGCTCGGTCGTTGGGCTCTCCGACTACAAGAATATCCCTACACAGTGATGTACAAGTCGGGACGCCAACACCAGGACGCAGATTGTCTCTCTCGCTACCCAGTCCAAGACCCGACCTCTATGTCTGAACCTGACAGCGACGCCTGAGTTCTCTCTGTTTTTCCACTGGTCCATGTCGCCGACGAGCAGCGCCGTGACTCGTCCTTGCATATCATCATTGACCGCCTGGAATCGTCACTTGCTGACCGCTCCCTTCGCCTATTCACACTTCAAGATGGCGTACTCTACCGCCACAACGTTCACCCCGAGGGCCCAGCATTACTCCTTGTGATCCCTAAACACCTTCGCTCGGCTGTTCTCCACAAACTTCGCGACCTCCCCACTGCCGGTCACCTCGGTGTGTCACGTACCTACGACCGGATCCGCCGACGCTTCTTTTGGCAAGGGCTTGCTCGCCCCGTTCGAAGATACGTAGCTGCGTGTGAGAAATGCCAGCGACGCAAGACACCGTCGACGCTCCCTGCTGGGTACCTTCAACCAATTGACATTCCCGCGGAACCATTCTTTCGGGTTGATTTAGATTTACTTGGTCCTTTTCCTCTTTCTACCTCTGGGAACAGGTGGGTCGCTGTGGCCACAGATTACGCCACGTGCTGCGCCATCACCGAGCGCTCCCTACAAGCTGCGCCACAGATGTTGCCGATTTTCTTCTACACGACGTGATTTTATTACATGGAGCTCCGCGACAACTTCTCACAGACCGTGGCCCGACATTCCTGTCAAAAGTTATCGCGGACATCCTGCAGTCCTGTGCCACAAGGCACAAGCTATCCACGTCATACCATCCGCAAACAAATGGCCTCACGGAGCGTCTTAATCGCACTCTCACAGACATGCTCGCGAAGTATGTCTCTTCTGACCACACTGACTGGGACCTCGCTCTACCGTTTGTCACCTTTGCGTATAATACCTCGCGCCACGACACAGCCGGTTATTTGCCGTTTTTCCTTCTGTTCGGCTGAGAACCAACATTGCCCCTCGACACAACCCTCCCTGTTCACCCAGTGCCCACCAGTGAATATGCACTTGATGCCGTCGGCCGCGCTGCCCACGCAAGGGAAATTGCCCGTGACCGCCTTCTGCACTCCCAAGAGAGTCAAAGGCGTTTGTACGACCAGCGACACCGAGACGTGCACTTCCCGCCTGGTTCTTTGGTGCTTCTATGGTCTCCCTCGCGTCAGGTCGGCCTGTCAGAAAAACTGCTGTCTCGTTACACAGGCCTCTACCGAGTGCTTCGTGCCGTGACTCCCGTCACCTACGAGATCGCCCCTGACGCCCCAACTGCTTCCCAGTCCAGTGATATCGTGCACGTTACACGACTGAAGCAGTATCACCCTCCCAGTGATGGCATTTAGACGCTCCGGGACGTCGCTTCTGCCGCCGGGGGATTATGCTACACGCGTGGGGTATTTGATTGTTTGAACGATGCGCGTGGGCGGCATCACTCGAGAAAAGAAGAGGAAGAAGGAGCTGGGCTCGCGCTGCGAGTCTAACCGGTGAGCGCTGCAACCGCTGTTGTAAATACAACCTGTAAATAGTTGGTAGTCTTACTGAGTGGTTCTTCACGTAACAATATCAAATCTAGCTGAGCAATCTGTGCTGCTCCGTTAACTGCTCGTGAAGGGAAAGAGTGGCATTAGGGCCAACCACAGGAAAGAGTGTTTGCTTGTTTGAAACAACTGGTGTCAGCTCTGTGCGTTACGAAGTTCGATCACACGCTTCCCACGGTCTGATCGGCTGATGAGTCTTGTTCGGCATTTGGGAGATGTTGCTTCAAGTGCAGCCAGATGGGCAGAAGCGAGCTGTTGCTTTTATCTCCCATGCTTTAACACCCACTGAGCAGAGATAAATACAAATTGAAAAACAAGCACTGGCTCTGACGTGGGCGGCCGAATGCCTGGAATGTTACATAAGAAGGCTGGAGTTACAATTTGAGACTGATCACAGGCTGCTCGTTACGCTTCTGGGTAAATCTCAAATAGACGTGTCACCGCCCAGAATTCAAAGGTTCTGTATGAGGCTTATGCAGTTTTCCTTCACCATCACCTAGGTTACGGGGAAGCAGGTTGTCACGGCTGATGCCCTTTCTCGAGCGCCTTGTAAGGAAATCAGTCTGGTGCGGGGCTAGTTGTTGCCTGATGAAGTTTTAAGCTTTGTGGAAGGTCGCATCGGCAAAGTTCAGTCTTCAGCACGTCTAAACAAGGTGCGGTTGGCACAACAAGGCAATGTCTTGTGTCAGCAGCTTTTCTTCTAGTGCCGTAATGGTTGGCCGCGGTTCACAAACGCCAAGAGTTGGCCGAGGCCTTTTTAGCCCAACTTAGCATGCCTTACAGAATGTGACAGGGTGCGTATGTATGGACCTCGCCCAGTCATTCTTCAAGAGATGAGGGGTGAAGTGTTGGCAGCATTGCATGAAGGCCATCAAGGGATCATAAGATGTTGCGTTTGAGCCCGCGAATCTGTCTGGTGGCCAGGTTCAGAGTTGGTTACTGTAGTGAATAATTGCCTAGAGTGCGCTAAGGTGGGAATACAAAGAGTAGAACCAATGGTACCATCCGAACCCCCTTCTTTGCCCGAGCAGAAACTAGGAGCAGACCTGTTTTATTTCAACCAGAGGCATTATCTTGCAGTTGTGGACCACTTCTCGCACTTTCCAGAAGTCACATTGTTTCCATAAACTAATTCTGTTGCGGTTATAGAAGTCCAGTTCGAAAGTTCTTTTGCCAGGCATGGCATGGCCATGCACCCTGCATGGTACCCCTTTGTCACTCCTCCCACTTCCCTTCCACCCCTCCAACATCAGCAAGAGGGTAGACTCCCGGGCACACAAGGCCAACGATGCAATGCAACGAAGGCGACAGGAGGGTGTGGCAAGCGGCTTTCCCAGAGGAGTTTGCCTTTTTTCTTTCGGTGCACATTGCCAGTAGCCAGATTTAATTGTTTTAAAATGGTCTTCAAGCAGGCCTGGAATGGGCGTTATAGAAGGCTATTCGAAAGGCAGGTCTGGTTACTGGCGAGCGTGAACAACAACCACCACTCATCGTCTTTTCCCAGACATCGAAGCGCAGTCATTCCCTTTTAGTACAATTACCCCCCGCGGAATAAGGAGCCATCCTGGCGACCTAGGGGCAAGAAAACACAGGGGGATCGTAGCACTGCTTGAGTCGGGACACGTGGACAATTTCTTTGGCAGCGACGACGATGGTCAGAAGACGGTTATAACGACTCGATGAGGTAGTTCACCGGAGATGTTTGGTTAAGTACACGATATGGACCCTGGTACTTGGAGACCAGCTTTGTTGAAAGGCCAGGTGTAGTGGACGGGACACGCAGCCAGACTAGCGAGCCAGGAGAATAGCACGTAGTCGTAGCGGATGCATCGTGGTGTTGCTTCTGGCGCCACTGGTCTTGTGATGTGAATGAACGTGCAAGTTGGCGGCATTCTTCAGCATATGTAGCTGCTTGAGATAGAGTTGTGGATTCTGAGGCGTCGGGCCGGTATAAAAGAATAGTGTCCATGGTGCAAGAAGGTTTTCGTGCGTGAAGGAGATAGAAAGGGGAGAATCCAGTTGTGCTTTGAACGGCAGTGTTGTAAGCGAATGTAAGAAAAGGCAGCACTCGGTCCCAATTGGAGTGGTCTGACGAGATGCACATAGCGAGCATGTCCCCCAGGGTTCGGTTAAAACGTTCCGTCATCCCGTTTGTCTGTGGATGATACGCACTGGTGGTGCGGTGAACGACGCGGCATTCACGAAGCAATGCTGCGATGATGTCGGAGAGGAACACACGACCACGGTCACTCAGCAACTCTCGAGGAGCTCCATGACGAAGGACGAGATTGTGAAGAATGAAAGTCGACACGTCTTACGCTGTGGACGACGGCAGAGGTGAAGTTTCGGCATACCGTGTGAGGTGATCGACGGCAACGATTATCCAACGGTTACCGTCTGGTGTACTGGGAAGGGGACCGTACATGTCGATGCCGACGCGGTCAAATGGTCGGGCGGGGCATGGCAGAGGTAATAAGGTGCCGGCGGCGTGTTGAGGAGGAGTCTTGCGTCGCTGGCACGTGGAACATGATCGAACATACTGTCGAACATAACGGTACATGCCACGCCAGTAGTACCGAAGCCTAATACATGAATACGTCTTCAGGAAACCTGCGTGACCACATTGTGGGCCGTCGTGGAAAGTGGAGCAGATTTCGGAGCACAGATGGCGGGGAATGACGAGGAGCCACTTGCGGTAAAGCACGTCTTCCCGAGTGGCGAAGTGCTGAGTCTGCCGACGCAACGTCCAGGAAGTGGGAGCAGGAGTCCGGCCAGACAGAAAGTGTGGAATGGAAGGCTGCCACGGGTCCTTGCGCTGCTCATTTGGCATGTCAGAGATGGCGAGAGTGGGGGTATCGTAGGTAGTATTTGTGAAGCAGACAGGGTCGGGAGGCAAAGGTGAACGGGAGAGGGCGTCTGCATCCGAATGTTTCCGACCAGAGCGATACACGACGCGGATGTCGTATTCCTGGAGGCGCAATGCCCATCCAGCGAGGCGACCACTTGGATCTTTCAGTGACGATAACCAGCACAGGGCGTGGTGGTCGGTCACTATGTCGAATGGGCGCCCGTACACGTAAGGACGAAATTTCTCTATGGCCCAAATTATGGCAAGACATTCTTTTCAGTGACAGAATAGTTGCCTTCGACTTTGTTCAGAGTTCGGCTTGCATAGGCAACGACGTACTCTTCAAACCCATCTTTCCGTTGAGCAAGAATATCGCCTAACCCGACACCGCTGGTGGCGTCCGTGTGGATCTCAGTGGGTGCAGAGGGGTCGAAGTGTCGCAGTATAGGAAGTGACGTAAGGAGCCAGCGCAATTCGTTGAAAGCGTCGTCGCAAGCAGGAGACCATGCCGAAAGGTTATTACTGCCAGCAAGGAGCTTGGTCAAAGTGTTGATGATCATAGCGAAATTGCGAATAAAGCGGCGGAAATAAGAACATACGCCGATAAGGCTGTGGAGATCTTTCATGGTACGTGGTTTTGGAAACGCTGAAACGGCTGTAAGTTTGGCAGGGTCGGAGAGAATACCGTCCTTCGGAACAACATGCCCTAGAATCGTAAGGTTTCGAGCGGCGAAGTGGCATTTCTTCAAGTTCAGTTGTAGTCCTGCAGCTGAGAGGCAAGCGAGCACTTGTTCGAGGCGAGTTAGATGGGACGCAAAATCGGAGGAAAAGACCACAATGTTGTCTAAATAGCAAAGGCAAATATGCCACTTGAGGCCTCGAAGGATCGTGTCCATCATGCGCTCGAAAGTAGCAGGCGCGTTGCAGAGGCCGAAGGGCATGACTGTGAACTCGTACAGGCCATCGGGCGTCACAGAAGCCGTTTTTTCGCGATCAGCCTCCGCCATCGGTACCTGCCAATATCCCGAGCGCAGATCTAAGGACGAGAAGAATTTTGCTCCCTGTAGGCAGTCCAGCGCATCGTCGATGCGTGGTAGAGGGTACACATCCTTGCGCGTTATTCAATTCAGACGTCGGTAATCCACGCAGAATCTGATGGATCTGTCCTTTTTCTTCACCAGCACAACTGGAGAGGCCCAGGGACTGCTGGAGGGCTGGATTATTTCACGTTTCAGCATATCGTCTACCTGTTCATCGATGACACGGCGTTCTGCAGTCGACACAAGGTATGGGCGCTGGCACAATGGTGCTTGTTGACCGGTATCGATGCGGTGAACAACTGCTGAGGTTCGACCTAAGGAAGACTGGTTGTGGTCAAAGGAGGCTCGAAAATGCTGCAGGAGTTGCACGATCTCCTTGTGCTGTGAAGGTGTGAGGGCGGAATCGACGGCATTTAAGAATATGTCAACAGGATCATCGGTGCCAGCGGCAGGAGCGACGGCACAAATCGGTAGTGATGCCTAATCTCCAAGCATTGCATCCTCGAAAAGGCAGTCAAAAGTCTCAAAGCTCCCCAGACACTCGCCGCATAGTAGAAGTGACGGACATGCAGATACATTGCACATGCAGATAGCCGCAGAACCATTGCAGAAGTTGATGACAGCCCACGGGAGGAGGAAGTTTAGGCGACGAGCAGGAGCAGCAGATGGTGAAAACAAAACAGGTGAGTTGGTGGCAGCAGGTGAAAAAACAGGCACCAGAACCACGGACAAAGGGGCGATGTGGACATCAGCCGCGGCAAACACTTTAGGGGGAGTGTGGTCGTCGAGGTCAGGGCACGGCATCGTCAATGTGAGTTCGGCACGAGCGCAGTCCACGAGGGCTTGATGAGTAGATATAAAATGCCATCCTAGGATTACATCGTAGGATGATCGGGGCAGGACGACAAACTTAACGGCATACATAACATTTTGAATGACACGGGCTGTGCACTGAGCTGTAGGCTTGACGTGATGCGAGGTCGCCGTACGCAGGGAAGTATCGGTAAGCGGGGTGGTCACTTTTCGCAGATCGTGGCACAATTTTTCGCTAATTATAGAAACAACAGCTCCTGTGTCGACAAGTGCACGTACGGCGATACCTTCTACCAATAAATCAATTTCGTTAGGCGGGTAACAATGAAGTCTTGGAGAGTTCGATGACGGCGCAGTTCTTGCCTCAGGAACTGCAGCTGTTAGTTTTCCTCTCGTGCGGGGCTAGGTCGGCGAAGCATCGGGGAGATTGATCGGCGACGGGGAGAAGACCGGCGTGAGTCATACGGGCGGCGTGTAGAAAACGGGTCGGCGACAGGGGAAGAAACTCGTGGTGAATGCTGAACACCTTGATAGGTAGGTGCAGGGGCGGATCCAGGTTTTTTCTGAGGGGGGGGTCAGCTTCTGTCAATGATGATGATGATGATGATGGTGGCCTTTATCATTTACCGAAATTCACCGTTTCTGCTCACGATAAACCCGCGTTTTATACGGCAAGAGCAACACCTGTAGCCCGCCGTGGTGGCTCAGTCAGTTCAGGTGTTGCGCTGCTGAGCACGAGATCGCGCGATCGCATCCCGGCCGCGACGGCCGCATTTCGATGTAAGCGAAATGCAAAAACTCCCGTGTGCTTGCGTTGTACTGCACATTAAAGAACCCCAGGTGGTCAAAGTTAATCCGAAGTCTTCCACTATGGCGTGCCTCATAATCAGAACTGGTTTTTGCACGTAAAACCCCAGAAAGAGGAAGAAGCCCTATAGCTAAGCCAGGTATCGGTTTCTCCGAGCTTATAGGAAAAGGACGTTACCCAATACAGCCATGTGCTTGGCGGCTGTGCCTGATAATACAGGTTGTTCAAAACTAAGCTTTATGGTTTTCTTAAAATTAGGCACTGGGAGGCACGCGAATACCACCTGTGCAAATAAGTTATGTGGCCAGGGGGGCACAAAGTGAGATGATAATCATCGCTGTGAGCAGCCCAATTAACTAAAATTGAACAATTATTTTTTGTCGACTGCAGTAAGTGGGTATGTTTGTACTGAAAACTTAGAGGCAGTCATGGTTCTACTCAGTATCAGTCGGAAGAATTATTCTAGCGTGTTCGTGCTCCGAGATATCCAACTCCAAATTTCAATTGTACTGCGCAGAGTTATCGACTCGACACGAGAGTGGTTTATGCTTTGCGTTGCTGTGGAAGGGAGGCATTTTGAACATTTTTAGGGCATTGACATATTGATGGGTGAAGTGTTGTCATGAGATTTGTGCATGACAACACCAAAGTTAAAGCGGCAGTATGAAATATTCGTTAGCATAGCTAAAAAGGTTTCTGCTGTTGATGGTGCAGTTGTTGCTTTTGATTTCAATAAAACTTACAATACTTGGAAATCAGCAGTCACTTTATTTGCATAGCCCAAACAAGGACCATGCCCGGTCGTCTAGTCCCCATTACGCACGCGCACTGCCCTCCGGCTTCTCCGCTCGCGCCATTATCTCGGCATGGCAGCTGCCGCCATCTTTACAGGCTGCGCGGTCGCGTGTTACGACAGCGGTTACAGGTTCTTCGATTTTTTATTTTTTTTTTCGCCAGCCGTGAGGGGAAGGGGGGCAGTTATTATTTTTGCCAATGCCTCCGCCGCGTTGTCAGACTAAACGCTGCACCCAACAGCCGCGTCACATCAGGGAGGAGCTTTGCGCCGATCCTCACTCTCTTGCATGCGTAATCATGCGAACGACAATTAAAATTTGGAGTTGGATTTCTCGGAGCATAGACATGCTAGAAGAATTCTTCCAAGTGAAACTGTGCAGAAACACGACTGCCTCTAACTTTTGAATACAAACATACACACTTACTGCAGTCAATAAAAAGTTAATTATTCAATTGTAGTTAATTCGGTTGCTGGAGGAGGTGTTTATTATACATAAGGAAGAGACGCTTAATTCTGCAGCCCATAAGGGAGCACGGCGCAGCGTCGTAGGGGATAGGGGGAGTAGGAGGTAAAGAAAAAGAGAAGAGAGATAGTTCAGGGGGCTCGTCCGCACATGGGTAGGCAGCAGAGGCGGCAGGGACCGGCAAGGGCAGGTACGCTCAGCGGTATGCTGCTATCCCACTCGCCTCCACGAACTCCATGAGGCTGTGTAGTGCGGGGAGATGGTAGCGGGATGGAGACAGCAGGTTGGTCAGTGAGTCAGCAGGAATTCCCTGCAGTCTATAGGCTCGGATGACCTTCGAACGTTCCTGTGCTTGGGCTGGACAGGCGCAGAGGAGGTGTTCGAGTGTCTCGGGGTCACCGCATCGTCGGCACGAGGGGGAGGCGCTGCGGCCTTTGGCATGAAGCCTAGCTGCTGTCCATATGCAGCCAGTCCGGATTTGCAGCAGGGTGGCTCTGTCTCGCCTGGTGAGGCCAGACTCGGGGAGCAGCTTGGGTCCCTTTCCATTTGCCACCCTCGGGTCGGGGTGGATCGCCAGTAGAAGCTGCTTCAGTCGTGGCCTCGAGTAGTCTGAAGCCGCCACTGATCAAGTGAATGTGACTCCTGGGGGGTGGGCAGCTTTAACGAGGGTGTCCGCCTCCTCGTTACCAGCTATGCCCACATGGGAGGGCAGCCAGTGAAAGGAGACGGACACTCCGGAGGAGGCGAGCACCGAGAACTTCGCGGCCAAGAGGGACCCCGTCAGTCCAACTCGATGGCAGTTGGAAAGGGACTGCAGCGCCGGTTTGCTGTCGCATAGCACAGCAACCGGCCGTGCAGGAGGGTCCTCAGCCAGGAGGTCAGCCGCCAGGTGAAGCCCCGCCAGCTCCGCCGCTGTCGAACTCGCTGGGAACGGCAAACGGCATTGCCTGCTGATGGCTCTGGCAGGGATGACGCACGCCGCTGCTGCTGACCCATCCGGCATCACAGATCCGTCGGTGAACACCTGCAGCCGACCCTCCAGTTGTTCCTGGAGTTTGCAGGATGCTGCCTGCTGCAGAGCGGTCACAGGTGTCCCACGCTTTGTAGCCCCATCGAGGGAGAGGTGGACCTCCGGTGGCCGGTGGTGTGGTGGCGGTGAGGGAACCGCCACTGGTGGGTGAGTCACCATCTGCTCGTAGAGAAGGCAGAGCCCTCCCATCCGTGACGATGGTAGGCTGCGAAGCCGTTCTAGGAGGGCCCTGCCATCAGGTGTCCGGTGTAGCCGGTCCAGGTGTCCCAGCGCTCGCTGGAGCATTCGGAGAGAGAGAGGCCACTCGTTGGCCTCGGCGAGTGTTGCTGCTACTGGGGAATACTTGGGGAGCTGACAGCGATAATTATCTCACTTTTTGTCCCCCTGGCCACGCAACTTAATTGCGCAGGTGGTCTTCACGTGCCTCCCAGTGCTGAATTTTAAGAAAACCATAAAGCTTAATTTTGAACACCCGGTATATCAACCTGTATTGTTTCTTAAAATAAAATTTGGGATGGTCTGTCACAGGTTCGTTATAAATGCGTAAGCACGGGTCCGTCTTTGGAGTTCTGTTTGGACACCTTGATTTCCTTAAGAAGATTCTTTGTGTTCGGCTGAGACACCTTCGTTTCAACGCGGCAACCACTACGCTGGTTGTTTGCGATATGCGAATCACCGCGCATGAAGACTCACGACGCCACCTACAAGAAGAACGATGTGGCGTAGTAGCCGTGAGCGCGAGCCAGCGTCTTCATGTTTTGTTTCCCACGCGACGTCATCCTTTTACACAAGGCGCGCATCCGCTCCCGTTTCTCTAACCACGCGACGCCATCCAAGGCCCGCACGCTGGCGTTGGCCGCTGACGTCATGCTCCCCCACTTCGCAGCCGCTGCTCGAGGCTTCGCCCCGCTCCACGAGAACACCCACTCAGATAAATGGATCCGGCGGCTTCGAGCTTCTTATGCTTAATGTACGACAATAAAACTGCGAAGTTACAATGAAAAACTTGCAGCGTACGAACGGTACTGTGCTCGTACTGTATATTGTTAACGTGTAACTGTGATCACAATGAGTGCTACAGTTAAAAAAAAAAGTTGCCTATGCGTAGTTCTTAGTTTAGCTGTTAGTCGTTATTATTTATATATGAACACTTCAGCGAGAGATCTCTTTCATTAAGCAGGTTGGTCGCGGAACCGATGACAGCAAATGAGGCAACCGATGACACCCCAATGCGGAACTAAGTTGATCAGGCGCGAAGGCGCTCGCGCGGACATCGGCGTGCTTGGCAAAAGGGACGTCCCCTCGTTCATTCGACGCCACCGACGGGACGAGTAAGGCACGGCCGGCGTCAGGAGGTCCAAGGTGTTCATGAGAAAAATTAACTACGGCAACTTCGCGACATCACACCCCTACGGAGTGCAACTAAGCTTGTGAGCGAGCTACCTTTACTTCTACATGGCTGATACCACTGGTACTCACGAAAAATAATTTTAAAGAATGCTGGTGGCCATATTTTTTTGACAGGGCGTCCCCCTATCAGCGAGGGGGCGATACAGAAATCTGAAGGGGGGGGGGGGGGTCAGGACATCCGGACATCCCCCCTGCATCCGCGCCTGGGTAGGTGACGCCACACCGTTTTGAGACCGGAAGCTGCGATGGTGACAGTGGCGGGCTATATGGCCCGCAAGGCCATATGCGAAACATATGGGCCGGTTATCAAAGGTACGCCACGGCTTCACATTAGATGGTCCGGTGGGCGAAGAAGGATGCGGCACCGTGCGTGAGGGTGGCGGCGACGTATAGAAGGACCCGGTGGCCCGGTAGGTGCCAGAAAGAGATGGTACCTGTGGTCTGGCACGAACGGCAGCGTAAGTTCGTGGAGTAGTGACAGGTAACGCCGGAGGGGCAGCTGGTAGTGCCTGGGCGACTTGCGTCTCAATGACGTGACGAAGAGGTGGGTCTAAAGATGACGGCGCAAGCTCAGGTGTGTGGGCGACAAGGGAAAGTTGACGTGCAACTTCCTTGCGGATGAACTGCTTTATGTGTGATAGCAAAACGGTGTGATCAGAAGTGGCGTCGTTGGCAAGGCTGAAATTGTCTGCTGTATCTTGAGCAGCACGGCGCGACGATGCTTGCTGCTTTCGCAGCTCGTCGTAAGTCTGGCAGAGTTGAATCAAGTCGGCTACCGTCTGGGGGTTCCTAGCGACAAGCATCTGAAATGCATCATCGTCGACTCCTTTCATGATGTGCTTTATTTTTTCCCCTTCGGCGAGAGATGGGTCGACGCGCTTGCACAGAAAGAGAACATCTTCGATGTAGCTTGTAAAGGTCTCCTCCCTGCGTTGGACTCGACTGCGCAAGCGCTGTTCCGCGCGAAGCCGGCGCACGGCGGGACGACCGAAGACCTCCACGACGGCTGCCGTGAAGGTCGACCAGTTCGTGATTTCGGTTTCATGGTTTTTGAACCAGAGGCCGGCTACATTAGTGACGTAGGCTACATTCGTGAGCTTGGCGCGGTCATCCCATTGGTTACAAGAGCTCACTCGTTCGTACGCGACGATCCAATCCTCGCCGTCCTGGGCGTCGGCGCCGCGTTGTCGGGGCACGCCAGCACAGTGGATTGTCATTGGCACGGGAGCAGCTTGCAATGGGCCAGGATCAGTCATGGTGAAAGCTGATGGTAGCGTCCGGCTGCGAAGTTCCAGGATGAACAGTACCCCGCTACCTCCCCCACTTAAAATGGGGGTGTTGGTCTTCAAGCAGGCCTGGACGTGGCGTTGTAGAAGGTTATTTGAAAGGCAGGTCTGGTTACTGGCGAGCGCGAGCTAGAGCGCCAACAACCACCACTCATCGTCGTCGTCTTTTCCCAGTCATTCGCCTTCAGTACAGTTTTAATGAAAAACGTGGAACGGGAGCATTGTTTATTGCACTATAGAACACATAAAAAAGTTGATGGTGCATCGGGTTCTCACTGTTATATATTGTTAAAATTGGTTTCGTTATAAGCAGGTTCGACTGTAATAACAAATCATCATCATCAGCAGCCTATATTGTCACGTAGTAGTGACGATGAAGCAAACAGTTGTAAAACTGTGAATGACTAAACTGATTCTTTATTGGGCGAACCTGTACCCACAAAAGCAAGTTACACTAGAAGCACAACGATAGCGGTGAACACAGTCGGCGATCGTTGAAAATCTGATCAGCGGCGAAACGCGTCGGCTTTTATACATGAGTCATCGAAGGTTCCAGATTATTTCCTGGTGCCCGCGTATCTTCCAGAAAGTTCTAGACCATTCGCGTCGGTCATACTATCAGATTACGTAAGCGTCGGTGACAACAGACAACGGATAGAAGCATCGATAACGTTCGAGAAAATTTGGAAACATGCAGGCGCGTCCTGTGCCTAGCGATAACGTTTAACCTTTTTAGTCAGTGAAAAGTGGTCACCGGTAAAAGCTAAACATGTACACGTGTCAATACCCTCCCCTTAAATATACAGTGGAATCTTGATGATACGATCGCGGCTAATACGAATTTCCGGATGATACAAATTTTGCTGCGGTCCCGGCCAAGCCCCATTACTTTGCAACGTGCTAGTAAACGGTTGTTACGAATCTATTTTCGACCCGCGTCGGTTGATACGACGAGGTTCGACGGCCGCGAAAGAACAGCGCGCAGTCACGCGCTTTCTCCCTTTCTCTTTTGGTGTGGAGGCGCAGACGCGACGCCGGACAGCGGGGAGGCCGCGACGTACCGCGACTGGGCGCGAAGAGTTTGAAGCGGTGGCGCTTTTGTTGCTTTTGTGCTTTTCCTCCTTTTCCGCGTGCCATCGGACACTCCGGAGTGGCTGTCGTGCTTCAGGCGGCGTTCTTTGTGTTTGCGCCATTTTGCCTACTCGCAGCCAGCTATGTCTACCGAGATACGATCTCGGCTGATTCGCGCGGCCGTACGCCAAGGCGCGGGAGCCTCCGTTGGCGCGTCTTCCGTCGGCTGCGTTATCGGTGCCGATGGCACAGGGCGATTGTCGGTTTCTCTGCCGGAGTCCCACGGTGCAAGATAGCGCGGCACGTAATCCACGGTGCAAGGTTGCGCTCGTTCAGTCGGGTGCTCCTCCGCTTCTCCCGCTAATCGCCGTATTTCTCTTGCCGTAGGAGCGCTTCCGTATTCCGAAGGCGTGCTTCGTACAAATTTTATTCGCCAACGAAAGATGATCCATCACTAACCTGGGAGCTCTCAGTAATCTGAATTCTGTGTGTCAAGTGAAGACGCCGGCGTGATTTACGAAGCAGACAACTACGGTTGCCATCTTGCCCCTGCCACAGCAGCAACCAATGGAGAGACGCCTTTCAGCACGGCAGCCGATGATCGGAGGCCCGCTTTCATCGGAGGGCCCGTGTGACTACCTAACGCAGACCCGCACTTCTTTTGTGTTTGTGCTTTTGTTACAAGATGGCGACGACGGACGAATTGGGAAGCAGAATGGCGAAACTTTGAGCTTTCGAACGATACCAAGATGGCAGCGCTCGGTGGCAGGAAATACGAGATATGGCTCCGTGAACTGCGGTGATCTTGTGCGATTTAAAGCTGTTTTCTCGCCCTGCGCACTGACGAATTAAACTTTTTCGGGCACTTTTAGTGCGTTTTCAGCCTAACCATTTTGATGCAGCGTAGAATAGATTTGCAGATGCCCAAACGCGTGGTTTTCAAAAATCGATTTTTCTCGCGATTTTCGCGATCTAATCCCCGCCCCCCCTTAATTTAGCTAGTTGTATATGTGTTTCGATGATCCGAATTTCGGCTAATACGAATATTTTTCGTGACCCCGTGAGATTCGTATCATCGAGATTCCACTGTACATCATCCCGATGCTACAACCACGAAAGCAAAAACAAAACCACGCCTATTAGAGACAAAAACAAAAAACAATAATAACAAAGTACCTAAGTTCCTCAGCGTGCGTAGAAAGGCCTAAGACGCACCACATGGATGACTTCAGATCGTGCACGGCGTCACTGTGATTGCGAAATGCCGTCTGGCACGACCTCACAGTCACGTGTGCCAATACATCAGATGATCTTATAGGGTCCAAAATAGCACCGTAACAGTTTCTCGCCGAGTCCTCGTCGGCATATCAGAGTCCAGACCCAAACACGGTCGCCGGGCTGGTACTCGACATAGCGTCGTCGAAGATTGTAGTGTCGGCTGTAGGTCATCTGCTGGTTCTTGATGCACATGCAGGCGAGCCGTCTACCTTCTTCGGCACACTGCAAATAGGTGTCAACGTCGATATTTTCTTCGTCGGTGACGTCCGTTAGCATGGCGTCAAGCGTCGTTGCCGGGTTCCTTCCGTAGACCAGGTTGAACGGCGCCGTGTGCATCGTTTCTTGCATGGCCGTGTTGTATGTGAAGGTCACGTACGGAAGGATGGCATCCCACGTCTTGTGTTCGACGTCGACATACATACATTGCCAGCATGTCTGCGAGGGTCTTGTTAAGCCGCTCAGTGCGGCCATTCTTCTGCAGGTGGTAGACGGTGGTCTGGCAATGGCTTGTCTGGCTGTATCGCAGGATGGCTCGAGTTAATTCTGCCGTGAAGGCCGTGCCTCTGTCGGTGATGAGGACTTATGGGGCACCGTGACGCAGGAGGATGTTCTCAACGAAGAATCGGGCTACCTCGGCGGCACTGCCTTTGGGCAAGGCTTTTGTTTCGGCGTAGCGGGTGAGGTAGCCCGTAGCTACGACGATCCATTTATTCCCGGACGTCGACGTCGGAAAAGGCCCCAGTAAGTCCATCCCGATCTGCTGGAACGGTTGGCTAGGTGGCTCGATTGCCTGTAGAAGTCCGGCTGGCCTTGTCGGCGGTGTTTTGCGTCGCTGAAAGACTCGGGATGTCCTTACGTAATGGGCGACGTCGGCAGAGAGGCGAGGCCAGTAGTATTTTTCTTGTATCCTCGCGAGCATGCGGGAAAAACCGAGGTGTCTAGCCGTTGGGTCGTAATAGAGAGCTTGCAGAACCTCTGCACGCAATGCTGAGGGTACCACGACGAGGTAGTTGGCTCAGAGAGGCGAGAAGTTCTTCTTTAGGAGAATGTAATTTTGAAAGAAAAACGACGCCAATCCTCGCCAGAACACCTTCGGCATAATGACGGTCTTGTCTTCCAGGTAGTCTACAAGGCTGCTTAGTTCCGGGTCGGCTCGCTGTTGTTCGGTAAATTCGTCAGCACTGATGGGTCCAAAGAAAGTGTCGTCATCCTGGTCGTCCTGTGGCGCCGGTTCGACGGGGGCGCGAGACAAGCAGTCGGCGTCAGAGTGCTTTCGCCCGGACTTGCGAACAACGGTGATGTCGAAAGCTTGAAGTCTCAGACTCCATCGTGCGAGGCGACCTGAAGGATCCTTCAAGTTAGCTAGCCAACACAAGGCGTGGTGGTCGCTCACAACTTTGAAGGACCTGCCATAGAGGTAGGGGCGAAACTTTGATGTACCCCAGATGATGGCGAGGCACTCCTTTTCTGTTGTGGAATAATTTGCTTCCGCCTTCGATAGCGACCGGCTAGCGTAACTTACAAGCCTACTAGTCCGTCAGTCCTCTGCGCAAGCACGGCACCGAGTCCTACAGTGCTTGCGTCGGTGTGGACTTCGGTATCGGTGTTTTCGTCAAAATGCGCAAGTATTGGCGGCAATTGCAGGCGTCGCTTTAGTTCTTCAAATGCTATGCCTTGCGGCGTATTAAACTCGACGTCGGCCTTCGTGAGGTACGTCAGTGGCTCGGCGATCCGTGAAAAGTCCTTGACGAAGCGTCTGTAATAGGCGCACAGTCCAAGAAATCTACGCACTGCCTTCTTGTCGGCGGGCGGAGGAAAGTCAGTGATGGCCGCTGTTTTCTGTGGGTCAGGGCACACTCCCGACTTGCTGATGACGTGGCCCAAAAACAAGAGCTCCTCGTATGCGAAGCGGCACTTTTCTGGCTTCAACGTGAGTCCGGAGGTCTTGATTGCTTGACGAACTGTTTCAAGGCGCCGGAGGTGTTCCTCGAAGCTTGCGGCAAACACAACGACGACGTCCAAATAGACGAGGCCAGTCGGCCACTTCAAGCCTGCCAGTCTGTATCCATGACACGTTGGAAAGTCGCAGGTGCCTTGAACTCGAACAGTCCATCTGGTGTTATAAAGGCAGTCTTCTCCCGGTCCCTCTCGTCGACTTCGATTTGCCAGTAGCCGGTTTTGAGGTCCATCGACAAAAAATACTTTGCGTTGTAGAGTTGATCCAAGGCGCCGTCAATCCGTGGGAGAGGGTATACATCCTTCTTGGTGATTTTGTTGAGGTGACGATAATCGACACAGAAACGTAGGGTTCCATCCTTTTTCTTCACGAACACAACAGCGGACGCCCACGAACCCTTGAACGGCTGGATGATGTCGTCACGTAGCATTTCGTTCACTTGTTGCCTTATGGCCTCGCGTTCGCGCACCGAAACACGGTACGGGCTCTAAAGGAGTGGGCGGACATATTCGTCGGTTATGATGCGGTGCTTGGCGACAGAGGTTTGTCGAACTTTTGACGACAACGAGAAGCTGTCCTTGTATTGCAGGAGCCGAGCTTTTAGCTGTTCTTTCTTATGCCTGGGAAGGTTCTCATTAACGTCGAAAGCTGGTTCAGGTACTACAGTCGTCGTTGCATGTTCTTTAGAGTCCATGAAGGCGAAAGCACTGCTGGCTTGGACTATTTCATCCATGTAGGCAACCGTGGTGGCTTTCTTAATGTGCATGTATACGTGGCTGAAGTTTGTGAGCATCACTCTTGCTCTCCCTTCACGTAGTTCACCTATGCCTCTAGCGACGCAAATCTCACGGTCGAGCAGTAAGTGATGATTGCCCTCAACGACGCCCTCCATGTCTGCAGGCACTTCGGTACTGACGGATATCATTACGCTTGAACGACGCGAAACGGTCACTTGTTCTTCAAGCATATTCAAGGCATGGTAACTGATGTTTGTATCCAGCGGTATCGCTTTGTGCGTTGACAGCGTTATCGACTACCGGCTTGTTCGGAAGCTGCCGTCGCGTTAGCACTAGGTCTCTGATTTTGTGCCGCTACATCCGACAACATGAAAAATCTAGAAAGTCAGACAAGCCCGTCGCCATTGTTTGCTGTAACTTCAGTAGTCCCAGCTCCAAAAAAACGGAAAAAGACTTGCCGTGTTGCCGAATTCGAACCACGTTGGTAGCGCCAAATGTGGAGGTCTTCCCCAACCCGTAGCATGTATAATCGCAGCTACGTAGGGTTTGGGCAAATAAGGCAACAAGCGAGTCAACTCAACAATGTTTATTGCTGTTGGAAATAAAACAGACATGCAGAGGGAAGTCTGCTCTCTATAATAAGTAATAAAATAGGCTTGCCTCGTCGCGTGTGATAGTCACGCAAATGAGGCCCCTCACAGGTTGCAGCGGGTATATCTGTAGGAGCAGGTCAGGTGTAGCAAGATCAGAGAGGCCGGGCGCTTTCGGTCGCGCTCTTTTATACCTTTCAACCTTTTCGCGAGGGGAATGTCCTCCTCGCCCGCCGGATACTTTCTCTCTTCCCGCGCGGGTACGCACGTCGTGAGAGGCGAGCGAGAACCGGGAGAGGGCAAAGTGCATCTCTTCCGTGTCCGCCCGGCTCCCGCCACGTGCACAAGCGATGGCGAGCGCCTGCGGGAGAAGGTGGTGGCGAGTGCTCCCCACAGCGTATCTTCCAGAAAGTTCTAGACCATTCGTGTCGGTCATACTATCAGATTACGTAAGCGTCGGTGACAACAGACAACGGATAGCAGCATCGATAACGTTCGAGAAACTTCGAAAACATGCAGGCGCGTCCTGTGCCTAGCGATAACGTTTAACATTTGTCAGTCGGTGAAAAGCGGTCACCGGTGAAAGATAAACATGTACAAGTGTTAATATTTATGTCCACTGCAGAACAAAGGCCTCTCCCTGCGATCTCCAATTACCCCTGTCTTGCACTAGCCAATTCCAACTTGCGCCTGCAAATTTCTTAACTTCATCACCCCACCAAGTTTTCTGCCGTTCTCGACTGTGCTTCCCTTCTCTTGGTATCCATTCTGTAACTCTAACGGTCCATCGGTTATTAGAAAGTGATTTTGGCTTTGTGACGATCATTTGACCTCACCCGGATCATTTGAGTACCCAGAGGTACTCTCCAGATCTGCGGTGTCGCAGGCGACCAGCCAGGACCCAGTCCTGTCCCAGGTGGTCAAGGGGGTGTCACGAGGGGAGGAGTTGGTGCAGCAGGCTTACAGCCACAAGGCTGCCGAGCTGAGCCTACAGCAGGGCTGCCTACTGTGGGGTTCCAGGGTGGTCATCCCACAAAGTTTCCGGTCCGGGGTCCTGCAGTTGCTGCACGCGGGTCATCCTGATGTAGAAAACACGAAGATGGTGGCCCGGTCCCACGTTTGGTGGCCTGGCCTGGACCAGGATATCACTCACATGGTGCAGAGCTGCCAAGTCTGCCAGGGGCACCAGCGGGCCTCACGTGATGTGGAGGTCACCCCCTGGCCGTTCCCACAGAGACCCTGGTTTGGTCCCGATGGCAAGTGGATTTTGGGGGTCCCTTCAAGGGCCACTACTTCCTGGTAGTGGTGGACACCTTTTCGAAGTGGGCAGAGGTCCTACCTGCCACCACTCCTTCAGCAGGTGCAATCATTGCGGCGCTGCGACAGGTCTTCACCGCCGACAATGGCCCTTTCGTGTCCGACAATGGCCCCGCTTTCGCAACACAGAGTACCTGGCTACGGTGGCTAGATGGGTAGGTGTGCCGACCGAGCGTAGTTCACCACTTCTCCGCATCATGACGCAAAATTGGCGCTGCGGACAGTAGAAAGGTTCAGCGGCGCACAAGGGCGGCTGCGCTCTGTAGACGAGCTGCGTGTCTGATAGTATCGCTTGCCTCTGATTGTATCTTTGAAGTGCGCGTTATAATACCGTTCTGAGCAGTGTAGGCCAAGCCAGAATGAGGAACTTGTTGTTGACGTCTAGTCAGAAAAAACGAAACGCTGAAGTAAATTTTCTAGCTTGGCAATCGGTCACATTTATTGATATAAACGCGGCGCTCCAGCCCATTGCATTAAAGACGTAAATGCATTTTTTCCATGCATAAAACAATACTTCAATGGTTTTATACGGTATGTGGAACCGTGTTTACATGATATTTAGCGAGTTCTAATGTTTCAATTTCGAGAAATCCAGCTATTGTTTTATTGCTGCATCAGTTACGGTATCTAAATTGGTGCGAGAAGAATTGTGTTGGTATAAGTGCATATGGTTCACTGTTTCATTGTAATAAAATAAAGCAATATGTCTTGGACTAGATTCGTGAATATATTTAAAATACAAGAAAAGCTCTCGTAACTTGAGTCAGCAGACACACCAACATAAATTAGCTAGCGCCAGCAAGGCCGCAACGTTGGTCCACCACATCATATATAGCATTGTTCACAGCACACGCCTCATCTTCAGGTGCTTCCTCTTCTCCCCGTTACTTTCGCGCGCCATGTTCTTGCCCTTTACAAGAAAGTAAAGGCGTGTAATTGTATAGAATTTCACAACATCGTTTGTGAGCTCTTTCTTGTGCCGCTTACAGCCGATCAAATTCGGGGGATTCAGCTGCAGAAAGGATGCAAAGTTGGCGATACTGTTCCTTCGTAACTCATTTAAACAAGCACAGCTTGAAGGCGTCTTCGAGCGATGCTACCAGTTTTTTTAGTGCTTCAGAAGGGAGTAACAGCCCTGACCTACTCATTCTGTTGAATTCAGTAACGTCCCTGAGCAATCGGAGCACTTGGTTCTTTGCAGGAACTTCCTTGCTACATAGCCTGCTATATAGAATATCAGTCTAGAATCACTTTTCTTTTCCCTGTAGCAGCGCAGCAGTGCTCGATGTCGCAGGCGCTGAGCACGTCATGTGCGGCTAGAAAATTTCCAATGTCGAGGAGCTCATGGACGTACGCTTTTCGGTGTACCGCTTGCTCATTAACGTCGCCGATACAATCTAGCCACCGTACCGATACTGAGCAAGCTACTGAGCAGCTCGGGGCGAACATTTCCGCTGTCAGACAGCGGAACAATTCCGCTGTCTTTCTCACAAATTTAGAGCCCGACTTGCAGTTTGGAGCGAAGCAGTAGGTCTCCTTGGTGGTCTTCTTTGGTGGAGCAACGCCGCCGCTAATCTCGCCGGTCATCTTTCCTACCTGGAACATTCCACATCGCTTAGGAACTTACAAACAGTACGAGAGATGCGGAGCTCTTCACCTTTGAAACTGACACGAACAGACGACATACAACTATTCCAATACGGGCTTTATTTTTTTTGCTCGCCGCCAGTCTGCCAGCCCCCTGTAGCAGACGACGTGCGCTGCGGAACCGTTCTACTGACCGCAGCGCCAATTTTGCGTCATGACGCGGAGAAGCAGTGAACTACGCTCCAGAGGCGCCGGTCGGCACACCTACCCATCTAGCCACCGTAACCTGGCCTGGCTGACGAAGAACAGAATTCGCCGGATGATGGTTCCGCCGTACCACCCTGCTTCAAACGGTGCAGCTGAGCGGATCATTTGACCTCACCTCGGCCATATTCTTCGTTGACCCGCTAGGCTCAGTGCCCCGCCAAAGCTCGGTGGCTAACATTGGTTCACCGCATGTAATAAACATCGCGAGCACAGCTGCTCGGCGGTGAGTCATCGTTCACCACCACCACGCTGTGCGTCGTATCTGGGACGGGGGTTCCTCGCCCCCTCCTTTCGTTCATCGGTGACGACCCAAGGTGTCGTCATGGATGCTGCTGGGCCGAAACTGGATTCACGCGCTGGGCGTTTCGGTTGCCGGAGTACCAAGAGGCCGTCCTACATGTGGTTAAAGATGTCCCAAGCCTCTTGACCGATTTCAAGTCCCTGTTCCAACCGGGGCTGAGCACATTTGCCGGCACCACAGCTAGCATTTACGTTCTTGAGGGAGCCCGGCCTCGATTTTTCAAGCCTCACCCACTGCCTTCACCCTGAAGGATGGGGTCACCCAGGAGCTGCAACAGTTACAGCGAGAGGGCATCCTGGTGCCCGTCATGACGTCTGAGTGGGCTGCTCCCATGGTTCCAGGTCTCAAGTGAGATGGCAGTGTGAGGATCTGCGGGGATTTGAAGGTTACCATCAATCCCGTCGCTACCGTCGAGAAGTAGCCGCTGCCCCGGATTGAAGATCTCTGGTCAGCGTTGTCCAGGGGACAGAAGTTCACAAAGCTCGACCTCAGAGACGCTTACCAGCAGCTGGTGCTCCAGGGTACCTCCCGGAAGTATGTCACAATATCGACAACTTTGGGGCTCTTCCAGTACACGTACTTACCGTTTGGCGTGGCCTCAGCCTCGGCCATTTTTCAGAGGGAGATGGACAACCTCTGCAGGGGCATGAGGCACGTGGCGGTGTACTTGGACGTCATCCTGGTTACTGGCACCGACAACGGAGACCACCTGCACAACCCGCACAACGTCCTGGCACAATTGCTGGACGCCGGTTTCAAACTCAAGCTGGAAAAGTGCATTTTCCTGGCCCCCAGCGTTGAGTACCTGGGACACGTCATTTCCCAGGCAGTACACCTGGGACATGTCATTTCCCATCCCGACCTGTCCCCGGCCCCCTGCAAAGTTGATGCTGTGCTCAAGGCGCCAAAGCCCCACAACAAGAAGGAGCTTCAGAGCTACCTCGGCCTCATCAACTTCTACAGGAGTTTCCTGCCGAACCTGACAGCGCATCTACAGCCCCTCCATCTTCTGCTTCGAGATGGTCAGCAGTGGACCTGGAAGAAGGCGCATGACATGGCATTCCAGCGCAACAAGGAGCTAATCACCAAGGCTCCAGTGCTGGTACACTTCGACCCGGGCAAGCCTGTCGTCCTTACAGTAGATGTGTCTCCGTATGGTGTGGGAGCCGTCCTGACGCACCGGGACAAGGATGGCCAGGAATGCCCTGTGTCGTATGCTTCCTGTCGGCTTCTTGCTGCAGAGCAACGTTACAGCCAGCAGGATAAGGAAGACCTGGCCGTCATGTTCGGGGTCGAGCGTGTTCACCAGTACCCGTGGGGCAGGAAATTTGAGGCGGTCATGGACCGCAAGCCGCTGCTGGGTCTGCTGGGGCCAGACAAGGCGGTTCCCGTGCAGGCATCGCCTCGAGTGGTACGCTGGGCCTTGAGGCTTGCGGCCTACAGCTACCAGCTGGTCTACCGTCCGGAAAAGGACCTGGGACCTGCTGATGCCCTTAGCCGCCTGCCCCTGCCGGAGGTGCCAGCTGCTGCTCCAGAGCCTGCTGAACTGTTCATGCTGGAGCACGCGTACCTGGAGGTACTCTCCAGATGTGCGGTGTCGCAGGCGACCAGCCAGGACCCAGTCCTGTCCCAGGTGGTCAAGGGGGTGTCACGAGGGGAGGAGTTGGTGCAGCAGGCTTACAGCCACAAGGCTGCCGAGCTGAGCCTACAGCAGGGCTGCCTACTGTGGGGTTCCAGGGTGGTGATCCCACAAAGTTTCCGGTCCGGGGTCCTGCAGTTGCTGCACACGGGTCATCCTGATGTAGAAAACACGAAGATGGTGGCCCGCTCCCACGTTTGGTGGCCTGGCCTGGACCAGGATATCACTCACATGGTGCAGAGCTGCCAAGTCTGCCAGGAGCACCAGCGGGCCTCACGTCATGTGGAGGTCACCCCCTGGCCGTTCCCACAGAGACCCTGGTCTGGTCCCGATGGCATGTGGATTTTGGGGGTCTCTTCAAGGGCCACTACTTCCTGGTAGTGGTGGACACCTTTTCGAAGTGGGTAGAGGTCCTACCTGTCACCACTCCTTCAGCAGGCGCGACCATTGCGACGCTGCGACAGGTCTTCGCGGCCTACAATGGCCCTGCTTTCATGTCCGACAATGGCCCCGCTTTTGCCAGCACAGAGTACCTGGCCTGGCTGACGAAGAACGGAATTCACCGGATGATGGTTCCGCCGTACCACCCTGCTTCAAACGGTGCAGCTGAGCGGGTCATGCAGACAAAGACAAGCTGAAAAAGAGTAAGGCTGGAGATTTCCGGACTCAGGTTGCCCGGGTACCGTTTCAGTACCGGACGACGCCCCACGATGTCACTGGCCGTGCCCCCTGTGAGCTCCTGCTGGGTCGGATGGTCAAGAAACCCTTGGACATCCTGCATCCGGACCTCCGGTCCACAGCGCTCCTGAAACTGCTGAAGCAGAAGCTGGCTGCTGACCCATGGTGCTGACCCGAGCCTTTTCCGAAGTCAGGAGCTCTGGTCTATGCCAGGAATTTCCGTCCTGGTCCACCCTGTTCCGCCAGAAAGGTGCTATCTCCTGCCAGCGCCTCATCGCTGCTCATCCGCATGCCGGACGGGATCACGTGGCACTGGCACGCCGACCATGTTCGCCCTCGCCTCGTGAGCCAGCCTGCAACCTCGGGCGCCACTTCAGAAGTCCAGCCCGCAGGGGGGTCAACGAAGCACCAGAGGCGGCAAGCGTCGCCAGTTGTGCGGCACCCGTTGGACCACTACCAAGTTCGGCAACATTTTCGAGGCCGGTCAATGCTGACCCTCCAGACAGAGCCACAGTGGCTCAGGGAGCACTCGGTGTTGCCACACCCGGATCGTCAACACCTGTGCCCAAGCGGAGTACTCGACAGTGGAGGCCGCCGGACCGTTACTCGCCTGGTTAACAGGCACTTTTTTGTTTGTTGTTTCGGGGAGCACTTCTTGTGACAAGGTCCATAACTGTGTCAGCGGGGGCTGCCCGTTTGCGGGGCGCTCCATGCTTATTTTGCACTGAAAACGCTCACTTGGGCGGCATCGAGCCCGAAGGACTCTGCAGCGCAAGTGACATGTGGCACTGCATGAGTCTCTACCTGAATATATCCATTATTCGAAAAATCTAATAGTAGATATTTGATTTGCGAATCGATTTATTTGTGTTCACTATTTCATCCAATTAAATGATAGTAGAGTATTCGCAGACTTCTACAAAAAAAATCCTTGCTGGGTGAGTTAAATGCAAAAGGGTATGCCTCTTTTTTTCGTCTGCGCTTATTTCGGATGTGTAAGCTGAATAACTTTCTTTTGCCCATGTCAATTTTTGTCATTCTTTTTTAATTCACCTCAGGACCATACAAGGAATGTGTTGTGGTGCAGCATTGCAGGGCCCCCGTTAAGGAACAGCCCTCGTAGATGTGAGTGCTTGATATCAAAACAATAAGCTGCATGCAGGCCATTGAAGAAGAAAGGCATGACTTACAGCAATCTCTCTGCAGGCTGACATGGAAATGCCCGTGCCTTCAATTTGCTTCAGCGCGTAGTCCCTATTGTCACTTCTGTAATAAGAGAAACAGTTCACAGGATCAGCAAGATGACAACATTTTAAAAATCCCCCCCCCCCCCTTAAACTCTGTTTTTTCCCTCGTTCCCTTTGTTTGTCTGGAAGTGTTGTGCTCAGGACCTTACTTCAGCTCATGGGGTCAGTCACCGCTACTGCCACTTTGCATTGGTCTACGAGTCAACGAACACATACTCAAGAGTTTCACAAAAAAACATCTGATCAGGTAAAGTCATTGTCAGGAAAGAAGCAGGTTAATGAACAGAGGCAAAAATAAAAAGACGTTTCAACATTTTTGCATGGGTATTTCCACAAACTTAGCTTTCATAACATCACCTCATTACTAGAGACCGGATTACAGGCAAATATTTGTTCCCCCACGCCAGGGCATCTACCCTTCGATGAATGAGCACGAATTATGTGTTAAGTGGCTTAGCTCCAACTTTATAGTGCCTATAAATGCCTATTTCCAACTTTTACACCTGTAAATGCCTATTTTTGCTTTGATCACCTGAAAATGCTTTTTTGAGGCATTTTTTTATTGCAACAGCAATTATATAGACATTACAAGAGAATTTTCGCCGCCGGCATTGATGTCGCCATGAGGTTCCACATAAAGTCCAGGTGCGGTAGGATGCTGTAGGTGCAAGAGAAAGCGTGGGAAAGTGAGCCGAGAAGGCTCACTAATTAGGGACAGCACGAAGGAGCTCTTCATCCCGCCAGCATTGTGACAGCGAGTGTTTGCAGTCACCGAGAGAGATCTGTTCATGTTTGCTTGGGCATGATGACACTGACCGTGCTTAGTAATTTAACTAGCAAGCAAATGTTTATTGCAATTTCCACAGCCAATAAAACTATGAGTCTGACTTCACGTAGTTGTCTAATAATTTGCTATTGCTATCAATCCATCACCTCTTTCTTTTTTCTTCGAAAGTACATTGGCTTATTATCTACACAAGACTTGGCAACATTAACAAACAGACACTGCTGCCAATGGTAGTAAATGCACATGGCAATGTGACCTAACAAATAAGTTCTTGTGTAGACAAAGGTTGCGAGGGCCTCTCACCAACTGCAGGACACTAATTGGTTAGCATAGCCAGAGAGCACCGAAAGTATCCTTGTTTGGCAGTGGGCACACAACTTCATGCTACGTTCAAGGCGGGGATTTGAGGGAGAAAGGTGCAGCATTGAGAAAGATGCACTGCCAACTGCTGCTTCAAAAGACTGCACGGCACGTGTGTTAGGTGGAAGCTTGCAAAGTTAATTGGAAGTACTGTCAACTGTAGTTATGTGGTCACCTTTTTCGGCTCCATTGCTTCTTTTGTGGTTGTGCAGATATACCTGCTAATCACCTGAACTCTCCAGTAGACCAGAAACTAACTGGGCTCCCTTACCATAAACTCTGCCTACCACACAGCTCAGCCCCGCACTGCAGTCGCTTTTTCCAACCGTATTTTGTATTTTTCATGCTTGCACCACTTGATGTGTCAGCGTAAGCAAGGAACGTTTGGCTATTGAATATACACTATACCTGCTCAATATTTCAAGATAAACATTAAAGTGTGTCGGCTGCAGTACGCGGATTGACAAAAAAGCGGCCTCTCATTTGCCCACCAAAGTCCTGTGCCCAATACGGCTGCTGCCTTTCTAATCTCACAAGTCAATTTTCTTACCATGAAAATGGGCTAAACACATTCAATACATAAAACAGCTCATTGTTTGAGAGCAGTTTAAAATGCCTATTTCGGCTTCTATAGTGGCTAAAATAAGGCTAAGTGCCTGTTTTGGCCGCCTAAAACGCAATTTCTTGTGCATAAAGATCCCCCCTTCACTGATTACATTAGACATTTAATTGATCTTGGTAATTTTGCTGGTTCAGTTTTCTTAGATTTTTACTAAAACACTCAACACTATAAACCATAGCATTCTGTTAGTCAAACTAGAATCAATTTGTATAACCAGTCCTGCACTAGCTTTGTTAAAACGTTATCTACGTAATCAAGAACTAACAGTGTATACAGGAGGTGCTCATTCTGAAAACAAACTCATTAATCAAGGAGAGCCACAAGGTTTTATATTAGGTACGGGATTGTTTTGCATGTACTATCGACCAAAAAAGTTTACAGACCACGGGATCACAGAAAACGCTAAATATCCAAGCAGCCTTTAAACATAGCCAGTAAAACCGTACATCACAATCAGGCGCGTAGCCAGGGGGGGGGGGCTGATGGGGCTTCAGCCCCCCCCCCCCCCCCCGAAATTTTTCCGTGCTGTCATGCACCGCCGTCCAAAACAACCACCGGCGCCGGGAATCATCGTGGATTTTGTCTACAATGTCTTTTTGACACTCGAAAAGACATTTCGGCGCGAAAATTTCGAACTCGGGCTGGATTTCGTGGAAACGCCCATGCACCTGGAGTCGCATAACGTAAGGAGCCCCAGCCGAGCACAAAGTTTGAAGGGATTTTTGATAGCGAGTGGGCGCGTCGCGGCATCTCGCAGCGGCACCGGAATCTACGGAGCGCATGGATTTCAATTACGAAACTTGATGGGTACAAAGTTCTCATACACTTTTGACGCGAAAAGTGCACTGACATTTCCAAAGGCGTGCTTCTGATTTTTAATTATGGAACTTTCTGGGTTTAATGTTTTTATAAACTTGGGCCAACATGCACGCACTCGAACGCGCGTGTCCAAGCCGTTCCAGAAATCGAAGCACGCGCTCGCAATCTTCCACACACACGAAAATATGCAATATCACTGTGACTGTCAGCTGGCATCTGATAATTTTCTCCAAACATTTTCAGGAAGCACGCCCAATGTAATCGATAAGCTGGACCAGGGCAGGCAAAGTAAAATAAGAGAAAACAGAAGAAGCTCAACGGCCTATTTAATTTGAGACAGTTCTTTTTTGCGGGCGGCAAGGTCTTACTCTCCATGGCGATAGGGACACTGGTCCTATGGATTTAAGCAAAGCCCCCGCTGAAAATACTGGTATTTCCAGAGCGCTTCTTCGCATGCGAGCTGATTGTGGAGATACACATCTGAAGAACCATTTGGAAAGTTGCCCCAGTAATGCCTCGTATTTAAAGCAGACGCACAAAACCAAATTATAGAAATTTGTGGGGAAATTATCGAAGAAGCAAAAGTGAACGCTGCAGGCTGCTTCTCCGTACTTGCTGACGAAACGACGGATATTGCTGGAATCGAACAGCTTACTGTTTGTGCAAGATACGTAAACAAGGATGTCAACGATATCGAAGGAAGGAAAATAAGAGGTGATAGGCAGAGAGGTTAACCAGGTTAAGTGTCCGATTGGCTACTCTGCACAGGGGGATGGGGTAAGGGCAGAAAAGATTAGAAAACAAAAAAAGATTAAAAAGAAAAGAAAAAGAAACGTATCAGTCCGCACATTCAATAGTTTTTGACTAAGTCCCGTTTCTTTTAAAAAGCGTAATAGCGCTTTTAAAGCAGTTCGTTCCGACGTCGGCTGGGACAAGGGACCAAGAATTGTGGCTTCCGTAAGAGGACGGCTGTCTACCTTGTCGAGCGTGGTGCTGAGGAAACGATATCGAAGTGGTTTTAGGTTTTAGCACAAGAATAGATGCCCTCTCTCATGGAGACTGCAGATTATATGTACATGTGTACAAACTAGAGCACTGCACGGGCTCGGGCTTACCCGAAAGCCCGGGCCGGGCCGGGTAGAGCAGTTTTTTCACGGGCTCGGGCCCAGCTCGGGCACGACGTGTGCTTTTTGACCCGGGCCCGGGCCGGGCTCGGGCTTACTGGTGGTGTGCATGTAACATGCAGCGAGTTATTCTCGGGCGTCTCAACTCTGAAAAACATGTATTTTTCGGTCTCGGGCCAGGTTCGGGCCGGGCCTCGGGCCTAAGGTAAAGGGGTGGCAGGCCGGACCGGGCGGGTAACGTAGATCATTTCCAGGCCCGGGCCGGACCCGGGTCTCGCCATAAAAGTTTTATTCGGGCTCGAGCGGGCAGCCCAACGTAAAAACAGGCCCGGGCCGGGTCCGGGCTGAAAAAATCGGCCCGTGCAGTGCT
Organism: Dermacentor silvarum; assembly: GCF_013339745.2. Lineage (NCBI taxonomy): Eukaryota > Metazoa > Arthropoda > Arachnida > Ixodida > Ixodidae > Dermacentor > Dermacentor silvarum. Next base: position 177,571,403 of record NC_051161.1, on the reverse strand, counting down.
CTAGTACAAACTACTGCATATTCTAGTCGCCCTTCCAGTGCCACTGCCAGCGCAGCGAGATTTTCAAACGTGAGATTACTAAAAAAAACCACTTGCGCTTTACAATGAGGAACGCATGGTTATGCTGGCGCTTCTATACGCCCAAAGAGACATCGCCATCAACGAGTCCGAAGTTACTGAACACTTCGCTAAACCTCCCCGCCGAGTGAAGTTTATCGTTTAGATAGCGAAGCAGCAAAAATCAATGCCTGTAAAAATATCTGTTCCTTCACGTTCCTATATAAGCTCGTAATTATGAAAACGTATGACTGTTCATTAGCTTTTAAAACCACAGAAATTTTCACCGTTTATTGTAACAGTTAGCATGATGATCAAAATTATCCTGGGAATACAAAAATTACGGGGACATCAATAACCAATTTTGACAAACCTTGCTCATTGAAAGCCCGGCACACGCGGCGTTTCCCAAAAACGCACTCTGATGTTAGGTAAATCAACTTGCCGCGTCATCTGTGGCTTTCGTTTGTCCTTTTCTTTCCTTTTTAGCTACATGTATTTACTTCTTTTTTGAAACGAAGCAATAGCCTTCTTTGACTTCGGGTGCAGAATAATTGTTGCCGCTGTGCAGGCAGTTAAAATACGCATTTTCGTATTGATTTCTGCATTCTTTTTCTCTTATTCTAGCCACATGGTGCTGCCGCGATCGCAGCATGGCCCAAATGCATATCACAATTTCTGAGATCATAGTTTTGTTCTTGTCTGGATCGTCTGTCTTTATACTCGTATGCGTGAAGTTTACTATCCGTGATTGCGCAACAGGTTTATTTGTCTTGTTTGACGCATTATATACAATGACGTTTCCTTAGATACGTAGATTTATTGCAGACTTATACGTATATTTAAATATCTTGTTGCGAGGTTTTCTGTACACAAGCAGTGAACTTGGTTTCACGCGACACTTTCTTGCCGTTTACCTTGGCATTTGTATATTCCATTCTATCTTCGCATTTCTAATGTATATTTTGCGGAACTTCTGCTTTTTATATGTACTCGTTGTTGCAACTATAATTTCGGTGCAATTACAATATACGACCGGTAACATCTGCTGCTGAGCAATCCATTGCAACGAAGAACAGCGTCATTGAGGTTTTTCCCTGGCCGTTGCATATGTACAAAAATGTAAACAAGGTTGTTAAATGACAAAGATTCATCAAAATATTTGTCAACTTGTTCATTTTATGGCCTTTACGTTTTTCATACCAGCCGCATGCACTGCTTTACTGGTTTCGAACTGATATAGTTCTAAAGTTCGCGTTATATTTTCTTTACTTATTAGATAGGCCAAAAAAAAAAAATGCGGTAGCATTGATATCAGCTATTACTGCCACAATTTGTGGGACATACGAAGCTATTTTTTTAGGAAACAAACGCATAATTTACTTGTCTTGACTGTGCGTAGCGTTAAATAATTCGTTTTCTGCACCTAATATACAATGGCATTGGTAATGGCAATGCAGTTATTATTCATGTATTTGATGCCTCGACAAATTTTGTAAGGAGGAGGCCGCGTTGCAACTTGAGCCCCCCCCCCCCCCCCCCGAAAAAAATTTCTGGCTACGCCACTGATCACAATGTTGTTCGCACATACCAGTTGTGGGGTCTCGCACGTACTCTTAGGACAAAGGAACGACAACACAGCAGTGCAAACAATCCAAAGGGCATTTATTGCACCTTTCATACACTAATACACGCTAGCCAAATTACTACCCATAGAACATTCACATGGGCGCACGACAAATCAAGAAAGTCCGACTCACCGTGACCGGATAGCGAGCGAATATGTTTGGCGGCATGCTAGACACCAACATCTAATCGTTTACATGTACGGTCGCACAAATGGTGGCGCGCTCGAACAATCCGTGTTCGTCCATACTGGTGCCCTGCTCCTAGCCTCGTGAGACAGTCGCATCGCTCACCACTTCGAAGAGGAAGCGCCTTCTTCCTTTTGCGCCCAAATAACCCTGCCGTTTAGCAGCGCAACACTCGCGACATCTCTCGTAATACGCCGCAACCAGGCCGACCTTCGACGCCATAAAGCCACGCGGCAAAGCCGTATTACAGGAGATGGGAGCCATGCGGGGAAAACAACACCAGGGGAGCGTGAGAGTCGCACATCCCTACACAGTATGTATTTATTTATTTACTTACTCTCAAGGCCCGAGGGCATTACAGAGGAGTGGTGAGTACATATGAAGTCGTTGGCAATCTTTTTGAAATTAATGGTGTCACAGATAGCAGCGATGGAGGCGGGAAGGTGGTTCCAGTCGTCGGTAGTGCGCGGTATAAATGAGTAAAAGTAATAGTTGGATTTGCATCTTGGTATCCCCACCTTCATTTGGTGATCGTTGCGAGGTGAGATATAGGATGGGTGAAGGAACAACTCATTTTTAAGAACAGGATTAGTGTAGTAGATCTTATAAAAGAGGCACAAGCGCATAAACTTACGACGTACTGCGAGGTCAGGCAAATCAAGCGTCAGTTTCATTGATGATACGCTTGTGTGGCGCGAATAATTGATGAAACGGGTGGCCCTGTTCTGAAGTGATTCTAGAAGATTTGTTAGATTAGCTTGACCAGGGTCCCAAATGGAGCAGGCATATTCGAGCTTGGGACGTACCAATGTTTTATAAAGTTGTGATTTAACGGGAACAGTCGCACTGGAAAAATTACGACATATGAAACCAAGCATGTGGTTAGGGTTATTAAATATGTATTGAAGATGCACGTTCCACGAGAGATTACTAGTGATATGTATACCAAGATATTTGTAATTTTCTACAGAGGCTAATGGTGTGTTATTGAGGGTATAGTTCAAAGAAACAGGGAAAGAGGAAGTCCGTGAGACACGCATGCTTTTATATTTAATAATATTAAGGGTCATAAAAGAATCGGAACACCAAGAAGATATGGCTGATTGCAGGGCAGCATGATCAGAGGCGTTAGTGATGACGCGGTAAACTACGCAGTCATCGGCGAAAAGTTTTATATAAAAAGTAACAAACATGGGAAGGTCGTTAATAAATGTTAGAAAGAGTAGTGGACCCAGAGCAAACTGCTGATTTACTCCAGACTGCACAAAAGCAATGGAAGAGTAATGACCGTTAGCAGATACATATTGGAAGCGATTAGAAAGGAAACATTCAATCCAGCGCAAGATATGAGTATCGAGATGAAGATTATGCAACTTATCGAAAAGCAATTTGTGAGACATTGAGTCGAAAGCCTTCGTGAAGTCCAAGAATATATAATCTATGGTTAGTCCCTTGTCTACAGCCACTAAATAAATTATAAATATTTATATCTATATTTATATTTTATTTATTTTATCTTCGCTGGGTCAGAATTGCTAGTGCCACTTCTTGGTAGCTCCCACATGCTAATATATGGACTTTTTACCATCCTGCCTCCAAAGGCCTGCACCAGCAGCTGAACCTCTTCATCCGAGTGGCTCATCGTCCTGCACAAAATGCTGTGGCCTGAGCTTTCCTGTTGTTGCCAAGCTAGTGCACAGCTGCCCTCTCTGCCATGCGAGTCCCCTTCATCACACCTTGGACCCACCATGACAAACACTCAGTGGCGCACCGACGGGGGGGGATTCGGGGGTTGTAACCCCCCCCCCCCCTGAGGCCGACTTAAGCCCCCCCTATTGTTTGACCCCTTTTCTTTCCTTACGCATTTGAGCACTGCAACTAAGATGTAAGACGCGCAATCGTCTGCACACTCGCAAAAAGCGAATTTTTTTTTACAATTTCCCGTTAAGAAATCGAAATTAGTGCTGTTTAGATGGTATCGGCAAACTGTCAACCCCCCCCCTGGCAGAGATCCTGGGTGCGCTACTGCAAACACTACAGTCCCCCTTGACATGTCCATATTGGTGCATCACCCAACAGGACCCCTACGACAGCGTCTTTTCCATCTGGAAGAAATCTTTACAATTTTTCCCCATCACTTGCAACTGTTGAGCGCCTTAAGTTCACTGCTATCATAGCCAGCATGAAATACGTCTGCCCAAATACGTCAAGTGACCACTGGAAAAGAGAGGGAGGAGGTAGCAACTCCTTTCTCAGAGCAGTACTGCTTGGAGGTGCGTGCCATCTTGAAATGAAATGTCGGAATGAGTGGTGCAAAAGGTTAGGACAGGAAAAAAGAGCATCGTACTCGCACGTCACCACCATCATACTTTGCTAAACTACATTTCTTCTACAATGGGCCCTTTTATATTTTTTCTTCCAAGCATCAAACCTCAGGACTTGGTGCGTTTAATTGCATCTGCTTTGTGCCACGCAAGGTTCATTGGATCCTGCCTGAGGAAAGGTGTAGTACCCTAAGACGTTCTCGCTCTTGTTTGGTTTAGCGCGACCATCTCTCGGTCATATGAAGCGCATCTGCAAAATTCTCCGCTCCAAGTTTTGGAGACAAGTGCACCTTTACCAGAACTGCTTGCACGTCATCATTCAGTCACATTTCCTACCATAAATGGTTGACTCACAGTTGCAAAACTTTCTTCAAATGGCAGCGGACACTACCGAGTTTTGATGCTGCAGTTTTCTGCTGCGGCGACCAAGGAATGCATACAAGTCCCCTGAAATTTCTGACAAACTGCTTCTCCTCAGAAATGGCTTCGTCCCCGAAGGTGTAGCTTCAGTCCTCAGGAAAAGACTGAAGTTCAGCTTGGATCCCAGAATCCCTGGCCATGATAAGCTCCTTGCCCTGAACCGCAAGGTTCTGATGAAAGCAGAAGAGGATCGCAAATGCAGTCTCATTGAAGGTGCTGATTCAAAAAAACTATGTCCCCACTGCTGTCAAGGCGTCAAGGTAAAAAGCAGCACAGTGGCCAGCTCAATTTGGTGAAACTAGCAAACTCCATCAGTAAGTCAAAAGGTGTGAACCTATAAGTGTTTCTTACTGGGAAGATGCATAAATTAGAGATGACTTTTAGATCCATTGTAACTGAGAACAGTACATTCAACTACGGGTAAGCCATTTTCTTCAAACCCACCAAAATATGCTACTGTACGACGATCCGTTTGCCCTTAACAGTTCGTTTCAAGTCACCAACTTCTTGAAAAGCATTGGTAATGCCTTTTCTATAGATTTATTTTATTCTGTGCCTCACAAAGAACTTTTGTCGTAGGTTAAAGATTGAATTGAGAACAAATGTTGCATTTAGGGGCAGTGAATATTCAAAACTTGAAATATTCAATGCGGATTGGTTAGCACTCGACTCGATTCGAAAGACACGTTTACTATTCGAAATAATCCAACCCCCAAAAACTGCTATTGTTGGCTTTTTTAAGTCAGCTTTGCCGCAGTAGAGCCGTGTTATGCGGCGAAGCATACAGACTGTATTGCGGTGAAGCATATCAAAAGTAAGAAGCGGGCACTGTCACGGGGCCGCTGCTAGTGCTTATGGCTACCTGACACACTGTGCTGCCTGGACAACACCAGCCGTCAGGTGGAAACCTCTGTGTCTGCTACTATCTGGCTAAGTGCTTAAAAATTCCGTTTCCAAACAACTAAATTTGACCAAGGAGAAAGCTTGGCAATGTTTTTAGACCGTCGTTCTAGAGTAGTTGAGTACCACCAGGAGATGCTTCAGTTTCAGTTCACTCTGGGTGCGACGATGACGAGCCAAGAAAGGCAAGGACACGCTTTTATTCATAAACAAACTCTGGTTTTCGTTTCGGCAGCCTTTTTTGTTTTTGCCAGGTTTTGCTCTACGACATTTGCCGCTGCTTGGACGCACCTTCACTGAGTGCTCTGCCTGCGGGTCAGTCATTTTATCAAGCGTGTAGAAGCATTACTTAGAAAATCCAATGGCTATAGCAGCCTGGTAAATACTGCCCTGTGATCGTCGCTGCAACCGGTATCGTCAGTAACGGCGCAGCTAGCATAATTAGAAAATGAAGTGCTGAAAATGTTTGAAAACTTGCGAGCTGTCAACGGCATTTCTTTGTCAAAACTCGAGGTTCAGTTGAAGTGGTACGTAGTTAGAAGTTCTCATTTTTTTTTCAACAGGATGGGGAAATGGCCATATCGCCGACATATTACGGCTCTGCATTATCTCTATCTGTATTCAAGGAACTAAGGTGGGCTAGTTGGTTACGAGTATTATGTATGTATGTCACTTAGTCCCGTATAAATTTGCGCCGTAAAACCATGTTTCATAATACCGCATGTGTATTCGTGTACTGCATATGTGCATGCGTGTACTGAAATAGTTATTATTGCCTGAGTCAATGTTAGAGAAAGAAATATCTTGGGGAATCATTCCGTGTCATTCCAGTTTTGGAAGTGGAAGCCATGCCTCTGATGCTTGTGCACAGCTGACTCAGCAAGGGATCCTGCAAGGCAGTAGTTACATGAGTTTACCTTTAACGCTTGAATTTGAGCAGCCAACGGCTGATCAGCCGACCATGGTTTAGCTAGGCGCCTGCAATCGGGTAGTCTTCGAGTGTGACAAAGCTGGACTGCAAGCGCATCAATAGGCAATAGGTGAAGCGCTGGCAGCGGCTGTGCTTCCCCGAACCGGAAACAGCTAGCACACGGTGCATCCCTGAATCCCTCGCTCTTTTACGGGTGCCGCCAGTGTTCACGTAGCAGCTGGACGCGATGCACACGGCAGTTGCGAATCCCAAACTACTGCGAAAGCAAGCGCAGATTTCTATTTCAGCGCGCCTAACGATTGAGACACTAGACGTTTTGTTTTTCACAGCCTACTTTCTACAGCGTCGATTTTTTATCGCAAGTGGCAAATTTGGTTACCCGGACTACAAAAATATATTAGTTTTTTTTAAGGCAGTCCAGATATAGCGACGATTGGTTATAACGATCGATTTTTCGTTCTTCTCCATATCGTTATAAGTGGACTGCACTGTACAATGTTAAATAACTGCAGTTATGATGCTGTCAAGCAAATGTGTTCTGATACTGTCAAGCAAAAGCACAAAGCAAAATTTCCTGCACATTATTTGCTGTGCAATAAACATGGTTTGTTTTTTTCGTAGCTCGTACCAAAAATAGCATTTTTGCAAAATCAATAGTATTTGTATTCGAAAAACATTTTAAAAAATTCTATTCAATTTGGCTTGCTTTATTCGAATTCGTTTCGAAATTGAAAAGTGAGTATTTGCACTACCATACCGCAAAATCCAGAGCAAGCACCCCCCCCCCCCCCCCCCTCTATGGTGAAAGATAATCTGAGAGGTTGGGTGGGTAGGGGGGGGGGGGCTCGCTCGGTCACAGACTGAAATTTAAGGGCTGTCAGCCCTGGATCCGGCGGCCAGCGAGCTAGGCCTATACCGTCTCCCAGTGGTCGCCTGCTCTCCCAGCCTGATCACTTCTCAGTCCAAAGCCCCTCGTGCTTTTGGCACCTCTTCAATGGCTAACCCAACCCACAGAGAACGTCCGTTTCTTGCAAAGCCTTCTCACACAATCCAGTAGACAATGTGAAAAGGATAACATTGTGGACAAAAAACAAATGGGAACCCCTTTTGTGCTAGCAAGTACGAAAGGTGTGTTCCCACAGCACGGTCGCAGTGAGCATACCCATCTTTCCGACGAGCCTTGTAGACGTGTCCATATGTTCCCCGGCCAACCTTGCAGCCCTCAAACTCAAAAATGTCCTCCACCTTGGCACGCACACTAGCCGTCTTAACCTTGAAGTCGTAATCCATGGCTCACACACCCAGCAGCAGCAGGGGAAGCTGTGGCACTCCCCCTCCCACTGCCACTGGCTGACGACCACAAGCACAGCACCTGAAAATCAAAGTTCAACATGATGATTTGCGAGTCGGAACTTGCTAGAACTCCTTTTGAAAAATTCCCAAAGCAATGCAGCCAGCATAAAGCTAGAATGCCTGTGTGTAAGGTAACATTTTGCATTAAGTGTCACATTTGAAACTACTTCGGTTGCACTGACTAGTGCATTACCATTATGAGAGAGAGTGTGAAAAATAGAAGAGGTGCTTGCTCAATAAAGGAGAAAAAGTTAGCCTGTACAACATCAGCCAACAGAGTGAATCAAAAGCCAACAGAGTGAATAAAAGCTCCAGAGTTTGTTCACAGAAAACACTGCTACAAGAAAGTAGCCAAGCAATAAAATGTTACCGAGACAGACAACAATAGGGGTGAAATGTTACGCCAACGTTGGCTGGGCTCAAACAAAAACCCTTGACTTGTCAGCCTTATGTGCTTGCATGAAAATCTTGCTCTTTTGCTCTCCTAAAAGCAGTTCTTAGTGCCTGTCCTGTGTGCTTCAGTTTTTGGTTTGCAAACTGCACAAAGAACAAGCAAAGAGACAGCAAGACAATCACAATCCTTATTTGCCCCTTGTGCTTGCAAGCCATGAAAAACAAACTAGCCAACAATGGATACTGACTAGCCCTTTTGTGAGGTCAACTAATGTGCTTGTTTCCATCAAGTCATTTCACAGTTGCTATGCATTATCGTGCATCTCACATTCACTAACCAAAACAGCCATCCAGTTTCACTGCCACTTAAAGCCAGTAATTCACAAGTAACTTATGAAAACGGAAAAACTGTGCTGGAAGGTTCTGCAAAAGTGCAAATATAATTTTAAAAAGTGCCTTTGTCTACTTTCATCAATATTTACGAACCTTCCAAAGTTGGGAACCCCTTTCCCTTTCCTTTCACCGCATAATAAGTATTCACATGGTAATGATAATGCACACATGTTCATGGTGCTCCCTACTTGTCATACCGTGCCTAATTTGCATGCATAATATTCCTCATGTGGGAACTTGCTCAAATAGTACTAGTGTTGGGTTATTTTCCAGCTTGAAAGGCTTAGCTTATGCAGAATTCTGCCTTCTGGGTATCTGTTAAATACCACCTTATGTAATATATATCCCACATCACAACAGAAAGCAGTAAACCACCATGTCAGACACATTTAGCATTCCTAGAAAAATTCCTCCTGCTAGTTAGTTCACGTAAATCATGTAAAAGAAGAGAAATCAGCAATAGTTAACAACATTAGGGAAAGAATGTGTGAATGCCACTTTATAAATCAGGTCTGTTGTTTCTAGCTTCTTCGAATTTCAAGGGACCTGGATTGTGCTGTGATTCTACCTATCCAACAATGGCCAGTGGTGGAAATTTGAGGTTGTTCCAAGCATAAAGCCACATTTATTGAAAGCAGTGAAAATACTGCCAAAATAATAAATAAAAAACCAGTTTATATGAAGGACCCCATACCACTATTACCACCTCTACCTTTCACCTGCATTCTAGAGAATGCATTACATGTATATTCTCCTCAGAGGGCAGCGGATGACATGTTCGGATGATCTGCACTGCCAGTTTGCCTATGTGATCTTTCATATGAAAATTGACTAGCATTGCATGAATACAAGGGGAACAACGTAGACTAAACAACACCCATCTCTACAAGCTTAAATGTTGAAATGAACTCTGTGATTTTACATGGAAAAGCCATAGTTCTTATGAGGCATGCCGTAGTGGGGGACTCCGGATTAATTTTGACCCCCTGGGCCTCTTTAATATGCACCCAATGCCCAATACATGTGCGTTATTGCATTTCGCCCCCTCTGAATCATGGCCACCTCCACCAAAGCCACTAGGTCACCACGGCGGGTATCTATAAAAGCTTTGAAAGCACAAACCTAAAATAGAAAAATAAATTTTGCAGCCTTCATAAGTGCAAATTGTAAGAGTTTCCACTCAGAATTGAGCTGTAGTGGTCATTGTCAGAGTTCCGTTTTTTTGGCTGTAAGCGACTTACTCCACTATCGTCCTGTTTTGCTATGGCAATCGCTTGCCAAGGTTGCCCATGAGCACGGCAGCACAACAACGACTATGTGACACCGACGTAGTGACCATAGAATGACGTCAATGGAACGTCAAAAGTGGTATGACCACAGAGCAAGAATTACTGAGGAGGCGAAACTGCGCTCGCTCGGGCGTACCAATATAGTTAGTTAAATTGGATTTGCCGCAAAGGCGGCTACGGCTATGCTGCGCCAGACACAGGGTGATAAAATTTCCTTCGAAATGGAGCATACACTGGAGTAATTAAAGCTTGCTTAAAAACCCTGTTTCAACACGGAAACTTATCACGTGAGTCAGAGATACCAGTGCGTCATCTCCTAACAGCAACATCGGGTGAAGTGGAGTGTTTGACTTATACAATGCTCGGAAGTATTTTTTCCTAAGCATTTCGAGACGCGGACATGTGATTAAAATGTGTATTACTGTTAACGGTTCATGGCATTTATCACATGTTGGTTGTTCCTCCTCTGCCAAAAGGTAATTATGTGTCATGTTCGTGTGGCCTATCCGAATATTATTACTTCGATGAAACGTTCTTGATAATAGCATGTCTTCCACTCCCCAAGGACAAGTTTAATAAGTTTGTTATCTTTCAGTTTCCATTCGCGCTACAAGTTAGAAAGGAGTGCCTTGCGAACAGCTTGGATCCCGTCCCTAGCATTAACTTTTGAAGTATTTATATTTTTTTGCCGTTGTTGCACATTCATCCGCCTTTTCATTTCCGGAGATCCCAGCATGGCTTGGCGCCCATCAGAAACGAATAGTCTGGCCTTCTCTTAGATGTGCTAGTGTGTTTAGGATATTGCCGATGATGGGTTCGTATTGTAATTTTTTCATTAATTTCATCGACGCCTCGATCGGCTGAAAAGTGTTCTTCTAGTTTGGCAGTTTCTGTGAAAAGCATCCAGTCTGCCAGTTGGAAGTTCCAACGACGCGGCCTGCAGGTGATGATGGGTAAAGTTGATGACAGTTTAATTATCGCCGGTAAGTTGTCACTGCCGTATGGATTGTCCAACATTTCCTAGTTAAAATCAATAAAAAGAGAAGGTGAGCATAAAGATAAATCAAGACAGCTAAAATTACGTGATGTAGGTGAAAAGTAAGTAGGTGCTCCTGAGTTTAAAAAACACATGTTGTTAGATAAAATGAAATCTTCTATGAGTTGTCCTCTTTGGTCAGTCTTGTCACTTTCAAAGAGTACAATGAGCATTAGAATCTCCTATAAACGGGTCTGGTAGCTGTTCGATGAGCTTTTCAAGTTCTTTAAGAGATATACTTTCGTGGGGTGGAATGTTATCGAACAAACTGTTAAAGTTTTAAAATAGAGAATAGTGACAGCAACCGCTTCGAATGGAGTATTCAGTTTAACTTCTCGGGTGCCGCCTTTCACGAACATCATGAAAGGCGCAGACACCAGCCTGCAGAAACCTGCAGACGCCAGCCATACACCGCCACTATAATCTAATATATATACCCAAGGTAGGATATAATACACAGGGTTAACCCCTGCCGCCAGGAAAGTTGGAAGTAAACGGAAGGAGAAGACAGGAAAGATTAAAAGTGAGAGAGAAAGACGAAGATTGGCGAGAAGGATAGAAAAAGGCAACTACCGATTTCCCCCGGGTGGGTCAGTCCGGGGGTGCTGTCTAGGTGAAGCGAAGGCCAAAGAGGTGTGTTGCCTCCGCCGGGGAGCCATAAAGGTCCAAAAACCCGGCTTCGGCTCAACCTCCAGGATCCCCTTTTCCCCGGACACGGCTAAGCCACGTACGGTTAAACGCGGGAGGGGCCAACCCTCATGTGCTCGGGTCCGCGGTGTCGCAACACACCGAACGCCTGCTTACGCAGACGCCCCTGCGGGGGCGTACCAATATAGTCGCAGCATCGCGCATGATGCTGAAGCACCCCCTGCCATGAGTCAGCTCGCCGAGAAGGCAAAACAAGCATGGCGCTCTCTCCGAAAAGGCTCCCCAGTTCAAGGCCATTCGGTGGCGATTCACCATTAGCGCTTTACGCACGAATGGGATTGTTTCTTGCACCTCTTCGCCAGCTCCAAATGCTTTGAAAAATTAACGAAAAAAATGTGTCACTTACAGAGAAATTATCTGCGTGATGTTTTTAGAATGCCAAATCTATATTGCATGTTTTTTTGAAAACGTGAGATCGATAAGTTAGGTATGATTTGTTCCAGCGAATGACGGCACTTACCCTCTATGCTATTAGTTCATATTTAGATTGTTCATCTAACTTCTCCCCGCCGTACTTTAGATGATTGAAAGCATCGTTAATGATCATTGTTGGGAACTGCTAACTCCTGCGATAGTATCGCTTCAGGTGTCTGACGATCCGTAGGACGCTAGTAAAAAATAAAGTGTGCGGAATGCACTTTGCCTAATTCTGTATCCTGTGGACGAGTGAATGTGAGAGAGTGAACTGTGGTAGCGTCGGCAGACGTCGTCTGCTCTGGGATTACTACTAGTAGCTTATTTCAAGTGCAGTATGACATGTAATTAGGACAGTATTCATTAACAGCTGCTGCTAAAATATTCGCCACTTCTATTGTCGCGGGAAATTCGGCGTCGGCACAGGCATCCGCGGCCCAAAAAAATCATCCCTAACCACCCCGACCTACACGGTGCAGAGGCGTTAATGAACTAATTTATTTCTCAAAGTAAAATGCATCAGAAAAATCGTAAAGTACGACTTAACCACAACCTACAGATGTGATAGCGTCGAATTGTAATTTGAACACACGAGAAAACATAATTCTCTTACGCAGAAACTCACACACAAACCCCTTTTCCAGCATTTCTACAATTCATACAACGGCGGGCCGCGATTTGTTCCTTGCTTAGTCTTGTGAAGCAAGTAAACTACTGCACGAGTACTTCTAGGAGGCTTTACATATCAGAAAAAGATGCACAAACTGTGTTATTGACACGCCTGTCTGCCTGTTGGAAGCGAGATTCGGTTTTTCAATTCTTTTTCTTTGCCATGGTGAACCTGTACGCATGCACATCATTCTCCTGCTTGGCTCGGGAAACCCAATCAATCATTTCAAGGAAGGCCTTTTCAGTGGTTAAGTGCAACTTGAAAGAAATTTAGAGACACACATGAAGCCTACTCTCTGATAGCAGGTAGTACTAGTACTACTGGTAGATAATAGTTTCACAGAGCAGCCTCAGTGTAAAATTTTACATTTGAAATACAAGCGTGTGCGTCACAGAATATTTACAAATGTAGACGGTTTTAATAGGAAAGCTTTTAGAAAAAATAGAAAATACAGCGCTACTAGAACTTGCCTCAACGGGCAAGAATGCACAGCCTCGGAGATTAGGCAGTGCCCTCGGCAAACTAAAATATTACGAAGCTGACATCTGCTAACCACGAGCTGCAGGTGTCAACTGCTTTGGCGCTAATTAAAGGCTGCTAATAAGAAAATTACAGTTAGCAGCCTTGCTGCTGCAGTGTATACTAGTTATTTATTGACAATTTAGCAATTTCCTTGCAGCCCTTTACTACTGCTTTGCACACAAGCTTTGCCCAGAGGGTGCCACTAACAGCAAAGCCGTCTGCTGTCAGAATGTAACAGCCCAGTGGCTTCCTTCAGCTTGTACTATGCCTTTCTTTAATGGCGTCTACGTAGCTCACTTTTTATGGGATCGAACCAGAGCACCTTGATTGGTTGAAACATCTCAAGGAGCTTTCACTACACAAATGATACTTTGTTGCTTTTATATTGTAAATCAGTTGGCTTAAATGTTTAAACTTAATATAATGAAGTCGCATCTGACATAAAAAGGATATATTAGTTAAGAGTAACGGTTAAAGATCTCATTATATTTGTGTTCATTATACCGAGGCCCAAAGGTGCAACTGACTGTTGCTGTGTTCCGCAACTGTCTGGACCTGCTCATTTTAACCCATGAAACACCAGAAATAACACGCTTTCTCCAAGGTCTCACTTCCACCATGCCTACTCGTTATACGAGTCGTGAGAAAATAAATCACTGCTTCCATCTTGAAACTGCAGCGCGCACACAAGAAACGAGGGCAATAAGGCAAAGGTGACAGGCACTGTTTCCATTTGCTTCAGCATATTCCAAGTTGGTCAAGTGAATTTTCTCCCCCCACCTGAATGCGATCAGATCGTGGTTTTGGCACGTAAGACCCCTGAATATTTAATGCGTGGGTGTCAGCTTTCAGTGCAACTATGCGCAAAGGTCAACATGTAGACACGACAAAGTGCTACCAACTAAACACAGGCACATGAATTTGTTGGGGGCAGGCCGAGAGAGCACAGCAACAACATGCCTCTGCAGTGTTGCATAGGCATCTTGATAAACCCACAAATACTGCGAGCCTTCAAGATTGACTGCACAAATGATAATTGTGTCAGCATTTCTTCCGAAAGCATTTCACAAAGAGAAACGCAGTTTTGTGACCAATTTGATAAATGCGCAATGAAATGCCTCAAGTGCCCTCTATTTTGCCTCTTGGTCTTTCGTTGATGTCATCTCAGTATAAGTTGCAAAACATGAGAATAAAAGAATGTCCTTTCAAATAAAAAAACTATCTTGTGTAGCAATGTAATCAGATGTAGGTGCTCAAAGGGAACATGCTTGACTTCGAGGGACGAGGCAGGTGAGGTGCACTCGTCATCATGTTTGGAAAACCAATGCAACCTGCCGCTTTGCTGATTCTCGGACACGTTGGTGCAGCGACACTTTAGTTCATTTAACCGGCGAAAACCTGCCACATATGATAGTTTCCAGATGCACACTACAGCTGTTCCGAGTGATTGTGGCCGATTCTAGTAAATGGCGTACCTTTAGACACAGCGTTATTACAATCTCAGGTGCGCTCCTGAGGCCTCCATTTCCCGGTTACATGTACTGGAGTGTAAAAAAGCTAATCTATCGTCGCGATGAAAAAATGCACCCAGCAGCGAAGAAAGCACCCCAGAACTTGTATAACACCAGTCGGAACCTTGCCCTCAAGCTGTGCAGTGAACAAAGCGCAAACGTGAGAGCCCTCAATGCAACGGAGGGCTACCTTTCTTGTCAAACACATTTTCACTTGGAAGACGTAACAGTTTTCAGCACCTTAGTGACTCAAGACCGAAGATCACAGGAAGGTGAAGCGATTTACAGTGGTCGATCAAGGGGTTTCGCTGGAACCAACGTCTTGACAAGTGGAATTGAGACTAGCGCTAAAAAGACGTAGTCCGAGAAGCACTAGTGTCGTGTGTGTGGCATTGGCTCCAGCGACAAAACTTGTATTAGCGATCAAGGCGGCCGACAACAAACCATGCCCGTCCAATGGAACCTGCAACTTCTCAGCGTTGAAATTTGTCAATAAAATGGTTTATGCAGATTTCCGCGTGAGGCTTCCTCGCCATCAGCCCCAGCAAACAATTTTGACGTCTCCGGCAATGACAGAGTGCCAAGCCAAAGTACAATATAAATGGAGAATTGGCTCGAAGACAATATATTGCCACCTGTAAAAATGAAATGGAGAAAGACACCGAGGCGCATGGTGTCACGAAGGGTTTGAAGCCATTCAAGGCAGCCCGAGTACAACCCCAATAGTACAGTGCCTAGAATATACTTAAATTCTAGGCACTGTACCAATAGGACGCCACCAGCGAGGGCCGGTGATGCCGACTGTGCATTTCTTCACAGTGCACGGCGAGCGCACGGGCGTTTGCTCACCTCGGAAATCGCCGGAGCGCCTGCTCCGCAGCACGCGATCACTTCACCGGCAGTATTCGCTTTCACGAGCACGCACCGAAGCACCAGACTGAACACCGGCCGGTCAATCACCGGATTGTGCGCCGAATCTGCGGGAAAAGCTGTATTACAGTGAACTTCAACTCAAAAGCTGTAATGACAGTGTTGGACGCGCGTAATCATAGGGGGCGCCGGCTACGAGTGTCAAAACGAACGAGTGGCAGTGGCTCACACAATCTAAAAAAATTGCCATGCAAAGAAAAAATAGGACTTATTTAACATTTTTAACAAGAACACCGATGTATGTTAACCCTGGTAACTAGTTAGCGTTCCTTAGCGCGAATAGGTGGTGTCCAAAACCTATGATGATGATGTCTCAACCAGCAAAAAGCATAGCCTTTAAGATCTGAAGTTAGACACCACCTGTATCATTTACACCATCTACTTATTGCTTGCATATCTGAACTTAAATTAAAAAATTAACTTAGTGATGCTCTAAAAGAGGTCATTTTGCAATCTACAAAGCCTCTGCGACTCGCGAGTGTTTTTCCGTAGGATGTGACGCAACCGATCAACTTCCGGCGATCAGTCGTCTGCTCTGTGTGTTGTTGCTGCCCGCACAGCAACCGGCATTCGAGCTTGCGCACTCGGATCGTTAGGACGTCCAGCACCGCCGTCGTTCCATCGGCCGTTCCAACCTGCGGCCTCAGCGGTAGCGTGGGCTCCCGTCCTGAGACCGTCGCACGCTTCAAGCTGTCGAAATGGATGTGCAAAACAATTACTCTGACTTTTTTGAAGGAACTGAGAAATTACTAGAGGTGTGGTTCAGCCGCAGCGACGGAAAGGATGATAACTGCGACCTCCGCAGGATCTCCAGGTAAGCCGTTTCTGTGCACTTGAAGCTTTCTTGTTGCGTGTTTTAGGCAGATCACATGGCAGATGTACCACTTTAATCTCGGCAGTAAAGGGGACTCGCTTGAGGCGCACCGAGTGCGTGGATGCATAGGCCTACGCCACTACTCTGAAGCCATGCAGTGAAGGAGTCGGCAGGCCCCCCATTCATTGGCGTTATACCAGCTGCAAGGCTGAGGAGCGAGTACCTTTTGTGTGCGCCGCCTTTTTGTAATTATTGACGCTCTGTGGTGTGCGGTTGATAGCGGACAAGACTTCCGGTGCGCGAACCTGCGGGCACATTGATTGCATGGTCAGCGCATGCAGCTACGGACCCGTCCGGCTTTGTTCGCGTTTCAATGATCGTAGCCTAGCCACGTGCAAGGTTATTTCCGAGTCATCGTTCTTATCGTCTGCGAGAGCCACACGGCCGTCTGAACGGCTCCACATGCTCTCGGCGGCGTTCCCTTACCGGCCAAAGTCGAATCGAACCCGGAACTCGTGACAGGCGTGTTGCTTCGACACGGCCAATCACCGACCGAACCGGTGATGACGTCATGCGTGGCTCTTATCGCTCACCCTACTGGGTCTGCAAATCATACTGAAGAGATCAATGTGACCAGATCAGCTGTACCTAAAATGCCCGCCCTTGCTACTCGTCTGGATGCACACGGCCCAGTTTGCGTGCTTCGTGCACGCTTGGAGACAGCGCCGTTCGATAGGCAGCAATCGCGCAGAGTGGCCTTATATACTTGTACTGATTAGGGCTATCGGCGCTTTATTCTCGGAGCCGATAAGGAACGGCCCTCCATTGTCGCGCACACTGCGTTGGCGAGCCTCCGTACGTATAGGAAGGCCCATAACCTGAATGCAACCATATGATGAGCATTGCTCACTTGGGTTGACCACGTGACACGAAGCGCGGATATCAGCCTGTCTTCCCGTGGGTGCGTGCATGATGATGATTTAATGGCATCCCCATTGAAACGGGGCGGTGGCAAATAGTCACCTAGCCTGCTTGATTTAATCAGACATGTTCCTTACCTACCATTTTTGTACACCCCTCATTGATCTTTTTTCCAAAGTCTAGCTTGTACCGCTACCTATGTTTTCAAGAGATCAGGTCGTATCGATCTCTTGCCTGCTTTTTTTTTTCAGCAATACTCTAATCGTGTCCTGCTTATTTCTGCGGCTGATCGGTTCATGTTTCTTTTGACTG
Organism: Dermacentor silvarum; assembly: GCF_013339745.2. Lineage (NCBI taxonomy): Eukaryota > Metazoa > Arthropoda > Arachnida > Ixodida > Ixodidae > Dermacentor > Dermacentor silvarum. Next base: position 177,553,691 of record NC_051161.1, on the reverse strand, counting down.
GCATTTCCCGAGATGGGTTTTCAGGAATGATTAAATCCCACGATCATATCCCTGAAGCTGTCCAGTACGCCCGTGATAGGGCTATGAGGCTTGACCTCCCGGTCCCAACATGGCAGGCAGGTGGCAACACAGGACCTGAATCCATCCATCCATCGAACCCAAGCGCTTCGGGAAGTTGTACGTTACCTACGGTTCTCGTTGGGTTCGCATTCCATTAGGATGTGCACTGACATAACTGAGCGGCCCTCTTTGCGATTACCCTCGCACCAAGGTGGCTTAGTGCTTTCCCAACAGTTACGGGCACTGCAGTGAGCCTGCGTCACAAGAAATTTCGTCAACGCGAACTAAGCGTCGAAAACACAGCGCATACGAAGCTACTAGCACTCGCGCACTTTGCAGATCGCTTTAAAGATGAGGCCCGCGCGACCGCGCACTTTGTCCACATCGCTTTCAAGATATGGGCGTCCACGCGGCGTACGCACAGCCGCCGCTAGTGGCGTGCTAAGTCCCAGTTTGACCTTGGCCGAGCTTGAAGGTCAGATTTACGAGATCAGGCGTTTTCTGGGTCTGGTAGAGCTCTAATAACCTCTCGACCAGTTTCGGGTGTGTTATTATAATGCGTCACGCTATCTTGCGACACGTGGACGCCCTTTCGGATTACTGGTCAAACGAAGGCTGTACTCCTTAAAATAGCGTCAACTTAGAGCGTGGTGCCTGCGTAGATGCGCTAATGGTGCGCGTACATTGCAATCGGTTCTGGCAAGGTCGTTTCGTCTGCGGCGATCGCCTTAATAGATCGCTGCTGCTTTCCTGGTGCAACGCTATTGTGCGCCTTTAAATCGTCGCTCAGAAAGCGCGCGATGGCCGGTTTCCCCCTGTCAGGTCTGGCCGCCCTCATCGTCATCCGCGGAGACGTGGCGGCAGCCGAGCTGCTTCTCGCCAACCGTGACGCTCGAAAAGGTTTTGCCAGACGCGCGCACCAGGCTGGACGTTGCGCGCTTAATCTCCGTCACGTATCCTACTCAAACCACATTTGAGTGCTAACAATAGCCATCATCATCAGCCTATATGTCCACTGCAGGACGAAGGCAATTTTCGATCACCCCTCTCTTGCGCTAGCTGATTCCAGCTTGCGCCTGCAAATTTCCTGACTTCATCACACCACCTAGTTTTCTACCGTCCTCGACTGCGCTTCCCTCCTCTTGGCACCCATTCTGTAACTCTAATGGTCCACCGGTTATCTACCCTACGTATTACATGGCCTACCCAGCTCCATTTTTTTTTCTCTTAATGTCAGCTAGAGTATCAGCTATCCCCGTTTGCTCTCTGATCCACACCGCTCTCTTCCCGTCTCTTAACCTTGGGCCTAACATGTTTCTTTCCATCGCTCTTTGTGCGGTCCTTGTTCTCGAGCTTCTTTGTTAACCTGCCCCATATGTTAGCACCGGTAGAGTGCAATGATTGTACACTTTTTTTTTTCAAGGACAGTGGTAAATTCCCAGCCAGGATGCACTCCAAGCCAATGTTATTCTTCTGTAAGTTTCCTTCTCATGACCCCTGTCAGCTAGATACTCCTTTCCGAACTCTAGAGGCTGAATTCTTGTTCCCTTGCCAGGCTTTGTCTTCAACCTTTCCCTATGCAAACTCGCTAAGTGACATACCACTCCCTGTTCGGACCTTGTGTGCCATGGCGGCGGCAGCTGCGAGGGTCTTGCAGCGATGTCTACTCGATAGCCCGCATACGTGCAGCGTAACAACGAATTGTACCATTATTGGACCCTTCTTCCGCGCAACTCGTTAGTTCGGTTTACACGAACGAGATATAAGAAATCGTTTAGAACTATTTCTTTACCACGAGTCAATTAAGTTACTAACAAGGCGCGCACTGCAGCACCGTTAATCGTGATGATGGGCCACCCCATGCCGCTCGGTTGGTCCGAGTCTAAACCGGCTGTGACACAGGCACTGACTGCCACGACAAAGGGTGTCAACACAATTCGTTACACGAATCGCGGCAAGAGTCAACTTTCACCACCCATTAAGTACAACGTATATATTACCAGTCGCGGCTAGGTGGCGTGAGCCGCCGCCCAATTTAAAGGGTTCAGCCTCATCCATCCGTCGCGCGACATGTCCCAATATTCGTGCACCATTTCGGAGACAATCCGTCCAACGGCTAATTTCGGATACATCCTATCGCAGACGCCCCAAGAACGTATTTGGGCCCGCGCTTGAATCCTTCCAGATGCTTTGTCGTTTCTTAGTGACAGTTCTATGTTCAAAAGATAATCCAAAGCTATCCTTCCTATACAGCTCGCTCGGACGTCGTGCCTTGCCTAACTTACAGCGCACTTGTAAGCGCGCATGCGTGTGGGCATTCTGCCCGTTGCGTGACACAGCGACTGCTGCGAATGCAATATTCATTATAGCAAAGGCGGCTCAAATGTCCGTGCTCCAGCGGACTTCCGCTGGGCAAGTTGAGCACATTCCAGGGGTATCCATATCGCCGCGGGCGTCATTACGGTCACTGGGACTGGGCAATCATCCGATTGCAACGGCTTCAAAACACTGTCCCTCCTTGCACGCTCGACTCGCAACTGCGAGCGCTTATTGCGCCCAACGGGTCACGTGACCGGCGAGACTGCATGTTCCACGGCCATGAAACGAGCTCAGAGGCGCAAGTGCTGGAACAGATTGGGTCGGGAGGGCAAGTGCTCGTAGAGAAGCTATCCTGCTTTCGTTGTTCCTCACATTTGTGGCACATCCCACCGCCCACGCAGCTCGAGGACTTTGTTAAGTCGTTTTTTCCAGCAATATGTGTGGGGCGTATAGACTGCGCAGCATATCAGCTGGGCATTTTTCCACCAGGTGTCCACCACAATTCTTAAAACCAAGTGGGAAGGCGACGGCGCCATCCGTCGCGCGTGGCTTACCCTTCTCGCGGTTTCGAGTGGTGTCTTTGGTATTGTGCAAGGGACCTTTAAGAAATCACATTTCCCTTTAGTGACCCTTTAAAGTATGTTGTCCCACGAATCTTATGCTGGAAAAGATTTCTTTCAATAATTTTAGAAAATGTTTCCTGAGCAGAAGTGCATTCATCGTAATGCAAGGTGTTGAAAGCCTGCCTCGAAATGTCCCTCGTCGAGTTGTATTATTCCTGGGCGTTATTTTTCAAGCCCATTCTGGACTTGGTTGAAGCTCATGTGGGAGTATTATGCACATCTTTCAGTTTCCGAGGGTTTTTTTTTCCATTGTTTTAACCCGTATTGGACAATACTCGTGCTGGAGTATGTTTTACATCATTTATCAAGTTTTCGCGGGTCTGAGTTTTAAAGTCCGTTCGAAAGTTTCTTATAGCTGATGGCATCTTTTTTACATCCGCCAGCCACTCTTTGTGGTTCTTCCTGGGTTAATTTTTCCTTCATTTTGATAGTTTTATTGAGAGAATCGTAGCAGTAGATATATACTTGTTCGAGGTTTGACAGTCTGTTACATGATCATTTTTACTATTTATCATTCAAAGCAAGGAATCCAGACTTTGTACAGAACATTCAAGGACAATTGAGATTTCAAGGATGTCGAAATTCAGGAAAGAGGAACGAACTTTGTTCATACGCAGAAACAACAAATATTTAAATCCTTCTTAGCTGCGAAATTGCAGCTAAGTTGGGCACGTGATTCAAGCTCTTCGGGTGGCTTTTCGAAGTCGAATTGTTCATTGTAGTGATGCCAATCACCTTTTCAAAACGTTTGAGCCGTAAAATCCCCAATCTTGGCTCCATCGTAGAACGATGGAGCCGCCACCTAGGAAACTCCGCGCGTCCAAGAAATTTTTCTGCGTTTCTCACGGTCCATCAGCCAAATGGGAATTTAGACTAGTCTGTTTTCTTTCGCAAACTTCCCCCTGCAGCGAAAGATCGGCGCCGAAGAGCCACGTGGGGGCTCCTGCTTTGCCCAGGGGGCGCTGCGAATATGGTGCTAAATAGGGAGCCTTAAGACTTCGAGATTGACTCCAACCAAATAAGGAAATTTACTAGCCCGACGTTTCGGAACTAATTCGGCTCCTTCTTCAGGGGGTATTCTTCGGAGGTGGCGGTGTGCCGCTTTTAAAAGGTCCGTCGCTCTCTCCCCCTTCCTCTCCTTTGTTACGACGGACCTTTTAAAAGCGGCACACCGCCACCTCCGAAGAATACCCCCTGAAGAAGGAGCCGAATTGGTACCGAAACGTCGGGCTAGTAAATTTCCTTATTTGGTTGGAGTCAATCTCGAAGTCTTAATCAATTTTCCCAACCAGACAGGTAATTCTGTCGAAATGTTTAGCTTCAAATAGGGAGCCTACATGCAAGCGCTGTTTAGGCTCCCTAGGTGCTAAAGAGCGCCCTCTGTTCTGAACTGGATAGTACCAAGCTCGGTCGTTTGCTTCGGGAAGCACGTTTACAATATGGACCCGCCACTTTCGGTTGTGTTGTACCACGGCTTGCAGCGAATATCGGGCGCCGAAGATTTCTTCAGGGGTGGCACGCTAGGCAAGAAATTATGCAACGCCGAATACGTGTACGCCTATCAAGAAATAAGCGGCGAAGTGAGGCGAGTCGCGTACGAAGTTGAACGTCAGGTAAAGTTTGCACGCTGCTATATTCAGGCGCACAAACGCGAGGAAATGCTTGCCATAAATGAATTCACAGCAGCGATAAGCAGACATCATGTGTACGGAACTGCGACGGCAGCGCTCCTTCAGCATGCCGCGAAACGGCGGGCCTCCTGCAATCTGTGGTGACTGCATGCCGCTAGACAAGTAGTCATGTCTGCGCTGTAATAGGCGACCTTTAGCAACATATAACTGATGCAATGCATATGAGCTCGCAGAAACGTACGTGCGAATCGCGCGCTGCAGCGCGAGCTCGTGCGCTGCTCGTTAATGTAGCTATTAATGACAGCGCTCGAACATCGATGTGCTGTAATCAATACTGCCTTGATGCTCTGCGCTAACGTGTTGGCTTGACGTCAAGGGTGAGAGCATTTAACTCTCGAATCTGTGCTGCTCGTAGTGGAGTAATGAAGTTATCCAGTGCGCCCGACGCTCCGCTGCGTGAGGCCTCGAAGGAAAACGGTAGCATCTGATGTTGGGATTCAGGACTTGTTGCTCGTGGCAGCCCACGACGCAGCAGTAACCTACGATGGGGACGCTTTTTCGAGGCTGAGCTCTCCGGATCGGCGTCGCCGATTCCTTCTGCTTCCAGCATAACGTCCCACGGCACGCGGAGAGTCCGTCTTCGTTAAACTAGGCTGCGGCCAGCTCGCAGCGTGGTCTGTGAGAAGTGACGAGCCTTTTCGCACTCGCAACAGGACAGAAAAAAGTGCGAATCAACGCAAAACTCGGACTAGAAACGTGCTTCGCCACAGCCGGGGCTCAATGCTACCCAAGCTGGTACTACCCAGATGACTTTTCTCGCCGCCCCAGGCGCCGCTACTATACCTCAAACTCCAGCGCAAGAGGCCCTACTCGACATTTTGATCGAGACCGTTTTTCTTTCCCCAGGCGAGGATCGGTTCATTCCTAGTGTGAAAAGATCGCGAACTTGGTACTTGTGCGATTTTTGCATGGTCCGATGAGTGGTGTCTGAGGCGGTCAGTGATCTTTCTTTCCATTGCGAAGTCAAACAATGGCGGGGGCTAAGCTGCAGTGAGGCAGCTTGAGGTGTTACATGGTGGCAGTGAGTCGCTCAATCAACATTATATACTGTACAGAAACATTATATATAAATGTTACAGTACAATAATTAATCACTCCAAGATAGTTTCCATATTGGGCAACAAGGAAATTGAATAGAATTTGTTGCTGGGCGCCAAGTTCTGGTGTGGTTTTTCTGGCATCCTGACTTCTGTCAACGCGGCTCATGCGTGGACAGTCCAGCCAACTTATATGGCGCCGAGAAAGCACCAAATCTATGTGCGACTTTCTTCAAATTGTGGGAAAATTTGTTGGCACCACTGCGGGCTTGCATCCTTTTTGGTTAGGGCTAGGCATACGCTTTTTGCCCTTCACCTTCTGGAGCAATGTGTCCGCGCATTAGCCGCGTTAACAAAAAGTCAGGATGCCAGAAAAACCACACCAGACCGCACGTGGGCCAAACAGGGAGACCTGGCACGGGAGCATCAATTGTCCATCATGAACAAAGGTAATGCGCACTTACCTGCGCATTGCTTGGCCGGCACATGTGAGCCACTACTGCGTGACATTAATTGGCAAGATAACTTTTGGAGGCTTATCACATAAAAGAGAGAGACACGAGTTGTATTAGTGATACGTCCGTTTTTCTGTTTGGCAACGAGATGCAGCTGTTAAAAACGTCACTGTAATCGCTTTATGCGACACACGCAGGCGCATTTGTTAAATGCCTCCTGCTTTGCTGTAAGAGTAAAACAGCTCAAGTTCTGTGCCCAACCTATCGTTTCCTACTTTTCTTAAGTCTGTTTTCCTGGTAGCGCAACCATGTATTCCTCAAAGGAAATTGAACAATGGCAAATAACAATTCAGACAGTACACACCACCACATTACATACACTTGGCAATACGTAAATAAAAATGAAAATTACGTACGCTTGACAATTCATAATTAAAGGTGAAAATGGTGCTAGATTAATATTGGAATGATTAGGAGAAATAATAGGATGAGCGAAAATTATTTTATTACAAACAATACGTATATGTGAATACAGGTGAAAAAGAAATTATGCTTGATTCATTAATTAGGAGAAGGTTCGGATAAGGGAGTACAGTTCTGACCGTGTTATGTTGATGATATCAATGTCGGCGTCATGAAATGAATTAAGCAGTCTGGGTAATTTATTTTTGGTCATTTGCAAGCCATATCGGTGGTTCTTGAAGGGGGTACAGACCAAAATTCTCCATGATGGAAAACTGTAGGAAGCCGTTTTTGTCCATACCCGCCGCGGTGACTCAGTCAGCTGCTGAGCACGAGATCGAATCCCGGCCGCGGCGGCCGCATTTCGATGGAGGCGAAATGCAAAAACGCCCATGTGCGTTGTAGTGCGCCCGTGCGTTGTAGTGCACGTTAAAGAGGTAGTCAAAATTAATCCGGCGCCCTCCACTACGGCGTGCCTCATAATCAGTACTGGTTTTGGCACGTAAAACCCCAGAAAGAAGATGCAGACAAGCAATTTCATTAAATACGCTGTTTTCAGGGTTTGAGTGCCATATACGAAGGAGAGAGCGGTTGTATAGGGAGTAGATTGTGGGTATGTTGTAGTGTTTAAAGAGGTGCTCACTGTGATTGTGGTATGGCACGTTTGCTACGACACGTATTTTTTTTCTGTAGTAAACGTATTTTCCTGAGGTTAGAGTCAGTTGTGTATAATTAATGTGTGATGCAAATAATGAGTGGTAAATTGATATTTTTACAGATGTTGGTAGACGATATCTGTTCCTGTTTAGCATTCCTGTGATACGGCAAAGCGTTTTTACTACAGTTGTTGATCCCAGTGTAGCGTACTAGAGAAGTATGTGCCTAATACTTTAATTTCACTGACTATTTCTATGCACCCTTTGTTCATCTCTAAAGTGACCTTATGGAATCCTTGTGCCTTTCGCATAAAAAATTACGGCTTTTCTTATTTTAATTTATTTTTAGATAATTTTCTGTAGACCGTGTTTATGCATTCTGGAGAAACTCGTTTTGCGCTATTTATTAAGCTAGTATAACATGCCGAACACACTAGTATCGTCTGCATATATGATGAATTTTGCCTTCTGATAGATCAGAACAGCATCGTTTATACATAAATTAAAAAGCAGCGGACCAAGAATGCTTCCTTGTGGGACTAGTGTTTTTATTTCTCCAGGAAACAATTTAAAGTTGTGTGCACATAGTGGTGTCTAAATGTGACCTAACTGCTGTGGGAGGCCCCTGATATCTCAAGCTTTGTTAATAATACGTTATGGTTACTGTCACAGCTCTCCCCGATTTGTCGTCGGCGCGAAGTCGATCGACGGGGTAGACAAGCTGGTTGGTCGTTGCGTACTCAAGCGAACACAGTGAAAAGAGTCAGAGTCGGGAGTAAACAAAAAAAACAGATATTTATCGACGGATAAATATGCACAATTAAAAAATAAAAAATAAAAAAGACAAAAGACAGACTAATACACCTGAACTTAAGATAACACAATGATGACACAGAAATATGATGAACAATTAACAATACATACACATATGAAACAGGGCGCGGATCAAATATACAAGAATAACACCTAACAGCGTTTCACTAAAAATAAAGTTAAAAAGAAACAAACGATGCCATACGCGTGGCCGGGCAGCAGCAGCAAGTCCATAAACCGTGAAGTCGGTGCACAGAGCTTTCCCGAAGAATGCTGGCGGTCCGATCTTGTCGAGGTGGATGCGAATTGCTGGGCTAGGTTTCCCGGGAGTCTAGATCTGACGACTTCTTTCAAGCAGGTTGAGCTAACTTGAGGCGAACTACCGTGAACTTCGTTGCAGACGCTGGTCTGACGTCTCGTACGCCAACTAGTTACTTGGCGCTCCGACATGGCCAGGCGGCCCAGGCGATACTGGACGGCACTAGCCCCCCGACGGCTTCTCAGCAGCGCATAGGTTCAGCTTCTAGACTAATCAGCAGGGCACAAAACCTGCGCTTAAATAGCCTCTCCTTTCCCTAGTTCCCTATGTAGGGGAACTGAAGACAGGAGAGGCCCCGCCCAGTTGACCGAAGCGCAGCAGCCAATTGCTCCGCGACTAAAGAAATAGTCCCGCTCAAAAAATTGTGACTGCTTCTAAAACGCGTACTTGTCGGCATAAATAAGATTTGTGTATTTTGACGAGTGGATTGGTAAAACTATCATGATGGAAATGCTACCGCACATGCCGGATCGCGAGAGAAAAATAACTCCGTGCCTTCTACAACGCTGTGCGTCGTCTGCTACGGAGCAAGATTGACGGCACCGGGCGTAGTAGTCGCTGGCTTAATAGCATAAGATTCATATATACTTTTTGTGTGTTTGCACAACCTTATTTTTTTAATGTGTTGGGCTTAATTTTAATTAATATTTTTTTCTTTTTTTTTTCGCGGTTGCGAACCTGCGATCTCGTGAGTTCGCGAACGATCGCGCGCGGCATTCCGTGCCAGTTTTCAGCCATGGAGCCCAGCGAGGTGACATCGGAACGCGATCCTTTGTTGCCGAACGAGCCTTGTGTCGCCTCGATGACCACACCACCAAGGAGCCTCGGCAAGAACAAGAGCGGCCACATCCTGAACAGCGATTCACGCAACATGATCTTGCAGTGCTACACGTTTTGGGGTAACAGGGAGCCTGAACGCAGCGTGGAGGACACGAGCAAGTTTGTCGCCGACATGCTCGGTGTCAGCGATAGGACTGTGTTTAGGGTGAGGGAAGATGTTAAAGCTTCGCATTTTTCGGGTGGCAAACTGACGACGCCCTCGCGAAAGCGCCCACGCAATGCGGAGAAGAGAAGACGCAGCGCGAAGTTTGACAGCTTCACGTTGTGCGTGCTGAGGTCATGTGTGCACGATTTCTTTCGCCGCAACGAGATACCGACGGTCGAGAAGATAACTACCGACTTCTCGGCGCTTATGGAACTCCCATCACAAAGGCGGTGTACTGTGCGTCGCCTGCTTGCCGATATCGGCTTCGATCACGAAAAGAGAAGTCGCAACTCGCTGCTTATCGACCGGGATGACATCACCGATTGGCGCAATCGCTACCTCCGTGACCTGAAGCGCTACCGGGCGGAAGACCGAAAGATCTACCTGGACGAGACATGGGTGACGGCGGGACACACTCGGTCGATCGTGTGGACAGCAGTGGCGCACCGACGGGGGGGGGATTCGGGGGTTGTAACCCCCCCCCCTGAGGCCGACTTAAACCCCCCTTTTGTTTAACCCCTTTTCGTTCCTTGCGCATTTGAGTACTGCAACTAAGATGTAAGACGCGCAATCGTCTGCACACTCGCAAAAAGCGCATTTTTTTGACAATTTCCCGTGAAGAAACCGAAATTAGTGCAGTTTAGATGGTATTGGCAAACTGTCAACCCCCCCCCCCCCCCCTGGCAGAAATCCTGGGTGCGCTACTGGTGGACAGACACCGTGGTGCAGAAGCGCGGACGCCTGTTCGCTCGAGCAAATGGCCTGACGACGTGTCTTAAACAACCTTCTGGGAAAGGTCAGCGCCTGATCGTGACACACATCGGCAGCGAGGGTGGTTTCGTCGATGGCTGCTTGGATGTATTCCGAGGCCAAAAGACAGGCGACTACCACGAGAAAATGGACGGCAATCGCTTTGAGGGCTGGTTCAATGACGTTCTGCAGAAGTTGCCAGCTGGTAGCGTCATTGTTTTAGACAATGCACCTTACCATAGCCGGCGAGAAAAGAAATTGCCGACGACGGCCTGGAAGGAAAAAATACAGGAGCGGCTCACAAGCAAGAACATCACTTACGGTGAAAGAATGACAAAGAAGCAGCTGCTTGAGCTGGTGGCATCTGTAAAGTCACGCTTTCTGAGTTACATCGTAGGCAACACAGCTGTAAGGGCCGGTTGCATTGTACTCGGGCTCCCGCCGTACCACTGCGAATTTAATCCGATTGAGATTCTGTGGGCCAAGGTCAAAAATGGCATCGCTGCGGACAACAGAGACTTCAAGCTGTCCACGGTTGACGCCATCTTGAGGGAGAAATCAAGCTGGTAACGGCGAAAGACTCGAGGAAGAGCATTCAGCACGTGATGGACTTGGAGGCAAAGTTCAGACTTGACACGTCTGGGAGTGAGCACATTCAACACATCATCATCCAGCTGGGTGAAGATGACACTAAAGAAAGCGACTCCGACTGCGAGCTGTCTGGCATTGAGCCACTCGACGAAGCATAACGGCTTCTTTTAACAAAAGAACAGCCCTTATTAGGGCTACCAAAATTTTGCCGGTGGGTTCGCAACAGCCAACCATCCATTCCGTGACCTCTCAAATAAATAAGCAGTTCCATTTATGGCATATTCCTTATAACAGAAGCTCAATTCTGATAAGCAACGTCCTGCACACATTGTACTTGATTTAAGAAGTGGCATAGAAACACATTTAAATGCTGGCATATCTGAATTGAAACACTATTGTTAACCCTGATTATCGTTGGCGGGCTCAAAATGCTCATTCGGGCAGCCACCGTCGAGTTTGATGCGCCCCATAGTGAAATAGCAGAAGTCAGAGCATGCTTTATGGTTCTGTTAGCAGTCTGCACTGGAAATCACTCATGTCATAGCGAGTGGTGGTGAAATAGCAGCAGACAACACGAAACTGACAGCCACTGTCAGCAGCTTGAATGCCAAAGCACATTCATGTGGTTGCATTATTTATTTTGTTATCTGGCTCACACAAGTAATGCAATTAAGAGAACAAATATAAGACATCATTAGCTTGGTGAGGCCCAAAATGCTCATTCAGGCAGCCACCGTCGAGTTTGACGCGCCCCATAGTGAAATAGCAGTAGTCGGAGCACGCTTTATGGCTCCGTTAGCAGTCTGCACTGAAAATTGAAGTGTTGTCATAGCCAATTTTCAATTTATTAATCTTGACTCGAGCAAGTAATGCGAATGCAAACACAATTATTAACGTGATTAACTTTGCTAGCATTTTTTGTCATATTTACGTACCGGAAAAATGCTCAGTAAAGTTGAACGTGTTTTAGTGAGTCACTTTGTTCATTACAAGCAGTAGGCAAAGTGACGGACAGATTCAGACAGTGATATTGGGGAAGTAATAAATGGTGAAAGTTGCAAAAGCTCTCACAGCACTGCTTTGCTGGATTCCATTCACTAGAAAATTGCATTTGTAATATTGAAAGCGTCAAGACGGGAAACGATACCCCACTGCACAATGTTATATATGTGTACCACCACATGTGACGTGCAGCAAAACCATCTGTTTATTAAGACTGAATGCAACAACTTAGCAAGGTGCTGTTTCACAATATGGCACCTTTTCATGTGCACTTCTGGCAAGCTACCGTATGCACTGATGCATAAACACATTAACAGGGGTAAGCAGGCGCGGATCCAGGGGGGATGTCCGGATGTCCTGACCCCCCCCCCCCCCTCAGATCTTTGCATCGCCCCCTCGCTGACAGGGGGATGGCCCTGTCGCAAAAAAAAATATGGCCACCAGCATTCTTCAAAAGTATTTTTCGCCAGTACCCGTGGTATCAGCCATGTAGAAGTAAAGCTAGCTCGCTCACAAGCTTAGTTGTGTTCCGTAGGAGTGTGGTGTCGCGAAGTTGCCGTAGTTATTTTTTCTCATGAACACCTTGGACCTCCTGGCGCCTGCCGTGCCTTACCCGTCCCGTCGGTGGCGTCGAATGAATGAGGGGACGTCCCTTTTGCCAAGCACGCCGAGGTCCGCTTGAGCGCCTTCGCGCCTGATTAAATTAGTTTCCCCTTGGGGTGTCAACGGTTGCCTCATTGGCTGTCATCGGTTCCGCGACCTACCTGCTTAGTGAAAGAGATCTCTTGCTGAAGTGTTCATATATAAATAATACAACAGCTAAACTAAGAACTACGCATAGGCAACTTTCTTTAACTGTAGCACTCATTCCAGTACGAGCACAGTACCGTTCGTACGCTACAAGTTTTTCATTGTAACTTCGCAGTTTTATTGTCGTACATTAAGCATAGGAGGCTCAAGCCCGCCGGATCTGTTTATCTGAGTGGGCGTTCTCGCGGAGCGGGGCGAAGCCTCGAGCCGCGGCTGCGAAGTGGGGGAGCGTGACGTCAGCGGCCAACGCCAGCGCGCGGGCCTAGGATGGCGTCGCGTGGTTAGAGAAACGGGAGCAGATGCGCGCCTTGTGTAAAAGTATGACGTCGCGTGAGAAACAAAACATGAAGACGCTGGCTCGCGCTCTCGCCTACTACGCCACATCGTTATTCGTGTAGGTGGCGTCGTGAGTCTTCATACGCGGTGATTCGCATATCGTAAACAACCAGCGTAGTGGTTAAAAATTATGGGGTTTTACGTGCCAAAACCACGGTCTGATTATGAGGCACGCCGTAGTGGGGGACTCCGGAAATTTGGACCACCCGGGGTTCTTTAACGTACGTGCACCTAAATCTTAAGTACACGGGTGTTTTCGCATTTCGCCCTCATCGAAATGCGGCCGCCGTGGCCGGGATTCGATCCCGCGACCTCGTGCTCAGCAGCCCAACACCATAGCCACTGAGCAACCACGGCGGGTCAGCGTAGTGGTTGCTGCGTTGGAGCGGAGCGTTACGCCGGTATTCAAGAACGTTCCTCTAGTCAACACACCACCACGAGAGAAGATGGCACCGCCATCCCTCCACAGAAGTGGTCACTGAGCTTCATAATCATTCACTGGAATTCATGACAATTGTCGCGTCTTAATTCTCGATTATTCTGCGCAGTACGACAATTGAAATTTGGAGTCTGATATCTCGGAGCACGGACACGCTAGAATAACTCTTCCGACTGATACTGTGTAGAAACTCGACTGTCTCTAAGTTTTCAATACAAACATACCCACTTACTGCAGTCAACAAAAAATAATTGTTCAATTTTAGTTAATTGGGCTGCTCACAGCGATAATTATCATCTCACTTTGTGCCCCCCTAGCCACATAACTTATTTGCACAGCTGGTCGTCGCGTGCCTCCCAGTGCCTAACTTAAAAAAACCATAAAGCTTAGTTTTGAACACCCTGTATTATCATGCGCAGCCGCCAAGCACATGGCTGTATTGGGTAACGTCCTTTTCCTATTAGCTCGGAGAAACCGATACCTGGCTTCGCTGCAGGTCTTCTTCCTCTTTCTGGGGTTTTGCGTGCTAAAACCAGTTCAGATTATGAGGCACGCCGTAGTGGAAGGCTCCGGATTAATTTTGACCACCTGGGGTTCTTTAACCTGCACTACAACGCAAAAACACGGGCGTTTTTGCATTTCGCCTCCATCGAAATGGGGCCGCCGCGGCCGGGATTTGATCCCGCGATCTCGTGCTCAACGCCTGAGCTGACTGAGCCACCACGGAAGGCTACACGTATTGCTTTAGCCGTATAAAACGCGGGTTTATCGTCAGGAAAAACGGTAAATTTCGGTAAATAAGAAAGGCTACTATCATCATCATCATTGACAGAAGCTGACCCCGCCCTCAGAAAAAACCTGGATCCGCCCCTGCGGGGTAAGAGACGAAGTAACTGTGCAAGCCACGTGATGCTTTTAACATTTTGTATCTGTCAATGTTTCTGTTGTCACAGCTGATAGAACTTTCTTTGGTGCAATTTAATTGATCACGTTGCGGCAACAGCACAAGAAGCAAGGTCAGAATAGTAGGGGAAAACAAAGCAAGGTGACAGACTGAGGAGGCATGGTAGACAAGAGATGATGGCTTTAATTACATCGAAGAAGCCAGCACTGCTATTCACAGGACTTGGTGCTTTGAATGCGACGAGTTAATGGAATTATAAAGAAATACGTGGCTGCAACATGCTTACAAGAACAAATGCAAAAATAAAAGGATAGAAATAGGAATAAATACACACAGGCACGGAAGAACTCACGTATTCACACACATGAACACAAACGCGAGCGCGAAAACTAAGATCTAAAATACAAAAAAGGGCAAAATAACAAATATACACAAACACACAAGAAAACACGCACACACATTTAACGCAGACGCGAGTAGAACTATTAGGAGTCAGTTCACAAGCAGCTGTGCCTACTTTGTCGTACTTTTTTTTTTAATGTACATATTGGCTCTGTTGCCTTCACTGTCATAGGAATTTTTTAGTAGCTACATATCAAGACAAAGCGCAAAGCTGTGTTGTGGGAAAGCAAGTCGAGCGCTGGCAGCACAGCTTATGCGCGATTGTGTCACAGCAGGCTTTCTACAGCTGGCGCGTGCAGTGAGCGAAGAGTTCTAAGCCACACAGCGACGCGAATTCATGCCAAGCTCCCTTGCAACGGCACCAGTGTATCAGTCATAATTTTATATTAGCATTGAGGCTGACATTAAGGAAACAAACACTGCTTCCAAACGCCTGACCGTTAACAATCCAATGACATTCGCTCAAGCAGCGCTGATTGGTGGAAAGCAATCAATCGACGGTGCTACACAACACTCGAACGACGCTGCTAGACGCTCGGCTATCTTATCACACTGCTGCCAACGATCGGTCGTTTGCACGCTTATATTATAATATATTACTTATAATTAATTAACGACTCCTCCCAAAGTTCTTGGCCGGTAGATTCCCCTCTCTGCCAAGGTCGAGCCCGGCACTACCACGCGGACGTACACGCACACTTCTGTGTCCGTAATCGGCGTGTCGCGTCTCGAATCGAGATGCCACCCCGTGAGGCCACGATGCTTTTGACGGCCGTAATTCGGCGTGTCGCTAATGGAAATTGTACGCCGCATAGTGAGGACACCGTTTTTGGCGGCCGTTAATTGGCGTCAAAACCAGTCGAGAAAATATGCCGCTCCGTGACAGTCGGCTGCCACCGAACTTGACGGAGACTCGGGAATGTCAGCGTGCACCAAAATGTCAAACTCGGTTTAACTCGCCCTCGGGGCGCCACTGCATGTTGGTTCCCTGGAAAGCGACGGGCGCGCTGTTGCGTCAAGTGGGCAGCGACCAGGGCTTGGACCGCAGCATCCACGCAGGCCACCGCAGTGATGATGACCCGTGCTGCACACACAATCCTCTTTTTCCGACAACAGCAGGCCTGACGAGAAGCGAGGCCGGCATGGTCCGCTACAGCAAGTTGCGGCTAAAGGCCAACCTCCATGGAGCTAATTTTCGCGACCGATTTCACGTTACGAAAAATCCAGCGCGAAGCGCTGCCGTGAATTCGTCACTCCGTGCAACAAAGAGCGGGCGAACCATGCCGGCGACGCAGCCCGCGAGAAGTCAATGTGGCCAGACGAGCTAGGCTACGTTGACGAATGAAAGTAGTAGGCAAAAATGCGCATAAACCAATGTTTTTACACCTAAAATAAGACCTGAAAAGTGCGTACATAAGTGTTCGCTGTTAGCCAGAACCTATTTAGATTGCAACTCATTTTGTGTTCTTTTTTTAACGCGACAGTGTCGGTATTTCGCTGATACTATCCCTCGTCTGTGACGCTGTGTTTGTTTACGGCTCACATGGCGGAGGCCGTATCCGCGTCGCGGTAAAGGCGGTAAAGAGAGGAGACCGATCCTCAGGTCACGTAGTTGCAAAAGTCACGTGACCAAGTAGGCTAGGCACTTAGGTATTTCTCTGCCTAAAATATAGGGAACGCCTAGGTACAACTGGTGCCCTTAAATATTCGAAAATGGCTTAACTGTGGCTGCTGTGAAGGGATCGGTACTATTCCTAAATAAACGCATCACTGTTTTGATGATCCAAATATCTCACTATCAGGGAGGGAGCAGTCTACCTGACTGGAGCAGTATTCTTTTATTTGGGGTGTTGCTACGCTGCGCTCCGCAACACCCCAACGACCGCCACTTCGCGTCGGCGCCCGGCACCACGGCTTCCGCCGTGGCACCGGGGTCCAAACGCGAGCAGTATCCGCTTGCGCAAGAGCGCACGCTCGCATCGTCGGCGGCCGGACGACTAATAAGTATTGATACAAAATGCAAAAACAAGTTTTAAAATTGAATAGTCAAAAGTGCGATTCGAACACACGCCCAGAAGACCGCACTAGAACATGAACGCAGCGCCTTAAACCACTCGGCCATCCTAACATCACGAACATCACGGAACACACAGCACTTAGGAGCTCAGTTTACGACATTTGTGACATTACGGTATCTTTAGAAGCAATCGTTTTCAGTTATGCGCTACAGGAGTGTTGCGGAACAATAACAGCTATTCTTATTGCTCCGTGGCGTACACTGCAGCATGCGACGAGCGATTGTGGCGGCACGTCGTGCCACCATCGCCCTGCCACGTCGGGCATATAACTTGTCACAAAATTTGCAGCAATGCATCACGACGCGCGAAGTAGACAAAGCGGTCCTATAGCGTAGCGCTTTCACAGATGTCCAACTCAGTGCGCAAGGCGGGCGGCGAACGTGGGCGACAGCATGCGAAGCTCTAGGTACAGCGTACCCTAGGGCGGCATTGCCTATGGCGGCTTTGTTTTCCCTGTTCATTGAAGCGGAGAATTCCCTGGAAAATGGCGTTTCGAGGATACTTTTAACCGACCAATGAAAACGAGGATCAGTCTCCTGTGGATACGGCCTCCGCTAGACGGGGGAGGCGAGAGCAACGGCGGCGGCGAAGTGAAGCAAGTAATCATGACAGCAGCGGCGGCGCTGCAGTCGCCAGCAAGATCGCTCCCCGGGCGGCAACACTCCAATTGCTAGTCTAGGTACAGCGTTTGACCGCTGGCGCCACGCTGCGCCGCTCGCGCGTACCGCGTTTCTAAGTGGTTTCTTTCGCCGAGGGCGCTCGAACGCAATCATATGGTTCGCATGAATGCAACCCTTAGAAGCGTGGCTGTATGGCTGAGTGGCTACGGCGCTCGCTCTGGGATCATGCGTACGCTGGTTCGAATCCCGCCCGGGCTAGAATTTTGTAGCGTTAGCTACACTGGCCTAGCCAAGCCCGTTTCGCGCGGCACATCAAGAGCCGTGTTGCGCATGCGCAAGGATCAGTGATGTCACACGGCTTGCGCACCGGAGCCGGCACCTCTCGCGCACTCCGCCGCCGCCGGTCTGCGCATTCCAGAGGAGTGACGTCGTAGCCGTGGTAGACGCGCCGGCGCGCGCTCGCTGTGCAGTCGCCGTCTGACACTACAGTGCGCTGGAGCCGCTGCGCTTCTGACTGGCGTTTGCCAGTGTGGTATAGCCATGGAGAAGGAGAGCGCAAATGCTGCTCAACAGCACAGAAGAACGGAGAAGCTTGACTCATCGGATCCCGAAGTAGTTGCCTGGCAATTAGCGGTTGAGCGTAGGAGACAACCAGTAAAGCTAAGAATAATCAGCTGAACCTTTGCTAACGCTACGTATATCCTGACATAGCCGAGCTAAGCCACTGCAACTTTTTTTTCCCTTAATATCACGCTTTTCTTTTTTTTTTTTTTTGCTCTCTGTTTGCCAGCGTGGTCGTTTGAACCCCGGTGCCGCCGTGGCACCGGGGTTCACCGGGGCACCGACGCGAAGCGGCGGTCGTTGGGGTGTTGCGGAGGGCAGCGTAGCAACACCCCAAATAAAAAAATACTGCTCCAGTCAGGTAGACTGCTCCCTCCCTGATAGTGAGATTATATTTGGATCATCAAAACAGTGATGCGTTTGTAATACCACCGATCCCAACAGCAGCCAGTCACCACCAGCCCAGCGTTTTCTCCGTCAACGCCTCCTCCGTTCCAACGGCGGCGGCTAGAAACATGGTACGCGCGAGCGGCGCAGCGTGGCGCCAGCGGTCAAACGCTGTACCTACTAGCAATGGGAAATACGCCCCCGGGCGCGGAGGCAAGTCGGTTGGTGCCGCCGGTTTCAAAGCGTGCTTTTTAGGGGCGAAGCTCCTTAGGGTGTGGGTCGTTCCCTCCTCTGTAGTAGTAGTATGTATCCACCTGTAGTTTTATGAAGTGTTCACTAGATATGGCGTTCCGGTTCCACATCAGGTTCCACTTTGCGCGCCTTCTTTGCGAACGCGGGCAAAACGCCGACGGCGTCGACAACAGTTCTGCGCGTTGCTGGTGCTGCTGCATGTCCAAGTTTATAGAGCTGATAAAACTACCTTGAGTCGACCCCCCATGGCTGCTTCGCATACTACTCAGGGTTCCCCTACGGGAAGATGGTGTAATTTTCTCTCTCGTTTCCGACGCACGCTCTCTTTATCTCTCGTCCGTAGCTGTGGTTTACCCGAATGATCCCCCGGTGCTTCGCCCACTCATCATTCACTTCGTGGATATGCTGTGATTTTTTGTTCGCAATTAGCGATCGCATATTTGTCATAAATAGCGTTATGCTAATTCATATCATACCTTGTTAGAAGAGGATACAATAAATCACTGGCACATATCCTCTGATGAGTGGTTAAGTGTTAAAGATGCATTCCCTTCGGGCGCGTCACGGCCGGCACAAAGATTTTTCGCAGGTCTTGGCCGCACGCGTTCTAAGTGCTTTCCCGAACCGTCGGGAGGGGAAAAAATGATTTCAGCTAATGCGAAGAATATTATGCTAGTGGTGCGGGTACAGAAAGGTGCGCCACGCAAAATACACGCAAAATTGCCGCGCGACCTTCCGCTCGAGGCACCTTGCGTGTATTCGCGGGTTTCTTTCACGCTCAGAAAAACGCTTTTATGTAGCACGTGTTGAGCAACAAAAAGCTGTATCGGGAGTTTTTCATGTTGCTCTACAATTTTTTCATTGACACTTTTCATCTATTTATAATATTTGAGAAGTTGATTCGTTAATTATGACTAATTATGTAATTAGGCGCAATGCAAAAAAAAATAATCTCAGTATCTCCAAGCTACGGCAAGCAACATCATCTTTGTTCTGTCCCGCTGCCACGCTCTAAGTGCCTCATCATCAACAGGCACCGCAAAAAAGGGATGGTTTCTTTCCTGCTATTCTAGCAGAAACATAGCCTGTTGTGGAGCCGGGCGCAAAACAGTGCGTCTGTCGTTTCACGCGACTTTCCATTACTCCTGACGGCATGGCAACGTGTAAGACTATTGTCACCACAAGGAGGCACAACTGCACAGCGTGAATGTGAACAGAAACGAGCGTGGATCATGAACAGAACCATGCCAACAAAGCGCACTCGCTAGCTCCGGCAGCAGCCAAACTACAGCGGAGGCATCCAAGCGTCGACGCGCGCGCCAACACTCGGCAGCATGATTCACTGCATCACGCGCCGTGCTCTCCGAAGGCTGCGTGGGATCCCCTTCTAGCCACCATATCACTCCGCTCGGCAACAGCTGGGTTTTTCTCCCGTCAGCTTCCGCCTTCGAGCCTGCTCTGCCATCGAGGAAACACGGAAAGATGTACACGATGGACATGGCAATCGTCCGTCGAAACCGTCTTTTCCAGTTGAAGTCGCTGCTTTAAAAGCAAGAAGGGAAGGAGCGATGCATCGATAGTCGTCACTGCAAATTGTTGTCAACCGACTTTTCCAGAGAAAAAGATCCCGACAAATCCGGCACGCACCACCTGACGGTCACCCCTGTCGTCGCGCCGTAATTGTTGCCACGTGGTGTAGCCCCCCCGCGAGGTGACACACAGGTGGCACCGATTTTGACTATTGTCGCAAGAGCTGCGCAAAAGGTGTACAAAAAGCGCGTGCCGAAATGGAGGGGGGGGGGGGGGGGGCTTACGTGGCTTGCGAGAAGGCTCTTTTGTTTCTTAAAGTAGCGAGCCGCCCATATGCCGCACCTACTCGGTGCTTCAGCTCGCGTTTTTCTCGGATGTGCCAGTGATCTACACCCTGCAAACGTCAATCAACGGTCTTTCCAAATCAACGCAAGGCATCATGTTGCGGGTATGCATGGGCAGAGCATCATCCTGAAGCCTCTAACTACATAGCGTAAACAAAACAAGCAGGCACCACGTACTAGAACATTGAGGCAGAATACCAGACAAGGAGGAGAAACGGCGCTGGAAAACAAGCGTTTGAAGCGAAGCCAAGCGCCTACGGGCGACCGACGGAAGCCAACCTGTGGTCCGATTGGCCCACGCCGCGCGTAGCGTGGCGGCGAATATCTGGAGGGAACAGCCAGCTGGTCGCGTTTTCGCTCCATTCCAGCCCTGTGGCATAAAGCCCCTATATTTATAAAAGTAGCGCCATTCTTAGATCTTGCCGCCACCGCGCTCATCCCGGCGCTTCCTCCTCGCCCTCTCTTAGCCGCCTCCTGTCGCCCCAGCCTCCTCCGCTCCCCCATTGGCCAATCCGTGTCACGTGGAAGTTCGCGTCGCGCTTTTGTATATTTTTTTCTTTCCAGCGCGCTCCGACTGCCATTCTCGGGCCTGTGCGACGAAAGTGCTGTACGCACAAACGGATCA
Source organism: Dermacentor silvarum (assembly GCF_013339745.2). Classification (NCBI taxonomy): domain Eukaryota; kingdom Metazoa; phylum Arthropoda; class Arachnida; order Ixodida; family Ixodidae; genus Dermacentor; species Dermacentor silvarum. The sequence goes on along the minus strand of NC_051161.1, from coordinate 177,532,640 downwards.
AACGTGTTATGGACAAGAACTTCGTTGTGATGGCATGCTGCTGCGCCTTAATTTGCCGCAACCGACAAGGCGAGGGCAAAAGGCATTTTTTGTTTACCATCCGGCGTGCGCAAACGCTTGCTGCACACTTGATATTTGCGCCGTCTCGCATCGTCGCGTTGCTACTTCCAAAACGGCATTATTAAGACCAGTTACTGACTGACGAAGCAAAATCGCGCCTCAAGAACGTCTCCGCAGGGCGCGATCGAAGTTTTCTTTCCTCGGATTTCCTCTGGTAGCGCGTTAGCTGTCGTCTGCCACGGCAGGCCCGACGCAGGCGGCGCCACTGTCGATATCGCGCCTCGATCGCGCTGGTCGCGCCGAGCGCGATAGTGGAACGGAGGAGGAGGGAAGTGGATGGCGCTACTTTTATAAATATGGCAAGCACAGCAGCGCCGCTTCAGAATGGCCCTGCAATCATCCGTGGACAGCCTCGAAAACCTGAGAAGCGGGCAAGACTGGTAGCAACGGAGCCAGGGAACTTCGCTGAGCGGCCGCCCGACAATCTGGTTGCGCGCTGGACGGCTCAGCACTGACGATGCAAGCCGTGCCGGAAACCTGTCGCGAGTGCCATCCTTTACACTCTGTCTTAGATGGAAGGGGCCACGAGCATGCAGCGAGAGCTCAACTTGTGACACTGCAAAATTGCTTGCACTGTGCTGCAGAAACGGCGCAAATCGTCCGTGGACCTATTCCGTTTCGTCGTTTATTACAGATCATTTTGGCTTTGCTTAAAAGCAATCTCTTCGTCCATTCATGGTCGCTAATCGTGCGAACACGCCTCATAGGAAAAACCCGGATTTCAACGTCGTATGACATTCGCAGCATTTGCGAAATGGTGCCTTCCGTCTCCTGCACGTCGTAAAGGTACTGCGCGTCGATGAGCTGCCCTTTCGAAGAATGCTTGGCCTATAGAATTCTTGCACAAATCCAAATTCTTGCCGAAATCCAAAACGTAACAAAAGCGAAAGCGGCGGCGCTATTGCGCTCCTGAGCTTTCAGCAGCAGACTCGAAACCAGGGTAACCAGGTCCAAAATGTAAAAAGTAGCCAACTGTGGCCGGAGAAAAAAATTTAGATAACAAAGTAGCCAAATTAAGCAAGTATGTTGCATTTGCTTTTATTGTGTTTTATTGTGTTTTATTGTGTTAGGCATTATCAGAGCCAAAGCTTAAAGCTGCTTTTAGGAAATATAGGAACATACAGAAACGCTATGGAACATGACTAAAGCTAACAGCGCTTTAACATGTTATATGGCAAGACTGTCAGAATCACAGCTCAGGTGTACATGTTTTGCGATCATGTTGCACTAATTTCTGGAGGGATATCAAAGTCCCTCTTTAGTAGCTGGTCAAGTACTTCCGTCCAAACTTTATGTTTAGATTTGAGACTATATAGGAGATCACCGGGCATTCTGTTTCTGTTGTGCTGCCGTGCAGTTTGCTACTACAATCTGCGGCGCAACAGTGTGTAGTCAATGCGATGTGAGGTCACTAGTGCGAAATTCCTTGGATGAAGCAAAAGCGCCCGGACAATGATGGACCAGTTCGAAAACATTTCAAGTGTCGTCGTCGTACGGTGGCCTAAATACTTGCTAATGTTGCTGCATAATAGTGTCACGGCTGTCACCCGTCGGCGCGAAGTCGATCGACGGGGTCTACAAGCCGGTTGGTCGTTCCGTGCTCAAGCGAATATTTATCGACTGGCAACGATACACAAATTACTAAAATAAAATAATAAAAAATGACAAGAAAACTAACACACTTGAACTTAATATAGCTCGATGACGACAAAGCAATATGAACAGTGGATATAAAAATGAAACAGGGCGCGGATCAAATATACAGGAATACACTTAACAGTAGTTCACTAAAACAAAGTTCAAAAGAAAACCAACAATGCCATACGCGTGGCCGGGCAGCATCAAGTCCATTAAACGTCAAGCTTTCCCCCAAAAATGCCGCCGAGCCCATGTCGTGGATGCGACTGCTGGGCTGGGTTTCCCGGGAGTCCAGATCTGATGACTTCCCTCAAGCAGGTTGAGCTAACTTGAGGCGAACTGCCGTGAGCTTCGTTGCAGACGTTGATTTGTCGTCTCGTACGCCAACTAGTTCCGACGCGGCTAGGCGGCCCACTCGACAGCACTAGCTCCTTGACTGCTTCTCACCAAATTAGGCTCAGCTTCTACACTGATTAGCGGGGGCTAAATAGCCTCTGCTTTCCCTAGTTCCCTATGTCGGGGAAGTGCAAGTATGCAGAGTTGGCCTTTCATGACTACTCCGAAAAGTCTTGGCCGCGCCCCTCAGGGGCGAGGGAACGGTTGATTCTCCCCTCGCTGTCCGAGGTCGCGCGCACTTAGGTCCGTTGACCAGCACAGAAGCAACAGCGGCCGACGGCCGTACGGCGTCCGTTAATCGGCATGTCGCTATTTTGAAATTATATGCCGCACCGTGAGACCACGGCGCTTTTTTGACGCCCGTTAATCGGCGTGTCGATGACTCGAAACTATGCCGCTCCGTGACAATAAGCTACACAAATCTATATCCAATTTTTACAATAGTCAAACTATTTCAAGAGTAGCCAAGTAACCAAGGCAAATTTTTCCCGCCAGCAGCCTCAAAAAGTAGTCAATTTGGCGCAATGTAGTCAAATCTGGCAACCCTGCTCGAAACCAATGAATTGGGGCGCTGTTTAGCGGCGCTCTTTGTTTAGCCAAAAGTTGGGACTACACGAGGTGCTCCTTGGATGGAACAAATACCGAGAAGAGAAAATGCGCAAGTTGGGTGCATAACATTCGCAAAAGAGACAAAGGCGTCCCTAAAAGATTCTGGAACCATATAAGAGCACTCGGAGCTCCAACTAAAAATTCGCAAACGCCTATAAGGGATGGAGACGGTAGCATCATCGAAGGAGACGGTGCGCGGCGGTACATTATTAGGCAAACCTTCGGCACGATGGAAAGCGTAGTTCAGACAACAGATCCGGCAACAACAGAGAAGCCGCAGAGATGAAAATTTAGCATAGAAAGCTTTTATTGGAAAAAGGGGCAGCAGAAAATGTTCCGAATAACGCGGCAGCAGGACCCGACGAAATCCTAATACAGCCAATCAAACACCTCGGTCCAAAGAGCAAGGCACTGCTGACTGTCATAGAACAAGTGATTAGAAAGAAGAAAATTCCAGTTGGATGCATGGCGCGAGAGCAAGATGGACCTTATCTACAAAGTCAAAGGTGATAAGGATGATGAGACGAGCTCGTACAGGCCAGTTACGGTAACGTCTGTTATGTCTAGGAATGGCAATGCAAGCCATAAAATTACAACTGTCGAAGTGGGTGGATAAAAATGATGCACCGGGGCAACTACAGAATGGGTTCAGGCCAGTGCGGCGCTTAGACGATGTACTAACTCAGTGCATAGAGATTTCAGTAGCTCTGAATATAATAGCATTTCTAGATGTTAAGAATTGTTATGGGATATTCTGAAGCACGAAGACATAGATGACGATTTCTTTCTTCTTTCTGGGGTTTTACGTGCCAAAATCAGTTCTGATTATGAGGCACGCGGTAGTGGAGGGCTCCGGATTAATTTTGACCACCTGGGGTTCTTTAACGTGCACTACAACGCAAGCACACGGGCGTTTTTTCGATCCCGCGATCTCGTGCTCAGCAGCGCAATAGATGACGATTTCGTGCAGCTGCTGAGAAAGATAGACAACCGAGTACAAGTTGTATGGGGAGGTCTAAAATGTAATGAAGTGGTGGGGATTCACCAAGGACTGAAGCAAGGATGTCCTATGTCTTCATTGTTATTCACGCTTCATTTTAAGGGCGTAGAAAGACGACTGGAAAATAGCGAATTAGGGTTTAATTTATCCTACATGCGTAATGGACGCAACAGAAGGTCCCTGGACTGGTGTTTGCGGACGACATAGTGCTACTGGCGGACGATGCAAGAGATTTACATAAACTTGCGAATATGTGTGGCAACGCAGCGCCACGTTAGAGAAATCGGGTATTATGATTTTTAATGAATGAACGAGTAATTACGTGGTGTCAATTCAAGAGCAAGTCATAATCAGTCACGCAATACAGATATACCTCGGCGTATAAATAAACGAAGGAAAGACTTACTCAAGCACTTACCAAGATAATCTGAAAATAAAGGGGAAGTTGAATGCAGCAATAATGAAACATAGATCGCTTTAGGGCCACAATAAATATGAGGTGGTGCGTGGAATCTTGAAATCAGTAATGGTGCCAGCGCTAACGTTGACAAATGTCATTCTGGGCTTAAAATCGGATGTCTTGTCGATGTTGGAAGTTAACCAAAGATCGCTAGTCCGGTTGGCTTTGGGAGCCCACGGTAAAACCACAAATGAGGCAGTGCAGGTTGACATGGGTTGAGCCTCTTTTGAAGTCCTAAGCGCAGAGTAAAATTATTCTTGAAGAAAGACTCAAGAACATGGATGAAAATGAATTGGCGGCTAAAGTGCACAAGTATCTGTACTTCAAAAGCGTGGACACAGAATGGAGGAAGAGGTCAATAAATTGGCAACCAAATACAGGATCATTATCGAAACTGTAAATAGACAACCAGGAGTCATCAGAACGAAAGTGGGAGTAATAGAGGCAGTGAATTGGATGCAAAGAATGGAAACAAAAAGGACCATAGAGATTTAAACGAATGAGAAGAAAATCTGTACGATAACACAAAGGCCTTGCTATTTGAGGCTCGCGCCGGTATTTTAAGGACAAAAACATACCGGAGCAAATATTCAGAATTAGATGAGGCATGTGTATGCTGCAATAAAGATCCAGAGACCACTCAGCACATCCTCATGGAATGTGACGGGATCCACCGCGCGCTATCACAGAGAGCGAACGCACGGCCGAAAGCAAACGCGACCGTCGCGCGAAAGGCCGTGGGGGTATGGGAGGGAGGGAGGCGGGGCGACGCTGTGTTCCGGCACCAAAGGCGTATCTTGCAATCGGGCGTAAGGGGAACTTGCCACTCTATCTCCCACGCGAAAGCAAGCAAGCGGGAAGACAGCGCGGGAGGGGGGGGGGGCACTAGCTTCTACTCTGCCAACAACTCCGTTCGTACTTTGCCCGGCTGTGGCCGTCGCCCGCACGGCTCTGACCTTTGTATGCACTGTGCATCCACCGCTCAGTTTCCTTTGAAGCGATAGACCGCACGAACCTTGCCCGCTGCGGCGGCTGCGATTTCTGCCAGCGTTTTGACAGTCGTCTGCGGTCATTCAGTGTGATCTATTCATGTTTGCTTGTGCGCGCTGACACCACGCTTGTTAATTCAGTTAGTAAGTTAATTCAGTGTCCAAGTTTATGCAGCCGATAAAACTACTATCCCTACTCCGAATAGCTCTCTACTAATTTGCTATCGCAATTGATGCTTCGCCTTTCGGGCGAAACTGCGACTTTTCTTTTTCTTTTTTGCAGAGATATGTAGATGATTCGCGTGAGTTTCCGTTAAACTAAGACTTTCTTTTCGGATTTCGCGAGTTCTGAAAAAAAAAAAACGCTGTATCAGGTTAGATCGTTACTCTGCAGTCTACTTCAGCTGAATTTAGAAATCGGCGGATGCTTGTTTCCGCACGCACGTAGAGAGTACCGCGCCTTAGAAACGGGCTGCGCGGATCGCTTTTAGTAATGGTATGCTCTACATATATATATTTTTTTCTCTTCGACATATTATGTAAGGGTGTGTCTAAGGCTGTGCGTGTCTCGCACGTGTATTTAGAAGACGATAGTTTCATTGAGTGCGTGGAAGTACTTATAAATAAGCGCGAATCTTGTAGTCTTGAACGCGTAATTTACGCAAGTTGTTTTTTAATGCGTGAGTCGCACGCAAGAGTTTTGACCGTTTCAAAGCGGAGGCCATTAGCAGCGCCGCCTGGGCAGCGAGTCTTTCCCATACGCGTCAACTCTGTTTTGGAAACAAATTTGCGAGCGAAAGCGCGGCAAAAAGTGCTAGTTATCTGCGGGGCTCATTCTAGGATTGCTTTACCGTAAATGTTGCACCTCCGTTTGCGAGGTGATGTCAATGCACGTAAGCATGTCTCTGGTGTATCGCCCACCGAGCGGCAATGTAGTCACTTTTCTACAGTTTTTCGAACCATTCCTAGATTATGCAAGCATGAACAATCTGAAGCTTGTGTGTGGCGGCGATCTTAATATAGATGTGCTCAAACAGAGTAACTCATCCTTTCAACTGAACTTGTGCCTCCTGTCTGCAGGTTTTGTAAATACAATCACCACACCAACACGCATTACAAGTCATACATCTTCTTTACTTGACTTACTCATTGTCGATATTTCTACTACTGTATGCAACACAGGCACATTGGTGTCTGACATAAGCGACCACTGCCCTATATTTTTAATCTACACCGATGACTCTAAGAAAACAGCTGATGCCTGTCAACAGTTCACTTATCAGCGTATAACACAAGCAAGTTTAGAACAGTTCAAAAATGACGTTATGAATCACAATTGGTCACATGTTTTGAACAAAACAGATGCAAATAAGGCATATAACGAATTTATTAGAGCTTTTACCCATATGTATGCCAGCAATTTTCCAATGAAGACAGCTAAACATTCTAAAAAAGTAAGAAAGCCTTGGGTTACTCATGAGCTTGCAAAAATGATCAAAACAAAAAATAATCTCTATCATTCCTTCTTGCGCACGCGGTGTGAATTAGCATTACAAGCATTCAAAAAATTTAGAAGCAGGCTGAATGCTGAACTAAGAAAGGCAAAGGCGGCGTACTTATTCGCAAATGTTTCGAGACAACGCCCAGAGATTGCGTGGCAAACGATTAATCTTGTTCTAGGTCGCCGCAAGGACGATACGCACCTGACATCGATAAAGCTGGGTTCACGTGAGGCAGAGCACTTTCCGATTACTTTAACCACCACTTCGTAACTGCACAAAGCGATATTCCTGAAGGCATAGGGGTGGCTTGTCATAGCGATGCTGTTCGCGAAAGCGCTTTCTTTGTGCCTACTGATGCATATAAAGTATACAGTGTGTACATGGGACTGCAAAACAGTGAAGCTTTAGATGCAAATAATTTGCAGATTAAACCTATAAAGCATGTCTTGCAATTTATTGTACTTCCACTTGTGCACATTTACAACTTAATTTTAGAGACTGCAGTTTTTCCAGATGCAATGAAACACGCGAAAATTTCGGTTATTTATAAAGGTGGTGATCGAAATACTGCGTCTAACTATAGACCGATATCGGTACTCCCAGTCTTTTCAAAGGGAATAGAAAAGCTTATTTTTGCTCGAATGACGGAATTTTTCAATAAAAAGAGTGTGCTTACTGATTCACAATACGGATTTCGGAAAGACAGGTCCACAGAAATGGCTCTTCTTACGCTGAAAGAATACGTTTTGCAGAGCTTTGAAAATAACTACTACACAGTCGGCATTTTTATAGACTTTAGTAAAGCTTTTGACAGCCTCAATCACGAAATCCTTATTCGGAAGCTTTGTTTATATGGAATTCGTGGAAAACCGCTAGAATTACTCAAATCATATCTCAAACATCGACGTCAGTACGTTTCTATTAATAAACAGAACTCGTCCCTCTTACCTATTGTATGTGGTGTGCCTCAAGGAAGCATTCTTGGGCCACTTTTGTTTAACGTTTTCATAAATGATATCGTAACCATAAACAGTGAGGTTCAATTCATTATGTACGCGGATGATTGCACATTGTGTGTCTCAGGTTCTGATGCGAACAGACTTGTGCAAAAGTGAAATAAAATTATGGCAAGTTTGTCCGATTGGACACAGGCAAATAAGCTTAAAGTAAATTCGATGAAAACGAAAGCTGTAATATTTCGTGCAAAAAATAAACCACTTAACTTTAATCATGCTATTTATTTTCAGAACCAACGCATTGAACTGATTGAAGAGTTTAAAATTCTTGGAGTATATTTTTCTTATAATTTAGGTTTGGATGGCCGTATCAAACATCTCTGCGGCAAACTCTCTGCGGTTACCGGTGCTATGGCACGCTGCCGCACATTTCTACCTACGAGAGCAAAACTTCAAATATACTATGGTCTCTTCTTATCGTATATAAATTACTCTTACCTTGTCTGGGCTACATCTAAATCTAACTTGCAAAAGCTGGTAATACTTCAAAAGAAAATCGCTCGGTATATAGAGAACACCAACAGAAAATATATTTCTTAAATACAGACTAAACCGCGTAGATAAATTATACGAACATAGATTACTAGACACGATTTACTTCTCATCCGAATATGTTAAGAATTATTTGACATCCCTTGCTCAGCTAGAACTCTGCACTCACACAAAACATGCTACACGAAACCCCGAGGTATGGAAGGTACCATGGTCTCGAAACAATTACAGCCTACAGTCTTTAACACATAATATACCGACTGTACTAAACAAATATAGGCACACAGCTACGCTAAACAAAGATGGTTTGCGTGACTACTTTCTTTCTTTATAGCGACGTACCGATCAGTATATTGCATTCAAGTGTAAAATGTCATTGTTTATGCATACCAGCGATGTGTGTGTATGAAACCTTTCATGAAAGTGTATAAAGCCTTCTGTGTATATGTCATGTGATTACTACTGCCATGTAGGGGACCCTGGGCCTCCGTCAAGCTGCTACGACAGCTTTTTGCCCAGGTGTCCCTCCATTTCCTTTTGTTTCTGGTAAATAAAATTGATTGATTGATGAAAACCGCGAGAATTCCAAATTTCGCATTGTCAGCGAGTGCATAGCCTAAATTGCTGCCCTCCGTCAAAGCGCTCCTTTACGTGTTCGGCATAATATGGCGGTGCAAACGGACGTGTCACCACTAGAGTGTACTAGACCATGGTCCGTATTCTAGTACACTCTAGTCACCACAAGCGCGGTATCGGCGCCGATCATAGCGGCGGCGTCCGGCGCTGCATGGGGCCGCGCGGGTGCTGGCGATTGGAACACTTGTTAGCGTGCCGCTACTAAGGTTTGGCCTTCGACCTCAACCCCGAGAAGAGTGCGGTTGAAGATTAACGTGCAGAAGATAATAGCCTGGCAAGGGAATATACGACTTCAGGGGCGCGCCAGTCAGCCTCTAGTCTGTAAAGGAGTATGTTTATCTATAGGTCAATTACTTGACATTCTCATGATCAGGGGACCCTGATCATGAGAAGGAAATTTACAGAAGATTAAAATTGGGTTGGAGTGCACACGGCAGGCATCGCCAAATCCTGACTGGGAGCTTACCACTGTCCTTGAAAAGAAAAGTGTACAATCATTTTGCATCCTACCGGTGCTAACATATGGGGCAGGTTAACAAAGAAGCTCGAGAACAAGGACCACACAAAGAGCGATGGAAAGAAACATGTTAGGCCCAAGGTTAAGAGACGGGAAGAGAGCGGTGTGGATCAGAGAGCAAACGGGGATAGCTGATACTCTAGCTGATATTAAGAGAAAAAAAAATGGAGCTGGGTAGGCCATGTAATACGTAGGGTAGATAACCGGTGGACCATTAGAGTTACAGAATGGGTGCCAAGAGGAGGGAAGCGCAGTCGAGGACGGTAGAAAACTAGGTGGTGTCAGGAAATTTGCAGGCGCAAGCTGGAATCGGCTAGCGCAAGAGAGGTGGACATAGGCTGATGAATGAATTGACCCAAACAGGCCTAGAGGCCTACGACCTAAATAGGAGGCGAGTCAGGTCATTGTCGATACGTGTCTTGAGCTCAAAGGGCCCCTCACGGGCCATATTGAGCTGACAGTGCATCGTGTGTGACAAGTATTCACGCGCCGCGGAAACCCGTTCTCGCGCGCTTCAAGCCGGAGGGATGGCGTGCGCCTGTGCTGTGCACACGTCGCTCATAGGGACGCGTTTGACAATTATTCGAGCGAATCTGTTGCTTCAATAAATGGGGCCCGAACCACCCCGCAAACCACCTGCTCCTCTCTCTCTCTATGCGAATTACTATTATATTATCTGATAGAGCCCTGAAAACGCGTCTGTTAGTTATTTTTATATGGCCTATTTATCAATCACACATGGTGAACCACAGGGCCCGGGAAATTGTTTTAATTTGCATTTATTTCTTGGAACTATACAAAATGTCAAGATGATGTACTAAGGCAATCAGTGCCTCACAGAGGTCCCTGATCCCGCACTGTAGCAGCAGTACGGCGCGCAGTAATAGATAGATAGATAGATAGATAGATAGATAGATAGATAGATAGATATAGATAGATAGATAGATAGATAGATAGATAGATAGATAGATAGATAGATAGATAGATAGATAGATAGATAGATAGATAGATAGATAGATAAGATAGATAGATAGATAGATAGATAGATAGATAGATAGATAGATAGATAGATAGATAGATAGATAGATAGATAGATAGATAGATAGATAGATAGATAGATAGATAGATAGATAGATAGATAGATAGATAGATAGATAGATAGATAGATAGATAGATAGATAGATAGATAGATAGATAGATAATAGATAGATAGATAGATAGATAGATAGATAGATAGATAGATAGATAGATAGATAGATAGATAGATAGATAGATAGATAAAGAACTTTATTGAGGTCCTGAAGGATTCCGCCCCCGTTTTATAGGGGGAGGATCGCGGGCCGCTCCCACGTAGGGACGGGGAGGCCTAGCCTCACCGCTGCGTCGTGGGCCTTCTGGACAGCCTGGAGTTGTTGTAGTAGGACCGGGCTCTTGATCATGGAATGAAATTCATCTTCAGAGAAGTCGTGATGCTTTCCCTGTAAAGAGGGGCACCTCCAGAGCATGTGTCTGAAATCACTGCGATCGTTACAGTCTGGACAATGTGCTGAAATGTCTGAGTAGTGACTGTAAATGGAGAGACTGGGGTATGTCTCCGTCTGAAGCATGCGAAGAGAGATTGCCTGTGGCCGAGACAACTTTTCGTGTGGGAGTGGGAAGGACCTACGGCCCATTTGATAGTGTTTCGTGACCTCGTTGAAAGTAGTCAAAATGTCCCTAAAATGAAGGCTGGGGGCTGGTTCCTCTGCCTGAGCCGCGCAAGTCCCGGCGCGGCAAGTGAGACCTCGCGCCTGGGAGTGGGCTAGCTCGTTGACATTGGAAAGGCCCCCGACCCTCGAGCCAAGATGAGCAGGGAACCAAGTGATGGTGTGGTGTGTGAGTTCCTTGTGAGCGAGAGTTCTAAAAACTTCCTTGCAGACGGTCCCGGAAGCAAAGGCCCTAGCAGCCAATCTAGAGTCAGTGTAAATATCAGTTCTTTGCAGATCAAGGAGAGCGAGTGCGATGGCCATCTGCTCTGCGTTGTGAGAAGAAGAGGTTCGAACCGATGCTGAGGATAGAATCCGACCCTTAGTATCTGTGGATACTACTGCAAAGTGAGCGGAAGCGCCGTACTGGGCGGCATCGACAAAGCATGCTAGCGGAGAGTGGGCGTGAGCGTGGGCTAAAAGATAGGAGGCTCGAGCGACACGCCTGCCCACGTTGTATTGTGGCTGCATGTTTCGTGGAAGGGGAGAGACCTTGATGCAAGATCTCATGCGATCAGAGAGATGTGTGTTTTGCACTTCGAGCGTGAAGGGGTTGTGTCCCGTGTCAATGAGGATCTTTCTCCCTGCTGATGTAATTGAAAGCCTGACAACCTGTGCCGTTTGCTGAGCCTCGATGACTTCTTCAAGCGTATTGTGGATTCCAAGGTCCATCAGTTTCTCTGTGCTCGTGCGCATCGGAATACCTAGGACTCTCTTGATGCTTTTTCGAATGAGAGTGTTTAATTTAGTCCTCTCGTGGCGTTGCCACTTGTGCATGGATGCGACATAGTTTATGTGGCTCATCAAAAAGACATGGAACAGTCTGAGGAGGTTGTCCTCCCGAAGACCACCCCGATTGTTGGAGATCCTAACGATTAATCGGATGACCCCTTCCGCCTTGGAAGTCAGACGGTCGATCGTACGGCCGTTCTGTCCGTTGGCTTCGATGATCATGCCCAGAACACGTATGCAATCCAACCTCGGGATTCGCTTCCCCGCAGCCGTGTGCAGCCTAATGTCGACGTCGGCCAGTGGTTTCCAGTTTTTGGGTTTAGGACCCCTTCTCGTGGGCCGATATAAAAGAAGTTCGGACTTTGACGGCGAGAGCTTGAGACCCATTTCCTTGATGTACACTTCAACACAGTCGACGGCCTCCTGAAGGGAGCTCTCCACGCAGCCCTCCGAGCCACCGACACTCCATATGGTAATATCGTCCGCGTAAAGGGAGTACTTGATGCCGTCCAGGCTTGAGAGCTCGGCAGCAAGCCCGCACATGGCAATGTTAAACAGCAGCGGGGAGACGACTGAGCCCTGAGGAGGGCCGAAGGAACCCAGATCGTAGGGCTCAGATTTGAGGTCCCCTAGCTTGATAGTGGCTCTTCTATCCCTAAGGAACGAGCTGGCGAACTTGTGAAAGTTGGTTCCTAGGTTGAGGCGAGAGATGGATTCGAGTATGTGGGAGTGCGAAACACTGTCAAAGGCCTTCTCTAGATCGAGGCCGAGAATGGCCCTAACGTCCTTTGTCTCCTGATCTATAATATGATGTTTCAACATTTTCATGACGTCCTGAGTCGATAGGTGTGGTCTGAAACCTATCATGTTGATAGGGAACAGGTTTGTTTCCTCAATGTGTTTTGATATGCGATCGTTGATGACGTGCTCGGCGACCTTGCCTATACAAGACGTGAGAGAAATCGGTCTCAAATTGTTAAGACTGGGACTCCGGCCTGGTTTGGGGATGAGAATGACTGACGCCATTTTCCAGTGCTCGGGGAAAACCCCCGACTCCTAAATACGATTGATTTCTTTGGTGAGGATGATGACAGAATCGTCGTCTAGATTACGTAGCGTCTGGTTCGTGATGCCGTCTGGGCCGGGGGCGGATTTCCCGTTAAGATTGGTTAATGCGTTCCGGACCTCTGCTTCATGGAAGGGCTTGTCCATCTCGAGGGCTGGCGATCCCGTGTATTGCGGGTAGCCAGAAGGAGGTCGGGCTATAGCCAAAGGTAGGTATGTTCGGGCTAAAGACTCAATTATTTCCGCGTCTGATTTCGCTTTTTTTTTCCGAGTGTAGTATTCTGTCTACCAGGCGTGTCTGTGTGGATCTGGATTTGGTCTCCTGCAGCAGGTGTTTGAGGAGGTTCCATTTTCCCCCCACTCTCATTTGGCCATCAACCGTGTTGCAAATTTCGTCCCAATGCTGTTTCTCCAGCGTCTGACAGTGTACGGATATGTCCCGATTAAGACTCGCTATGCGCTGGCGTAGTCTGCGATTCAGGCGGTGTGCTTTCCACCTGGTAACGAGGGCGCTTTTTGCCTCCAGAAGATGGGCAAGCCTGCTATCCATTTTACTGACCTTAAGATCAGTCTTGATCGTTTTGGTGGCCGACTTGACGTCTTCACCAAGCTGAGATAGCCACTTGGAGAAATCCGGTGGGTCATTGCCTTCTTGTGTGTTCCTAGATCTGATCTTACGAAAGAGGTCCCAGTCTGTGAACTTGAAATTTCTAGGGGGTTTGCCCTGAATTTGTAATGTTGTACTTAGTATATAGTGGTCGCTCCCCAAGTCCTCGGCCAAGTTAGACCACGAGACCTCTCCCGTGGTTGCAACAAAGGTGAGGTCTGGGGTGGTATCCCTAGAGCAAGAATTTCCAGTGCGGGTAGGAAACGCGGGGTCCGTTACCAGAGTCAGGTGTAGATCCGAGGCCGCTTGCCAGAGCTCGGCTCCTTTGGCAATGGTGCGAGGGTAGCCCCAAGCGTGATGGGGTGCGTTGAAATCCCCCGCAATCACTATGGGTGCGCCCGCATTGCTAGCGATCGTAATAGCTTTCGATAACAACGTGGTGAAGCGATGGTGCCTACCTTTTGGAGAGCTATATATGTGGAGTATGAAGATGCTGTTTCTTAGCTTGCTGCCTGGTATGATCTCTATCAGAGAGTGTTCAACCTTGCTGTGTCTCATGTGTAGATTGTGCGTGATTGAAGTGTACTGGTTAGACACCAACGTGCAGATACCTCTGCCATCTGGACTTTTCGTGATGTGGGGTGTGTAGCCCGACAGGCTCACCATTTCCGTCAGCGTCTCCTGCAGCATAATAACTTGTGGTCGGATTGACTGGGATTTGATGTACTGCTGTAGGGCTGCCCTTTTTGACTGGAAGCCCCAACAGTTCCATTGCCAAATTACGAAATTGTTATGGTGTCCCGCCATTGTTGAGTATCGCTGGAGCTTTCTCCTGCGAATTGCTACGGGGTGGCAGCGTCTGTGCGATCGTGACCTTAGGATTTACTTTGACCGGGGTAGCCTCGGCTGAGTGTACAACTTTAATTTGGTCAGCTTCAATCTTTGTGATTCTGCTGTCCAATGCCGCTATCGACTGGACCACTGCCTTTAGTGCATTTTTGATCTCGGCTAAGGTATCCTTGACCTGCGTTTTGAAATTGCATCCTCGTCCTTGGCCGGGTTTGCTAGCGCTCTCCTTTTTGTGGGTTTTGCCCCTGGCTGGACGTCCATAGGGACCTCATCGAGGATCGTAGCCGATGCGGCTACTGTACTGGGATGCGTGATAGGAGGAGACGGTGATGGAACCGGGTGGGATTTCCTTAAGTCGGCTATTTCAGCTCTAAGTTGCTCAACAATTGCTCTAAGGCTAGCATTTTCTCTCTGCATCTGTACAAAGATATCCGTATGTTGCTCTGGATGAGTGCCCCCCTTTACCTGTGGGTGTAGGCTCTTAACCTTGGATGCCCAGGTCTGGTGCTGATCTCCTTGCTGCATAGCGATGCGGACGGCAGGTACCCTGGAGCGGGAACGGCCCCTGGATCTCGAACGGCCTCTGGATAACGAACGGTTACCCGCTCCGCCCCTGGAACGGGAGCGCCCTCGTGATGGGTGTAGCTGTTGGCTGACGTCAGGCGAGCGCCAGCTGCTGCTCGGGCCCGCATCGGTATCGCGTCCACCTGCGCCGGCTGGTAGCGGCGGGAAGTCTCCGCCGCCATCTGTGAAGTTTATGTCGTCGTCGATGTCTTCCGCAAAGGCCGACGTATGTTGCATCAGCCGCTCTCTTCTTCTTCTTCGGACTGTGTAAGGCACTTGAAAACGTTGTTTACACGTCTTGTCTGCCGTCGGATGTGGACCCCCGCACAACTTGCATTCCGGGGTGCAGATGTGACCCTCCGGAGGAGATTGAATACCGCAGCCTCTACAGACCGCCTCTTCTGGGTTGGGACAAACATCGACTCGATGACCGAGCTTTCCACAGGCATAACAGACATCCGTCTGTCTGCGAAACAGGTTGCAACGCACCAAGCTTGTGCCACACATGATGTAATTGGGAACTTTTAGTCCGTCAAAGAAGACTATCACCGTGGTGGAATTCTTGATTCTCTTGACCTGTAGTGCAGTAGGGTTCCTTTGGTGCACGATAAGTGAATACAGCTGTTCTTGACCAATGTCCAAGTCTATACCCCTGATGACACCTTTCCATGTGTTGTCGGGGGCAGCTCGGTAGGCTCTAACTTCAAAACTGGCCTTACCGATAGTAATAGTGTTGATCTTGGAGTATGCCCTGGCGTTCTTCTCCGCCGGGGTACTGATAACTGCGATGTTCTGCATCATGTTCGGGCAAACCACGTCTTCTGCGACGTCTTCTTCACTGAGCGCTGCAGCCATTGCGAGTGACTGGGCAAACTTGATTTGACTCACATTTCTCATGTCGAGGCCATTTCTAGGTCTCACGATGATTCGATGGTGGTCTTTTGGGAGGTGAGGAAGTCTCGACGCAGCAATAACGCGCGCGCAGTAATAAATAAAAAAAAAACATGTGCTACAAACGATTTTAATAATTAGACAAAGAATTCTACTTGGTGTTGAAGTCTACAGCACGAATTTATCACTAGTTAACGTAATAGTATTGTTGGTGTCATACGCAACAAAACACAATACACATACATTACTTGCAATGTTCACAAGAAAAAAAAAAGACAGCAGATGTGTGCGATCTTGGAGAATTACTACCCCATTTCCAGCGAAGCTGTTTCTTTCGAGCAGTTGTAATAAAAGTTTCAGTTTCCTGTAATTATATCGCATGCTTGAAAACGTTGCCCGTATATATATGACTGTTCTGTTTGAAATCATGCCCACGTGTAATGTTTTGGAGCTCTTTGTGTTGAGATAAATTTTTAAAAAGCCAGTAATTCATCAACGCGCATGTTACTTCGCCAGAACATTTACCATATAGTGTGCCAGGGTAGCGGTCTCAGTTCTGCCTCGATCGTTAGACACGCTCATAACGCTTTAGAGCACTTGCATAGGGAATTTATTGATTACCTATCTATTTTAAGCTTTACCTACACATCACCCATTACCTGGTCCTTACAGTTACCAAACATAAAGAAGCTGCCTTTTTTAGTTCAGTGAGAACACCAGGCGAGCCTAATATATCACGCAAGAAAAGGAAGAGTGTTCAAGAATTATTCGTAACGCTTCTAAATAAGCCACTAACGTTAGAACTTCGCGACACATTGCATTTAAAGTGCTGCTTATTCCTTCAAAGTATAAAATTTTTGAAACGCAGAGTTGTCTTGGGACATTGGGAGGGTAAAGATTTGCCGTGGTTCAACGCGGTTAAACCAAGTTAAACCACACTGCTCAGCGCGGTCAGCAAGTACCGCATTTGCAATTGCACCACAGACGCTGCTCGGCGCGGCGGCAGCAGCGATCGAATGCTGCGTCTCGCTTCAACGCCAACTAAGCGTCGATAGCACAGCGCATACCAGCACTCGGAGCACTTTGTCCACATCGCTTTCAAGACATGGGCGCGGCGTACGCAGCCGCCGCCGGTAGTCCCAGTCTGACCTTTGCTAAGCTTGAAGGTCAGATTTGCGGAACCAGACGTTTTTTGGGTTTGTACCTGGAGTAGTAGAGCTATCGCTCCAATAACAGTTGTGTGATATTTTCAAATGCTTGCTTGCGATGTTTCAAATCTGTGTTTGATCAACAGGCATTTACCATCGTACATATAAACTTGGCGTGTTGTTCTCCTCATGTTCGCAAAATTAGACCTCAGTTGTAATTATGCCAGTGCAGCAGTATAAGTTTAACACCGCTCATAAAACACACTAATAACTCTATGGACCACTTGCTTACGTAATTTACTGAAAACGGCGCATTTAATCTACTCATTTGAAACATCCCCTGCACATTACCCATACCATGCCCCTAGCTTTCCCCAGATAGAAACAAGATGCCTTGTTTAGCGCACCGAGGACACTGGAGAAACAAATTACGCATCTCATACGATGCACAACAAGCACATGGAGAAATAAGGGTTTAGTAATTATCTGCAGTAATTTCATTTAAAGCAGGAACGTGAATGTTCAGCAACGCATCTGACTCAAAATTCTGCATATTCTGACAAAGTTTCAAGTTCTTATAACGTGTAGTTGTTTTATGAGTCTGGAAAACATTTACATCTGTGGCAGTATGGCACCCTGGAATGCTTGAATGAGTAACTTTCTACAAACTCTGTAATGAACCTACACAGACTAAACATTTATCGCTCTTCACTCAGAACATTGCTTCATACCTCTTCGAAGAAATATAAGCAACGTTCCTCGCATAGTTTGCCGAGCATACCGGGAAAAAACACCTAAATGCCGTGTATAACGCATAAAAATTGCGAGATGGTTGAAGAAAACGAGCACTCGCCAACCAAAAAACAAAGAAAAACGAGAATGTTTTTGGCGTTTTTCCACCCAATACCTTGCACCCAATACCCAATGCCTTGTTCACAATGAACAACGTACCATGACGGTCTTTATTATATACATGCCGAATGACGTAATGCGTTTGCGTATAGCTCAGGGGGAGTCCCCGTGTCCAGTCAATCGTGTGTGCCGTAGATTATGTGCAAAATGCTTCAAGGAACAAGCGGAATTATAAGTTCTTCTCCTTTTCAATGACGACAGTCAATTTCCAATCAATACCGTGTCCTGTTTTTCCGTGATGCTCTGGCAGTGCGTTTGATACAGTGTGCCACTTGGTTACATCATTGCGGCGCTGTTGTAGCCTTCTTTTTAAGTTCCCAGTTTCGTCTTTATATTTCGCATTCCGCTTTTATACTACACTGCTGTCGCACGAAAACTTGAGCTGAAGACTTCCTCGTCAATGGCTATCCCGACCAACCTATAACGACGGAAAAAAGGCGCGCTGCTAACCCTCCTGCCAGAGCAAGGACAACGAGGGAGCGTGCTTCACTTCCTTAGGCACGAGGGGCACGCGAGTCATTTCAAGGATTTTCAAAGGTTACGAAGTGCGAATCTGCCACATGTCTACAAGCAAATAATGCAGCAACTCGTCAGAGTCAAAGACCACCTCAAAAAAGAAATTACCCTAGCATCGTTCTACAAAAATTCGTGCCAAGAGTGCCAGGCGTGCTATAAGGCGGAACTGGGAACTGAAAAACAAGCCTACAACAGCGCCGCAATTATTTAGCCAAAGGGTCAAGCGCACTGGCGGAGCATCACGAAAAAATACAGTATTGATTGGCAATCGGCTTCCGTCACCGAAAAGAGGAAATTGAGTTTTGCTTCAGCTGTGTTTTGTTCGAAAGTGTCGGCTTTCAAAAGTGGGGGCAAATGGCATACTTTGCCCCCCCCCCCCCCCCCCACTTTTGACAGTGTCGTTTTGAACGCTCAGCTAGCCTTGCCAGCGCTCTCTCACTCGTGGCCCACTGGTAGACTCAATGATAGCGCTTCCAAAGCCCAAGTCAAGCTGGTCTCGTGCACAACTGCATGTAGCTGCGGTCTGCTTAGCCTCGCCGAGGACAGCCGCTTCTAAAATTGCGACTGCGCCGATTTTCGTCGCTCCAGTCGCATCATGTGAAACAGCCTTTACGTTTGGCGCGTCGTAGGCGTCAAAATCGCAAGTGGCGTCGTCGTTAACATCCAAATTTCAACTGCGCGCCACGGGGACATTTAGAAGGCACGCTTTTGTGGGCACGCTCCGCCTTCGCAATGCAAGGTATTGAAGGAAGCACCGCGGAGGCCGTGTTTGATTGCCAATAACTCCGCTTCTGCTGAACGCATTCAAGTATACTTTTTTCCAGCAAAGTATCTCTGAAATAGCCTATTTTTGATTCAAATGAATTTCTCCACTTGGATAAAAAGTGGTTCAGGGCCCCTATAAAGTTGAGAAATAATAACACACCCTGCGTGTTCGCACCGCAGAGACGCTGCCTGTCGTTCAGTCGCACGTGCAAAGAGTGAAACTGTGTCTTCCATGCTCTGTGATCTGCTTGCGTTCAACCGGGTGCCCTCGTGCACAGCACGCAAAATCGTGCACAAAATCGCAAAAGATCACCGCATATCCACGGGGTGAATGATGATGAGTGGGCGAAGCTCCGGAGGGAATCATCGGTAAACCGTGAATCTTCCGCGCCCAGTCTCGCCGCACTAAATCGACCGATTGACTTCCACCAATGACACGCGCCATATGTGACGTCATTCCTATTTTATAACAGCGCCCTTCACTATAATTGCACCATCTCCCGCTTAAGGGGACGCTAGCACAAACGCGTTAGAAACGTGCAGTACTCTCTAGTAAGGGGGAGAGGCCACAGCGTCTTACGCAGCCGTTTACACATGCCGGAACGTGCACCGCGTTTGCCGACGCCATCACATGACTGCCGAGAGAGTATAACCCCCGTATTCATAAACGCTCCTCGACTTGAACTTGACTTGCCACCGCCTTCAACGCGTTTCGAACGCGCTAATGAACACCCACATAACGACAAGATAATCCTGGCACTCGATCTCAAGGGTGCCTTTGATAATGTTAAGCACGCCGTCATACTAAAGCATCTTAGCGAGACCAACTGCGGCGCTAGTACGTTCAACTATATCAAACATTTCTTAACGGACCGCTTGGCCTTTATACGCCTACAAGAGACCGAGTATGGCCCGTTTGAGATGGGAACACGGGACGCACACCACAAAGCGCTGTGTTGTCCCCGCTTCTCTTTAACATTGCCATGACACACCTCCCGGCACAGTTGGCGGGTGTCGATGGTGTTCAGCATGCGCTGTACGCCGACGACATCACCATCTGGGCCACTACAGGAAACATAGGAGTGATGGAGGAATGCCTGCAAGCAGCGGCGAGCATAGTAGACCACTATGCTACGTACTGCGGCCTCAAATGCTCCCCGTCCAAGTCTCAATTTGTGCATATTCGACCTTCCCCGAAATGCAAAATCTCAGTTCAGCTTTCTCTCGCCAGTGGCCCCATCCGAGAAGTGGAGGAGATTCGAATACTGGGTCTCTTCATTAATCAACATCGCAAGGCAGACACAACTCTTGCCAAACTCCGCAAGGTCGGCGACCAGGTGGGCCGGATGGTTCGCCGCGTTTCCAACAAGCGAGGAGGGTTGCGAAGTAAGGATGCGGTGCGGCTCGCACATGCCTTCGTGACTAGTAGAGTACTGTACTCGACTCCATACCTACGCTTACGGAAACATGACGAAGATTGCTTGGAGGTTGTACTCCGCAAAATGCTCAAGAGAGCCCTCAACCTCCCGATCTCCACTTCCAACGCGCGTCTTCTCGCGTTGGGGGTGGTGAACACCTATCGGGAACTTCGCGAGGCGCATCTTGTTAACCAATACACGCGTCTCGCCCAGACCGTGTCCGGTCGCCGCCTCTTGGACCGGTTACATATTAAACATGACCACCATACGATGGAAAGGGTTCGAGTGCCCGAACTGTGGAGACGCGCCCTCTACGTTCGACCCCTTCCAACTAAGATGAACAAGGAGGACCATAATGGCCGGCGCCAGGCGCGGGCCAATGCCCTGCACCGCCACTATGGCTCTAAGAAACACGTCTTCTACGTCGATATTGCAGGCCCAAACCACACCAGGGGGGGATGGTTCACGGCTGCAATCATACACTTCTACTCTGCC
Source organism: Dermacentor silvarum (assembly GCF_013339745.2). Taxonomy (NCBI): domain Eukaryota; kingdom Metazoa; phylum Arthropoda; class Arachnida; order Ixodida; family Ixodidae; genus Dermacentor; species Dermacentor silvarum. Next base: position 177,511,558 of record NC_051161.1, on the reverse strand, counting down.
AACAACCGCGCTCGTCGCTCGCTCGCACCGTCGCTTATCTCCACACGGCTCTGACCTTTATGCGCCGTGCATTCGCCGCTCAGTTTCCGTTGAAGCGATAGACCGCACGTGTACCTTCGCCCGTTGCTGCGGCGTATGCGCTTGCTGCCAGCGTTTTGACAGTCGTTGTCTGCAGTCATTCAGTGTGATCTATTCATGTTTGTTTGGGCGCGCTCACACCACGCTTGTTCAATCAGTTAGTAATAGTCGGGCCACATTTTCCAACGCACGCTACACATGCAATGCTGCCCGGGTCGGCAGTGCAGCGCTACAGGTGTGTCCTTTCGCACGCGCTGCCCACGGGAATCGCTTCTCATCAACACCACCGTTTCACACGCGCCTTCTCGTGGTCATCGAGTCTCTCTTCATGTCGGTCTACTTACGCACACCTGCTTACTTAATCAGCTCATGTTTACTATAATTCATATTGCTACCAAAGCCGCTCACCTTACTTCGTATGACATTGCTGTGTTGCTATCGCATTCATTGCTTCGCCCTTAGGGCGAAACTGTGACATTTTTTAATTCTTGCGGTAGGTTTCTCCCTTCCAGCCCCTAAACGGCTGCTGCTCGGGTGACAATCTCCTTGTGCCATGCCGCCCCAGCAGCGTAACTAACAAAACTGCGAGGAAACGCGTAGCTTTCTTGGTCATGAAGCATTGTTTACCCGGGCATTGACAAAATAAAGATGCACTGTGGGAATCGATGTGTGCTGTTTAGCGGTGATGTTTGTAGTGTCCATGCATAGCACCTTTTGTAATGTAGGAAGGCAACCCTGGTAGAGAGCAGGGGAGCTTCCAAGATGGCTGCGATGTAGCACAAGCAAAACCGTTCCCGACACAATCGGTCGTAATCAGTCGTATTACTAAAGCTACGGCACGTTACAATGGCGACGAGGATGGGATCCGAACCCACGCGGGCAAAGCCCATTGGATTGACATACAACAAGATGCCCTGGACAAACTGAAGAGAAAGCTTTCCGAGGCCACAGCTCTTGCCTACTTTGACCCAGGAAAGGACATCACACTCATTGTTGATGCTGCTCCTCATGGCCTAGGTGCCATTTTCACGCAGACATCCGGAAGCGAAACCAGGGTGGTAGCATATGGGAGTCGTGCCCTTTCTCCTGTGGAGGCACGCTACTCTCAAATTGAAAGGGAAATGCTGGCTGTAGTGTGGGGAATTGAGCACTTTCACATCTACCTGTATGGGACAGCATTCCACCTACTAACGGACCACAAGCCATTGGTCAGTATTCTCAGCAACCCCCGCTCCCTACCTTCAGCACGGCTAGAGCGTTTGGCACTTCGAATTCAACAATACACCTTTGAAGTGCAACACACTAGTGGTCCAAGCAACCCATCTGACTACTTGTCCCGCCACCCAGTAAACTCCACGGAACCATTTCGGCGCATGGAGTCTGTCGCTGAACAGTATGTGAAGTTCATCGTGTCTCACAGCCTACCTCGTGCCATGACCATAAAGGAAATAACCGAAGCGACGTTAGCTGACCCCGTGATCAACTCGCTCAAGCAAGCCCTAAAGCAACCCCTGAAAGGCAAACATTGGAAGAGCACAACTCTACAGCCTTTCTCTCGTGTTGCGACAGAACTGTCAGTCTCCAAAGAAGGCCTTGTGTTAAGAGGCACGCGGATAGTACTGCCAGCACAACTTCACACAAAGGCGGTGCACCTTGCACATCGAGGCCACCAAGGCATTGTCAAGACAAAACAGCTGTTGCGTGAGAAGGTGTGGTTCCCAGGGATAGACTCTCTAGTGGACCAGACAGTTAAGAGCTGCCTGGCATGCGAAGCTAACACACCGGTACACCATCGAGACCCTTTGCCAATTCAGGAGCTTCCTCAAGGCCCGTGGACAGAACTGTCGTTAGATTTTGCTGGCCCTTTCCCTGATGGCAAGTATGCCATGGTAGTTGTGGATGATTTCTCCAAGTACCCAGTCGTTAGCATCTTACACACTCTTGCAGCACCTACAGTCATCAAGCAACTGCGCACTATAGGCTCCGTACAGTGAACAGGCGGCGCTGCTGCGCAGCAGCGGTGGCGCGATGCTCAGCGTCGCATGTGGCGGGCGGCGCGAAACTGGGAAGGGGGGAAGACTGCGAGATTTCGGAACTACGTATACACGCCTCCGAAAGCCGCACGTATATCCGCGATCCGCCTTCTTTTTTTGTGCTTGTGTGTACGTGAAAGTACAAGCGTGGCCCTCTGTGATGGCACAAATAGTTTTTGCGCGGTTCATGCCTATTAAAGGAATAGACGATTACTTTCACGGTGCAGCGTTAACCAGCGGAGACAAGCTCTACGCTGCTTCGCATGTTGCTTGTGTGAAAGAAGTGGACGACGTGGACGTTCACGCGAACTGCCGTTCGCAACAGGGAAAGTAAGTAAACGACGTCATCCTTCACGTGAGTAAAGCTTACTGTTATACTAAAATTGAAGTCACTAAACTGGCACCCTGAAAACGTTGTAGTTGACCGATTTTTAATCGACGCCTCACTGTTGGCAATACATGCCTCATTTCGCTCCGGCGCGTTGTACGCCGCGGCCTATCATTTGATGCCCCTGTGACACTGTTACTTTAGATTGTCATACAGCTCGATCTGGACCGCATGCAGCTACACGCTCACTCGTAGGCTGTCGTCAGCACAGTCATGTCGAGTGAGCTAAACTATTCGGATTGTTGGATCGTGTGGCAGTGACCATGCTGTCCTCGTTGACTCGTTTGGGACCCAGTCGGAGCCACCTGCTGCGCTGATAAACGAGATTTATTAACTAGGCGATCTTAATTTACATGACGCGAATGTTCGTTTTTCATCATGTACAATGATCGAGGCTCATTAGGCCCCTCTCACAAGATACGATTTCGCTTACGAATTCCTTTCCTTGCATACGCGCTTTGCTTTTACAATGATACATCGCAAGTGTATATCACAAGAAAAATCGCACCATGTGAAACCGCGCCTCTCAAGCGCCAGCGGCCGAAACGAGGATCGTTGAATTAGTGCTCGCCAGCACAAAATAGGCTTCCTTGGCATAAAATATTGCTCATCGCACATGCCAGTGCTATGCTGATCATACCGAATGCTAAGACAACGGCAAGCAGTCGTCAAATCAGCAAAGTCGTGACAAATTTCTTTTAAATGTTCAGCAGCTGGCCATGGCCGCTGGCGTCGCACAACGAGCTGTGAAACGCGCATGTGTAGCACGCTTTACAGAACAAAACCTTCTCACAAATATCAAAGAAGCTGACTTATAGTGAATTCCACTGGCGGATCTGGAGCGGTGTGCCGAATCCACGACGGAGCAAGAAAATCCGCCGCGGAGCGACCCGATCCCGATCGACCAGTGAAAAATAAACACGCTCCCGCAGGGATTGCAGCGGAAGTTGTCGCACGCATCCGGTTACCCATGTTGCCAATCTCGCATTAGACCACGTTGGGGGTTCTAGGCACAGCGGCAACTGCACTTCGCGTCTTCTTCGACGTAGCCGACGATTTTGGGGCGTTTGTGCGGAGGCTCTGCAAACATTTCATTAAATAAAATTTCGTACAGTACGTACGACTCATCCTCATCGCTGCTGCTGCTGCTTTCTGAAGAGGAACTGTGCGAACTGTCGCTGTCGCTCAAAGCAACGAGCAATCCGGCAGGGTCGAACGACGCCATTTCAGAACGCCACAGGGTTACCAGACAGCGCTTGAAAAAGCGCTGCAAGCAACCGACGTACCCGATTGTTCCGGAAGTGACGGCGCCTAGTCGCTGGAGTTCCGGCGAAATCCGGCTCTATAAGACGGATCAACGCGGAGCGCTCCGTCGCGGAGCAAGTTGCCCCAAATCGCCCAGTGGAACATGCGATCTTGCTCTGGATCCGCCAGTGGAATTCAAATTCTCGGCCGCGGAGCAAAAAAACTTGCTCCAGATCCGCCAGTGGAATTTACTATTACTTTACTCTCCTCACAGCTGCGATTCATTTCTTTCGCCGTTCGATCTCATAAGATTTGCCAGGAAACCTGTACAACTTTATCCCGGGCTGGCCTTCGTGGTTGTGACAGCCCTTTACGCAGCAGTATCGCCGGTTCCACTTGCCTTTTTTTTTTTTTTTTTCACCTCCGACGCTTGCCGATGAAGCGCATGCCATTGCACCGTCGCAAGACGTATAAAAAAAAGGAGGCTGGTGAACAAAGCAAAACGGCTTCAACCGTGGCCGAGACGAAATGAAGCGCGCGTGAACGAATACTCATCGAGCCGGCCGAGCTGAGGCGCCCACTTCCCAACACTGTTGCGTCGCTGCGCCAGATGGCGCCAGAGCAGCCGCAAACTCGACTGTACGGAGCCTATATTCGCTCAGTTCGGCTGTCCGGAAATTGAAAAGTCAGACAATGGCCCACCCTTTCAGAGTGAGGGTTTTGCAGAGTTTGCTAGCGAGCTTGGATTCAAGCATCACCGCATCACTCCACGGTGGCCAGAGGCTAATGGGGAAGCCGAAACGATTCATGCGCACCCTCAAGAAGTCAATACTCGCAAGTCGTGTCAGCCACTTGGATTGGACCAATGAGCTTCAGTCGTTCCTCCTGGCTTACAGGTCCACACCCCATGGTTCCACAGGAAAGTCTCCGTTTGAACTTCTACTTGGGAGACCTATGAGGAATCTTTTACCGACACTTGCTGCTGATACTTAGAACTCAGCTCTCTCTGAGGGGAGACAGAATGACACCCAAAGAAAAGCGTACAACAAGCAGTACGTCGACTCTCGGAGACACACCAGTCACAACCAGCTGCATGTTGTACAACAAGTCCTCTGCAAACAAGACAGGTCAAGCAAGTTCTCGTCTTACTATGACCCCCACCCATACACAATCACCAAAGTCACTGGCTCCAAAATCACAGCGTGCAGAGATCGAGTGTCGATTTGTCGCAACTCTAGCTTCTTCAAAGATGCGAGCACAGTTCAAATGGAACGACACCAGGACCAGACTTACATGCCAGACCTGGACGATGCAGCTGTGCCAAGTAACTGTGACCTTCCAAGCCACAGCACAGCTACTCCTCGTGAAGCTCCACCAGCAACTACCAAGACCGTCACACAGCGGTACCCCCAAAGAACAAGGCAACGACCTGAGCGCCTGAAAGACTATGTGTGAACAAAAGTGCATTTTTCTTTTTCTACTATGTGTTTGAACAAAACTGAATTTTTCCTTCCCTGAGGGGATGATGTAGTGTCCATGCATAGCACCTTTTGTAATGTAGGAAGGCAACCCTGGTAGAAAGCAGGGGAGCTTCCAAGATGGCTGCGATGTAGCACAAATAAAACCGTTCCCGACACAATCGGTCGTAATCAGTCGTATTACTAAAGCTACAGCACGTTACAATGTTGATGGCGAATGTGTAGCTTATTCAACGAATCCAGTATACGAGAGTGGTGAGTTGATGTTACCTTGCGTGTACCACTGCTGTTCAGTGTCTACCCACACCACACACAAGCATACGTGTTTGCTTGAGGCGTTGTTGTGCGCCGTTGTTCACAACAAAGCTTGAATATTGTTTTTGCATCATCGTCGAAATGCCGCGGTCGGGATCCAACCCGCGACATATGCCACAGCGGACGCTTGTCTGCAACCGCAGCGGCGAAGCCCACGCGGAGTCGCTGCGGCTCAAGATGCGCTTCGCGTGAAATTCGCTACCTTAGGCCTGCTTGAATTGGAAAGCCTTATCGCTATATGATCGCTTGGCATCAAGGTGACATTCGCGAAACTACACAACTGAGCTTCGAGGCTGACACGCGCGCACACATCGCGCTGGTTGTTCCGTACGCCTCAACGCCAGCAGGAACCCCGGCCATGCTGACTTACATCAGTGCGTCTCGCAGAACCGTTTCCAACGTTCAAGACGCCACGTCACACAGAATCGACTGTACGAGCTCGAGAACGACCACCATTAATTGCCGCTGAGCGGCATTCAAAACTGAGCGCCCGCCCAAGTTGCGTCGCCCACGAAAAAAAGGTCTTGTAGTGTGTCTCGCTATAGGGCAGACAAGTTGTTAGCCCCTTCTGAATCTTACATGTGCATAAAACAGGCAGTATGCGCCAAGAAATTCGATACTTATGTCGCTAACTGTGACCAGGAGCCAGACTCCGTATCCACTACTCACACCAACAGGTGGCACCACGCTTCTTTCGAAACTATAGCGCAGGAGTAGATCTAAGGGCCGGGAGAAAAAAAAAAAAAGAAAGAACGGAAAGATACTTGCCATTCTCTTATGCGCCGCATACGATTCTAAAAGCGATGACAACGGCCGCGCAGTTTCCAAGTGTGTGCTTTCATTGCGTTTTGAAAATGTAGCATAGCTTTGAAACGCCCTCTGTGCTTGGAGTGGCAAGTCCTTTTCGCTGATCAGTTGTGAACGAAACTGCGTCGGTGTCATCGTCCCTCGTAACCGAGCACAGGAGGAGGCGAAAGCGTGAGAAGCGTAGCGCCAGAGTAGCGCTGCATGGTCGGTCTGCGGCTGCTGTGCATCGCGTCACGATTAGCGAGGCACTTCGCACCGTTTGCCGCGCGAGACAGCCAATATATCGCGAAATGAAAACAGCTGCGCTCATATTTCGCATTAGGGAGTATTCGGTCAATTTTTTTTAAATAACCATTCAGTTTTGCGACAGGCTCACTTGTAAACATGTTCGAAAACTCATCTATGCGCAATACAATTTCAATTTGGAAGGAGCCACGATCGATTCTAATGCGAGTGTGTCCAGCGAGAGTGACTGATCGGACACGAGTGACCTTTTTCTCAGTTATCAGGTTAGCAACCTTTCGTAGAAAACAAGGTGTTCATTCCATTGTCCTCGCAGTATCTGCGAAATCTTTACTCAAGTTTCAATATTCCTGTTAATTTTAAAATTTCTTTAAAACAGAAATACTTTTCCCGCCCAAAAGTTGCAAAATGGTTGCATCCATGCGCAGGAGACCTAAGGTGGCGCATTCTACAGGCGGCGATCGATTCATGTCCTTCCAAAAGTGTTTCGACAGAGCGGCGCGCCTCGCTTATGATACGAGAGAAACGCAGTCGATGACGGCGCGAAATCGCTGGGAATGGCCGAATGTATGCAACACGGCTTGGCCGTGTTGCATACGGACCCTTTTCCTGGAATCACTCAAGTTTCCCCACCACCTCAAAAGGCAGTTGCATTCCAATTATGGTGCGCCGAGGCGCATCAACCACCCTACTGGACCCGTCGACAGGTTGGCGACCCCCCCTCATGCGCCTCACGTCTCTCACCCTGCTTGACTCTTCCCGAAAGTGCAACGGGAGGCGGGCACGGTTCCAGGTAGGAGGCCTTGGTCCCGAGCAAAGCGGTTTTGCAGCTCTGGAGGGTCGTTCCGAGAACATCCCGTCTCCGCCAGCTGAGCGCTTCCAGGCGAGCAGGCAACGCCGGAGGCAAATCAACCATCGAACAATGGAGCCCTCGGAGCGTCCCCATTGGCCGAATATGACGGCACTTGCACGGGCCAATACCAGGGGAGGAAAATGACGACACCTGAGCTGGCTCGACGATTGGCCGAAAATGACGGGACCCCGAGGGACCTCAATGGACCCCGAGAAACTCCGAGCCACCGAAGGGGTTAAAAGAGCCACAAATCGAGGACAAGGACATTCCTCTTCTTGCCACGGGCCGCAGCGTCCGATTTGCTGCCGGCCTTCGATCACTGTATGACTGTTCCTTACTGTAAATAAACCTTCATTTCGCAAAAGCCGTCGGCCAACTCCCGCACTCAACGGCAAGAGCCGCCATGCCTTGTTGCTGTGTGCGCTCCTGGGCGCATCGCTGGCCTTGAGCAGCTGCGTGTCCTTACGTCAAACGCTCATCGCCGCACGTTTCGTTTCTTTGAAGGACAGCTGTTCTCACGGCCGTTTTTACGCAGCTGCGCACATGACGCCGAGTATCTCCGCCCTGCAGGGCGCACGTAGTGGTGGCCCGCAAAGGCTGGAACGCAGTTGAATGACGAAGCTTTGACCGCATCTACGAGATTTGGAGCAGCCGCCTGCTATTGCCCCGATTTGTGTGGGAGGGTCAAGGAATGGCAGAGGCATGCTAATTAGGCGAGGTATGAAGGGCTAGCAGAGATACAAATAAAGCATTGATTAGGAGCGATATTGAGTTCAAGCGATATAACGCGGCAGCAGGACCCGATGAAATCCTAATACAGCCAATCAGAAACCTCGGTCCAAAGAGCAAGTGATTAGAAAGAAGAAAAGTCTATTTGGATGGATGGCGCGAGAGCAAGATGAACCTCATCTACAAAGGCAATAAGGATGATAAGACGAGCTCATACAGGCCAGTTACGGTAACGTCTGTTATGTATAGAAATGGCAATGCAAGTCATAAAATTACAACTGTGAATTGGGTGGAGAAAAATTGGCAGCCGATCCACGAAGTAAATGCTGATGATGGAGCGAAGCTCCTTGGACGATTACGGCTGCTGCTCGAGCTTTTGCTTCGGTTTCTTGCTGCCGTTGCCGGCGTGCTGCTGCTTCTCGTGCTCGTAGCTCGCGTTTAGATTCGCGGCGTTGCCGTTGGGCTGCCGCGTCTCGAAGTGTAGGATCAGTCACGACGTTTGCGCTTACTACGTTCGCGCTCCTCCATACTGCAGTAGTGTAGCGACAGCGGCGCAACACCTGCGCCCGGTCGGTATGCGCGCTGCATGCGCTCTGCGAACGGTTCTGCGCATGACGTCGTGCGCTTGCTCGGAGAGGGTATTCGGCGCAGTGCAACACCTGTGCGCGGTCGGTATGCGCGCTGCATGCGCGATGGGGAGCTACGACGGCGACAACGGACATCGTCAGAGCCTAAGGAGCTTCGCTCCTGAATATGATGTACTGGGGGAACTACAGAATGGGCTCAGGCTAATGCGATGCTTAGAGGATGTACTAACTCAGTGCATAGAGATTTCAGTAGCTCGGAATAGAATAGCATTTCTAGATGTTAAGAATTGTTATGGGATATTCTGAAGCAAGAAGACATAGATGACAATTTCGTGCAGCTGCTGAGAAAGATAGACAACCGAGTACAAGTTGTATGGGAAGGTCTAAAATGTAATGAAGTGGTGGGGGATTCACCAAGGACTGAAGCAAGGATGTCCTATGTCTTCATTGTTATTCACGCTTTATGTTAAGGGCGTAGAAAGACGTCTGGAAAATAGCGCATTAGGGTTTAATTTATCCTACATGCGTAATGGACGAATGGTGCAATAGAAGACCCCTGGACTGGTTGGTGTCTTCGGACGACATAGTGCTACTAGCGGACAATGCAAGAGATTTACATACACTCGCGAATATGTGTGGCAACGCAGCGCCACGTTAGAGAAATCGAGTATTATGATTTTTAATGAATGAACGAGTAATTACGTGGTATCAATTCAAGAGCAAGTCATAATACAGATGAGTATGAGGAAGTCACGCAATACAGATATGAGACCTCGGCTTATAAATAAACGAAGGAAAGACTCAAGCACCCACCAAGATAATCTGAAAATAAAGGGGAAGTTGAATGCAGCAATAATGAAACATAGACCGCTTTAGGGCCACAATAAATATGAGGTGGTGCGTGGAATCTTGAAATCTGTAATGGTGCCAGCGCTAACATTGACAAATGTCATTCTGTGCTTAAAATCGGATGTCTTGTCGGGGTTGGAAGTTAACCAAAGATCGCTAGTCCGGTTGGCTTTGGGAGCCCACGGTAAAACCACAAGTGAGGCAGTGCAGGTGGACATGGGTTGGGCCTCTTTTGAAGTCGGAAGCGCAGAGCAAAAGTATTCTTGAAGAAAGTATCAAGAACATGGACGAAAATAAATTGGCGGCTAAAGTGCACAAGTATCTATATCTTAAAATAGTGGATACAGAATGGAGGAAGAGATCAAGAAAGTTGACAACCAAGTACAGGATACTTAAATCTGTAAATAGACAACCAGGAGTCATCAGAAAGTGAAACAGGGGCAGAGAATTGGATGCAAAGAATGGAAACAAAAAGGTCCATGGAGAATGAGAAGTAAATTTTTACGATAACACAAAGGGCCTTGCTATTTGAGTCGCACGCTGGTGACGGCGGTGTGCATTTCGCCGTCTTGATACGTGTGACGCAAGACTTGATGCGACCCGTCCACAAAAATGCCGCCGCAATTGCTCGTGTACCTAGGTGTTTAGGTACGTGTGCGCGTTCCTCAGGTGACCAAAACTGTTCCGCAGTTTCCCTCTACGGCGTGCCTCGTAATGTTTTGTCACCCAGGTTTCTTCTTCTTTTCGTAATCGCCACAGTAACGCTGCATCGGGCTAAGTATCACCGTCTGTATTGAAGCTTTGAATTTTGAACACTGTTTAATAACAGGATAGCCGGTGTCGCAACACGTATCATCTCGCAGGCAAAAATATTCCAAATTATGATGCAAGGAGCACCCGCCGCGAGATGAAATGGGCCCGGTTATTTGGGGCTGGTGGTCAGAATTAATGCAGAGTCTACCACGTGGCGTACCTCATAATCAAATCGTACTTCTGGCACGTACAGAAAGAAAACTAGGTTGAAAAACGAATGTTCCAGCTTAAGTAAATGTGCAAATGGCACGAATAAAGTTTCTGCTTTGACTTTGAAACGAGCTTCCCATATAACATAGCCCGGTTTGTCCCTCATGAGTGTGTGCGCGATGACATGTGCGACGGGAGGCCAAGGACGACGCCCCCGATTGTTTCCCGCACCTCGCTGTTTAGTAGTGAGTGCAGTCGGCAAGCGTGTCGCCGTAAATTATATATCTGCACTGGATATCCTTCGCCTTGGCTGTTGAGAGAGAGAATTAACTTTATTAAAGGTCCTGAAGGGCACCCCTTACGGGGGCCGGTCCGGTGGCTCCGCCCATGTGGGGACTGGGAGCTCGATCGCCAACCACCTGTTGGGCCTTCTGGACAGCCTGGTGTGGCCCTGTCGGGGCTCCTGAGGTGGTTGATCCAGCCGTCCTCGGTGGCAGGAGACCCGCAGCAAGCGTTTAGCGCGGGACACTGCCACAGAATGTCATCTAAGTCGCACTTTGGATTTTGGCATTTAGGGCATTCTGGCCTTATATCTGTGAGGTATTTGCTGCATATATAGGGGTCGGGGTAACTGTGCGTTTGCAGCAATCTAAGCGTTAATTGTTGTGCTTTATTTAGTGTTAGGTGAGGTGAGGGGAATTCCTTTCTCGATATAACTTATAGTGCGAGCAAATCTCGTGCTAGGAGTGGCTCCGGGTGCGTGTTGGGGCTCCCGGTCGGTGAGCCGGCCCCCGTCCCCGCGCGGCGCGTTAGATCTCGCGCGAGGTTATGGGCCAGCTCATTACCGTTGGGGACCCCTCCCTTACAAAAATTTCTAGTAACTTTGAACTAAATTTTTTTAGACAAATGTTACTTGAACCTACCAAAGGTCTATTGAAAGTTTTCAAACCGTTTTTAAACTTCCTAAATACTTCATGCCAACATCCTGTAGACTATTGGCCACCGATATTGAATTAAAATTTTATTTACAAACTTTCTTTAAACGATGAATGAACATCCTTCAAACATTAAAAGCAGAACATCATTATACTTCTTAGAAACATCCTTGTAACTTTTTTCCAACTTTCTGGTTGACCTAGAAACATCCTAGTAACTTTTTTCCTACTTTTTTGCTGTTCGCCCTAGAAACATCCTTGTAACTTTTTCCCAACTTTGTTGCTTGCCCTAGAAACATCCTGGTGACATTTACCCACATTTTCCAGCATTTTTTAAAAATTTCTGGTAGTGTTCTGATGTAACCTTGAACATGAGTGGGATATAAAAAAAGTATGTACCTTTTAGCGAAACACAGCAATCTTTTCAAACACTGATATTTATTTTGCAACCCTTTCATACATGTCCTCAGAAGCCACAAGCAAGCAGTGACTATAATGTGGTCTTGATATCCCCCTTGCTGCAAGCCTAAAGGGGGGGAAATGCAATAATAGTTAGAATAGCCTTATGAATTATTGTACCTGGACGAGATAGCATGATGCAGTCATCCACAAGAATTTGAATTCAAATGACCCACAATAAAACGAAGATTTCAACTGACTGCATTGCCACACATACTTAGCATGGCATTCACACCTCTGGGGTGCAAAGCTTCTTTTTGGGCGACGTCCTTGTGGGTACTGGAACGCCACCCAAAGAGTGACTGAAGCATTGCTGAAGCAGTACTGCTGCACAGAATATGCACGTGTTACATGTAGAAATATACACTTGTGTGCAGTAGCCGTAAATCAGTTGCAGTAAAGATATTCCAAGTTTTTAGAACGGATTCAGCGAGATATGGCTAACTCAATAAATGTGATGACATTCGTAAAACCCTTTTTGCCTAAACCATGTATTTAAGTGGTAGAAACCATTTTTATAGACCATCTAGTGTGCATTATTCAGTTTAAAAACTCAATTTGCTAAAAGCACAACCAATTATTATATTAAAAAGTGATTATTTCAATATTTCCACCAAGTGCAGGGCAGCTTGAGCATGAAGCCAGCTTCCTTGTGACATCGCAGGAAATCCGAGGTAGTGAGCATGTGGTACCACAAACCACAGACGCAAACATCAGTTCTGGGCAGTATTCAACGCTGTTACCATGTCACCGGAAGCTTGTGTATTAGGCAGCTGACAATACACCATTCCACTCGCTGGGCCATTCCACCAGCGAGTGGAATGGCCCCTATGGCGTTAGATGAGATGGGTTAACGGCACCATTGTATCTAGTGGTAGTTTTATGTCGGCTTCCCACATTTATTGGGCACCGAGTGCCGCCTGCAGTCATCTGGCCACTCGTCCAAACTGTCCGACAGCGTATCTCGTTCGTCCAAGCACTGCCCCAGGTTACAGACATTCTGACGGCGCGCTTCTCGTGCTGACAGCTTCCATGGCTGTCGCGAGCTCCGCGTGAATCGCAGGTAGTCAGCCGCGGCTCAAGAAAACTATGCTGAGCCGCTGGCCAGCCGACGCAGTTCATCACCTACAAGTGAACGTCCCTCTTCGGACTCGGCGGGGACCACCCTCGTCTCTCCTGCGGTCTGGACAAGCGTTTCTCGTCCACGTCGAGTTTGGGCCGCTGTTGTTGGCACTCATGGCGCGAAACAGTCGGCCTGCGCCCGTCCTCTCGCCAAATTCGGCAGGCGCCGTTAATCAGATTCCGTTTCTACAAAGGTGTGCAGGCGTGCCCGCGCGGCCTACCGGTTCGCGAACGGGATGGTGCGGGTTGCTGCTTGAGTGTCACGTCGATTGTCATGATCCATACGCTCTAGGGCTTAAAGGGCCAGGTCTGGCCATTTTGAGCTGACAAGCGCAGTGCATACAATGCGCGCTCACGATCTACATTTCAAACTAAATGTCGTTTGCCCTTCTTCTCCCAGGCGGATAGTCGACGTATATCGCACAAGTGCGCCTACGTACATGGCAGTGCTGTGACGTCGCTCATAGTCACACGTGACACTTCGAGAACTCCGATGCGGCCTATTCAAATACATGTAAAATGCAGAGTTCAATTCAACGCCTTTCTGAGATAACCCCTGGACCGATCTTAATCAACTTTGTTGCATTTCAGAGAGAGTTAAATTCTAGTGACTGTTGGAAGCGGAATTTCGATTTAAGGCCTGGATTCTTAAAAAATAGCTTAGAGAAATAATAACACACTAACCGAATGTGTGTTTTTGTTTTACTTCGATCACACCGCAGCAAGAGAGATGTACTATCGACCAAGAAAGTTTACAGACCACGGGATTTCAGAAAACGCTAAATATCCGAGCAGCCTTTAAAAGTAGCCAGTAAAACAGTACATCACAATGTTGTTCGCATATACCAATACAGGCTGGAAATAGGAATACCAGGCTGCGTTTGGGGGTTGCGGAGATATTCAGATTTTTGTCAGATCCCTTGATCCGTAAACTTTGTGGTCGATAGTACTTCCGTTTCGTCTGCTTGTTCCTATGTCGTGCAGTCGCGCGCGCTGAGAGCGAATCTGTCATTTTCTACCGTGTCTCTCTCTCCCAGTGTAGACCCAGTGTAGCGCGCGCACACTCCCACATGCTCATATAGTCATATCGGAAGAAACCAATTAAGAATGAGACCAAGGGCAGCATAGGGGAAAATCACTTTCACTTACGTGAGTTAGTGCCCCATCTACGGGCAGTTGCCTTTTCATCTATTTTCATCTCCATGAATCTATCATTTCTTTAATTCAATTGATAAGTACAAGTAATTTCCCCTACGCTATCCTTGGTGTCCTTGTATGTTGTCTTCTTATGATATGACTGCTAAACATCGGGCTCCTCGGGTTTCCTTTCTTCTTGTTCATTGCATAGCGAGGGTCTCGAATCGGGCAACATTGATGCCTTCAAGTAGCATGTGTGGGTTTATTGACCAGTTGCCTTGATCCAAAAAGTTAACGTATCCGTGACGACAGCGGCAGAAAGTATGTTCCATATCCGCCGCCAAGGCTTACGAGTGGTGGCGCTGGCTAACACTCCCAAGGTTAGTTCTAATAGAACTAACCTTGAGAGTGTTAAACAAATACCCCAGAAAGTGGATGGGAAACCGGCGCCGTGATAGCTCAGTAAAGAGAGCTCAGTAAAGAGCATCGCACGCTTACTCTTTGTTGGCTTCCTATGATATGACCAATAAACATCTGGCCCCTCTGTTTCCTTTCTTCCTTTAAGAGGAAGCTTTAGCTCGGGCCCAACTCCGATAAGCGGCCTATTCAAATACATGTAAAACGCGTTAAATTCTGAGAGAGTTAAATTCTAGTGACTGTTGGAAGCAAAATTCCGATGTAGGGCCTACTTCTAAAAAAAGAATTTTCAAAAATTCTAAAGATCGAAAAAAAAAATAGAAGCACGAAGTTTACAAATTAATAGAACAGATATTGCGGTTCTGTAAACAGCATCCTTTAGGGCATTCAAAGCGGACAAATTCCGTCTGTCAATTTATATCTTGCGTGAATTTGTTACATTGATTTCATTCACCCAATGTCAATTTATATCTTGCGTGAATTTGTTACGTTGATTTCATTCACCCAATGTCAATTTATATCTTACGTGAATTTGTTACGTTGTGCAGAAGGGTTCTGCGTAACAAATTTACGTAAGATATAAATTAACATATAGTGAATTTGTTACATTGTGCACAATGGTTCTGCTGATCCCGGCCGCGGCGGCCGCATTTCGATGGCGAAATGCAAAAACGTCCGTGTGCTTGCGTTGTAGTGCACGTTAAAGAACCCCAGGCGGTCAAAATTAATCCGGAGCCCTCCACTACGGCGTGCCTCATAATCAGAACTGGTTTTGGCACTTAAAACCCCAGAAAGAACAAGGGTTCCGCAAAAGATGTATTTCCATAATACTAATGGTTTTGAGATTCATGTGCAACGTATCAATTTTGTCCGCTTTAGATGTACTATCAGATAAAATTCACAGAATTGTGATACCACTTTTCATTGCTGAGTTAGTTGTAAACTTGATAGTTTCGTTTTCTGAAAATTTGCAATTTTCGCCAATTTTTAATAAACGCGATTGACGACCTAAATAAAAATTTGGAAACCAACCGTCTCTAGATTTTAAGTTTTTATTTTAAATGTAACCAACCTCGTCAAATTTGGTGCAGTGGTTGCCGAGAAAAACGAATTTTTCTTTTACATGTATTTAGATCGGAGCGCCCGAGCTAAACCTTCCTCTTAAGACAAAGAATGAAAACTTGTTCGTCGTATCAGAAGTTAGTCTTAATGGAAGTGCCTTCCAAAACATAACCAGGTGCATCCAATTATCTCACTTCAAAACGGTAAATGAAGTATGGGGGCAAATGGCATGAAAATCATTTATTTAGCTGAACTTAATACAAAACTGTCAAGTGGTACTCTTCCTTGGTTTCACCCAGTCCGTGATATATATGTTCGTCGTTTCTGTGCAAATCGGCGAGCAGCCACAAACGTCATGTCACCTGATGACCTTAAAAATACTTCTGTGCCTTCGTGCTGCTGCAAAAGGTTCATTAGAAAGTTCAATGGAGAGCCTGTAGGACCCGTAGGATGACGCGAGGTCACATGTTCCCGCGTAAAAACGGCATTGGCCAGGAGTGTTTCTACGCTTTTTTTTTACTTATTTTGTTTCTTCATCTCTCCTCACCGAATCCTCCGCCGCGCGCAAAATAAAGCGCAAGCAAACTGGAACCGTGCAACACACGGAAATGCACTGAATTGACGTCATTATCACCTCCACCCCCCCCCCCCCCCTTTAAAAGCATCGGCTCGTTGCTTCCGAAGTAGGGAAGGTCAGCGTAGGGAAGGTCAGCGTGCGTAGTATGGCTTCATCCTAGCCACGTGGACGATGTCCGGTTGTGGTGTACGGCGGGAGCATCGCGTGGTGCTGTCTCGAACAACTGTGTAGTTGATGTCATTGAGGTGTTGAACCCGGTAATGCCCGAAATAACGACGACGTTTCGCCCACCTCCCGCGTTGGCGAACGGGACTCCAGATCCATACTTTGTCTCCGGGGCGGTAGGTAACTTCTCTGTGGCGGAGGTTGTACCTGTGAGCATCGTAGTGTTGCTGATCGAGAGCGCAGGCGAGCTAGCTGGCGAGCTAGCTGACGAGCTAGCTGACGAGCTTCCTCGGCACACCGAGCATATTGGGCAGCATTCACTGTGGTAGATGCGAAGGCGTCGAGCAGAAGCATTACGTCTAACATTGTGGTAACCTCGCGGCCGTGAAGCAAGCGGAAAGGAGTAAATCCTGTGGTTTCTTGAAAGGCAGTATTATAGGCGAAGGTTACGAAGGGAAGAACGCTGTCCTAGTTTTTTGTTTTCCACGTCGACATACATTGAAAGCATGTCAGCAATGGTCTTGTTGAGCCGTTCGGTCAGGCCGTTCGGTCAGGCCGTTCGGTCAGGCCGTTCGGTCAGGCCGTTGGTCAGGCCGTTCGGTCAGGTCGTTCGGTCAGGCCGTTCGGTCAGGCCGTTCGGTCAGGCCGTTTGGTCAGGCCGTTTGGTCAGGCCGTTTGGTCAGGCCGTTTGGTCAGGCCGTTTGGTCAGGCCGTTTGGTCAGGCCGTTTGGTCAGGCCGTTTGGTCAGGCCGTTTGGTCAGGCCGTTTGGTCAGGCCGTTTCGGTCAGGCCGTTTCGGTCAGGCCGTTCGGTCAGGCCGTTCGGTCAGGCCGTTCGGTCAGGCCGTTCGGATAAGCAGTCGCCCGACGATTAACAGTGCCGCGGAGGGTCATTACTTCTTCCAGGAGTTGGGCTGTGAAAGCAGTCCCTCTGTCGGTAATCACCACTGCTGGTGCACCATGGCGGAGGACGATAGCATGAATGAAGAAGTAGGCGACGTCGTTAACAGTACCTCGTTGAAGTGGTCTTGTTTCACTGTAACGAGTCAGATAATCTGTCGCGACTATTATCCATCGGTTGCCAACCGAAGATTTAGGAAATGGTCAAGCAAGTCGATTCCGACTTGTTGAAAGGGTGCCCGAGGTAGTTCGACAGGTTGTAACAAGCCAGATGCTTTTATGGGCGGTGTCTTGCGCCGCTGGCAGTCTCGGCATGTCTTCACGTAGTGCTTGATGGTACGGGACAGTTTAGGCCAGTAGTACTTGTGGCGGATACGTCCGACAGTGCGCGTGAACCCCAAATGGCCACAAGACGGTTCGTCGTGACAAGCATGCATGATCTCTTCTCGCATCGCAGTTGGCACCACCAGGAGATCGGTTTGAGAGCTGGTGGTGGTGAAAACTTTTATTGAACAAAGAGAGAGGGTGAAGCCCGTGAGCTCCATGAAACTAGGTGTCATCCTTAGTCCGGGACGTCATTGGTCGAAGCCGCCACTTGAGCCCGTTGGACCAGAGCTCGTTGTTTCTCTAGTCCGGAGCTGTTGAGCACGGTCGCCTCCCAGTCCTCTCGAGTTGGGTGGGGAATAGGGGATAGTTTTTGAGAGCTGGAGTCAAAGCTTTGCTTGTACAAGACGTTGTTGCGTAGAAAAAACTACGAAATTATGCGTCGGAATGCCCGTGGTGGCTGCGTAAGTTGGCCCTCAAGGTAGTCTACTCTGCTTTCTACTCTACTCTGCCAACAACCGCGCTCGTCGCTCGCTCGCACCGTCTCTTATCTCCATACGGCTCTGACCTTTATGCGCTGTGCATTCGCCACTCAGTTTCCGTTGAAGCGATAGACCGCACGTACCTTCGCCCGCTGCGGCGTATATGCGCTTGCTGCCAGCGTTATGACAGTCGTTGTCTGCAGTCATTCAGTGTGATCTATTCATGTTTGTTTGTGCGCGCTCACACCACAGTTAGTAATAGTCGGGCCACATTTTCCAACGCACGCTGCACATGCAATGCTGCCCGGATCGGCAGTGCAGCGCTACAGGTGTGTCCCTTCGCACGCGCTGCCCACGGGCAGCGCTTCTCATCAACACCACCTTTTCACACGCGCCTTCTCGTGGTCATCGAGTCTCTCTTCGTGTCGGTCTACTTACGCCGCAGCACACCTGCTTACTTAATCAGCTCATGTTTACTACAATTCATATTGCTACCAAAGCCGCTCACCTTACTTCGTATGACATTGCTGTGTTGCTATCGCATTCATTGCTTCGCCCTTAGGGCGAAACTGTGACATTTTTTAACTGGCACCATTTGTGATGCCCATGGGCTTGTAGATGGCTGAATGATGTCGTCAGCAAGCATTTGTTTGATTTGTTCACGAATGGCGTCTTGTTCTCTTCGAGACGCACAGTAGGCATGCTGTCGGATGGGTCTTTCGGCGGTTTCGGTTATAATTCTATGCTTCGCAACGGGTGTCTGCTTTCGCCACTCAGTTTCCGTTGAAGCAATAGACCGTACGAACCTTCGCTCGCTGCTGCAGGCGCGCTTGCTCACACCAGCGTTTTGACAGCGGTTGTCTGCGGTAATCTAGTATCATCTATTCACGTTTGCTTGTGCGCGCTAACACCATGCTTGTTAATTCATTTAGTAAGCGAATGTGTACAAGTTTATACAGCCGATTAGACTAAGATCATTACTCCGTATAACTCTACTAATTTGCTATCGCAATTGATGCTTCGCCTTTCGGGCGAAACTGCGACTTTTTCTTTAGATGACGGCGAAGGTGGGAGTTCATAGTGATGTGTGCGCCAGTATCAATAAAAGCCGTGACAGGTGTGCCATCGACTTGAGCATTAAGTAGGTTGTGCCTTGTTGATAGCGTCAGTGACGGATTTTGCAGCGAATCGGCCAATGCACCACCACCTCTAGGTGCCGCATCGTCTAGTTTTCCGGCTGTGTGGGTCTGCGAAGTTGGGGCGGACGTGACTGACGACGTTTCGGGGTGGAGGGATTCCACAAGGTGCTTCGGGCCGGGGGCGTCCAAAGACTGCGGCAGTGACGGGGCACGTGACCAATTCGGCCGGAGCATATCGGTTTGTCGTCCGGTGTGCGCCGTTCACGTGGATTCCGGTACCGGGAATAAAAGGCGGGCTGCGGTAGGGCATGGTCATAGGAGGAATGATATTGGCGTCAGGGCGATTAAGAACTAGCCCCTCCTTGAAAAATGGAGCTGATCTGCTCTCGTTAGTCGCCGCCCGTCATTGACCGTGTCAGCTTTGGGTGTCCTCCACTCGCGCGCAAGAGTGCGGCCACGTATAGTGCGCCGCTGTGTGAGGCGGTGCTCGATTGATCGCAAAGTGATAAGGAAAAACACCTCCACTCAGGATTTCGGAGCCGCTGGCAGTGACCTCGATATTGAGGTCGGGTTTTCCAACCAAGTCCGATGTCTCTGATGCAGGTAGGCTCCAAATTCATGGTTCGGCCAGGCGTATCATCGCCTATAAACTGCACGTATATGTAGCCAAATGTGTACCGGTATGTTTCTAAAGATGGAAAAAATTACAGTATTTCAGTCATGCTTGAAAACACGACCTCGCTGAGCGACCTCCTCAAAGTCGAAATTGTTGACCTCACCTGTCGAGGTTGCACCTCGTTGCGCACCGTTGTTTGAGCAGGGCGGAGAGAAGCATGCCTGAATTCGCGATGAAACGTTTCGTGTGAAACAAATGCCTCCGTTGTGCCTGCAGGCACGAAGGGATTAGCATCGCTTGGATCATTAGCGAGATTATTGCAGGCTTTCGTGTCAAGATTCGGTGAAAACAGCGCCAGTGGGGAAGAAGCAAGTTCTGGTATAGCGCTGTTTTCATCTAATCATGAGCGATCATCCCGCGACAGTCATACTCGCCAATTACATGGCATCAGCAGCGATTGTGAAGCGATCCGTGTGTGTCGGCTGGTGTGGGAAAGGGGGCCGCCTCCTTCGCGGAGGAGGTCACGCGGCCTATCGACCGTCAGAGTGCGCGTCACTTCCGCCCACCGGTCGATGACGGTCACTGCAGCAGAGAGAACGGCGAAAGCATTTCGAGGTGCAAGCTTTTTTTCTCATTCGCGGCAGCTGTCGCGACCTTCGCGTGTAGAGGAGGCGTTATATGGTTGCCTCTCCGTCGGGCGCGCCACTGTTGCCACGTGGTCGCGGCATTGTGAAGCGCGCTGAACATCATGTTGCCGAAATACTACTGATCTGTACTATGTTTTCATTTTAGTTGAGATCAGTGGGAAAAAACAGTGGCCAAAGCGGCGCGTAAATGCACGGGGAGCGTCAAGCTTTTCCGATAAACAGCCGCCAGGGGCGCTGCTGTGTTAAGTCTCGGGACCATAAAGGGCAACTCCGGCGATTTTTCGATGTCAATGGCTCGGAAATTTGCTGAGTGCGTTCTTCTGCTCGCTTCCGTAATTTCTTGAAAACGTCTGGTTTGAGAGTTGCGCACATTTCTTAGACATAAATTTCGTTAATTCCCTCGTACCACCTGCCTTGCCTGCTTCTCAGCTACTTCCCTTTGGCATTAGGCACCACTTCTCCTGGCATTATTTCTAGGCATGTAGGTAACCGCCATTTGCAATGAAATCTGTTTTAGCGTTCTTAAATGACGTCCAATATGCTCAACGTATTCTGTCCAAGAAATTCGTAGCACGGCCTCCTGCGAGAGCCCGCTGTTGCGATGTCAACCCTTCTTAAAGCACATGCCCTTGTACTCAAGGGTCCCGGCGAGGCTGTAGTGCTATTCCATTTTTTTAAATATGCTTGTTGCTCATCTCATACTCGTAGCATATTCCACTTCAGTC
Organism: Dermacentor silvarum; assembly: GCF_013339745.2. Classification (NCBI taxonomy): domain Eukaryota; kingdom Metazoa; phylum Arthropoda; class Arachnida; order Ixodida; family Ixodidae; genus Dermacentor; species Dermacentor silvarum. The sequence goes on along the minus strand of NC_051161.1, from coordinate 177,490,285 downwards.
ACTAATTCCTATATGTTTTAAGCAATTTACAGCTCGTTTTAGGCCTCTATACAGCCATGTCACATGAACCATCAGTCCATTGAGCACTCATCATTACTGCTTTGGCGCTCTTTGGCCACACTTGGCCCTTGCGCCATAAAACACCACATATCAATAAGCAGGGTCCCTGCCAGTGCACTTCTAAACTTTAGTGTAGACCATAGCTAATTTAGATTAGTGACAATTCGAATAAAGTGGTTTTGTTATAATTAGGGGCGTGCAAATATGCAAAACTTTCAAAAAATGAGTTGAATAGTCTCCAGTTCGATTCGGTCTTCGAATCGAATAGACACTTTGTAAAGGCGAATATTTTTCGAGTACTTTTGAAATATTTCTAAACATCACTTGCGCCTAAATAAACATAAAATTCGAACAAAACTATGCTGAATTTTCATCCCCTCAGACATAGTAGAGACATAATACATGAAACTTGCATACTGGAGCAGGCTACTTCCCTTAGGTAGCCATACTTTACATCCTGTACAGCATCGTGCACCTTCTGAAAAGCCCCGTGCATGCGAAGAAACTATACACTTGTTTGCTGCTAATGCTCCATTTGTGATTTTAATAAACAACGCTTCATGTGATTACAAAAACTTGCTAGCTTTAAGAATACTGGAACGTGAACATATTAACTGTGTAATGAAGCTGATGCGCCTCGTGTTTCCGATAGCAGCTCGGAGACGACCTGTGCTGTGATTTGCAAGAGAGCTCGGGCTGTTCGCTGCTGCTAGGCTTATCTACTGCTTCTCACCTTTAATTAAACATCGTTACATTTGGTGGAGATTGCTGGAATCCCTCCAGTCACCCTGGAGCTCCACAATCGTATGTTGCCCACCGACACCAAGACTGACACGACCTACGCACCGACTGAACCCATGGCTGCCCCTGTCACTTGCGCCGGCGTTCTCAGTCAGTGCGACCCGGTCATCTTTAGCAGGACCGGAGAACATGACGTCGAAGACTGGCTATCCTCCTATGAATGTGTAAGTGCTCACAATAAGTGGGACGACCAGAGTAAACTGAATAACGTCGTCTTTTTACCTTGCTGATGTCGCAAACCTATGGTTTAAGAATAACGAATCTGACATTTCGAGTTGGTCCGCATTCAAGACACATTTCACCGAAGTGTTTGGCCGCCCCACTGTCCACTAGCTACGCGCCAAACAGCGTCTACACCAGTGAGCACAGCAACCGGGCGAGACTTTTCCCAGCTATATTGAGGATATCTTCGATCTCTGCAGCCGTGTTAATCCAACGGTGGCAGAGGACGAGAACATCAACCATATTCTGAAGAGTATTGAGGACGATGCGTTTCAAATGCTGCTGGCCAAGAGTCCAACCAGCCACACCTTCAGCCTGTGTCAGAGCTTCGACGAATTGCGCCGCCAACGTAACATCACCCGCCAAAACGTCCCACAGGCTGACTCGGTCTCGGCCGTTGCTGCTGGCCATACCAATCCTTCTGCTCTTGTTCTTCAGGTCAAGGATTTCATTCGCGAGGAAGTGGCTCGCCAGCTGTCGCTGCTCCCTCAGTCAGGAGCCTGCCCCAACACTGACTCCGGATGTGCAACAAGCCATCCGTGCCCAAATATCTGGCGCACTTACCCCTGTTTGCCCGCCAGCTCCTGTGACGGCACCGCTCTCTTATGCCGATTACCCGTCGTGGGTCACACCTCCGCCGCTCAACTATGCTGCCGCGGTCGCAAGGCCACCTCCCCCCCCCTCCGCCTGTTATATTCCGTCGCGCCACCAATGCACCGGGTTCCCCCTGCTCCCGTGCCACAGCAGTCACCCCAGCTTCTTCATCGAGCCGACACGTGGCGCACGCCAGACAACAGGCCTATTTGCTTCGCCTGTGGCATTGCTGGTCACGTTGTGCGCTTTTTGTCGTCGTAACATGCCCTCGAACCGTGACGCCTTCGACCAGTTTCCATACGCGCCACCACATGCCGCCGAGATGCTGCTGAGACCCTTTGATCGCGACCGCCATTCAGACAGTCGCCGTTCTCCTTCTAGGCATCGGCGGTCGCTGTCACCTAGGCGTTGTCGGCCACCTACTGCTAAGGGAAACTGACTTCATCAAACTAAGGCCTCACCGCAGAATGTCATTGACGTCCATGTCGAGAAAGCATCCGCCCAAGCGCTTATCAGGGCCACGGTTTCCGTCATCCATGAAAATCTTTGTTACAAGCTGAAAAAAGTCACGATCTGGCTTGGCACTCTGCACTGCTAGCGCGCAAGGTTTTGGCACGTAAAACCCCAGAAAGAAGAACTGCTAGCGCGCAACGCATTCATTCTGCAGCTGTATGCACCGCCCGTGTGGTCATCCAAGATGTTTTCTACATCAAGATTTAGTGTTGCCATCTTGTTCTCATGATCTCATCCTCGGGTGGGACTTCCTGTCACGTCATAGTGCCATCATCGATTGTTCTCACAGGCAAGTGACTCGCCATCGGTCGGCGCCGACCTCAGTGTTCACAAAGTCTTCATTGATGATGATACTGATCGACCTCCAGAGACGTTGGTGCTTGTGACCTTGTCATCTGCTGCCGTGCCAGACTCAACTGTGGCATTTATGCCATCTGACATGCTTGCTCACCACAAGGACTTATTTCTCCCGTTCGCTGTCCTCACTGTTGGGTCTGAATCCGCTTTGATACCCATCTGTAATCCACCCTGGTATCCAGTGACCATACTGCGCGGTGAGACCTTAGGATTTGTGCAAGCTGTCACGTGTATTGAAGACCTTCACGTTCATGATGGCGCCACCCGTTTACATCTGGACATCATAACTTCTGTCTCATCAACACCACCTTCAGCAGTTTTCGACAATGCCATCGCCGCAGACCTTTCGCCATCTCATCGCACCCAACTTCTTACTCTACTGAACAAGTTCGTTTCTTCGTTCGACTGCAGCGAGCCATCCTTCGGTCACACGACAAGTGTCTCTCATACTATCAACACCAGTTCCCATGCCCCCTTGCGACAGCGCACGTCCCCACAAGAGCAACAATCTATTGCGGAACAAGTGGACGACATGCTGCAGCGCGGCGTCATTCAGCCTTCTCAAAGCCTTTGGTTGTCATATGTCGTTCTAGTGCACAAAAAAAGATGGCACCATTCGGTTTTGTATCGATTATCGCCGCCTAAACAGGATTATGAGAAAAGACGTCTACCCACTTCCTCGGATCGACGATGCTCTTGACTGTCTGCAAGGCGCCGAATACTTCTCGTCTTTAGATCTCCGCTCTGGCTATAGGCAGGTTCTCATGGCTAGGCTGACCGCCCAAAGACAGCTTTCATCACTCCCGATGGCCTGTACGTTATGCCTTTCGGGCTCTGCAATGCTCCCGCTATCTTCGAGCTCATGATTGATGCCATCCTTCGCGGACACAAACGGGAGATTTGCTTATGTTACCTGGATGACATAGTTTTTCTCGCAGAATTTTTCCGACACATCTCGCCCATCGGCATGACGTCCTGACTTGTCTCACTTCAGCTGGCCTACAGCTCAACCTCAAGAAGCGCCGTTTTGCTGCCCGAAAATTGTCTTTGGTCACGTTGTCTTGAAAGACAGCAACCTTCCTGATCCCGACAAGCTTCGGGCAGTTGCCGAGTTTCCGAAGCCCACATCTATCCAGGCCTTGCGAAGTTACATAGGCCTGTGCTCATAATTTCGTCGTTTCATTCAGAACTTCGCCTTTATCATCGCACCCTTGACGGAGCTGCTTACCGCAAGCAAAGGCATTTCCACGTGGTCATCAGCATGCGATGAAGCCTTTGACAAGATACGCGAGTTGCTGACGTCACCGCCAATTCTTTGCCATTACGACCCAACTGCGCCGACATAGATTCACACCGACACCAGTGGTGTCGGCCTTGGTGTGGTCTTGGCCCAACGGAAAGCCCTGAATGAAGAATACGTCATGGCTTATGCCAGCCATACCCTTAAGAAAGCTGAGATGAATTACACCGTTACAGAGAAGGAATGCTTAGCCATCATTTGGGCATTGGGCAAGTTTCGTCCTGATTTCTATGGCCGTCCTTTCAGCATCATCACTGACCATCATGCCCTTTGTTGGCTCTCCTCCTTGAAAGACCCATCAGGCCGCCTCGGCCGTTGGGTGCTTCGCCTGCAGAAATATGACACTCGTGTCATATAACACTCTGGTTGAAAGCATTCCGACGCTGACGCGCTCTTCCGCTTGCCGATGACACCTGATGTGGCTTCTCTTTCCGTTCCTTCTCAGACCTCTGACCCGTCACTATTGACCACTATTGACATACCCTCCGAGCAATGCAAGGACCCATCTCTTGCCCTGCTGCTCGACTACCTTGCCTCTCCATCGGGCGTTTGTTCAATGCGGACGCTACGCCGTCAAGCAGCCCACTTTGCTGTGCGAGACAACACCCTCTACCGCCGCAACTATATGCCTGACGGTCGGAAATGGTTTCTGGCTATCCCTCATCACATGCGCTCCGATATCTGTGCGTACTTCCATGCTGACCCTCAAAGCGCCCACGCCGGCGTCCTAAACACCTTCACAAGGCTGCGTCAACGATATTACTGGCGTGGAATGTATCGGTTTGTCCAGCAGTACGTTCAATCATGCACCGCCTGCCAACAAAGCAAAACTCCCCCACTGCACCCTACTGGCCCACTACAGCTGCTATCATGTCCTGCTCGACCGTTCGACCGCGTAAGCATCGACCTCTATGGCCCACTCCAATACAGCGGATGTGGAAACCGCTGGATTATTGTTACTCATTGAGTTCTATTCTGTTCTCTGTAGAACGTATATATCTATTCAGAATGCTACTATATGCTACTATATGCTGGGTGCCTGGCCATAGAGGCATCGAGGGTAATGTGCTAGCAGACCAAATGGCCACATCAGCTACATCGCACGCTTTTAACTGTACACCTGCTGTTCCTACAACAGATTTGAAGCCTTTCTTGCGAAGCAAACTGAAACCCCACTGGTAACGCTTGTGGGACGCTGAAAGGAATAAGCTTCACTTGATTAAGCCACAGTTAGGTTTCTGGCCCTCTGCAACGAAAACGCGATGAACTGATGTCCTATTCTGTCGCCTCAGAATAGGACACACGTATGGCACCCACAGTTTTTTGCTGACTGGCGATGAATCACCAACTTATGGTAAATGTGGAGAGACACTGACTGTCCTCCACGTCCTCCTGGAGTGTCGGGAAGCCGAAACAGAGAAAGAAACATTTTTCTCTAGCATATCGCTATCATGTCCCTCTCCATCCCAATATTTTTCTTGGCTAAGAACCGCTTTTTAACACCAAAGCAATCCTAGGTTTCTTGAATGACGTATTACATGTAATTAGCCCGATAAATGCATAGGGCATCCTCTCTCCAGAGGATGCCGCCGCTGTGATAGTTTTTTTGTAGAAGCACATGCCTCCATGTCCTTGTGTCTAAAGGGCTCTGTTGAGGCATTAATGCTTCATGCCAATCCTTGCATCTGACATATTTTGTATCATCCTTTTGCAATGCATTTTTCATGTCCATAGTACACCTCATTAGTCATTGTCACGATCTTATTACCTATAGATTTTACGCACTTTACAGTGACAATTTTTAGGCCCCTGGCTATGGGCCTGATTTTTTTGAAGAGTATTCGATATTCATTTCAATTCACTTCTGGCACTATTCGATTCGTATTCGATTCAGTCTTAAAAATCACTTTCGCGCTCTATAGCCTAGGTGTAAATGTGCAAGTGTTCTTGTTACAGCTGTGAAAATCCCTTCGGTGACTATTGGCACCAAATTTTGCTGGGCCCTTAGTGAGAATGGTAAATGGTGCTTCTACATTGTCTTAAGAGTTTAAAATTGGTCTTGCATACGTCCTTTCGAAAAAATGCGCTGTGAATGATCCTTTTCAGTATTTCAGTGTTACGTAGTTGTGGAGAAACTTTGCAGGAATTGTGTTTAACTACAGGCACACAAGGTTCTTATTGTGAGCACCTACGGAAACATGCACTGACTAATGTTTCCCCTCTCTTATGCTAGGGACCACTGGGAGTCACTGCTGCAAGTGGTCAAGTGTGAGATCATCAGCTTCAAGAAGAATGAACATCTTGACTCGTATGTGCTTAGGTATGTCCATCCACAATGATCCACTGAGCCATACATGTGATCTCTCCTAGACAAGCAAGCCTTCATTTTATTTCTAGCTTGCCACAAAGCAAATAGGTGCACTCTCATGCGGTGTTCTTCCCTGGTTATTCCTATGTCGTTTTTACCTACAGTTAGTGACAAATCATGAATGCAGGCCCGCAAAGCACTTGATTCATGAGGAAGGTTACAATGGCCATTAGGTGCTTCTGGAATGGCTGTTGTGAAGAGTTGCTTTGTTCTTGTAATCACTTTGTCAGAATGCAGAATTAAGCTGTGGCAGTACATGAAACAGCCTCCTGTGCAGAAGAAAGACATTGTGTGCAATCTCAACAAAGACAAAAGTTCAAGAGGATCCTTACGAGATGAGAACACGAAAGCGTTTCTTTTGGCTAGGTTGTTGTTACGGAGGGCGGCTGCAGAGTTGTGTTACAAAGAATGGGGCAGTGTGAGAGGTGTGCGCCTACCTAGCCCATAAACGCGGCTGCAGGTTGTTGCTGCAGCAGGCTTTGACGCCGGTTCTGGTGGGAGAAGTCACGTGCTTTCCAGACACGCCTTTTGCGGACGCCAGCTGGGTGTGAGCTTTCGCCAACCTAGCCAAGAAACGGCGTTAAAATTCTTTCCACAAGTGTATCATGTGCCAGATGACTTCCAAGTTGGTGATAATTGTCTTCCACTGTTGTCCTGGGTGACTTCAGGATTCAGTCTTCTTGTACCATCATTGGCCATGTATGTCAACCTGCTGCATGAAATGCATTGCATGTCATTTTTATAAATCCAGAGAAAGTTGCCAGTGCATATAACGCATTTCAAGGTAAGTGAAAGTGTGGCCAGTGCTGATTGCAAGATAAGCACAAGGCAAAGAGCTAAAGCAGCTCGTACATTCAACCAAACGTAATCGGTTCACAACTGAATTGCCACTATTATCTCATCAGTATATGGGCTAGGCAATTCCTTTGGTGCTTCTTTTCAATGCATTTTTTTGCCACCTTTGCTACGGCTGTCAAGTGCTTGTTAACTCATGCACTGGTTTCTCATGTCTTGTGCCTCCATGAAAAGTTGTACCCTCTCTGTTGGTCAGCTGTGCCATCATTGAATGGTGGAGATGGTCATCCTGAAAACATGCCATCATGCTTGGCAAGCCATTTAATGAAGCTTGATGCTATTGTGATTGTACCTTAAGGTCTGTATCATTACGTGCACTGTTAGATGGAGCTCCCAACATAAGAACATGGTAATTCAGCAATTCAGGACGCACCATCGCTGTTGGCAGAGCTGCAAAATTGCCAACTGTTGACACTTTTCTGTAAAGTTTAAGAATTGTAACTCAATCTACAATTCTAGAATGTTGTGTCAGGTTTTACTAAAAGTAAATACTGTTTGAAAAAAATTACGTAAAGGTGTTGAAAGGTACGGCAGTGAAAGATTGCAAGAAGTGCGTGCAAAAGCTTCTGTTGGATGTATTATAAACAAAACAAGGTGCACTGGGTACCAGTGTCTCCATGTGCCAGTGTTCTTCCACATAGTCGGTGATATCACCTTGTCTGATAGTGAAAGAAGTTTATCCAGACAAGTTCTAAAAGCAGGCAAGGTCACTAAGAAACTTCTCGGTTCCAGGTTTGTCGCTACTTGTGTGCTATGCCTACAGGTGTGTGTATCATGCAAAGGGCAAACATTGAAGGTGTGCTGCCTCCTCTAGTTGTCAGCCGAGAAAAGTACACAGTGGCACCACCACATATATTATGATGCAGTGCTTGTGTGTCCAGCATACATCTGTTATTCTCTAGTGAACTCCCACTAGCTGTCTTTGGCTAGTGCCTCAGTACAAGGGTTAACCTTTGCATTTAGCAGTTCCTTTTTACCATGATATCCCATCATCTCTTGCTGGGCAGTGAGTGGCTGTTGAGCAACACAGTGTGTCGTCCTATTTCAGTGAGAGCAGCATGTTTGTGTCCAAGAGGTGCTTTATTCTCAAGACCTGTGGCTCCACCACATTGCTGAATGCAGTCCAGCCTCTGCTCTATATTGTCCAAGAGCTGACAGGCTTCAATGAAGTGCTGGTGAGTAGGTCCATGAGATGCTTTAGCTTGTTTACAATTGTCAAAACTGGTTTGGCAAAATTGGCAAAAATGATTTCAATTTGGCCAACACTGATTCTTAAAGAATAAAGATACACTCACTTACAGGTTTTTATGGCCCTTTTTTTTTTTTTGGACTTGCTCAAATATTCTGACCTGATTGTAGCAGCTCTACCCACTATATAGAAATGTATAACTGCAACTGAAATTTCTGCTGTTGTGTGAATGCTTAATGAATAAACTTTAATAAACTTTAATAATGTTTAAAGAACAGATCATTCTTGCTGTGAACAGAATGACTGTTCATAGCAGCTGTACAGAAGAGTCTGCCAATTTTCAATAAACTGACATTTCAATCGTGAAACAATCTTTAGTGTTTCTTCCACAAGTTTTAGTACTTCTTGGTATTGACTGTAGTATTTTAGAACTTCTATGGTTGTCAGATCTGCTTTAATGACAACAATTTTAATTTGCGTCCAGTTCAGTGAAAAACTGAATTCAAAAGAGTACAATACAGTCGTGGACCGATTTTCAGGGCAACTTTTTTTTTTTTTTTTTTGAGCTTTTGGTATTTTCCACGAAATTTTTCTAGCTTCTTGGCTTCAGCTGTTAAGGTTAAGGTTGATAGGTCTGCTAAGGCAAAGTTAAGCACCCTATCGCTAATGCTCATCAAAACAGTTCATTTATTCACTGCTCTTGAGCATTACAGTGCGACCCACTGCGGTGGGTGTGCCTCACTACGGTGTGCCTCATCAAGTCGTTGTTTTGGCCCCTGAATTCAATTCAGTCTTACAGTGTGAAGAGATAGTATTGCTGCACATACGCAAAAAAGTAATGCAGGTAGCTTCAATGTTAAGAGCATGAAAAAAGAAATGCAAAGCTGAAGCACTGAACTTTGAACGTACTGAGCATGTCAAAGATGGCCACCAATTTGTCATCACTGCACGAGAAAAATGTTTATTTGCATGTGCCAATTTATTTAGTTGCATCAGGCTTTGCTTCATATAAGGAACGTGTAGGAGTCGAGTAAGCATTCAAAGACCTCATCATTTAACCGCATGATTGCATAATTGCTTGCTGCTCTTCTTTGCAAGCATTTCTTTGGTGCTGCTGAACAAAGGTTCACGCAGCAGGTGTTGGTTGCTGTGCAGCTGTTTGTGCCTACATTTGTCAAGTTTGTTGCCGAACTCTTGCAGGATATTTTCTACTCCCGCAAGAACTTCATGAGACCAGAACTGCAAACCAAGCCACATACCAGCTTTGAGGATGAGGTGAGGCTCAAAAATTGGTGCACCACTCACTTCTATCCAAGCTGTTGCCTAGATGCATGCAAGGTAGCATTTGCATATTGGGTTACTCACACGACTTAAAAAGCATATGCACGGCTTCAGCAGAGACAAGGTTTGAGTGTGCACAGAGAAAAACGCACTGGTTGGTGCTGTCGTAACGGTTCTCTCTTCCATGACAGGTTGAGGTTTTGGATCGCCTTTTTCAGGGTAAGTTGACTTTGCATGATGATCTCGTTGCTATGACTGATGTGATAACCTCGTTGCCACAGATGGTGCAGCCTACTGCATGGGCAGAATAAACCACGACTGCTGGTGAGTGCTCTCAGTGCTGCAATGTTGACACGGGTGCCTTCTGGTGGCATTTGTGGCAGTGATGATTGTGCTTGGCAATGCATTAGGGGGTAGGAAATAAATGGCATCGTAATGGGCGCCTGAACGTGGACAATGAAGTAGACGTAGAGAAAATAGGAAAAAAGTGGACATACCTATAAATGCTTGACTATACGTGAAAATGTAATGGGTGCACTCCAAAATGGCTTTTAATAACGTTGAGGAGACAGTTGGCTGAATAACTGCACAGGTACAAGTTTTCCCAGCCACTGTTGCATTGCATATGCGGGCAGCTGCCTCAAATAGACAAGCAGTTAGGCTGTTGCAGGGCTTTTAAATCTGCAAATGATAAAAGGCAACACTTCTCAGTCCTGCAGAAGCAAGTGTGTTGCAACATGATCGCCTGGGACTTCTGAGCAATTTTTGGTTTAGCATGTATGGTGGGGATTGTTGAGCCAGTACAATAGTTTATTGGGACATGTCCAGAAGCACAGCTTCGCCTGACATAGCAGGCAAAGCTGCTACATCAAGCTGCTAAGAAGCACCCATGCGGTCATTCTCAGACACCTCATGCAGGGCCTCAAGGTGTTTGTGACCAACAGTGAGAGCCACATTGTAAATCGTTAGCATAATGTGAGAATATGAGTGATCTTATTACATTTAATTCTGACATTTTGTATCTTGAGACACAATGTATACAAAACATCATGAAAAGCAGCCATAGCATGCTCACTTGGTTGAGAACCATACTGAGTTGGACTGTATGGTACAATAAACCACACCTCCTCAAAGTTTTAAGCATTACGTTTCACATTTATGCATAAATGCCTGAGGGTTGGTTTAAATTGGAGTGAACACAATCCTAGATCAGCACTTCGTAGATTAACAGTCATCAGAAATGTTCGTTATACATGATACTCTGCCTGCTGTGCCTTCAGTATGTGAACATTTGAGAGGCCTTACTGTAAATGCTAGCACAGTCCAATTCTGCATTGAAAAGTTTGTTTTCTTTTCACAGGCTTACAGCCTGCACTGCAACTAAATGTGCCACTGAATAAAGAATTCCTAGGCATATAATACTTGATGGGATCTTGTGTTGCACTGCACCTTCTACAGATTTATCTAGCGTAGCTGTGGTGTTCAGCTTTGATTCCTGGTCATCATTCGATTGGGGGCAGAGTGCTAAGTTACTCGGTCAACTTAAGATCAAGTGAGGTGGCCGGAATTTGATCTAGAGCCTCTGTGTTTCTTTGGGATCAAAACTTGGCAAATGAATTAAACTTGTGTGCATTAACAATAACATTACTATAGTCTATGGGTCAGCAAAACACCTGTTGATTGCACTACTGCAGTTGTCAACTGGTTCCTCCTTACAGCTAATTAGAAAAGGGCACTACAGATGACAACGCACATCAACAGTACTTGAACTAGAGCCAACACTTTTGTCGGGGCAACCGCTGCCAATCATTTGAAGTCCTCCTATTGCACTTTGAGCTCTTTCAAGACTTGTTGTTATGAAGACAAGTTCTTGTTCTACGGGAAGTGGCATCTTGTGCAGATAGATTGTGTGGAAGCTGTGTAACTAAGTGGTGGTAGATTACCACTACTATTAATTGTACTGCTGAGGTTTGCACACTATGGCTAGAAGTAACCACACCACTCTCTTGCATTTGCAAGTTCCATAGGACTGGGTGGCACATTGCTGAACTTGAAGGAAACAGCGCTACAAGACAGGATGGTCATGAAAGTAGACTAACTCAGTGCTGACGAACAACCAATATTTATTGCATCTGAACATTGCATATACTGGAAGTACAATCAGTATATATACTGATTGTACTTGTACTTGTACATATTGTCACGTAGTAGTCCCTGTCGTGGTTTCGACAATATATACTTGTACTATATATATCAGTACAAGGGGAAAGCAACAAAACAAGGTCATAAGATATCACAATCTTGCTCTTCTCCTATTCCTAACCTATGCTAGCAAGTAGTTACCCGTGCATGAACTTACCCGTGCAACTTACCCGTAATATATGCATGTTTGCCAATAAATCTACTACCATGTGATACACAATGCTATTCTTAAAATGGTGCAACACTTGGTTAGTGACACTTAATTGTTAACGAATGCAAAACCATATTCATCTGCAGTTCCAATCCTCTCAGGTTTTTGTATCCAGCAAATAGCCTCCCCCACATATCAATCGATATGTGCATGTACCCGCCATGGTTGCTCAGTGACTATGGTGTTGGGCTGCTGAGCACGAGGTGGCGGGATCGAATCCCGGCCACAGTCCGCATGTCGATGGGGGCGAAATGCAAAAACACCCATGTACTTAGATTTAGGTGCATGTTAAAGAACCCCAGGTGGTTTAAATTTCCGGAGTCCCCCACTACAGCGTGCCTCATAATCAGATCATGGTTTTGGCACGTAGAACCCCATAATTTAATTTTAATTTGATATGTGCATGTTTCTAATATCATTTCATCACCTGCTAAAATTCTAGGCTTCCAGAAACATATGCGCAACTCTCCAAAACATGGCTGCACTTGTAGGACCCCCCCTCCCCCTCTCCTCCCCTCCCCCACCTGGGTGGGGGTGGGGCTTTGGTTCGTGCCAATGGCCCGTCCCGGACAAGGGGGCCACTGTGGAGCAGCACGAACTGAGTTTCTGCGCTCAACACACCAACAGCCATGTTGGTCGTGAGGGACACGAGCCCAACAGACCCTTGGATTGCCTTAATGCAAAAGAGGTCACGTTTCAGTGTACCCAACGACCTCGGGGAAACATGCCGCAACCTTTGAGTGACTGACTGTCACACGGAACTATTTGTTACCTATTACAGAGTGCACTGCCCTCTGCAAGTGGTACTCACGCAGCAATAAACATTGTTATACACCCCTGGTTGTGTTATTCGCCTGAACCCAACATAGCTGCGATTACACGGGTTGGGAAGTACTGTGTGTGTGGCCTCTCACGGAGCATACCCCAACAAAGTTGAAGCATTCTTTGCCTTTATGCGGTGGCAGACGTCACCTTAGTTGTGCACCTCTTCTACCCCTCTCCTTATGTGACAGCACGTCGGAGGTAGCTGCTCATCCATTTCAAAATATTCTGGGTGTCCAAATGTTTCTCGCAGTGTGTTGAAGAAAAATCCAATTTTGATGCTAGAAAACTAAACCGTGATGGAAATTCATACCATGCCATCTACACTTTTTCTCTAAGATACACACATCTCTTGTCTTCTTTTGTTTTTGTTTGTTTCTCAAACTCAATTCAAATGATAAATGTTATGCACGCTTTCTTGCAAAGCCACAAACCTCATTTTCAAAGGAATAAACCGGAATGGTTTTTAGATTGGCAGTTGTAGGCTGATTTACATTGGTTGCGCAGGTACCTGTACACTTTGAACACTCCTCTTGGCTATCGTGGATTTCAAGTGGCTGATCAAACCCTGGAGGTGATCATGCAGGACTTGGATCAGAAAGTGATGAGTATCTTCACCCGGGAAGGCTCTTCAAGTGCCAGGGATGCGACACAGAAGTCTGGCATTGACCGTCTCTACCCAACAGCCACGCTCGACGAGTATCTCTTTACTCCTTGTGGATACTCAGTCAATGGTATTCTCAAAGGGGTACGTACACCTTATTTACTCAACTGCACTGCCTAATGCATATGGTGGCAGCTGCAATTTGAATGCATGCTGCGCCAGTGTTTCTCATATACAAGGGAGGGCATTTATTGCTCATGTCCAAAGAAAGGTTGGACATTTCCCATCATTGGTCAGCTGACGAGAGCATCGAAGTATGGTGACAATATCGAGACTGTTGTGTATCATCCTGTTAAACAATGTGTCCTTCTACAATTGTAAACTTGAGTGCCCAAGTTCAATCAAGTATTGTTAAAAAAAAAAGTCTGTTTCGCTCGAAAGGCGAAGCATCGATTGTGATAGCAAGTTAGTAGACAGCTATACGAAGTAAGGAAAGTATCTATAGGTTTATCAGCCATATAAACTTGTAAACATAGGCATAGTAACTAAATTAACAAGCATGGCGTGCACAAGCAGACATGAACACATCTCTCTCGATGACAGCCGAAACTCGCTGTCAAAACGCTGGAGTGAGGAAGTGCAGCAGCAGCTGCAAGTGAATTCTCCTTCGTGCTGCCTCTCACATCGAGAACTACGCGGCGAAAATAAAGTGTACGGCGGACTCTGTCCCCATTGCAGGCGGCTTTCAAGCTAGGGTGGGCGCGCGCAGCCACACCTAACAGTAGTTGCTGGAGTAGAATGCCCTACCTCCCATCCCCCCAAAGCCGACAGAAGGCAGCGCGCTTATTCCCCGCTTTCCTGCCTTGCGTGCGCAAGATTGAACCGCCATCGCCTGCTCAACCTCGCACGCTTACACTCACAATACAGTATACGGCGTGCAGCGACGATTTTATCGCCCCTGGACTTTATACGGAACCTCACAGCAAGGGCAGAAATGTGCCTGGAGTGTTCATATAATTGCCATCTCAATAAAACAGTCCTGCCAAGGAAATTCATTGTAGAATTAGCCATTGTTAGAGCTCTTAAATCGCACCCTGTGCAAAACATGCCATGGGCCACGTACGTGCTTCAATGCCCAGACGCTGTGATTAGCAAATGCAGAGGCTTGCTGACTCGTGTCACCACTTTTTGACCACAACAGAATATGACCTCTGCACACACTGTAAGCAAACCTAAATAGTATTTTTAATCAGTATAAATTAGAGCACTGCACGGCCCCGGGCCGGCCCAAAAGCCCGGGCCCGGCCCGGCCGAAGCGTTTGTCGGCGGGCTCGGGCCGGGCCCGAGCTTAAAGCCGCGGGCACGGGCCGGGCTCGGGCTTGAGGCCCGGGCCGGACTCGAGCACACGCGACCGTTATGCATTGCATGGTTCAATGCATTCTGTGCCAAGCTGAAGTGACACGTGCGAGATGACTGTCATCATCATCATCATCAGCCTATATTCATGTCCACTGCAGGACGAAGGCCTCTCCCTGCGATCTCCAATTAACCCTGTCTTGCGCTAGCCGATTTCAATTTGCGCCTGCGAATTTCCTAACTTCATCACCCCACCTAGTTTTCTGCCGTCCTGGACTGCGCTTGTCTTCCCTTGGTATCCATTCTGTAGCTCTAATGGTCCATCGGTTATCCATCCTACGCATTACATGGCCTGCCAGATTCATTTTTTCCGCTTAATGTCAACTAGAATATCGGTTATCCCAGTTTGTTCTCAGATCCACACCGCTCTCTTGACTGCATATCTTATCAGATGACTATATCTCATCAAAGAAAATTGTAAAACAGATGAAGTTCTCATTTTTAACAGCGGAGCTGTTTCAGCCGTGCCTAATGTGTCCGCTGAATCCAAAAATGTGGGCCGATCCTGGCAGCAGTGCAGAATAAAGTCCCTATATAAGAAAAGTACCGCCATCCTTTGATAAACGCCGCTTCTCTCTCTCCTGTATCTCCGATTGGACGATGACAGCGCGCGCTTTTCACTTCTTTATATTTTCTTTTTTTCCGTCTCGGAGCCATGTTGAAAGTCCTCTGCGCAGCCGCAGTCTCCGGCGGCGGCGGCGGCGCGCGCCCGGCCTGAAAGCTTCAACGTGGACTTTCTAGGTGCGCCACCGTCGACTTGGCTTTCGCAAGCAAAAAGTAAAGAAAAAAGCAAGCGCTTTAGGAGAGGAGGCGGCGGAGGAAAGAGTAGATGGCGGTACTTTTCTTATATAGGGACTTTAGTGCAGGAAGGGTCCAAGAGCAATGGCACATACACCTGTGAACTAGGAAAGCTGAGCCTGGATATGTCTAGCTAAGAATGGTGGGGACTAATTGCCTATCGATAGGCAATTGATAGCCAATCAATAGCTAGTCGATAATCGATCAATAATCAATAAATTCCCAAAAATGCTGGGGATTACTTGGTAGTGCTTAGCCTAGCCCAAATACGTGGCCAATACCTTACGATAACCAATCAACAGCCAATCAAAAGCTAATCAATGATGGATCACTAATCAATAAATTCGGATAACTTGGTAGTGCTTAGCCTATCCCAAGTACGTGGCCAATATCTTGTAATAGACAATCGATAGCCAATCAATAGCTAATGAATAATCAATCAATAATAAATAAATTCAGGGAAATGCTGGGGATGACTTGGTAGTGCTCAGTCTAGCCCAAAAGCCAGGACTAGCTAGGTGCCCATCATCTCCGCTGTCTCTTTAGCATTGCGCCGCCAGTGCAAGCTACGCAAATTTTTTTTCTTTTCCGCAAAAACGAACATTGTTTCCGCGTAAGGAAAAATAAATTATACAAAGAACCACTCCTCAAACCATTTCCATGTTACCGCTTTTGCGATCGCACTATTATCAGTGTCGATACTATGGCATTATTTTAGCGCTAAGGCCAGTTACTTTTGTGCTTCAATGCATAAAACAGCGTTTTCCTCAAAAAGTTAACTGGAACGCCCATGCATTTCGTCTGACACTTTGAAAATTAATTTCTCGAAACTAGTTCAGTTCTGAGAATTCGTTCCAAGTGGATGCGCCTTGCGAACTAAGTGGCTATAATTCGTAGATTGAAAGATGTTCCGTTAAATAATTAATTAAAAAGTTAATTTGCGTAATTAGGTTAATATTCAATTAGGCCTTTTGACCATCCATTAGGCCATCCATGTCAGAATTAGCTTGGAACTACATAAAACAATTAGCCTTCTTAGAGCGTCATCGCATTAATGCGAACACAAGAAATCTTGAGATATGGTCAATTCCATACTTCAGAACACTCTATAAGCATCAGTCGTTAATACATTACCTACCATTCACTTTGAACAGATACAAAAATGGTGGTAATTTCAGTAAGAAAGAACTCAGCTGACACTTTGGTCTCTTGTAATGTATCTGACGTGATTATTATTCTGCCTTTCTGTATGGTTCTGAGTATATAATGTACATCCTCTTTCGTTTTCTTAGCAAATGTTAATCTTGTAAAATTCAGTCTCATGCTATGTTGTATAGCTGGTGTTGCGTTGTTTTGTATACCTAGTATTGCTATTGTAGTGTTGTTTAAAATGCATTCAGTTAAAACCTTTTTCCAATTCTATTAACTCGCCGTGACGGAAATATTCTTTGTCTTTCCGTTCATAGCTATTTCGTCTATGAGGAGTTCCAGCGACAGCTGGAAATATATGTGAATTATTGTGCATTTGTACACACTGTTTGCTGTACTATTGCCCCGCCTGGTCTTTTGGGTCACGTCAAGCTACATATCTAGCTTTTAATCCAAAATTACCGTCCAGCATGTAAACTGGACAATAAATTGATTTGATTTGATTGATTTCGTCGGACACTTTGAAAATTATCTGGAAACTGGTTTAGTCCTGAGAATTCGTTCCAAGTGGATACGCCTTGCGAACTCGGCGGCTATAATTCGTAGATTGAAAGATGTGCCATAAAATAATTATTTAAAACGTTAATTAGCGTCATTATGTTAATTATTCAATTAGGCATTTTGATTTCTCATGGAAGTAATGGCCGCCTCATCGAGTACTTTAGATCAAGGATTATAACTGTGCTATCTGCCACAGGCAATCTTTAAACATTTGGTTCTGCTAAAATGAAACGCCTTGTATATTTGCATGCCAAATGACATCATAGAACCATATCGTACAAATCAAGGTAAGTGCATGTGCACCAGCGGAAAAATAGCAGCACAGGAAATGGTCGGATTACTGATGTTCCCGTGGGTGAAACAGATTTCGGCCTTTTATTGCTTATAAACTGCAGCTGATTAAACCTCGAGAAGGTGAGGCTGACAGATACGGTACAATCTGTAAGCAAAAAAAAAGAATTTTTTTCTTACAGGCCGGGCCTGGTCATGCACACGCGGGCCCTAGCTAAGCTTAGTAATGAACGCCCGGGCCGGGCCCGGGCTTGGAACCATGGGCCCGGGCCGGGCCCGGGCTGGGCTCGGGCCTCGTAATGCGGGCCCGGATCGGGCTCGGGCCGAAAAATCGGGCCCGTGCAGTGCTCTAGTATAAATCACTGATCAGTATGAGTATCAATTTTCAATCACACATAATCTCTCAGCATCTGAGCAGACTTTTGGAAGTGGCCGTGGTGTATGGTAATGAATGCCCTTATAGAGTAACTTGTTGGTTCACAAATTTAAATGCAGTTTTGTTTGCGTGCATGATGACTCATGTTGTTTTTCAATTTGCATAATAATGCACGACAACCCCATATTTGTGCTGCATTGTGCTAACATTCACTGCAAATGCTTGAGGCCACACAACAGGGATTGCTGACACATCCTGCTGCACAATATCCCAGTTGGCAAGTTTCACTTGCCCGGGATGCCATGTGGGAATGCATCTGAAAAGCAACCTCAAGGGGGAACAGTGTGCAATAGCTTAAAATTCATTAAACGCAGAAGTGATTCAGCGAGCAAGAAGAAAGTTTTTTTTTTTATTGGTTTCCGAAATGTTTCCGACAAACAAAGTAAGCCGACATGTTCGAATAGTGCCATTTTCAAATCCACAAATATTCAAGAAAAATTACCTTGGAATATTGAATCAAGTACCAAAAATTTTGTGCATGTCTACACACTGATATTGGTGAACAAAATGCTCAGGGAGCATGCGTTAAAAGTTAGGAAGATGACAAATATGCACATTTGGTTGCCCATATCGCCATGTACGGTTGCAAGGCACGATTTTATAAGACCACCATCTTAGGCAAATCTGCAAACCACATGGCTCGAGTGGCTTTAGAAGCATTCTTTATACAAAAGAATTCAGCAGTATGTATAAGTGAAGCTTCTGTTTTGCACAGTGCCGAACTGGACTTCTTGAGCTCTGTTGTCTGAGACAGATAGTTCACCTTTTTAGATTTGTTTTTATCACCTTGCATGAGAAAGGGGGCATGACACTTGTGTACGTGGTTCACTTTATAAATCGGAGTGTGTGTCGATTGTAATAAACAGTTGGTAGTAGCGCTCGTTCGCGTCTGTCGTGTCTTCTTCGGGTGTATGTGTTCTTATTTGCGCTATATGTGGAAGTGACCAACTAGCCCAGCAGACAGTCCTTCTAACAATCAAGATCAGATCTGTACAAAAGAAAAAAAAATCACGCATGATTTCTTTGATTAGCCAGCAAAGGGTACCTGCTGATTTGGTGTCTTGTTGATGGATTCTGTGCCAATACATGGCAGGGGGAGAATAAATTACATGGGATTTGAATCATTGCTAATATGCAACCATGCAATTTGTGTGATCACACAGGATCAGCATAGTGGCTTGACAGCTGTGGTACAACCACGCCAAAGTGTGCACGCAAATCCAGGATAGTAAGACATTTCAAATTGCTTAGCTGAGTACAGTCTCCCGGCCACGGTGGTCACATTTCGATGGAGGCAAAATGCAAAATTGCCCGTGTCGTGCCTTGGGTGCACGTTAAAGAACCCCAGATGGTCAAAATTAATCCATAATGAGGATACTACGACATGTCTCATAATCATATCGTGGATTTGGCACATAAAATCACATTGTTAAATTAAAATTAGAGTACAATCTATGGACTGAGTGGTGCTTGTGTAGTACCCGAACTCCATCAGTGCAATGGCAGTCAGTGTAGCACGTGATCTCGCAGTCGATTACTGACTGGTATGAACAAGGTTCTGGTGCAGATCACGCCCAAAAAATTGAGCGACACAGTGTGCAGTGTCTGAAACTTCACTTGTGATTGTACATTGGTTGCAGGCCTATAGAGTTTCCTACAATAATTACTAGAGGGAACTGTAGTGCTGGTGTCTATGCATGGGGATCTACTAGCATGGCAGTTCAACCAGTGATGGTTGGTACATGAATTTGCCTAAACTTGGTCCTTATATGGCTTCGAATGGCTTTGTGACTTTGAAAACTATACATTTCCAACAAATATTTTGGAATAAATAAATAAGTAGACATAAATAAAATTGTCTGCCAGCTGCATTCATTCAGAGGACCTCTAGCACAGAAGGCAGATATTATGACCATTACGCCATAGTTGCAACTTGCAAAATCGAACATCTTTACAAATTTCCTTCGAGCAAGCCAGTGCGTTGAAACACTCGATTTGGCTGTGCACTCAAGAGACAGAATCTCTGCAATTATTAGCGATTATGCATGTTCGCAATCTTACTTAGAAAAGTATAGACTGCTTTGCAGTGTAGGCTAATATAAAGGCAGATGCCGCAGGCATCCCACTTATTGCTGTAGCTGGACGAACGCAGCGCCAGTATTCTAGCGGTGCAGTGAGTGGCAGTGCCGCACTTTGTTGATTGCACAGGTAAGATAAATGAGTTGGTAACTGTATTTTGAGCCACGTGCAAGCCAAAATTTGCTTCATATCCCACATTGTTACCACTGCTCTAGTGGGAGTCATTAGTTCTGGCAGCATTGTGCACTTCCTGATTTCGACTAAATAGGTGCAAAATGGCGAGTCAGAAAAAGTTTGTTATACTATCCATTTATGGGAAATGTTAACTTTTGATGTTACATATTGGTTTCCATGAAAAATTGAAAAATTAACGGGCAATACAATTACTTAGTCATATTGGTTTGTTCGTTATAGTAGTGACAGTTTGTGAAAAGGGCAGTTTGTCATTGTTTGTGCCTCTTGGGATGGAGGAAGAAATCGGCATTTTCGGCACTGAAAGCTTCAAGTTCTCTTCAAAAAAACAAGTTTACAACTATGAGAAGATGCTTTATAACTCTGCAGTTATCCTTTTGCCTGGCAGCAACTACACAGGCATAGGCCAGATGTGATGTGGAGTGTCTGTGTCAAGTCATAATTATACTCATTTGTACTGTCATTATAGTAATAACTATTCGGATCGTTTAGTCAAACATGCCCTATCTCAGCATAGCAATGTTAAAAGCCAGTGTTACAGCATGACCTGTATGCCAACTAACGCACATCACAGCTACACCAAGCATAAAAGTGGTGTTTCGATTGACATCTGCTTGTGGCATTTGTTTCAGCCTGCAAAGAACACTTAAAAAATCTGTCAATCATCTAAATGACAGCTGGTATGCAGAAAGGTGAAAATTTGGCTACAATGGTTTCAGTGTATGATGCCTTTTTTTTTTTTTCTTTTTAACGAGACATTTAAAGTTACACTTGCCTTGAAGAAAGATATATTCTGAACCATTAAGATGGAAGAGCATCTTCCCCCTCGTACTGCAATCAGCTTGTTACGTTTATTTCAATTAAATGCATAATTTCTTTTCAGGGTTATTACTTTACGATCCACATCACACCTGAGCCACATTGCTCCTATGTGAGCTTTGAGACCAACGCTCCACAGGTGAGTTTTAGGGGTATGACAAGAAATATGCAATGTTTTCGACAAGTGCATATTCGTGTGCACAATCTTGCTGTAATAGCGCTGTCCTATAGGAGCGCTAAATAAAATCATTCAGTTCACCTAGATTACAGTTGTGAAATCCCAGATAGGCTGCGCAAGTCTGGAGGAATGCTAAAAACAATACAGGCATTAATGCTCCCATCAGTTTCATGTATTTTTCAACAATGTGTGCTCTGCACTAATTGTTTACTGAAACATAATGTTCACAAGTAGGTAAAACCTCAATGGAGGCTTTTAGAAACTTTGTAAGCACAACAACGTCGTAAACGTGTGAAAATACCATGCAGATATTAGCGGTGCCATAGGTTGTACTCGAAAGTCAAATCGAGTTTTTCAACCCCAAAAATGCAATACAAATTCCAAAATGACTTTACCAGTCTAAACTGATTTAATGTTTCTTTTTAGTGTATGTTGAAGACAGATGCAATTTCTGATTTTGGCATGCTAGCAGCATTTCGGCACCGTTGCACTTTGATGTACTGTCTTGCCATGCATATTATTACGATATCATCTAGAGATGCTCAAGAGACGAGCTGCCGTGAGAAAGACAAAGTGTGTCTGGGCTTTTGGCGCGAGCAAGGTGTCGGCCTGGCGGTTTGGTTCCAGTGTAAATATATTGTAAATAGCCTCTTTCGTGTGTGTCTTTCCACACGTAACATTCTGGTGGAGGTTTGCGATCCCCGTCCTCGCCATGGAACTCCGAAGTGGTCGGTACATCGAGCTTGTCACCATGCCTCCCGGTGACCAATTTAAAGTAATGCCGTTTGGATTATGCAATGCCCCTGCCACCTTTGAGCGTATGATGGACTCCTTGCTCCAGGGTTTTAAATGGTCCACGTGTCTCTGTTACCTCGACGACGTCATCATCTTGTCGCCAACGCTCGACACTCACCTTGAGCGTCTAACTATACTTGATGTATTTCGAAAGGTGAAGCTGCAACTCAACTCGTCCAAATGTCGTTTTGGCCGCCGCCAAATTACGGTTCTGTGCCATCTCGTCGACGCTTCCAGAGTACAGCCTGATCCCGACAAAGCTCGTGCTGTCCGAGACTTCCCGGTTCCGAAGACAGCTGCCGACGTTCGCAGTTTTGTTAGGCTTTTCTTGTACTTTCGTCATTTCGTTCAAGATTTTG
The DNA here is from genome assembly GCF_013339745.2 of Dermacentor silvarum. Taxonomy (NCBI): domain Eukaryota; kingdom Metazoa; phylum Arthropoda; class Arachnida; order Ixodida; family Ixodidae; genus Dermacentor; species Dermacentor silvarum. Next base: position 177,467,833 of record NC_051161.1, on the reverse strand, counting down.
CGGCAATGGCTAGACCCCTCACTAATCTCTTGAAGAAAGGCGTACAATTTTCGTGGGGTACTTCAGAAGCCACCGCCTTCTCTCGTCTCGTCACTCTTCTCACCTCACCACCTATTCTCGGCCACTTTGACCCTGATGCCCCTACAGAATTGCGTACAGATGCCAGCGGTCATGGCGTAGGTGCCGTCTTAGCCCAGCGTCAACGTGGCCAGGATCGCGTTATTGCTTATGCAAGCCGCCTCCTATCACCATCGGAGCGCAACTACAGTGCAGACCACTTATAACGTAACTGCTTTTAGCGCGGGACCGGTTATTGCGTGGGTTTTTTGACCACCGATATATCTCCCATAGAACTCAATGTATAGGCGAACCGTTTATTGCGTAGGCGCGCGAAGCAGAATACCCGTTATAGCGCGGTTCTTTTAAGCGCGTGACCATGAAATCGGTGCACGGAGCACGGCCTTTTCTAGGAGGCGTTAAGCATGGCCCGCACGGTTGCTGGGCTCCGCAAACGGGGAGAAGTGGGAGCGCGGGCGCGCGCATGGGGACCAGCAGCGAAAAGAGAAACAAAAAGTCGCAGTTTCCCCCGAAAGGTAAAGCATCAATTGCGATGGCAAATTTACTAGCTGAGTATACGGAGTAAGGATAGTAGTTTTATCGCCTGCATAAACTTGGACACATCTGCTTACTAACTGAATTAACAAGCATGATGTCAGCACGCACAAGCAAACATGAATACATCACACTCGATGACCGCAGACAATCACTGTAAAAGCGCTGACGTGAGCAGACGCGGCTGGGGCAGCGGCCGAAGGTTCGTGTGGTCTATCTGAGCAGGAAACTGAGCGGCAAAAGCACAGCGCGTACAAAGGTCAGAGCCGTGTGGAGATCGCTTTCAAGATACGGTGCACGCGGCAGCCCTCAGGTGCGCGAAGTACACAGTGGCTTGCAGAAAGCCACGCCCCCTCCCTCCCGCGCTGCCTTCCCGCTTTCCTCATTTCGCGTGGAAGCTTGAGTCGCCAGTTCCCCTCGCGCCTGGTGGCAAGTTATGCATCGAGTGCCGCAGCTAAATGTCGCCTCCCTTCCTTCCCTCCCATCTCCCCAGGGCCTTCCGCACGACGAGTGTCGTCGCGTTTGCTGTCCGCCGTACGTTAGCTCTCCTTGAAAGTACGCGTCCCTAGCAAGATTTCACTCGCACATACAGCATACGGCATACAGCATTTTTTTCATTTATTTTTTTTCAGGAGTGGGAGCGTGGGCACGCGCGTGGTGACAGCCGCGAAAAGCGAAACGAAAAAGAAGGGTGGTCGACTTTGAAGGAAGGAGGGCGCATGTTTTGATCACTATAGCAGCGTCCAATGAGCGTGCGCGGAGAGCGGGGTAGAATGGTAGCGCACTCCTTTTTTTTTTTTTTTCTGGAATGGGAGCGGGCGCATGGGAGACCAGTCTCCAGATGAAAATAACAGCGTTCTTCCGCTGATGTCGCACTTGTCAGGAGAACTTGGTTTCTTTGCTGTGTTGCAATTGTGTTGCATGTGTGTGTGGGTGAAATATGTAATAAATTGTGTTTGAAAGGTGGGTTGCCCGTTTGGCATAAGCAAAAGCCAAAAAAAGCATGTGAAATGAGGTTTATTGATGCAGGCGTAGATGTAGGTCCTTCGGGTAGACTGGCACAGAACGGGCGGCTAAACAGTTACGTCGGGCAGCGCTTTTAGCGGTAACTTCGGCGTCGTCTTTTGCAGAGCGATCACGATGCTGCTACTGCTGGTGGTGTGCATCATCTGCAGAACATATTGCACGTCTTCTTCATCACAATCACCCCCGGGATAAAAAGCAGCCATCCTGGCGACTCAAACAGTAGTGATCACGAGCGGCTCACGGTAGGGCTTAAGGCGATCGACGTGAACAATGTCACGTCCACGACAACGGAGGTCAGAGGGGGGTGTCAGTGGTTCGATTAGGTAATTCACCGCAGACGTGCGCTGGACAATGCGATAAGGTCCATCGAAGCGGGGAAGAAGTTTTGAAGAGAGCCCAGGAGCATGCGCAGGTACTGACAGCCAGACGAGGTCGCCGGGAGAGAAGACAGGTTGCTCACAGTGAGCGTCATGGAGCCTTTTCTGGCGCTGTTGCTCGGCGGTGGTGAAGTGGCGCGCTAACTTGCGACACTCCTCGGCATGACGTGCTGCAGTCGAAACGGGCACACACTCAGAAGCATCGGGCTGGTAGGGTAGCAGGGTGTCCATGGTGTGGGATGGGTGACGGCCATAAAGCAAAAAGTAGGGAGAAAAGCCAGTGGTAGTCTGGGTTGCACTGTTGTAGGCGAACGTAACAAATGGTAGGATAAGGTCCCAATCTGTGTGGTCAGATGCGACGTACATGGCCAGCATGTCACCCAGGGTCCGGTTGAAACGTTCCGTGAGTCCATTCGTCTGGGGGTGGTAGGCAGTGGTTGTCCTATGAATAACGTGGCACTGAGCCAGAAGAGCTTCGACAACCTCAGACAAAAAGACGCGCCCTCTGTCGCTGAGAAGTTCACGAGGTGGGCCGTGACGGAGGATGAAACAGCGGAGCAGGAAGGAGGCGACGTCGCGCGCAGTGGCGGAAGGTAGTGCCGCAGTTTCAGCATATCGCGTAAGATGGTCGACGGCGACGATGATCCAGCGGTTACCGGCGGGTGTCATAGGAAGCGGACCATAGAGATCAATGCCCACTCTATCAAATGGTCGGGCGGGACAGGGAAGGGGCTGCAAAGCTCCAGCTGAACGGCAAGGCGCAGATTTCCGACGTTGGCAGTCCGTACATGAACGAACGAATTTGCGGACGTATGTAAACATTCCGCGCCAGTAGTAGCGCTGACGAAGTCGTTCATATGTTTTGAAGACTCCAGCGTGGGCGCACTGCGGGTCAACGTGAAAGGATGCGCAGATAGTGGAGCGCAGGCTGCGCGGTATGACGAGTAGCCATTTACGGCCGTCAGATGCGTAGTTGCGTCGGTGCAGAAGGTCGTCGCGAATGGTGAAGTGAACAGCTTGGCGGCGGAGTGCACGAGAGGCTGGCAGCGTGGGCGTCTCAGAAAGTAGGTCACGGAGGGCCGCTATCCAGGGGTCGTGGCCCTGCTCTGAAGCAATTCTGTCGATGGTGAGAGGCAGGACGATGGGTGTTAATGTTGACAGGCAACTAAGGTCGGTAGGCAGAGGAGACCGTGACAGAGCATCAGCATCCGAGTGCTTGCGGCCAGAGCGGTAGACGACGTTGATGTCGAACTCTTGAAGTCGAAGAGCCCATCGGGCAAGACGTCCACATGGGTCTTTCAAATTTGATAGCCAACAAAGGGCGTGATGATCTGTGACGACGTCAAACGGGCGGCCGTACAAGTAAGGGCGGAACTTGCTAAGGGCTCATACAATGGCTAAGCATTCTTTTTCAGTCACAGTATAGTTGGTCTCAGCTTTGGTGAGGGTACGGCTGGCATAAGCAACAACGCATTCAGGGTGCCCGGGTTTTCGTTGTGCTAGCACGGCGCCGAGACCTATTCCGCTGGCGTCTGTGTGTACCTCCGTCGAAGCTTCAGGATCGAAGTGACGCAGAATAGGAGGTGAAGCGAGAAGACGTCGTAAAGTAGTGAACACCTCGTCGCAGGCTGGAGACCATGATGACAGGTCGCCGGAGCTACCCAGAAGCTGTGTCAGAGGGCGTATTATGTGCGCGAAGTTGCGAATGAAACGTCGAAAGTATGAACATAAGCCGACGAAACTGCGAAGTTCTTTGAGATTTGTCGGCCTAGGAAAGTCAGTAACGGCACGCAATTTCGCGGGATCAGGTTGGACGCCGTGCTTAGACACGACGTGGCCAAGAATGGTTAGCTTTCGAGCGGCAAAGTGGAATTTTTTGAGATTAAGTTGGAGCCCAGCGTTGGTAAGACACGTCAGAACGCACTTGAGGCGGTGAAGATGTGTCGTAAAATCCGGAGCGAAGACGACAATATCATCGAGGTAACACAGACACGTTTGCCATTTCAATCCACGCAAAACAGTGTCCATCATTCGCTCGAACGTTGCGGGGGCATTACAGAGGCCGAAGGGCATCACTTTGAACTCATAAAGTCCATCAGAGGTAACAAATGCAGTTTTGGGCTTGTCAGCGGCGGCCATGGGAACCTGCCAATACCCTGAGCGCAAGTCGAGTGAGGAGAAGAATTCAGACCCTTGTAAACAGTCAAGGGCATCATCTATTCTCGGTAGAGGGTACACGTCCTTGCGGGTGATCTTATTTAGGCGGCGAAAGTCAACACAGAAGCGGACAGAGTCATCCTTCTTCTTAACGAGAACGACCGGCGAGGCCCACGGACTGTGAGAGGGCTGAACGATGTTGCGGCGAAGCATGTCGTCGACATGCTCACTAATGACACGGCGCTCCGTAGGAGACACACGGTATGGGCGTTGCCGCAGTGGTGAATGGGAGCCCGTGTCGATGTGGTGCGTGACAGTTGACGTGCGTCCAAGGGAAGGCTGAATAGCGTCGAAAGAAGAACGAAAATGGTACAGGACGGCGAGAAGCTCCGAACGCTGCTCTGGTGTAAGGCCGTCAGCGATGGATGGGCTAAAGATGTCGGTGCAGGACTTGTCGGAAGCAGAAAGAGTGCAGATGTCAGTAAGGTCGTCGCGAGAAGTAGCATCGGGCACGTCGACGATGTACAGGGACTGAATGGCTTGGACATGGCCGAGACACTGGCCACGGAGCAATGTGAGCGGAGCGGACAAAAGGTTGCATACGAAAATATGGCTGAAACCAGCCGAAAAATGGAGGGTCGCGAAGGGAAGCAGTACAGTATTTTTTGCGATGAAGGTCTCAGAAGGGGCGAACAAGACAGTGGCGTCAGAGATGCTTCCACAAGACACAGGTAACACAACAGCGGCGTGCGGAGGAATGTGTCTCCTCAGCGACGACTAATTTAGGGGGATGTTCGGGAGAATCGTCGGAATGGAGGTCGCACAAAGGAGAAAGTTCGACTTCAGCCCGCTCGCAGTCGATGATGGCTTTGTGTCGCGAGAGAAAATCCCATCCAAGAATGACGTCATGAGAGCAGGATGGCAGCACAATGAACTCAATAATGTACATCATGTCCTCAATTACAACTCGGGCCGTACAAGCTGCTAACGGCTGAACATGCTGCGCTGTTGCGGTACGGAGGGCTACACCCGCAACTGGCGTCGTAACTTTCCGGATGGAGCGACAGAGTCTTTCATTTATTACAGAAACGGCGGCACCAGTGTCCACAAGGGCAAGAGTTGACACTCCCTCAACAGAAACAGCAAGTACATTCGACGGAGAATTGTGAGGACTTGGACGTTGTGACGGCGACGCAGTTCTTGCCTCAGGAACTGCGGCGTTTAGTTTTCCTCTTCTGAAGGCATGGGACGATGACGCATTGGGGAGAGAGAGCGCCGACGTGGTGATGGAGATCGTCGGTCGAAGGACGCTTGACGATCAGGAGCTCTTGGAGGTGATCCTGGAGTGTAGCGGAGCGGTGGCTGGTCGGCATAGCGAGTCGTTGGTTCATAGCCATATGAGACGGCCAACGGCATGCGGCGGCGACAGTAGCGAGCGATATGTCCGGGGCGGCCACAGGCAAAGCAAATTGGTTTGTCGTCAGGAGTACGCCAAGGGTTTGTGGCCATGGGGCCAGCGCCAGGGGCGCGGGGTGGGGTCGGCGCGTGCAGTGGTTGACGCGGTGTGAAAGCAGGGTGCGTTCGAGGCCGTGCGACGACGTCGGCGTACGTGAGAGGAGCAGCTACCGGATGTGACTGAGGGGACACTGGCACAGCGTCGGCAATTTCTGCTTCGATCGCCTGCCGAATAGCGGGTGACAGGTAAGGAGCAGGACGGGGCTGGGGCTGTTGCTGAGCAAACTGCACCAGTGAGAGCTGCCGAGCAACTTCCTCGCGTATGAACGCCTGGAGCTGTGGCAGCAGTGTTGACTGGTCCGAGTGGACGGCCAGGCCTGCGAGGCTGTCGTCGTTAGTAACCAGGCGACGAGTCAAGGCCCGCTGTTTCCGGAGTTCATCGTAGCTCTGACACAGTTTGATGAGTTCCGCTACGCTGGTCGGGTTTTTTGCAAGAAGCATCTGAAAGACGTCATCATCAATGCCTTTCAAGATGTGCTTGATTCTGTCAGACTCGGGCATCGAGGCATTGACGCGCTTCGAGAGGTCAAGAACGTCCTCAATGTAGCTTGTGAACGACTCGCCCGGCTGCTGGGCGCGCTGGCGCAAACGCTGTTCAGCGCGTAACTGGCGCACGGCGGGGCGTCCGAACACATCTATGAGGGCGGCCTTGAATGCAGACCAGGTGGTAAAATCTTTCTCGTGGTTTTTAAACCACAGATGAGCCACATTTGAAAGATAGAAGATGACATTGTTCAGTTTAGCGGTGTCATCCCATCGGTTGGGGACGCTTACCCTATCATAAGTCGATAGCCAGTCCTCCACATCACTGTCGTCGGTGCCGCTGAAGACCACCGGATCCCTCAGGTAAGGCACCCCGGAGCAGATGACGGGCGGAGGGGCCGTGAACGGCGGGGCCGTGGACGGCGGGGCCGTGGACGGCGGGGCCGTGGACGGCGGGGCCGTGGACGGCGGGGCCGTGGATGGCGGGGCCGTGGACGGCGGGGCCGTGGACGGCGGGGCCGTGGACGGCGGGGCCGTGGACGGCGGGGCCGTGGACGGCGGGGCCGTGGACGGTGGGGGCGTGGTTGCGTCTTCGGGCATAGCGGGACGAAGCGTACGGGTGCAGAGTTCCAGGATGGAAGCTTGGCAGGTCGTACCCAGCACCTTCCACCAATTGAAATGAGGTTTATTGATGCAGGCGTAGATGTAGGTCCTTCGGGTAGACTGGCACAGAACGGGCGGCTAAACAGTTACGTCGGGCAGCGCTTTTAGCAGTAACTTCAGCGTCGTCTTTTGCGGAGCGATCACGATGCTGCTACTGCTGGTGGTGTGCATCATCTGCAGAACATATTGCACGTCTTCTTCATCACACATGCTTTATTTATAACGCGGTACCGCTTATAGTGTGGATTTTTACAACTCGCACGACTTACGTTATAAGCGGTCTAGACTGTATTCCATTACGGAAAGGGAATGCCTTCCTGTAGTCTGGGCAGTTGTGAAGTTCCGGCCTTACCTTTACGGTCGTCCTTTCTCCGTTGTCACTGACCATCATGCCCTCTGCTGGCTGTCATCGATAATAGATCCTACAGGCCGGTTTAGTCAATGGGTTTTGAGGCTACAAGAGTTTTCATATTCTGTGGTCTACAAGTCTGGCTGCCTGCACCAAGACGCTGACAGCTTGTTGCGTCTTGTTACCCTGTTGACGACTCTGACTCCTCCAATATTGACAGTGCTTGCATTTTCCCAGTATCCAAGCTCCTTAATTTCGCCGATGAGCAACGTCGTGATGCCTACATCAGAGCGCTCGTCAACCGTTTTGAACACCCTCCGGCCGTGCTACTCTACGCCTCTTCGTCCTCTGCGACGTTACTCTATACTGTCGTAACCTTCATCCGGAAGGCTCCGAGTTGCTACTTGTAGTACCTAAACACCTCCGCTCAACCGTTCTAGAAGAGCTTCACGATGCTCCAATGGCAGGACACCTTGGCATATCTCGAACCTATGACCGAGTACGTCGCCGTTTTTTCTGCCCGGGCCTTGCACGCTCCGTACGGCGTTACGTCGCCGCTTGTGAGCTTTGCCAACGACGCAAGAAGCCTTCCCAGTTCCCCGCTGATTACCTGCAACCGCTCGACATCCCTGCCACCGTGTCGGCTTAGACCTTCTCGGTCCATTTCCGGAATCTACATCAAGAAACAAGTGGGTTGCCGTCGCTGCAGACCACGCGACCCGCTACGCCATAACACGCACTCTTCCGACCAGTTGCGCTACTGATGCCGCGGACTTCCTCCTACACGATATCATTTTGATGCTTTGGACAAAAAAATACGGCCACCGACCGTGGCCGTACGTTTTTGTCCAAAGTCATTGACGACATAATGCGTGCATGCTCAATAGAGCATAAAATTACCACCTCCTACCACCCACAAACGAACGGCCTCACTGAACGTTTGAACCGCACCCTTACAGACATGCTATCGAAATACGTTTCAGCCGACCACCGTGACTGGGACCTGGCTCTACCTTAGATTACCTTCGCATACAACTCTTCCCGTCTTCAAACTGCTGACTTTTTCCCATTTTACCTCTTGTATGGCCGAGAACTGACTCTACCACTAGACACTGTGCGTCCGTCCACCACAGCTTCAACTAGCGATTATGCCCGTGATGCAATCGCCCGTGCTGACCATGCTCGTCTGCAAGTGTCTCAAGACAAACAGAAGCAACGCTACGACCTCCGTCACCGTGATGTGCATTTTGCGCCCGGCACCCTCGTGTTGCTTTGGTCACCATCGCGTAAAGTTGGCCTTTGTGAAAAACTGCTCTCCTGTTACACAGGCCCATATCGCGTGCTCCGCCAAGTGACCGATGTCACCTATGAAATCGTTCTAGCCACGCCCACTATGTCCTCCGCTGTGACAACTAGTGATATTGTCCATGTCGCCCGACTCAAACCCTACACCTCTCCAAGCGCCTTGGATATTTAACAGCACCGTGACGGTGCTTTTGCCGCCGGTGGGGGGGGTAGTATTACGATATCATCTAGAGATGCTCAAGAGACGAGCCGCCGCAAGAAAGACGAAGTGTGTCTGGGCTTGTGGTGTGAGCAAGGTGTTAGCCTGGCAGTTTGGTTCCAGGGTAAATATATTGTAAATAGCCTCTTTCGTGTGTGTCTTTCCACACGTAACAATATACTTTCACTGTTGATCCGTTCAGTCAACTACTGACGCAATACGTTCACTGGACTGAATAGGGCAAAAACTTGTCAGCGGGCCAGCTTCTTAGAATGTTGCATATTGGTCACTAAAGCCACTCTGCACGGACATTGTATGTAATCTGAATCCCTGTATTGTCAACGCAGTCAGGATGTCAAACTGAGGGGACAGTTTCACTCCACTGTGCTTTGGAGAAATGGGAAATGTTTGTGAACCAGTTCAGTACAGTGCACTTCGTCCTCAGCCTCCAAGAGTGGCACAGTGCAACATTTACAGCTGCAACACAAAGACTTGTTCCCCTGCTACTCTTCTGCATGCATGCCATTCACTGTTAGTGTGAAGTGACTGACAGCAGCACTTCCTAGGTCAGATCCTTAGCAGCGGCATAGTTTGCACAATTGTTGCACTATAACCAAGCTCCTGCAGTCAAATTATGTGTGCTGTGCTTTAAATGTGCCATGACCGAGTTGTTGTGCAGAACCTTTCAGTCCTAACTCCATTTTATTTCAATCAAGTTTTGGTTTGGGTACGAGCACATTCGAACTCAAGCTCCATTTGTGGGTTTGTGTGACAGTCGGGAAAGACACTCCTCCACTCTTCAGTGCACAATGGCAGGGTTCGTCAGCTCTCCGAAAGGGTGCAGAGAAGTGTCAGATTGACAACAAACAGACTTTGCGTCCACCAATGCCGCAACGCTATGGTCGGCGCTCTCGGTCGGTGCCTTGGAGCCGGCTGCGAAAGAAGAAAGAAATTAAGATGGGCGGTGCGTGCTCGAGGCCCAAGCACGGCACGTGCAATGTCGTTGTAGAAGCGCTGGTCCTCTTGATCGGGCGCTCCACGGCGACCCTTACAAACCCAAGAAACGCCACCCTACGACAGTTGTGCACCCGCTGCGCAGCCAAGCACGAGAAGTCATGCGAGTCCCATGTGAGCATCAGCTGTGATGAGGAAGCACTCAGCCAGGAGGAAATTTTTGTGCAGGAACATAGCTCCGGCCTCTCAAGGGTGTTGGTAAAGTTGCACTTTTGGTTAGCAGCGTGACGATCTACATGGAAACGAGAGAGAAGGGATAGGAAAGAGCGCTGACTGGTTGTTGTAAGTCGGCGCTCTTTCCTGTAGATCGTCGCGCTGCTAACCTACGGCCTCTATTTTGCCATTCCTGGAGATTGAGCTTGGAAAATGGCTGCCCCACGCACGAGCTGCAGGATGAGGCATGAGGAGGCAACTTGCTCACGAGTTCCGACTACAATTCCACTTTAAGTTAAATTCAACACTGTTGCACGTGCATTGCTTGCATTGTTTGCAATGCTTGACTTGCTCAGCCAAGTGTACCAGTGAAATTCTGTTTGCATGTTAACCCTGACTGTAAATGGTCGTCAGCTACAGCGAGGGAACAGTCACAGCCAGGTTGTCAATCAGTGGGAACGATCAGCAATGTTCTCACATCTTGCAGAAAATCTATTGTGTGCAAGTCATCGCTACTTCGTGTTATACAATGGGTCTGATAAAGCATTGCTATTTCTTTTAGGACAACTACCATGACTTGGTTACTACTCTGCTGAAGATGTTTCTTCCAGGCAAATTTGTGATGACACTGTTTGCAAACAAGGTAAGTTGACGCAGGAGCAATACTCTCTTCAGAACACACTTCTACATGGACCTCTGCATGGTACAAATGAATGTCAGAATAAGGATTTTGCACTAAACCTGGCCTTTATGACGAAAATCCATAAGCAAGGAGACAATAATTAGTAGTGTTGTAGAATTATTTAGCTTGCTTTCTGTATTACGCAACAGTCAGCTGACCCCCACGCTGTTTGCCAAGCACTGTGTCCAGGTTTTGAAGTATGGGAACTAGGAAGCTGGTGTGATCGAACAGCTCTGTGAAAAGCTTGTTGCTGGAAAAGGGGGCTAGTTGTCGAAGAGGCAGATATGCTTGGTTTAGTGGCTCTTGAATTTTTCACTCCTCTGAAGCAAGGAAGACCAGGAAGAGGATGTATAAACAGCACATAAGCTGTGTCATAAACTCGTTTTTTAAAGAAGTAAACGAAAAATGGAATTTGGGAAAATGTAACTGTCAAATGAAGACTGAAAAACTAATGTTGCAGAATAGAATTCATAAAAAGAAATGTGACTTGTAAAACAACCTTTGTTCTGACCAGTCGACATAGGCACTCTTGCGTACATTTTCATCATTAGCATAAGAAATAAGAGCTTCCTTTGAAGCCTTTTGATTGCAAGGTATTAGAGCTTGTGGGTAAAACGGGGGTATATTTTCTGTGTCTAGGAAAATGTGTTCTAATATATAGCAGGATCTAATGTATAGAGTGTCCCAGCTAACTTTAGCCAAGCTGTTCAACAAAAGAAAGTATAAAAAAGACACAGTGCAAGATACAGTTATACGACCTATGGTGTTCGGTTGTCAGATCTCCGACGACCGAACAGCATAAGTCTTAAAATCTGGTCTTGCACAATGTTTTTTTTTTTCCTTCAGTCTTTCTTTTCAATGCAGCGAGGGCAGCAGGGACGGAGGAGACGTCGCCCGAATGTTCGTTTGAGATACCTGCACCCAGCAGAGAGTGTATAATCATAGGCATATCGCCATGCCACGATTTCGGTGATGCCAACAAACTTCACAGACGGGCTATGTTGTGTTACATTCAACAAGTATCATGTAACAGCAAAATGATCAATCAGCAACAGAAACAATACAAGGAAAAGCAAAAAATTGTGCTGGGAACTAGCAGTATATCCTGTAAGCAAGCTACACAAAGGAAGGCACGTTGTGTTGAAAAAGTCCGGCCAACTAAGTCCCAAACTATGCAGACATATTCAAAAATGGGCCGAGGAGAGTGTTAACGGCCTGAGGAGAGTGTTTGAAGTCTCTAATAATATTCAAGACTTTACCAGCTTTAGCTGGTTATATTGTCCATGTGTTTATGCCATGTAAGGTCCGATGAAAACATTACACTTAAATAAGTTGTACAGTGAAGTTCGGGAATTCTTCCGTTACGTAAGCAATACCCCGAGGTTGTAGCGTTTCGTTTGCAAGTGGAGCGTATGTATTTTCACTTTGAATTATTTAACGTCATGCGCCATTTGTCGGACCATGAACAGATTTGGTTTAAATCGGACTGTAAAGTAGTTACATCGGACAGTAGTGCACCGACGGGGGTGGGGGAGTTGCAGCCTCCCCCCCTGAGTTAACCCCCCCCCCCCCCCACGCATTATTTTGATGCTCTATCCATGCTATTACTGACATTCCTAAGTTCTTCCACTCCATCAGTCATAAGTGGCCTCCTCAAACACTTCCACCTCTCACTGCTGCCACGACCGCTTAGGTAAGAGCCTCAACGGATGACCACGTGCACTGCTCTGCAGACCGGCTTCTTGGTCCTATCAACCTCTTTCAAGAGTTTGAGTAAAACACTGAAGAAATATACGTCGTAATCATCCTTGGTGTCATTATTATTATAATTATTAGGCATTTTATTTGCTGTTGGATTCCTCTGGCTAAAGCAAGGAAATTGCATATTATGCAAAGTGCTTGCTCCCCCCCCTCACCTGGCAGAGGTCCTGGGTGCGCTACTGACATCCGAGTATTCCTTAATCTTCCTGTATACAATGCAGTCATCTGCACATAGCCTAATCTGAGGTAACGTTATTGCCAGTATCATTAATATTGTCACCCAGCTAGTACAGCTAGAATAGTTCACCAGCAACAGATAGGCAAAAAAAACATGTCAGCCTTTAATAATGGCTGGACCTTTAGCCGTTAGTCTGGGGATGATAGGCTGTGGTCCTTCGGTGGTCAGTATGCGTCAGCGTGACGACTTGTTAAACGCTGCACCGCGATCAGTAATGAGCACAGCGGGTGCACCGTGACGAAGCACAATGTTGTGGACGAAGAAGCTGGCGACTTCAGCAGCAGTTCCCCGCGGCACAGCTTTTGTCTCCGCATAGCGAGTTAAATAATCGGTTGCCACGATTATCCACTTGTTTTGCAAGGAAAACGTGGGGAACTGACCACTAAGGTTCATTCCCACTTGCTGGAACGGCGCCGGAGGCGGATCCAAAGGCTGAAGGAGGCCGGCAGGCTTGACGGGTGGGACTTTACGCCTCTGACAGTCACGGCACGTTCGCACATAGTGCTGAACCGACGAAAATAGGTGTGGCCAATAGTATTTCTGCCGTATGCGCACTAATGTCCTCGCGAAGCCTAAGTGGCCGGCACAGGGATCGTCGTGACACGCCTGTAAAACTTCCTCGCGCAGCGCCGTCGGAACGACGGGAAGGAACGTTTCTTGGCTGTTCTCGAAATTTTTCTTGTACACGACATCGTTCCGCAGGCAGTACGATGTCAATCCTCGTGAAAGTGGGCGTGGGACAACAACGTCAGCTCCCTCGAGATATCGGATGACTGGAAGCAGTTCAGAGTCTGCACGTTGGTAGTCAGCCATGCGCACCACGTCGATGACACCAAGAAATGGCAAATCGAGCTTCAAGTCGGAGGATGTCAAGGGAATAGGAGAACGTGACAAGCAGTCAGCGTCGCTATGCTTACGGCCCGATCTGTAGACAAGTCATGTCGTATTCCTGGAGGCGGAGGCTCCAACGAGCGAGGCGACCTGACGGGTCTCGTAGATTGGCAAGCCAGCAGAGCGAATGGTGGTCACTGATCGCTCGAAATGGCCGGCCGTATAAGTAACGTCGGAACTTGCTGATGGCCCACACGACTGCTAAACATTCTTTTTCGGTGGTTGAATAATTAGCTTCTGCTTTTGTGAGACTACGGCTCGCGTACGCAATTACACGTTCTGCGCCGTCTTGCCATTGAACCAGAATAGCCCCGAGTCCTACGTTGCTTGCGTCTGTGTGAATTTCAGTTGCCGCGGTGTCATCAAAATGCGCCAGCACTGGAGCGGATTGAAGGCGTTTGCGCAATTCAGTGAAGGCCTGCTCCTGGTCTGCCGTCCACGCAAAGGGCACATCTTGTCGCGTCAGTCTCGTGAGAGGTTCAGCAATCCTCGAGAAGCCTTCAACGAAACGGCGGTAGTAAGCGCAGAGGCCCAGGAACCGCTGAACAGCCTTCTTGTCTTTAGGGTGAGGAAACTCGGTAACGGCAGCGAGCTTTTCTGGGTCTGGTCGTACTCCTTGGGAGCTGACCACGTGGCCTAAAAACTTGAGTTCCCGGAAGCCAAAGTAACATTTTTCAGGCTTGATAGTGAGGTTTGCCTTGCGTATTGCGGTAAGGACACTTCGTAGTCGGGTGAGATGTTCATCGAACTTGCTGGAAAACACAACAATGTCGTCAAAGTACACTAGACACGTCTGCCACTTTAGTCCGACGAGTACAGTGTCCATCATTCGTTGAAATGTAGCAGGAGCGGAACAGAGACCGAAAGGCAGGACTTTAAATTCGTATAGCCCGTCGGGAGTCACGAAGGCGGTTTTTTCACGGCCACGCTCGTCCACTTCGATTTGCCAGTACCCTGACTTTAGGTCTAACGAAGTAAAGAACTCAGCATGACGCAGACGGTCCAAAGCGTCATCGATCCGTGGCAGGGGGTAAACGTCGCGTTTGGTGACTCGGTTAAGCCGTCTGTAGTCAACGCAGAAGCGGAGCGTGTTGTCTTTCTTTTTTACTAGTACGACAGGCGACGCCCAGATGACGTCATCATTGAGCATTTCTTCAACTTGACGCTTAATCGCCTCCCGCTCCATAGGTGACACGCGGTACGGGTGCTGACGAAAAGGCCACGCCGACTCCTCTGTAACTATCCGGTGTTGCGTAATGGAGGTGTGCTGGACTCTAGATTCTGTGGAAAAACAGCCAGAGAATTCTGTCACTAGGCCCAGTAGCTGATCCTTCTGTACATCTGCTAAGTCAGCATTAATGTGGACGCGGGTACTCAGGCTGGCGTGAGTTGTTGCATCCGGTGAAGTCACCTCTAACGTGCCGACGTCGGAGAAGTCAGCAATGCCATTCAGAAAGGCCACAGCTGTACCTTGAGCGACGTGCTGATACTCATGGCTGAAGTTTGTCAGCAAAACTTGCGAGCACTTATTCTGTATTCGAACAAGGCCCCGGGCGATGCATATGTGTCTTTCGAGCAACAGCGGGATATTTGCCTCGGCAATACCCTCATAGTCGTCGAATGCGTTGCAGGTTACGAGGGTCAATACGCTGCTCCTTGGCGGCACCGTGATGTTCTCGTCGACAATCCTCAAGGCGTTGACATACGTGTCGTCAGTGCTGCTCCCTGCTAAGGCCTGCGCCGTTGAAAACGTTACCAGCGACTTTTGTAAGTTTATCACGGCTCCATTAGCCTGCAGAAAGTCCATTCCCAGAATTAGGTCCCTCGAACAGCTTGGGAGGATACCGAAATCTCCGAGGTACGTAAATCCACGAATGTTCACTCGCGCTGTGCATCTTCCTACCGGGGTTAGCAGATGGCCTCCTGCAGTGCGAATCTGCGACCCAGTCCACTCGGTAGAAACTTTCTTCAGCTTGCAGGCAAGGTCCATGCTCATAACTGAGGTGTTCGCTCCAGTGTCGATTAATGCTGTCTTCGTCGTCTACAGTGATGGGAATGTCCAACGTTATTACCTCTCGTACGGTGTTTGACTGGGTCTGTACGTCTGTGTCGTTCTGTTTTCGTCGTTGTCGTCGTAGTGGAGAATCTTGCGCACAGTCGACGTCAGCGGCCTCACCTCCGGAGGTCGCTGAACTCAGTTTTCCCGAGCCCACCGGGCTTGGCGAGCGGCGTCTGAGAGTGCCGCGAGAGAAGGCTTGGCTTGGTGATGGTGACCTGTAACGAGCAGGAGACGACGAACGGGGCTCGTGCCATGGTTGATCACCATTGCGACGATTCGCGACGAAACTCTCTATTTCCAGCGGCCGCTCACCAGGTCGTGGACGAGGTGCATTTGGGGCGAATCCTCTGAGCCCCACATGACGATAAGGACACATTCTGTAGATGTGCCCGGCTTCGCCACAATGGTAACAAAGGGGCTTGTAGTCTGCGGTGCGCCAGACGTCGCTCTTCCTAGTTCTTGCTTCAGCGATGTGCGGTGTGCTGCGAGGCCTGAAGCTAACGTCCAATTGCTGAGCGGGGTGTACCATGCTATACGCGCTTGAGGGTGGTGGACGGCGTACTGTTTCTGCGTAACTCATTTCGGGACGCGGTCTCTGCTGTGGTGCCTCGTACTGTTCAGGAACATGGACGGCCTGTCGGACCTCGGCGCGCACCATTTCCGCAATGGAAAATTGTCCCACAGAGGCAGCGGTCGTCTGCATCTTCTGCAGTTCCTCCTTGATGACAGCCCTGATGAGTTCTCGCAAGGCGCCGACGTCGTTGCCGAGGGTAACGGCAGAGAGTTCCCTTGAAATCACGGCGTCGCGGTTGTATTGCTTGGCCCGCTGTTGAAGGGCCTTTTCCATGGTGGTGGCCTCGTCGTGGAACTCTGCCACTGTCGTCGGCGGATTTCGAATGAGGCCAGCAAAGATTTCCTCTTTGACGCCACGCATTAGGTGGCGCACCTTCTTTGCTTCAGTCATAGAGAGGTCCGCACGTCTGAAGAGCCGATTCATTTCTTCTACGTACGCCGTCACTCACTCATTCGGGCCTTGAATTCTCGACTCCATTGCTAACTCCGCCCTCTCCTTCCTGTCCGCCCTGGCGAAGGCATTGAGGAACTGCCGACGAAATTCTTCCCATGACGTCAGTGTCGCCTCGTGGTTCTCAAACCATATTTTAGCAGAATCTTCAAGAGCGAAGTAGACTTAGCGAAGCTTACGCTCGTGGGTCCAGTCATTGACGTTGGCGACCCGGTCAAAACGGTCAAGCCAGTCGTCGGCGTCCTCTGAAGCACTCCCGTGGAAATGATTCGGCGTCCGGATCTGATTGACGACCACGTGCGATGCTGCAGTAGCGGCAGGAGGTGTTTGGTTCGTCATTCTACTTCGTTCGGGTAGCAGACCGTGCTGTGGCTGGAGTCCCTGGAGACGTCGGCTGGTACGTACGTGCACAGGGGTAAGCTCGTCCGAACTACTCGCGGGGCTTAGGTCTGGGGTACGCTCCGGAGATCTTAACATCGACCGTACCCAGCACTTCCACCAGAAATGTCACCCAGCTAGTACAGCTGGAATAGTTCACCAGCAACAGATAGGCAAAAAAAACACGTCAGCCTTTAATAATGGCTGGACCTCAGAGAGCGCGCGCGCAACCACGAACTTTGTCGTTCTCGCCTCAAGGGGCCAGTGTCACCACGTGCCAACTTATTTCGCGTCAATATAAACAAAGAATAAAAGCAGGCCCAGCAGAGATTCTTACGCGGATGCCAGAAGTAATTGAAATGGAGTCAGAATGGATACCATTAATCATTACCTTTTGAGATTGGTTAGCTATATAATTCTGGAGCCAAAAAAGAATGCTGCTGTGCTTACCACGAAAAAAAAAAAGCCGGCAGATTCCACGCCTTGTGGGAATCAATGTTATGCGAAGCAGTGTGCGAGGAGCCTACCAAGTTAACGAAACGACCATGAGAGCACCAAGACGTAGGCGGTTCTTTCATGACCTACATGACATGCATGCCATGACATTCATGTCATGAGTCCTCGGAAGTCCCTTTAGATACACCTAAGAGACCTTGCTCGTGATAGTCATAGTCATGCTCGTGACTATGACTTTTCTTTCACTTAGTTCCATGTCCGAACCCATTTTGGTGGTTTTTGAGGTAATTTTTTTCTTGCTAGGTCATTGTCATTTTTTCTGAGTCATGACTGTTACTTCTACCATCATCCTTTAGTGTTTCCTTCACTTAGTACCCACGTCCGAAACCATTTCAGTGGTTTTTGAGTGTTAATCCTTTTTCGCTAAGTCATTGTCATTTTTGCTCAGTCATGGTCCATGACTTCTACAATCATCCTTTAGTGTTTCCTTCACTTAGTACCCATGTCAGAACCCATCTCAGTGGTTTTTGAATTGTAATCTTTCTTTCCCTGAGTCAGTCATTTTTGCCAAGTCATGCTCATGACTGACCAGAATCCTTTAGTGTTTCCTTCACTTAGTACCCATGTTCGAACCCAGTTCAGTGGCCTTTGAGTTAATATTTTTTGCTGGGTCATTGTCATGACCTACATGTTATGCATGACATGACAATGACCTATCTCTTATGTTAGTCATACACTCCTGTCATGTCAAATTTGGTACCTACTAAGTTAACGAAACGACCATGAGAGCACCAAGATGTAGGAGGCTGTTTCATGACCTACATGACACGCATGTCATGACATTCATGTTATGACATCATTTATGTTCAGCATATACTGTTATCATAGTATGCCAATTTTGGTACATACCAAGTTAACGAAACGACCATGAGAGCACAAAGTCGTAGGCGGCTAGATAGATAGATAGATAGATACTGTCAAAGTAGCAAATGTTGGCCAAGAAATGCTTCGCATTTAATAAATTCTGTAAAAAATCGACACGAGACACTTGATCAAAAGCTTTCTGAACATCCAAAATAAGGCAGTCGGTGTCTAAGCGGTTATCAAATGAACAGGATATGTTGTGTGGAAACTGTATTAACTATGTTATGCACAAGTGTTTCGAACAGAATCCGCTCTCAAGCTAACGAAAAAATTATTACTTTCAAGATGCTTAGGTATGCATGTGTAGGTTATATGCTCAAAGACTTTGCTGGAGGTACTGGTTAAAAGTATTAGCCTATAGTTCCTGACTGTGTTCTGATGCCCACCCCTTATGAAATGGGAATTCAGTTTTCCAGTCTGTAGGGAGTTCATGGGCAGCAAGCGACTTATTGTAAATTACTTAGATACGAAGACTTGCACAGCAGTCATATCTGAATAACGTAGTTTCAAATACTCTCAGGCCCGGGAGAAGAGTTTTTTTATTTCTTAAAGTAATTTGTATATTTTATTGCTAGGTAACAGTAATTCTGAACATCGAATGAAAAGTGCAACCTGAATAATTCAGTGGATCAGTTGCCACAGAATTAAGAAATACAGTATAGACCACTTATAACGTAACCGCTTATAGTGCAGGACCGGATATAGTGCGGTCTTTTCAGTCTCCCGTTAATTTTCCCATAGCACTCCATGTATACACATATCGCTTATAGTGCAGTTGCGGGAAACGAAATACCGGTTACAGTGCAGCTGCCTAGGAGTACGGAAGTCAGCAGAGACGGCGAACGCTCCCTCAAATGGGCGCCCCAAGGAGTGCTCGAGGAAGAAAGAGAGGCGAAGTGGAGGAGAAGGGCACGTGGTGCGAACGAACAGCCAGTGAGGCTGAAACCCGAATCATGAGTCCGAGTCGTGAAATATCACGGCGCGCATAGCGAGCGAGGGCCGGCCAACCGTGCAGGCGCAGCCGCTACAGACGGCCCGGTGCCAGCTCCCCGAAGTTTCGTTTTCTGCCGTTATCAGGAAGCGGGCGTTTGCCGGCGTGGGCATATTCGTTGGCCGGCCTGGGACAGTGCCGCTGCTTCCCTCTGCGCCATAGCCGCAGCGTGCAAGGTCAACACGTGACTAGAAAGTAGAGGAAGCATAAAGGAGAAAGAAGGGTTCACTGCCATTTTCTACGCGCGGCTACGGTAGCGTGACTGAGCTGTCGGCAAGTACACGCATGTTCCGGTGCAATGCAGAATCGGCGACCTTGCCATTTGAGAGAGGGTGAAATTTCCGCCGCGTTTCTTTTTTTTTTTTCTTTTTTTTTTTTGTTGTTCTTTCGTTCGCGCGGCATTGAGGGGTCTCTCCTAAGCTTTTACTCTATGGCAGTGCCGGAGCAATGCCAGTCGGATGCGCCGCCGCGTGATTTGGTTCGAATTAACGAGATTTGACTGTAAATTGAATGCAAACGTTCTATAGCCGTATTCCTCAACTGTCGCATACGCGTGGCGGCTTGGTGCACATGTTTTGCATATGTGTGGGCCTTGAAAATTGTTGCTTTGGTTATAGTGCGGATATTCGCGACTCCGGCGACTTACGTTATAAGCGGTCTACACTATACTAATTCAAAGTATTTGTTAAAACAAGTGGCTTTCTGCACATTGTTGATGATAGGACAGTTACTGTGCATAAAGGGGTGGAATTTCAATATTGCCACGAAGTTAGCAAACTTGGCAAAACGGTGTTCTTTTTCTAATCTAGGCTCAGAGAGCGCGCGTTCCAGTGCGCACTTCGTCGTGTCCGCAAAGTGACGTGCCATATATATTCGCATCACTAATGTCAAGTAGCAAATCGACATTGTCTTTCGCGAGCAAAAAGACTACACCACCGCGCGCATTCCTGTCATTTCGAAATGATACATAGTCCACAAGGAAGACGTCTTCAATTAGTACTGATTCGTCTAACCGTCTCACAGCCTGTAACAGCATCGAGGCATAGGGAAGATAAAAATCGTTCAAGTTCATCTGTTTTATTTCTGATACTTTGGCAGTTTATATGTAGCATGCTAATATTCATGACATAGCATAAAAGAGGGGGGAAATGCGACGTCAGACGAGATGCAGAGGCTACTGTTTTGATATAACAATGGAGTTCAAAGAAGCATTGTATGTGTAGCAGCGGCTACCAATAAAAAGCCTTTAAAAATGCAGTGTGAACTGCAAAGTCTGTCTTTTGCCAAACTCAAGCCGTTTCTGTCGAGTGTAGCAAACTGACTTCGAAAAGTCTTCGCAAACAGAAAAATCTGTTCCCTTTAATCTGTGACAGGCCGCCAACACTGCTTGCTTTTCTTTAAATCTTGCGAACCGTGCAATGATTGGGCAATTTTTATTTTGCTTAAATGTGCCAAGTCTGTGCATGATAAGTGTCAACAGGATCAATCGATACTTCAAGAGTGGTTGAACAGAAAACAAGTATCTTGGGCCTGTTTGGACTTCTCAGGCTAATTATCTTGATAATCAAAGAACAGAAGATTTTTTCTTTATGAATATTTGTTTTTTACATCATCTGAAGTGGCCTTCAAAGCAAATATTTCTGCTTGCTCGTCATGGAAATTGCTGCCACCAGTGATTACATCGTTTCCTTGCTTTAACGCAGTCACTATTTCAGTAAGGTTCTTGTTGTCGGCTGAACAGATCGCATGTTAGATAGTTGAGATGAAATTTTAACTGCCTCGGCTGTATAAAAGTGGGCATATTAGATTATTCAGTACAGCAAAGGTATGGTGGAAACAGAAAAACATGTGCTGCTTGTTCTTTTCAGCTTTCAGTTGCTGCTAAAGGGATGAAGGAGAGCTGCAACACAGAGTTCCGCAACTACAACCGCAAGGAGCTGCAGGTGTGCCGCTTCAATGCATACGACCTGACATACGCGCTGTTTGCCAAGGCCCCTAGTTGAGGCCCATCAAGCCGCCTTGTCTGGACATGCCTCTTAACTGCCTGGTGGCAGCCTTTTCTTGTCACCACAGCAGATGGGTGGTGAGTGTGTCACCCTGCTGTTCCAGCTGTAAGCGACAAGCACTGGCGTTCCTCACCCACCCCAGAAAGACCCAGGACCATGTCCGTAGGATTTTGGACGCCGTGCTTCAAGGACAGGGCGGGCCTTGGACAGGCTCTGCCTCTTCTCGCTCCTCTTTTTGCGATGTTACTTTCAGGCATTCCATTTCGGCTCTGCAGATGTTTGGCATGGTAAATGAATTGGGCGTTAGCGAGCATGTTCATGAACTCACCCAGTTAAATCATCCCATGGTCTTTCACTAGACTGTTTCTAGCAATCTGTCCCTACACTTCGTGTAGTTTCTCTGGGAGGTGCCTAATGTGGGTTTCTTTCCGGCACACAGTGTGCTGGCTGTGGTGCTGACAGGGACCGCCGCTAACTGCACCGCAGTCTCATGTCGGAAGCCCCTCCTGTTTGAGGAGTCTACTACGATAAAGATAGAAAAACCAAAGAAGCTTCTCATGCCAAGCTCTCTCTGCCAGTTGCAAAACATTTGTTTCTCTGCAGTGAACCTTTTGGTTTTGTTTTCTGCATCCAACCTTTTTTTTTTTTTTTGATATCCTGCAGCAAGCTTTTTTTTATTTACCTGTATCACCATTCCTTTATTTCTTTAAATGGGGGCAACCCACTAAAGCTGTTCCAAAGGTTCAGGGAGGAACGGCTTGCAGGCAAGCATTGTGTGGCTGCAGCCAGCATCATCCCATTTGCTCACCAATTTCCTTTCAGTCTTGACTTGAACGAGATGTAGGCTCACAATGTTGCCAGGTTGTTTTGCAATCACACTCTGCTTCTTCACCTGTGCAAGCAAAGCACATTATGGGGATCCACATAAAAGCCAGAATTAGCATTGGTTGGGCATGATTAGCTGGTGTACCTTATTAGCCTTTCATTTTGGGATTGTCAGTTGGCTACATTGACGGGTCCAGCCATGCACTGTCAGCATTGAGCCACAAACTGCTCAAGAGGCACTGCTTTTTAGATGAAAACCTGTAGAGGATGTCGGCAGAGCAGTAGTGGCCTTGAGACAGTCCAGCATAAAGAGAATGCCTACAAGTGTAGCAGTTTAAACACTTGAAGCAGCATGCTCTTTGTGCATTACTCAGATTGATCGTCCTGAGAACTTGTAGCTGCATCATAGTTCCTAGCAACACTATCAAGCAGTATAACATAACATACAGGGCACCCTGATGCTGGCTGTGCCGACATTCCTCCAGAGACTTCTCGAAATCATTGTTCCTAGATTTTTAGCTTGTGTGTCTGTCTGTTGTCTTTTCAACGTGAGTGTTCTGAAACGTGAGGCATGTCCAGACGAGGTGATGAGGCTGATGAGGCATTTTCGGGGAAGCTTCATGTGTTCTTTCTCGAATAATTCTCTTGATGTGGTGAATTTTTATTTTCTAGTGATAGCGCATTGGGCCTGTTCATGCATGACGCATGTACACAAGTGTAACCTTGATGATGAAAATCAAAAATGTTCTCCATGGTACTTGTATAAGGCTTGTGTTTCAATAAATGACGAAAACAACTCTACAATTTTCTTATTCAACAAACACAGTATTGTTCGACCACAACTGAGTTGCTGAACAATTGGCAAGCTATACTTCAATGGCTTTAATTGCATTTGCCAGGATAGTGCAAACACAATTTTGTGTTAATGTCGTAATTTAGTACTTTTGGTTTCTTCTGACATGTCCGAGGTTCACTAGCTGCCTACCAGATTAATGTAGTCAAGGATTCGGTGAAAAATGGGCGAGCAAAGGTTGTTGAAGAAAGCATATACTTCTTAGCATGTACTTGGGTAAGGCCTGAGTGCAAACAAAAAATGGTGCAGATCCCACACACTGTGGAAATCAGGATGTGAAGCTTTTCGCAGGCAGCTGGCTATGCAGCATTGTCTGAGGTTTTGCAAAGCATTGCCAGGTTGACCACTGTGTTTGTGTGAATCCAGCATTTGCTTGTGTTATGCGAGTACAGTGAACTAGAATTAACGCGTGTGCGACGACAGCAGCAAACTGATGATGATGGCAACAACGATTGCACGAGTTGTATGAAATTGATGTGAACGAGCAGCATGGAGGCATCAGACGAGTATGAAACACAGGAACTAAGTGCTCACCGACGGCAGCACGTGGTATCACTTGGAGGACACAGCGGGTGACTTGACAGTGGCAAAGCTCGGACACTATGTGCACCACAAAAGAGCAGGTCTTGATGAGCCTCGTAACGGTGAGAGGGGCTGTGAAAGTTGCTTTGGGAGGAACGAGGAGGCGGCAGCGTTTTGCTGTATGGCACTTGGAAATCGACTCTCGTGGCAAAATTGCTGTTTGAGCAGGTGCAGCCACAACCCGCTGTTCTGCTGCCGAGATACTGGCTGAGATCATCTTACGAACACAAGCATATAATAGTCATCAGCCCAAGTGAGTAGGTCCACTGTGTATGCATAAATTCTTATTATGGTAATGTCATGACAGTAATGGGAATCGCATCATGGCTTTACATATAAACCATTGCAATAATGTTATGACACATTGCATGACATTTAATTAATGTCACACATGCATGTCATGACACTCATATCCAGAATATTATCTTCATCAGCCTATACTTATGTCCACTGCATGACAAAGGCCGCTCCCTGTGATCTCCAATTACCCCTGTCTTGCACTAGCTGATTACAACTTGCGCCTGCGAATTTCCTAACTTCATCACCCCACCTAGTTTTCTGCCGCCCTCGACTGCGCTTCCTTTCTCTTGGTATCCATTCTGTAACTCTAATGGTCCACCGGTTATCCATCCTACACATTAGCCTGCCCAGCTCCATTTTTTCCGTTTAATGTCAACTAGAATATCAGTTATCCCCTTTTGTTCTCTGATCCACACCGCTCTCTTCGTGTCTCAACGTTAGGCCTAACATTTTTCGTTCCATCGCTCTTTGCGCTGTCCTTAATTTGTTCTCGAGGTTCTTTGAACCTCCAAGTTTCTGCCCCATATGTTAGTACCGGTAGAATGCAATGATTGTACACTTTTCAATGACAGTGGTAAGTTCCCAGTCAAGATTTGGCAATGCCTGCCGTATGCACTCCAACCAAATTTTATTCTTCTGTAAATTTATTTCTCATGATCAGGGTCCCCTGTGAGTAATTGACCTAGATAAACATACTCCTTTACAGACTCTAGAGGCTGACTGGCGATCCTGAATTCTTGTTCTCTTGCCAGGCTATTTAACATTATCTTTGTCTTCTGCATGTTAATCTTCAACCCCACTCTTACACTTTCTCGGTTAAGGTCCTCAATCATTAGCTGTAATTCGTCCCCATTGTTGCTGAATAGGATAATGTCATCTGCAAACCGAAGGTTGTTGAGATATTCGCCATTGATCCTCACTCCTAAGCCTTCCCAGTCATAAGAGCTTGAATACTTCTAAGCATGCAGTGAATAGCATTGGAGAGATTGTGTCTCCTTGACTGACCCTTTCTTGATAGGTATCTTAATTTCTACTTTTTCTTATGGAGAACCAAGGTTTCTGTGCAAATCTTGTAGATATTTGCCAAGATGCCTCCTGTACTCCTTGATTTCGCAGTGCCTCTATGACTGCTTGCTGGTATCTCTACTGAATCAAGTGCTTTTTCATAATCTAAGAAAGCCATACAGAGAGGTTGATTGTACTCTGTAGATTTCTCTATTACCTGATGACATGGATATGATCTATCATAGAATATCCCTTCCTGAAGCCAGCCTGTTCTCTTGGTTGGCTGAAGTCGTGTTGCCCTGATTCTATTCGAAATTATCTTAGTGAACAATGGGTACAAGCTAATGGGTCTATAATTCTTCAGTTCTTTAACGTCTCCCTTCTTATGGATGAGTATAATGTTGGCATTCTTCCAGCTCTCTGGTACACTTGAAGTCATCGAGCATTGCATATAAAGGGCCGCAAGCTTTTCAAGCATGATATCTCCTCCATCTTTGATTAAATCGACTGTTATTTCTCCAGCAGCTTTTCCCCTGCTCATGTCTTTCAAGGCCCTTCTAATTTCAGCGCTAGAAGGAGCCTCTATATCCTGTTCATCACTACTTTGGATGAAAGTAGCTTGGCTGATCTGGGTACTGTACAGGTCAGTATAGAATTCTTGCACTGCTTTTACTATGTCATCGAAATTGCAGATGATATTACCCTGCTTATCTTTCAGTGCATACATTTTGCCTTGTCCTGTGCCAAGTTTTCTTCTCACTGATTTCATACTGCATTCATATTTTACTGCTTCCTCAATCTTTTCCACGTTATAATTTCGAATATCCATTACTTTCTTCTTGTTGAACAGTTTCGACAGTTCAGCAAATTCTATCTGATCTCTCGAGTTTGCACTTTCATGTTTTGCCGTTTCTTTATTAGGTCCTTTGTTATTTGGGAGAGCTTACCTACTGGTCGCCTTCGAGCCTTATCTCCCACTTCAATTGCTGCTTCGAAGATCAGCATAGTTACGGTTTCATTCATTACCTCTATGTTGTCTTCATCTTCCTGTTCTAAAGCTGCATATTTGTTTGCGAGCACCAGCCTGAATTGGTCTGCTTTTACCCTTACTGCATGTAGGTTGGCCTGTTCCTTCTTGACTAATTTTATTCTTTCTCTCTTCAAATTGAGAGAAATCCTAGACCTCACTAGCCTATGGTTACTGCACTTAATCCTACCTAACACTTCTACATCCTGCACTATGCTGGGATTGGCAGAGAGTATGAAATCTATTTAATTCCTTGTCTCTCCATTAGGGCTTTTCCAGGTCTACTTCCTGTTGCTGCCTTCCTGAAGAAGGTATTCATTATTCGGAGCCTATTCCTTTCCGCAAATTCTACCAACATCTTTCCTCTAGTGTTCCTAGAATCGATGCCGTAGTTGCCAATTGCTTGCTCACCAGCCTGCTTTTTCTTCCCTTTTTCAATGAAGTCGCCCATTACTACAGTATACTGAGTTTGCAACTTCCTCATTGTTAATTCAACATATCTTCATAAAACTGTTCTATTTCTTCATCATCGTGACTGGAGGTTGGGGCGTAGGCTTGTACTACCTTCATTCTATACCTCCTATTAAGCTTTATTACGACGACTGCTACCATCTCATAAATGCTGTAGAATTCATCAATGTCGCCCGCTATGTCCTATGGACCAGAAATCCTACCCTGAATTCTCTCTTATCTGGAAGCTCTCTAGCAGAGGACGTGGCCATTAGTCAGCACTGTATAAGCCTCCCCAGTTCTTCTAACCTCACTAAGGTCAATAATATTCTAGGCAATACCTAATAATTCTTCAAATAGCCCCGCTAAGCTAGCCTCACTCGATAGGGTGCACATGTTGAACGTTGCCAGGTTCAGTTTCCATTGGCAGCCTGTCCAAACCAAGAGATTCTTAGCACCCTCTGCCACGTCGCAGATCTGACCGCCGCCTTGGTCAGGTGCTCCGCAGCCGCTTGGGACTGGGGGCCATGGGTTAATTGTAGAAGTCATTAGGGAGGTAGTGGCCGAATACTGCACCAGGGAGGCCAATTGCTGTTCTGGTGAGGGAGTGACTTTGTTGAAGCTTAGTGGGCCTTCCCAATTTGGTGGCACCTTGGCTAGTATAGCCCTACTAGCTCACGGCGATATTTTTCTTTTTTTTTTGCTGGTTAAGGCAAAATAAAAAACCATACCCTTAAATAAATGGTAATTGCAATATCATATGTGGCACAAACGCCATAAACTGTCTGTTCATGCTCTACATTCATTATTAACGCATATAATAGTGCCCCTGAGAGCCTCGTTGACTTCACAGATGTACTATCAGAGTCGCTCTCATTTTGCGGTCAAAACTCTTAAGTGCAACTCGCGCATTAAAGAAAAAAACACAAACAGAACACTACACGTCTGCATACCACACCAAAATCCTCCAACTTAACTGCAGAATGACCCTAAATCATTGAGAATTGAAATGTCATATGTTCGTACTCTACACCTGTTATTAACGCACGTAATAGAAGACTCCACTGAGAGCCTCGTTGACTTCACGAATGTGTTATAAGACTCGCTTTCATTTTGCCGTGAGAACTCTTGCGTGCGACTCACGCATTAAAGAAACAAAAAACTTTCACAAATTACGCGTTCAAAACTACAAGAAGATTCGCGCTTATTTATAAGTAGTTCCACGCACTAAATGAAACTCAAATGCTGCCGTCTTCTAAATACACGTGCGAGACACGCACAGCCTTAGACATACCCTTATATAATACGTCGAAGAGAAAAGAAATCTGTAGAGTATACCATTACTAAAAGCGATCCGCGCAGCCCGTTTCTAAGGCGCACTACTCTCTAAGGGCGTGCGGGAACAACCATCCGGCGATTTCTAAAATTGGCTGAAGTAGTCTGCAGAATAACCAGTATCTAACATGATACAGCGTTATTTTCAGAACTCGCGAAATCCGAAAAGAAAGTCTTAGTTTAACGGAAGCTCATGCGAACGATCTACATATCTCTGCGAAAAAAACCACTGACGCTATCTTTTCTCGAGCATTTAGCTGTCACGTTTTCCTGAAAGCAAACATGAAATCAACTCGAAAATTTATCTGCCTCTACCACGATCAGAAGACCAATACTGCCCTCTGCCTAACTGAACGTTACTAAAACTCAAAGTTGTTCCAATGTATCCTCAGAGAAATGAATAATAATGAATGCAACTTATCAAACGTGCCTTGAAAGAAAAGCACTACTGTCAAACAAAACACAACTTGTCACGAACTCTCGCAGAAGCGTCGCTCATCAACTATATATCCACTTAAATAAATGCATGTCATGTCATTCAAGCCACATTTGTCATCTCATTTATGAAATTCATGACATGAATGGCATGATTGTCATTCATGTCAGTTCCATTTTATGACAAGAGACGTATCGGAATATCCATGACATGATTGAAATGACATGACATGCATCACATAAATAACATGCATGTCATGGAATGATTACCATGAATGACATAGATGACGAGGCGTCGTGGTCAATTCTTTAACTACTTGTGTGTGGCGAGACATGCATGCATGACCTGTTCATGTATGCTTTGTCATTAATATCACGTCATGCAATTCATGGCATTCATGTCATGTTATGCACGTCATTTATGTGACGGCATTTATGTCGTTCATATCCTGACCCAGACAACACTCAACGCCCCCAGGACATCCTCAAGTGGTACAAATGTCCTCGCAGTTTTTACGACGTCCTCAGTACATCCTCAGGACGACATTCACTGGTTCATCCTGAAAACATCTTCTGCAGGACTTTTTAGGATGTCTGATTGTCCAAAGAACGTCCACAACAGGACCTTTTGAGGACATTTAGTTTTATGTTAGAAGACACAATGAAATTGAAATTTTTACGATTATTTTGGTTGATGAACGAAAAATTAAGGGCTATACTTCATGTAAGGTCGTTATTACGCCATCGAGCTCGATCTTGATTTTTTTTATGTGGAGTTAAACTCTGATCAATTGGTCTTGATGCCTTACCACTGTGTTTGATTGAACCCTTTTTTTTTTTTTGCAACTTGTATTGTTTTGAGTACCCGCAAGTGATAAGTTGTGGTTGGCAATGGAAGAGTGAACAAGCGAGGTATCCTTAAAGCACGGAATAAAATAAACAGGAGCGCAGACTCTGCCGCCACGCAATGCATTCGCTCGGGATAAACCGTGTTAACGCAGACGCCGGGGGTCTAGCTCATGCCTTTGCTCTCTCCCTGCACTCCTCTTCACACTTTCGCGAGTGCTTTCGCCTTCCCATCTGCTGGATGGATGGATGGATGGATGGATGGATGGATGGATGGATGGATGGATGGATCAGGCTGAACCCTTTAAATCTGGCGGTGGCACATGCCACCTAGCCTTGACTATTAACATATGTTGTACTTTGTGGAGGGTGAAATTTCGCCCCTGCCTTGATTTTTGCCTCCAATCAGATAACCTCCGTTTGGTTATTTCTACCCGCTTAAAGTCTATTTTGCCTCCACTGTCCCTAAACCCCAATGCTTTGAAAAAATCAGCCCCATTGTTTTGCACTGTAGGGTTAAGCCCTTTACAGAAAAGTATGAGGTGTTCAGCCGTTTTCTCTTCCTCTCCACATGCACCGCACAACGTGTCTATACCTTGGTAGTTGACTCGGTACATCTTAGTCCACAATACTCCTGTCCTGGCTTCAAACAACAAAGAGCTTCCCCTAGAATTATCGTAGATATTTTCTTTGGCAATTTCTTGCTTGAAAGTTCGGTATGTTCCCAGTGCTGATTTCGTCTGCATCCCTGTTTTCCACAGACCCCTCTCTGTTTCCTTAACCTTTTTCCTAACTGCTGTTTCCTGGTTTGCACCCCTCCTGCAGTCCAAATATTTGATTGACAGTTTTCTGGTCAGCTTCCTCCATTTTGTATCAACATTCCTCATGTACAATTAACTGAAAACTCTCCTTGCCCACCGCTTTTCTGCCATTTCTCTCAATCGCTCCTCAAATTCTATCTTGCTGCTAGCTTCCCTGCCCTCGAATGACGTCCATCCCATGTCACCCTGTACCCCCTGATTTGGTGTATTTCCGTGTGCTCCCAAAGCAAGCCTACGTACCCCTTGCTGCTTAACTTCTAACCTTGCTCGAACCTCTGGTCTCATGCACAGGACCGCATTACTGAAAGTCAAACTAGGGACCATCACCCCTTTCCAAATCCCTCTCACCACTTTGTACTATTATATTCCACAGTGCCCTATTTTTCATCACAGCTGCATTCCTGCTACCTTTAGTCGTTACATATTTTTCATGTTCTGTTTGGTACTCAGCTCCATTGTTTATCGGGATGGGATGGATGGATGCTATGAGCGTCCCCTTTGAAACGGGGTGGTGGGTTGCGCCACCAAGCTCTCATTATTTTGCCTAATGTCCTACCTTTATTTTTCTGAAACACAGAAATACAAAGAATTCCAGGCATCAACCTTTTTGAACCATAACTGGGAACTCTGTTTCTGTACGTCTCCTTTGTTTGTGGTCTCCCTACTTTTCTGCCACCAAACCTCCAACCGCCTCTTACTAATCTCTACAGCTGTCATGTTTACCTTCCCGTGCCATCCCTGAACCCAAGGACTTCAAGGAGGTCAGAGGAGCCTAGACTTGCAACTGGGTAGATTTCTTCACATTCCAATAAAACATGTTCCACCATTTCTCTAGATTTACCACAACATGCACATGCGGCTTTGTCCTTGGTGTACTTCGCTTTATAACTGCGCGTTCGAAGGCATCCTGATCTCGCTTCAAAAAGTAAGGGGCTTCCCTTTGAGTGTTCATAAATTGTTTCTTTCCTGCTTTCCTTTTTTCCTTTGAGGTAGTTAGTCATAGCAGGTTTCTCTTCCATTGCCGCCACCCATAATCTTGTCTCAGCCTCTCTCACTTTGCGTTTGACGTTCTTTGTTGCCGTGTTGCTGGCCATACCAGTAGCATATTTGCTGGTAAGTTTGCTAGTTCTTTTCCTCCACTGTGAGTCAATGTTTTGCCTGTACAAATACCTGAACACTCCTGCGCCCCATCTACTTTCTTCCATATTCCTCAGTCGTTCTTCAAAATCAATTTTACTCTGAGCCTCCCTTGCTTCAAAATTTTTCCAGCCCATATCACCCTGCACAGCTTCATTAGTAGTCTTCCCGTGGACGCCCAACACAAGGCGTCCCACTGACCTTTGGTTGCCATCGAGTCCTGATTGTACCCCTGACTTCAAGCAAACAACCGCATTTCCAAATGTAAGCCCTGGAACCATGACACCTTTCCACATACCCCGGAGCACCTCGTACCTATTGTATCCCCATAGCACTCTGTGTTTCATTATGGCCGCATTTCTCTTCCCTTTTGCTGTTATTGTTTTCTCCTGTGTCTCCAGATATCTATCGCTTTCGTTTATCCATATACCATATATTCTTTTACCCGAGGTATTTCCTGGCCCTGCATCAACACTGTCTGTTCACTGTTTTCACTGAATACCATAAAACCTGATTTTTTAACGCGACATTTTAATCCTAACTTCTCACATTCTTCTCCACAGGTATCAGCCAGACGTTGCATATGACTTTGCTTGTTAGCAAGCAAGCAACACAATGTTGTCCGCATAAAATAAACCTGGAACCTGCTGCTCAGCTATTGTGCCGGCTTGTTTGTATGAGAGGTTAAACCCGATATTGATTCCTTCTAGCGCTCTTTCCATCCTTACCACGTACATCATAAACAGCAGCGGGGATAAAGGGCAACCCTGTCTCAGTCCCTTGTTGATATCAACTTTATCCTCGCTCGTCATCCCTTCCCATTCAACGCAAACAGTATTTTCCCGATAAATCTCCCTCAATAGCTGTATACAGTCGTTGCCTATACCTTCCCCTTCTAGAATATTCCACAAAATGCTGCGATCTACGTTGTCATACGCTCCGGTAATGTCTAGAAAAGTTACATATAGCAGTCTCCTTTCTTTTCTGGATATTTCAATACACTGAGTAAGGACAAATAAGTTATCATCCAGCCGCCTACAGATTCTGAAACCATTCTGAAGTTCTCCCAATATGCCATTATTCTCTGCCCATGTTTGCAGCTTCAATTTAATCGCCTGCATTGCTAACCTGTGTATTACCGATGTAATGGTCAGCGGTCTATAAGAGTGAATTTTATCTTTTTCCCCCTTACCTTTATAAATTAATTTCATCCTACTTTGTCTCCAACTGTCTGCTATTCGCTTATGTTGTAAGCATTTTGCTGCCTCTTTCAACAGAGCTTCCTTACTTTTTGGTCCTAGCTCATCAATCTAATCAATCTAACGGAAACCTTGTCTAAACCTGTGGCTGTGCATTTAGAAATTTTCTCTTCAGCTTTCTTCCAGTTGAAATTTCTCAGCACCAACTCTCTTTCCGTCTGGTTTTTGTTCATTCTCTTTCTTTTTCTTCAGAAACCACCTCGCCATTGCGCTGAAATGATTCGGCTGTTATTTTTCGAACATACTTTAATGCCGTGTCCCCTTCGAGTTTATTTCCATCTTCGTCAAGGATATGTTGCTGTACTGCTCCCAACTTGCTGCCTAATACGTTAATGTGGTTCCAAAATATTCTAGGTGCGGCCTTCTTTTTCTCACGTACAGTATAGACCACTTATAAGGTAACCGCTTATAGTGCAGGTCCGGATATTGTGCGGTCTTTTCAGTCTCCCATCAATTTTCCCATAGCACTCCATGTATACACGTATCGCTTATAGTGCAGTTGCGGGAAACACTGGTTACAGTGCGGCTGCCTGGGAGTACGGAAGTCAGCGGAGACGGCGAACGCTCCCCTCAAATGGGCGCCCCAAGGAGTGCTCGAGGAAGAAAGAGAGGCGAAGTGAAGGAGAAGGGCACGTGGTGCGAACGAACAGCCAGTGAGGCTGAAACCAGAATCTTGAGTGCGAGTCGTGAAATATCACGGCGCGCATAGCGAGCGAGGGCCACGAAACTGCCAACGCCGGCCAAGGCTCGCTTCACGATAACGGCAGTAAACGAAACTTCAGGGAGCGGGCGGCGCCGGCACGGCACGGCGAAGGGCGCACGCGGACACCGTGGAATGTGAGGAGGAGGGCTGCAGGGAAGCGGATTTCGCCTCGGCAACTCCGCCTCTTCGGTGGCTCCCCTCGCCCTCCCTCGTAGCTCCCTCACTTTCGACTGTCACCGTGCGTGCGCGCCGCCGTGCAGGCGCCGCCGCTCCAGCTGGCCCGGCGCCAGCTCCCCGAAGTTTCGTTTTCTACCGTTATTGGGAAGCGGGCGTTTGCCGGCGTGGGCCGTTTCGTTGGCCGGCCTGGGACAGCGCCGCTGCTTCCCTCTGCGCGCGACATTGAGGGGTCTCTCCTAAGCTTTTACTCTATGGCGGTGCCGGAGAAATGCCGGTCGGAGGCGCCGCCGCGTGATTAGGTTCGAATTAACGAGATTCGACTGTAAATTGAATGCAAACGTTCTAGCCGCATTCCTCGACTGTCGCATACGCGTGGCGGCTCGGTGCACATGTTTTGCATATGTGCGGGCCTTGAAAATTGTTGCTTTGGTTATAGTGCGGATATTCGCGACTCCGGCGACTTACGTTATAAGCGGTCTACACTGTATTTCTGACAACCAATGTTCACTTTCACCTTTAATCTTTGCTTGAACCATTTGAACCCGCGGTATATTTCCTATTTTCTGTCTATTTCATCCTTCGGCAACTGTGAATTTTTTGCCTGTCTGTGTTCTCGTGATGCTTTGTTTCGCTCGTCGATCGCCTCCCGTATCTCCCTGTTGCACCAGCTTTTCGGCTTCCTTTTTCCTTTCCAACAAGCTTGTTGCTTCTCTTTCCTCATTACACTTACAAGCTCTCCTTGCTTGGCCATTTGTCAAGTTCTTTCTCGACTCTTGTGGCTATACTTGCTATTTGTTCATCGTTCAAATTTGGACTGGTCATTCTTTGTTCCTTGGTCTCTTTCCCAACTACATATCCCATTACAAAATCATGCATTTATGGTTACTCCCTATGCTGCTATCCCCTTCCTCGTCAAGAGAGAGAGAGAGAGAGAGAGAAGAGACTTTATTTGCACCGGTCAACTAGATGACGGGGTAGAGGCTTCAGCCTAAACCCACACTCATCCTCCCTAACCATCGACCATCCCGGGATCCCTTGGGACGCGGCGGCGGTCAGGGCGAGACCGATGACTTGCCGTTGTGCATTTTGAACATTTCTTTCAGCTTATCATAAATTTCTTCTGTCATCAGACAGTAATCGATGGTCAATTGTCTATTTCCACCTTCCCATGTGATCTGGCTATCACATTTTGGCCCCGTGTTCACGATAACGAGGGCATGTTGCTCGCAGTGATCTAGCATTAACCTCCCATTGTCGGTATAACCGTCTAGATCCTGTATGTGAGCATTCATGTCACCCAACAGGATAATTTCAAGAGATGTTGAGGCAACACTTACGCACTTATCACCTGCTTCAATGGTCGTTTAATAATTGAGGCCAAAAGGATCATTGAGGCAGGTGATAAGTGCATAAGTGTTGCCTCAATATCTCTATCACGCACAGAACTACTTTACCTGAACGCGAATGCGCACTGAGAAACTGCGATTGTGCTTCCTGTATAAATTAGTGGCGTTCTTTTCTGATTAAACATTGTTGGAAGTGGCGCCCTGTGTGTGTGTCTGCTCTCTCTTCGTCCGTCGTCGTTTTCGCGCCTTCACTTGAAATCATGCTTAACCAACACGCCCAACTATCCATCCTAACGCTGTGAATGTGATGGCTGTCATGTTGCACTGTATATTTGTGGTTGGCGGAGCAGGAAGTGTCCCCATTTCACTTGTGAAAACTGATGAAAACGCGTTGTTGAACATGTTAGCGCAGCTTAGATCGTGTTAGCGCAGTTTGATACGTGTTCACGTTTTCGTAGAAAGCTACGTATGTTAGAAAAAATTACTGAAAAAGACAGATTATTACGCGGGGTGACAGGGGGAGTTCTCTTTAGATTCGTAGGATAATGCGATTGCTATGCTATTTCTTTGACAGTCTGTGATGGCTCGTCAAATATGTAGCGTTTAGTACATATATGTGCAATGTTTTATAACGCAATGAAAAGCGAGCAGATTTCCCTTTTGCAAAAGCGACAAGGTGCCTGCGGGCGTTCTGCACAGTCTTAGAAAAATCTTCACCGACACTGTGTTCTGTGCCTTTAAACATGCGGCCATTTCATAAGATGGTCTCTTTTGTCCTGAAGTATCTAAATTTGATAATTATTATTATTATTATTATTATTATTATTATTATTATTATTATTATTATTATTAATCTTTATTTGCACTTGAAAGAGAAAGAGGGGGATCGCCCTGGGTGTCGTGCTAGGCGTGGCAGATAGGTACAAACCCGTACGCGGAGCGCCTGCCCGCCATCCACCCAGGGGAGGGGGGAGGAGGATGAAAACACTGTGGAGGATGGTAGACAAAAGGCGAATTATTGAGGGCGGCGGCGCCCAGCGGCGTGCCTCCCGAGGCGATGTGCTCGTTCAATTTCTTTTGTGTCTATGCTAATGCTAAGGTGCTGAGAGCACAGCTGGGTTACGGTTTCTTCAGACTGGGCAAATGCCCAGTCTGAACGCCATAAAAGATTAAGTTGTTCCTACGGGATTGGTTTTCAGCATCATCCATACGTCCGTTCCAAGCAAGCGGCTAGGTCAGTAATTTTAGTAGTTTCTGTTTTTACGGCTTCGATTTCAGTTCGTAAAGGGATGATGCTTTGACAAAGATTTTAGACGACTGTCATTCGGGAATTCAAGTCTGACACCAACTTGTTCGTCGCCAGTAGTTGGCTCTTAATATCTTTCATTTCTGTAATTATTTCCTTTTGGCCGGCTGTTAGTTTCTGCAGTTCTATTAGTACAAGGTCAGCACTATCGGGACCCGGGTTTGATTCGATGTCTCCTGATAAGAAAAGCAAAGAGCGAACTGCAAGAACACATTCAACAGCAATAGCGACACTGCACCGGGGGCTCGGCAGCTCCACCAGAAGGTAATTGCTAGATCTTTTTGCAAAAAGAGAATACTTGTTACCAACCTGCGTAGCGAAGAGCAACGGGTTAGTTGTCTGCATTGTGATACTACAGTGGTTAGAATAGGGAAGTGTGATTACCGCCCGGCGGCTCCCATGGCAACCACCGTCGCCGCTTGTGATGCATCCGCCAGGGGGCGCTCGCACTCGTTTATACGTATTAATATGTTAATAGTCATGGCTAGGTGGCGTATGCCACCGCCCGGTTTAAAGGGTTCAGCGCCTCATCCATCCATCCATCCATCCACGTCAAGCTGCGCGCCCGATACGAATTGGTCCGCGAGTTTCTCCCGCTTTCTGTTGGAAATTCTCGTGCGAAGTAATGTTTCGTGCGGTGCCGACAAGTGCTCAGCGATGAGCCGCCGTCAAAGTCGCTGTTTTGTGCCTGTCTGCACGACTGGTTACAAATCGTGCAAAAAGAAGTCGCTCTTCGGGGTACCGTAAGACGAGGAGACGTACCGAAAGTGGCAGCGCAACATACCTCGGGTGGACAAGCCACTCGAACGAAATGCCGCTTTGTGCGAACTGCATTTCGATCCGCAGTTTGTGTCGCGTCACTTTGAACACATCATCAGTGGTGAGCTGGTGCGCCTGGAAAGGAGCAGGCCATTGCTACAGCCGGATGCGATACTGACGATCTTTCCAAACGTCCCCAAGTACATCTCCAAGCCAGTACCTAAGAAAAGTAATCCGAAAGAAATGTTGGACCCACAGTTTGCACCTCCACAAAAATGAAATAGCGAATCGACGTGGCCTCACCCGACACATCGGATGAAGCACCCACGCTTGCCTCCAACTCTGGGTTACCAAAATGTGATCGTGTCTTCCAATCAGTGGGGTAAGCACGTTTTTTTTCTGAAACTTCCCTTTTTGTCGCATATAGCGTCTGCATACTGGGGCCAATCATGAGCTTGCTTCACGCCCAAAAGCTTGTGCTGTTTCGTTGCGGGGACAGCATGATGGAACACTAATGGCGTTTTTCACTGGTCGATCTGGAGCAGGATTTTTTGCTCCACGGCGGCGAATCCGAATTTCACTGGTCGTTCCGGATCAACTCGCTCCGCGCCGGATCGCTCTCACTTGCTCCGCTGCCGAGGCGCGAATTCGGGCGGAAATAGGACGGACGAGAGGTACGTCACTTCTGCTCGCTGGGGGACGGCGATCTTGGTGGCCATGGAAACATGCAGAGCGGAAGTCGATTTTTGTGACGTGTGTGCGCAGACTTCCGGTACGATCCAGCGCGGAGCATTTTCGGTATCCGCTGGCAGATTAGCGTTGGTGAATTGCGAGCGCTCGCTCCAGGATTTCGGCGGCCGCTCCAGATCGACCAGTGAAAAACGCCATAAGTGTTTGTACGTGGTGTCGAGCTCTCACTTGATGAGCACTGCGATCCTCCATCCCTCCTAGAGGCTGTTGACAGCATGCAGCTCTGTTCTGACGCTGCGCGGTCGGTGGAGTTGCCTCTTGCGCGCAGCTCCAACATGACAAGCTGGTATGAAAGCCTCTACCCCACGAAATGCAAGGGGCTTGTAAGTGGCCCTGAGAAGTGCTGCATCGCCTCCAAGTACCTCAGAAGGCTACTGCTCAACCAGAGGTGTCGACCTAGGCAGCTAAAGCGTAAGGAAAATTACCAAAGCTCCGGTGCGCCGCCTAAGAGCCAAAGCGAAAAGCTTGGACGAGGCTCTCGCGCAGCAAAAACAGGCAAATCACGCGATTGAAGAAAGTGCACTAAAGAAGAAGATCGAGAAGCTCCCACCCAAACAGAAGGCAGCAATCATGCAGTGCTTTGAAGCTGAAAAAATGATCAATAATTGCACCATATTTTGCTTATAACATACCAGTTTTCAAGAAATCTTGCAAACGTGAAAATATTGAGCGAGCCAAGGCAACTCTTATGTAACATAATCATCGGTGCATGCCAATTAAGGGCAGTTACATATATTTAAGTGAAATCCGATTGCATCTTTCTTTAACGAACAACTCGGACTCAATTCATCTTTGCAAGCAAGAACAGTTGTTTTCGTTCAAGCGTGCGTTTATAGACAGTAATTTGGCGCGTAAAATAAGACCGCAGTGAAGCAAAACTCGAGGCGTGTCCGCGCGGCCTCCGAGGTAAACATGCCAAGACGGCCTAGATCTCGCAAGCAAATGTACGCGAATTTATAGGGCGCATATGTCGCTATAATGTTGTTGCGATCTTCGCGAACACGAGTGGCTGAGCAAGATGTGCCATTTGAGGTAAAGAAAAGGAAATTCGCATCGCGAATCGGGGCGCTTATCTGGCTAGTCGATCGTCGGGCCTGGTCGGGCGACGTGAATACAAGCGTCAGCGCCGCCTTGCGGCTGCATCTGAAACGCGCACGCGAGCGGCGGGGCCTTCGTCACACTTCCCTATTCTAGCCACTGTAGTGATACAGCAACCGAGCCCACCGAGCGCGGCGCGTTTCCCTTGCCAGACATTAGGTTTTGATTTATCCTACATGCGTAATGGACAAATGGTGCAACAAAAGGTCCCTGGATTGATGTACGCAGACGACATTGTGCTACTAGCGGACAATAAAAAAGATTTACAGATACTTGCGAATATCTGTGGGAACGCAGCGACAAATCTAGGCCTTAAGTTTAGCACAGAGAAATCAGGGATTATGATCTTTAATGAACACACGAGTAACTTCGTGGTGTCAATTCAACAGCAAGTAATACCCATAGTGAAGCAATATAAGTACCTCGGCGTACACATAAAGGAAGGAAAGAATTACTCAAGCAACCACCAAGATAATCTGAAAATAAAGGGGAAGCGGAATGCAGCATTAATGAAACACGGAGCACTGTGGGGCCACAATAAGTATGAGGTGGTGCGTGGAATCTGGAAAGGAGTAATGGTGCCAGCGCTAACATTCGCAAATGCCATTATATGCTTAAAATCGGATATATTGGCGGGTTTAGAAGTTAACCAAAGATCAGTAGGCCGGTTGGCTTTGGGAGCACACGGTAATACGACAAATGAGGCAGTGCATGGAGACATGGGTTGGGCCTCTTTTGAAGTCAGAGAAGCACAAAGCAAAATTAGTTTTGAAGAAAGGCTCAGGAACATGGATGAAAATAAATGGGCGGCTAAAGTGCACAAGTATCTCTACATGAAAAGCGTGGACACAGAATGGAGGAAGAGGTCAAGGAAGTTGGCAACCAAGTACAGGATAATCGAAACTGTAAATAGACAACCAGGGGTCATCAGAAAGAAAGTGAGAGAAATAGAGACCGTGAATTGGATGCAAAGAATGGAAACGAAAAGGACAATGGAGATTTACAAGAATGAGAAGAAAGAAATTAGAAGGGAAAATCTGTACGATAACACAAAGGGCAGTGCCTTGCTATTTGAGGCTCGAGCCGGTTGCCTAAGGACGAAAACATATCGGAACAAATATTCGGAACTAGATGAGACATGTGTATGCTGCAGTAAAAATCCAGAGACCACTCAGCACATCCTAATGGAATGCGACGGGATCCACCCAGCGAGAACCGTAGGTAACGTGCAACTCCCAGAAG
This sequence comes from Dermacentor silvarum, assembly GCF_013339745.2. Classification (NCBI taxonomy): domain Eukaryota; kingdom Metazoa; phylum Arthropoda; class Arachnida; order Ixodida; family Ixodidae; genus Dermacentor; species Dermacentor silvarum. Next base: position 177,428,314 of record NC_051161.1, on the reverse strand, counting down.
CGCTTGGGTTTAAAGTGGAAGGAAACATAAACAGCTGTAGAGATCAGCAAGAGACGATTAGAGTACTGGTGGAAAAAAAGCAGGGAAAAGATCGATACGACCTGATCTCTTAAAATCATAGGCAGCGGTACAAGCTAAATTTTTGAAAAAGGTATACAAAAATGCGAGATAAAGAACATGTGTAGTATACCTGATTAAATCAAGCAGGCTAGGTGACTATTTGTCGCCACCCCGTTTCAAAGGGGATGCCAATAAATCATCATCATCATCATCATCATCATCGGGCTAGGTGACTACTTGTCGCCACCCCGTTTCAAAGGGGATGCCAATAAATCATCATCATCATCGGGCCGTGCCGCCACCGCCGTCGCAGATTCGCGGCAGCATCACGGGGTTGCTGCTGCGTCGTTTTTTTTAATCGGTTACGTGATTTTTATTTACGTGGGTCATGCATTTGTGAGCTGTAGTAAAGATGCACTCTAAAACGAAGAAGAAAATTGAACGCTGGTGCTTCGTTCCTGAGTGCAATTCTGGGTACCGGTCGTCCGCCGAAAAAGTATTTGTTCCCAGCACCGGCGTTATACCGGCGTGCAAAGACGTGTTTCAAAAGTGGGCTCGCGCAATACCGAGATCTGACAGGCAACTCCAAGAGAATAAAGTAAACTTCTCTTGGAAAGTTCTGCAAAGTTCAAATAAACTTGTTACTGCATGCATGTGTTTTACAGCAAAGCTATCGCGGACACGATCCCCCAGGGTCGTGTCCGCGTGTAAAAAACAAAAAAGAAAAAAAAGAAAACTAGCATCATCAGCATTTCGGCTCCATGTGCGTCGCGGTTTCCCCGCAGTTGTGCCTTAATACAGGTGTCAAATTACTCAAGTATTATTGAGTAATGGACACAAGTAATACTTGTATACCATTATTCCGTTACATTACATCCATTACTCAAGTAATACTTGAGCAATGGATTACCAACTTGCCCAGAATGCTGCTCTCACAGGTGTCAAAACGGATGAGTAACATGACTGATAGGTCATGAGATCAATAACATCACATGCTCGTCAGTTACGTCACGATTAACGATAATAAAATCACGTGTGGCGCATACCCGCACTGGATATGCGCGGGTATGAGCCAGGGACAATAAAGAAAGAGAGCACGAAAGAAAGGAGGAAGCTAAGAAAGAAATCACCTGTGGCTCATACCCGAGCTGCTGGATATGTGGGCATGAGCCGCCGAGAAGAGGAGCGGGAGAGATCTCGTCGGCGTCGCGGGCGGACTTGACGCAGCAAACGCACTATTTGGGCATCGCGCCGGGCGAAAACAAGACACTGGTGTCCTTGCTCTTTGACGAACATACCGAAGACGCTCAATATTGTGACTGGCTGATGAAGAAGACGTGTACGATTACTCCAAAGAAGACGATGCGCTTAATTTCGCGAGCTAGGCGACACCAACAACTACCATCTTGTCAGCCGCTACAGTTATTGTAAATATCCTGTAAATATATTGCTTACGTCTTTCCCCCCGTAACAATTAAGATAATCAATAAAGATAATACATAAATTCACTATAGCAATATTCACTACAGCAGACCCACCATAGTCACAGCTTCGCTGGCTTCCATCTTCACAATAGTGGAAGGGCTCTGGATTTCTTTTATTTCAATTTTCCTGTGTGCAGAGAAAATGTACACACAATTTTGAGACCAGTGGCATGTAACGGGTCTAAATACATGTTTCTGCAAAGGAGCAGGCAAGCATTTAACAATGGGACTAAACATTAAAAACATGGTTTGAATTAGTTGCAGCGATTCATAATTGTAATGGGGAAAACGGCATGACACTTAAGTACATTGGAATTAAAATTAATGCTAAGTTGCTATCTGGAAAAGTTCTGAATAGAGAGTCTGGAATAAAGCTTTTTCCTGACATAAAAGTTTGGTTAATTTCTCTATACCTGTAACTATAATGCATAAGCTAATATATTCTTTCATTTGCACTACTGATGTTTTTTTTTTTTTTTCAGCGGAACATGTTTCCGCAAAGAAAAAAAAAAAAGGGTGGTGCATTCAACCTTTGGCTAAATGTTTACATTGCGGAATGTAAAGAAAGATCCGTGTCCTGACATTTCTGCACCTGAAAGGAGGAGCCTAACACGATCCGAATGAATGTGTAGCTCTCTGATACACTTTCGCTTCTAAATCAGGTGCTCTTGTGCCGTGTCGAACCTCGTCATTAAATCCAGTTTCTCGTTGGTGCGCGCCACGTCTCACTCCGTCCCCTCTCGACGCGCATGCTTTCACGGGCATCCGAGAAGAACAAGCTGCGCGATTAGAGTGTGCCATATGTTAGTGCAGAAGCTCAGAAAAAAAAAAAACACTTAATACTCAGAACTGGTGCGCACAAAGTAGCACGAGTGAGATTCGTCGGGCGCGAGCAGCGCTACGCAGTACGCCGTCTGCTCCACTCTACTCCCGTCCGTCCGGCGTATTTACAATTGCTAGTAGGTACAGCGTTTGACCGCTGGCGCCGCGCTGCGCCGCTCGCGCGTACCATGTTTCTAGCCGCCGCCGTTGGAACGGAGGAGGCGTTGACGGAGAAAACGCTGGGCTGGTGGTGACTAGCCTGCTGTTGGGATCGGTGGTATTATAAACGCATCACTGTTTTGATGATCCAAATATAATCTCACTATCAGGGAGGGAGCAGTCTACCTGACTGGAGCAGTATATTTTTTATTTGGGGTGTTGCTACGCTGCGCTCCGCAACACCCCAACGACCGCCGCTTCGCGTCGGCGCCCGGTACTACGGCTGCCGCCGTGGCACCGGGGTTCAAACGACCACGCTGGCAAACAGAGAGGAAAGAAAAGAAAAGCGTGATATTAAAAAAAATTCTAGCCCCGGCGGGATTCGAACCAGCGTACGCATGTTCCCAAAGCGAGCGCCGTAGCCACTCAGCCATACAGCCACGCTTGGAAGCGTTGCATTCATGCGAACCATGATGATGATGATGATTTATTGGCAACCCCTTTGAAACGGGGTGGCGAGAAATAGTCACCTAGCCTGCTTGATTTAATCAGGTATACTACACATGTTCTTTATCTAGCATTTTTGTATACCTCTCATTATCTTTCTTTTTCAAAAATTTAGCTTGTACCGCTGCCTATGATTTTAAGAGATCAGGTCGTATCCATCTTTTCCCTGCTTTTTTTTCCACCAGTACTCTAATCGTCTCTTGCTGATCTCTACGGCTGATCTGTTTATGTTTCCTTCCACTTTAAACCCAAGCGCTTCTGGGAGTTGCACGTTACCTACGGTTCTCGCTGGGTGGATCCCGTCGCATTCCATTAGGATGTGCTGAGTGGTCTCTGGATCTTTACTGCAGCATACACATGTCTCATCTAGTTCCGAATATTTGTTCCGATATGTTTTCGTCCTTAGGCAACCGGCTCGAGCCTCAAATAGCAAGGCACTGCCCTTTGTGTTATCGTACAGATTTTCCCTTCTAATTTCTTTCTTCTCATTCTTGTAAATCTCCATTGTCCTTTTCGTTTCCATTCTTTGCATCCAATTCACGGTCTCTATTTCTCTCACTTTCTTTCTGATGACCCCTGGTTGTCTATTTACAGTTTCGATTATCCTGTACTTGGTTGCCAACTTCCTTGACCTCTTCCTCCATTCTGTGTCCACGCTTTTCATGTAGAGATACTTGTGCACTTTAGCCGCCCATTGTGGCCCCACAGTGCTCTGTGTTTCATTATTGCTGCATTCCGCTTCCCCTTTATTTTCAGATTATCTTGGTGGTTGCTTGAGTAATTCTTTCCTTCGTTTATGTGTACGCCGAGGTACTTATATTGCTTCACTATGGGTATTACTTGCTGTTGAATTGACACCACGAAGTTACTCGTGTGTTCATTAAAAATTCATAATCCCTGATTTCTCTGTGCTAAACTTAAGGCCTAGATTTGTCGCTGCGTTCCCACAGATATTCGCAAGTATCTGTAAATCTTTTTTATTGTCCGCTAGTAGCACAATGTCGTGTGCGTACATCAATCCAGGGACCTTCTGTTGCACCATTTGTCCATTACGCATGTAGGATAAATCAAAACCTAATTCGCTGTTTCCCAGTCGTCTTTCTATGCCCTTGACGTAAAGCGTGAACAACAATGGTGACAGAGGGCATCCTTGCTTCAATCCTTGGTGAATTCCCACCATTTCATTTCCTTTTCGGCCTTCCCATGCCACGGCCTTCCCATGCCATATGAATGCGTTCGAGCGCCCTCGGCGAAAGAAACCACCTAGAAACGCGGTACGCGCGAGCGGCGCAGCCTGGCGCCAGCGGTCAAACGCTGTACCTACTAGCAAATGTAGTGTTGCCTCCCGTCCTGGCTTCAACAACAACAATACTCCCGTCCTGGCTTCAATTATTGTAGATATTTTCTTTGGCAATTTCGTGCTTGAAAGTTCTGTATGTTCCCAGTGCTGATTTCGTCTGCATCTGTTTTCCATAGATCCCGCGTACAGGATGGATGGATGGATGGATGGATGGATGGATGGATGGATGGATGGATGGATGAGGCTGAACCCTTTAAACCGGGCGGTGGCATACGCCACCTAGCCAACATATTTTGTACTTTGTGGTGGGTGAAATTTCACCCCTGCCTTGATTTTATCCACCAATCAGATAACCTCTGTTTGGTTATTTCTACCCGCTTAAAAGTCTATTTTGCCTTCACTGTCCCTAAACCCCAATGCTTTGAAAAAATCAGCCCCGTTGCCTTGCACTGTAGGGTTAAGCCCTTTACAGAAAAGTATGAGGTGTTCAGCCGTCTCCTCTTCTTCTCCACACGCACAGCACAACGTGTCTATACCTTGGTACTTGACTCGGTACATCTTAGTCCGCAATACTCCCATCCTGGCTTCAAACAACAAAGAGCTTCCCCTAGAATTATCGTAGATATTTTCTTTGGCAATTTCTTGCTTGAAAGTTCGGTATGTTCGCAGTGCTGATTTCATCTGCATCCCTGTTTTCCACAGACCCCTCTCTGTTTCCTTAACCGCTGTTTCCTGGTTTGCACCCCTACTGCAATCCAAATATTTGATTGTCAGTTTTCTGGTCAGCTTCCTCCATTTTGTATCAACATTCCTCATGTACAAATAACTGAAAACTCTCCTTGCCCACCGCTTTTCTGCCATTTCTCTCAATCGCTCCTCAAATTATATCTTGCTGCTGGCTTCCCTGCCCTCGAATGACGTCCATCCCACGTCACCCTGTACCCCCTGATTTGGTGTATTTCCGTGTGCTCCCAGAGCCAGTCTACCTACCCCTCGCTGCTTAACTTCCAACCTTGCTCGAACCTCTGATCTCATGCACAGGACCGCATTGCCGAAAGTCAAACTAGGGACCATCACCCCTTTCCAAATCCCTCTCACCACTTCGTACCTATTGTAATTCCACAGTGCCCTATTTTTCATCACAGCTGCATTTCTGCTACCTTTAGCCGTCACATATTTTTCATGTTCCGTTAGGCACTCAGCCCCATTGTTTATCCACACTCCAAGATATTTGTACTTATCCACCACCTCCAGCATAACCTCCTGTATCCTATGCTCGCTGCCCTGATTATCATTAAAAGTCATGACTGCCGATTTTTCTTTACTAAACTTCAGACCTAAGCTATCTCCCTCTTTACCACAGATGTCCATTAATCTCTGCAAGTCTTCCTTGCTGTCAGCCATAAGCACAATGTCATCCGCATACATCAGTCCTGGTAATGACTGTTTAATCCATTCTCCTTGCTTGAAATAGGAAAGGTTGAAGCCAAGTCCGCTCCTCTCTAATTTTTTCTCTAATCCTTGTAAATACAGCATGAACAACAGAGGTGACAGAGGGCACCCCTGCCTAAGCCCCTGCTGTATCTCTATAGGCCCAGATACCTTGTTTTCCCATTTTATAAGCACCTTGTTACTTTTATAGATATCTTTTAAAAGATTTCTTACTCCATCTTCCACCTCTAGAGTGCCCAGTATGTCCCACAAATCCTTTTGGATTACACTGTCATAGGCTCCCTTGATATCCAGAAAGGCAAGCCATAGGGGCCTGTGTTCCTTTTCTGCTATTTCAATACACTGTGTCAATGAGAACAGATTATCTTCTAACCTTCTTTGTTTTCGGAACCCATTTTGTAGCTCCCCCAGCACCTCCTCGCTCTCCACCCATGCCTGCAGTCTGTCCTTTATAATCTGCATCACCACCCTGTAAACCACTGACGTCACTGTTATGGGACGATAGTTGTTTATGTCGGCTTTGGCTCCCTTTCCCTTGTATATCATGCTCATCCTGCTCAGTCTCCACCCGTCGGGGCTTTACCTTCCATTATCGTTTTGCTCACTGCCTCTCTTAATGCTTTCTTAGATTTTGGGCCCAATGTCTTTATCAACATAATTGGGATGCCATCAGGACCTGTCGACGTGCTACTAGGAACCCTCTTCTCTGCCCTTTGCCACTCGCTTTGTGCCAGTGGAGCCACTGCACTAACTAGTCTATCCTCACGTGATTGAGCACATGCTATGTTTCGTTCTTTAAATTTTTCTGCCATCATTGTTCTTATATGTTCCATTGCCTCATCTCCCTCTCGTCGAACACCTTGAGCTGTAACTATAAACCTCTGCTCTAGGCTAGTCTTATTACTCAAGGAGTTGAGATGTTTCCAAAATTTCTTCGCTGCTTTTCTATCCTTTTTGTTTACTTCTGACAACCATTGGCTCCCCTTTCTTCTGATCTTCTCATTGATCAAATTGGATGCTTCCCTTCTACAGCTTAAGAAGTTATTCCATTTTCTGCCTACATCAGCTTCTGGTTCACCCCTCTGCTTTGAATATCTGTGTTCCCTGGATGCTTCCTGACGTTTCTCTATGGCCTTCTTAACCTCCTCATCCCACCAGCTCTTGGGTTCACGTCTTCTGTTCCCTTTTGTCCTGACTCGTACCTTAGTAAGCTCTAGCTCAAATAGTCCTGTTAAATTTACATATGTCCATTCTGTTTTTGTATCCTCTGAAATTACTTCCTCAATTTGCTGGGTTGCTATTTCAAGCTGCTTTTCCGAGTAAAATATCCCACCTGGTTGTTCATCTTGCCTCCTACCTACTTTCATTTCCCTTCTAAAACTCACCTTAATACGTTTGTGATCACTACCTAGACTTCTGGAGCCATATTCATCTATGCTCATTACATTTAGCCTATCGTGCATCCTATGTGACATTAGTGCATAATCTATCGTCGACTGCAGGCTCCCTACCTCCCATGTTATGTGCCCTTCACACTTCTCAGTACTGTTGCATACAACTAAGTCATGCATTTCACACATATCCAGCAACATGTTGCCTGTTGAGTCTGTGTACCCATCCATGTCTTCTATGTGTGCGTTCATATCTCCTAGTATAATAATCTCGCACCCTTCTCCTAGCTCATTAATGTCACTTGATATGCATTCCAGCATTTTTTTGTTTTCCTCTTTGGCATTTGCTCCTGTCCACAGGTATACAAAGCCAAGGAGTGTCTGCTCTCCTGCAACTTTCCCTTTTAGCCATAAATGCTCCTTGCATTCCTGTTTGACCCTTTGCCAGTTCATACTTTTATGAATGAATGCACCAATTCCACCCCCTTTCCTGCTGCCCTCTGTTCTATTGCAATATTCCCATGCATAGTCAGGATTACAGGGAGGTTGCTCCATGTCCCTAAGATGTGTCTCCACAAACCCGTATACCATCAGCTTTTCTTGCCTTAGTTGCTCGTCTATCTCCTCCCACTTCAGCCTATTCCTGCCACCTTGCATGTTAATGTACCCTATGTCAGAATGACCTTGCCCCTGGTGCTTACGTCTATTTCTTCTACCGATTCTACGTTTCTTGAATCTTGGAGCCTCTCTGGGTCCGTCTTCGTCTACACTGGTGGTCTTAGGGCTCTGGGTCCCCCCAAAAAAGCCGTAGCTTGGCGCCCTATCCTACTACCTACGCTCCCGCCCGTGGCACCACTGTAGTGAATGCCATCCTGTGCAAAAGGGTGGGAGCCAGACTCGTACACTTCCCGGTTTACCTCCATTGTGCCGTACCCAAGTGGTCTGCTCAGACCCCTAATGACCCGGTTAGCCTCAAGTACCTTCCATTCCATCTCGCTAGCCTGGCCCCGGACATGTGGGATTGTGCCTACATGCACATTCGCATGCATTTGTGTCACATGCACATTCGCATGCACATTTGTGTCACATGCACATTCGCAGAGGTTTCTCTGAGTTTACGCAACCCAACCTCTAACTGTCCGTTTAGGTTCTGGCTCCTTCCCTTCAGCACATCGTTGAGACCAGCATGGATAACGACCAGATGTTCATGCTCGAGGTTGTCTGATACCACCTTCTGAGCTTTTGCCATTGCGTCAACCATGCACTTCCCTGACTGGGCCTCCACCCTCACCCGCCCGTCTGCCTTCACTGTTGTAAGGACGCCCTCCTTAACTCTAGCTACGTTGGAGTCCCCCACCACTAGGACCCTTCGCTCTACACGTTTGCCTCCCGCCTGCGATTGTCGTCCTCCAGTTCGCGCTAGCTGGTTCTCCACCCGCCGTGCGCCACTGACACGTGACGATGTGCTCCCTGCCGTTCGTCCCTTCCCACCCGAAGCCTGCCGCACTACCTCGCTGTGGAACCGCCGTGTTACCGCCGGCTCTCGCCTGCTGTTCAACGGTCCCTAGGCGTCCCTCCCTGCTCTCATGGCATGCCTCTGCCTGAGTCTCCGCGCTGTCCCCGCCGCCCACCTGAGCTGACCCGGGATTACGCGCCGCCTGTACCATTAACGCCTCCACCCGCTCTTCCAGCACGGCCCGCTTTTCCCGTTCTTCTTGTAGCTCGCCAGCTATTCGCTTTACCAGGACGGCCTCGGCCCACTCCCTGTGAAGCAACTCGCCGATGCGAGTTTCGAGCTCAATTCGCCGCTCTCGCTCCACCTTCAGCTCCCCTTTGAGCTCTTCCACACTGGCTGCCCATTCCCCTTCCATCCGCCGCACAGCTCCCTTAAATCCTTCACACGACCTGCACGCGAAGCTAGCCTCCTCAGCGTCGGCTAAACTGGCGAAGTGCGTCTCGTCCAAATAACACCAACGTTTGCACTCCTCGCACTGCACCAGCTCGTCATCACCCCTGTCCTTCCTAGCCTGCCGCACCATTGTCCACCCGTCCACCTAACGAGAAAGCCCACCAAAATATCTGAACAAAGCCCCACGGTAAGCCGTACGGCAAACTCGCTATCCGGCTACCTCCGCTAGCTTCCCTAACGCGGTTTAAAACTGCCGCTTTACACTGCTTTCACCATGCAACACGTGCGCCACAACCCGCTTCCAAAAAAAAAAAAAAAAAAAATTGAACTATTCGCTGCCTACTAACGTCCTACCAAACTAACCAAGAAACTAAAAAAGCATGAAAAACAATATATATATAGATAGCTCGGGTACTCTAACACTTCTATCAACCAAATAAGAATAAACAAAAATTGAACTTATTCACTGCTCCTGCTGTGCTGAGCTCCACTCGGCTACGGTGGCTAGTAGACACCGTAACTCGGCCACGACCGTCCTGAGCCGCTATTCTGGACATTCCGCCATTTTCTTCGAAGCGTGACGTAGGCGCGACGCTTACAAAATGGCGCTCATGGCCCCGTTTGCTTTCGTAACGTGACGCAAATTTGACGTTTCGCCTAAGAAACTGTAATATAGGCATTTAAACTAGCGTGGTTGATAAAGCAAAACAGTTTTCCTCCCCAGTAAAAATAAAGCAGCTAGCTCAAAGCGTACGATTATTCTATCAAAATCGTTTCTCGCTTCCGTCGTCTGCATGCGCGCAGGCTGTCGTCTGCTTCATTAGCTAGGATGCGTGTCCTCGGGAAACTGAATGAGTCATCGTATGTTGGCGCCCACGCGCTTGCTTTCTACCTTGAGACAACATACGCGACCTGCCAGTGATGATCAGCGCACGCTCTAGGCCGCGTTATCGCTATCTCGTGATCCGCAAGTGACTCAGCCAGACTCGTCTGGCTGAGAAGCGGCCGAATATCATCGATAGCGTTGCGCGCGCCACAGGTATCCGCTTGAGCGACGCAAAGCGCCGGCACTGCCATCTCTTGTGCACTTCGCTGCTTACTCGCACCGCGAGAGGAAACTTCAAGGACGCCGTCCTTGCGTACATTTCTTTTTGTAAATTAAAAAGTCAGCCAGTTGTCATAGCCTTTGATGACGCGAAAAGATCATTAATATTGATTACAATACAAACGCATAGTGGAAAAGTGCGAAAATGTCGCAAGAAAGTTTGCTAGTTGCAACCAATATTATTTCAAATAAACGTGTTTTTAATAAAAATGATGGTTCAAAACACAAATGCCAACACCATCCGAGAGCGATGCAAATGCTATGAACACGCGTTGTGAACAAAAGCTTTTATGGCCCCGAATGACAGGGAAAATGCGGCGATACGCATGCCTCTCCACTGCCATTGCATATGGCCGCTCATTACCATAATTCGCGGGGCTCGTCACTCCACAAATTATGGCGGAAGATCTCTGCTATGGCGGCCCAGCGCAACGTCACGCAACGTCAAATTGACGTTTACGAAACAGCCCTTCCTGTGACGCTCTTCACGGGATATTCCTTCAGCCAATCAGCAAGCTGACATGCCGGCTATCTTGGGACGCCACCACATATTCGCGAAATTGCAGATGCATTGCATCGAGCTTCTGCACGCTACCGTCCACTTTCTTTTTAAGCGCTAAAGTCGCAATAGAGGTGCCAAGGACCACAAAAATGTATTAGTCGATAAAGTTTGCAGCTCCACGTCACGTTTCATCATTCTGACGAAAACGCAAAATCGCATTTAGCAAAACTTCCGTTTCCCGGCACAAATTTCAAAACACGTGACCTCCGGACAGCCAATGAGACAGCCAAGATGGCGGATAATGGCGGCCGTGCAGCCGCCATGCGTGTCCAGAATAGAGCCCTAGTACACTCTAGCTTCACTCGAGAGAGTCCGCCATCAGTTCCGACAGCAGCGCCGCCGCCGTTTTCAAACAAGTACTAGGTTATTGCTCAACTGGAGAAGAAGCTATTCCAAGCACCTTCAACCGTCCACATTTTCATCAGCTTACTTAGATAACACCTTAACGTGTTGGCCATCACATATCAACGACATTCAAGTGACTTGTCGGGTCTCTGCCAAATTTGGCACCAGTCAGTAGACGATTGAAAAACGGCACGTGCTTTGGAATATGCTCACAACAGATGCTCATAACGCTGCGCGCCTCGTTTTTGCTGCCTTCTAGAGTTTTCTCTCAATTTGTAATGGTAGCTGGAATGTGCAGGTTTCTCGTTGACACTGCAAGTTCGTACTGTTTACACGTAAGTCGGGACTTTGCGCTTCGCCCGATGCTGTACCGTCGACGACTGAGCAGTACCGGCACGTGCATCTACCGGCGGGAAAGTTCACTTACTTCGAAACCAGGTATCTTGCCCAAGATAGTCACTACTTCTCGCAGCTTGTCTTTGTTGCCGGTTACAAATATGATGCGAGAGACGACGCTCGAAGCCATTTGCGAATTTGTGTGTATTCCTGGGCCTGATGCAACTGGAGAAGCTGGAGCTGGCACTTGCACATCATATTTGGAGTTGTCCGCTTTCTGCGCATGCGCGAGGAGTAGTGGGTGCGAGAGAGAAAAAATGTGAGGACTTTCGGTCCCTAAAATTTCTCTTCGCCTAGGTACTAAGGGGACGAAAGTTGTTAGCGCCGTTCGTCCCTAGCCGAGCTCGCAGCACAGAATCGTAGAATCGACAGACTGCGTGGCCGGCAAGGCGAAGAAGCCGTGTCCGAGGTGAGTTGGTCACTATTTTGTTGCGACGGTAGCATATTCAATTTTTGTACTCGCAGGGCAATAGGTTTGGAAGTGAGGTGTCTTCTCCGATGACTTTATTGGTGCCGATGTCGTGCGATGCTCATTAGTGTCGTTGAGCAAGGTCAACATGCCGCACACTTCAGGAGGTGCGCGGGAACGGAAACACTTTATGAATACGGAACAAATGTATGCTAAAGAAAAATGATCGTCATGTAATTTCACAACACTATACCCTTGTGAGAGCTCTACAGTGCAGATTCGTAACGATTCTGAGGTGCTTGTGCGCTACGGGGACGAAAGTTGTTAAGGCCCAACCACAAGGAACGGATTTCCGACGGATATTCGGCGTCGGCGCCGGCCGGCGGCACGCGGCGTGGGCGCTCATTGACGGCTCTCAACCACAAGAGACTCTCGGCGTCGACGTATTTCAAGCGTGGCGCAATGTGGCCAGATCCTTGGCCCCGAATTTAGCCGGTCAGTTTTGCAAAATGTTGCGCTAACAGAACAATTGTTTTTACTAAGCAAGGACTTCTTGTACTTTTAAAACTTCATAAAAATTGTCCGTATCTCTAGCAAACATATACGCTGGTTGTCTGTGCTGAAAAACGTAGCACCAGTCGCATAGCATGAATAGCATCACCAGCAGCTTCTGTTCCTAGCAAAAATACTTTCCGCTAGATAACGTGACGCGTAAATTCTACATTGTATGAAAAACTATATCCGCTGTCGAACGCTAAACACGAACGAGAGCTCCGATGCTTGTCGAGCTCAGCTACAGTGCACGGCTACCGGCGGCAGACGACCGGGTCGGTTGTGCCCGCATCACAGCCGACGGCGCCGCTAACATCAGCGCATTTTCTTCTTTGTGTATAATTATAGCGAAGAGCGACAACGGTGAGAAAATATCGCGGCTGGTGAGCGTCGGTGATTCATTCCGAAGCGCCGTCAGCTTAAGCTTTCGAGTGAGCCGGAGAAGGCCTAGCGACGATATCGGCGCCGCCGAACGATCAGTGGCGGTGAGGCTGCCGTCGGTGCCAGGGTGACCACCCCTCGGTCACTGATTGGCCACTTCACTGTACAGCTGCAGCACAAATGAGTCCCGGTCCCATCCTGTCTACGGCAAGGAAATCTCGCCGCTCGCGAGCGAAACCACCGTCAAACGGCGACCCGCGAACGGCGTACGGCGAGTTGGCGTGCCGGTAACGTGGACGGGCCTTAAGTGTGCACTTCGGCGTTCCTTGCATGTCCCTGTCTGGAAAAAGTATACATAATTATCTATGATACCGTACAAAGCTGCACCCATAGAGTTTCACACTATAGTGAGAAACTCTATGGCTGCACCACTTGCAATAGCCGGAGCACGCGCGAGCGATCGGCTGTTTGGGACGCAGACGAGGCACAGGCACTCGCGGACGACAACGCCGGAAGCTCGCTTTGTAAATGGCCTCCGAGCTCACTCACATGGCACGGTGCACCATCTCGGAGGCTATATTTTGTTTGTCTCCTGCGTCTACCGCCACTTCCGCCGTCAGCGCTGCAGTCTGGCCTGCTCGGTCTTGCGGCGCCGACCGGCGGCGCATTGTTCTCCACGCCGCCGGCCGCCGTCGCGTGCCGCCGGCCGGCGCCGACGCCGAAAATCCGTCGGAAATCCGTTCCTTGTGGTTGGGCCTTTAGCGCCGTTCGTCCCTAGCCGAGCTGGCAGCACAGAATCGACAGAATGCGTACCGGCAAGGCGAAGAAGCCGTGTCCGAGGTGAGTTTGTTGCGACGGTAGTATATTCAATTTTTATAGTCGCAGGGGGATAGGTTTGGAAGTGAGGTGTGTTCTCGGATGACTTTAGTGGCAAAGCATTACATCGTGCCGATGCATTGTTCATTAGTGTTGTTGAGCAAGCGTATGCTTGACCGCGTAGCACCCATGCATTGCGGCGAAGCTGATAGGGAACCGGGCATTATGCAGCGCTCGAGCCTAGCTTCTTGTCAGTGACTGCGGATGGAAAACACATACACGTTCAAGAGCTTTTCGTCGATCTTTACACCTCTTTATTGAAAGTAAAGGATAGCGTACGCCTGTATCCGTGAGTTAAAAGATCGATAAAGACTCTGGGCACTTACTTGCAGTGTGTGAAAAATAGAGAACTTTATTTATGCAGGTGTCCATGCTCCTGCAGTCCTGTGGTGACCCTGTGGAGCTGGATCCGGTCTCGTGGAAACACAGCCGGCTCATCAGTCACAAAGTAGGAGCTGAAGAGAACAGTCTAATGCTGATATTACACCTGACTGTATAGTGCTTAACTTGTGGTTAGCAGTGACAAAGGCATTGCACTAAAGATTGAGAGTATGTCTTAATACGCAGCGCTTATCTGGCGAATAGGAGAGCAGAAGGTGAGAACAATGTTTTGAGATGAGGTATGCTTCATCTGTGTAGTGAAATCGTGTTTATTATTTGTGTAACGTCAGTGCACTCACTTGCTTAAGTATAACGTTTACTGCAGCTTACAGCTTCTGTCGATGCAGGTGCTTCTCTACTGGAAACAACCTTTCACTTACCAAATAAAGTTGCCATTTTGTAGTTTTACAAGTTTTCCTCTGGAGCTTTAGTCTCTTCTGAATCTGGAAGATCTGACTGAATGCATGGGTATCACAGTTTGTACTCCACATTTAATGGTACATTCCACCTCGAGATAGCCAACGCACTTTCAAAACCACAGGATATACTGCATGTGGTTCAGTGCAGGTAAGCACTGTGAATTCATTTTTGGTGATAAGACACCTAATGTTTCCTTCTGCTTGCTCTTGCTACTATTGAATTCTCCAGCAGCTACTGTACTAGTTTCTGTGCGCGCGTATACCCATGCAATGGCGAGTGCCAGAGCAATTCATGTGCTGCTCACAGTTGGCACAAACACTTGTGCATCACAGACTAGTTTGAGCAAAAGCAGCACATGATGACAACTGTTTCCTTTCATGCCATATAGCGCTGTGCCTGGTAGGCATGAGATATTTCTACTGTGTAAATGCACTTAGCTAAAGCAGTGAAGTTGGCATCCGAGTCCCTGGTTCTAGTCCCCATTGACATCCAAGTCAGGCCTCCCCTTGTGCACCAATAAATGTGCAAGCACAGTCTCTCTGCCTACTATGCCTAGTGTAACATGCTGGGTGACGTCACATTTTGTAACATTCTTTATTACCATAGAAGTGAATTTCTCTACATTCTAGAATAATCCTTGACGTTTACTTTGACACTATAGGTCACTGTATACAGCAAAAGCTCTCGAGCCGAAAACATTTTTATTGCACAAATGTTAATGTATTTATGCAGTGTACTTGATTTTTCTAATGCTCAACCCCATTGGTGGCATGCTTGCACTATAACATGCACAAACTGAACAGCATATCCAAACAAAGAAAAGGAAATGGCTAGCCCCATCACAGTCATGTCAAGTATCATGCTATTTGAAAACTTGGCAGCTTATGTATCGGGCATCCCATCTCATATCGCCCTTGTAGTGGCAGTGATGACGTTATGCAGGGTGTCCCACATAACTTGAGCCAAGGTTTAAAAAATAAGAGGCACGTCAGAAGCGAATTGAACCAAATGCATACTATTCGCACTGGCCTACAGTAACTCAGGCCATTTTTTGTTTTCCCCATAACTCACTCATTAATTAAGTTTAATTACCCAACTTTTTAATTATTGGCTAAGGACCCCAAGTATGATTCACAGATTTGTAGAGCACCTTCTGAAACCACCGATGGTGTTGTTTCCTGTGCGATACCATCTCGCGTAGTCCTTTTTTCAGCGTTGCAAAGAAAGCCCGCGAAATATGAAAAAAAAGCCACGTGACGGAGCCCTTGCGCAGTGGTATCGTGCTGCTCTCAAGCATGCGTTCGGTGAACAAGGCCGGCTGCATCGCGACAGGCAACAGGGAAGCAGCAAGGCGTTGTGATGGTTGTAGGCCGCTGAACTGGCGGCTCCGTCGGATGACGGCGCAAATGCATGCTGCTGGCTGAGTGCTGCCGAGGAGACTAAACATTCAAGACTGCTAAAGAAAACAAGGAAATACCTTTTTATTTACTTTTGAACTTGGAATGCGTGAGAGGGGGTGACAATGTGGAGGATTTGGAAGTAGGGGGGTGCTAGTGGGGTGGGAGGGAGCATTAGCAGTAGGTTTTTTTTTCTTTCAGTGGTCAGTACTAGCGAAATCGTCCCATGATTATAATGCGTGTTCAAACAGATCGCCATCTGCTGCAATGCAACTCTGGCATCTCTTTAGCACATTTTCCGTGGCGTTCTTGATCATGGTTTCGGGAATGAAGTTGCAAACTTGTCTTATTTTTTCCTTTAAGTTGGCTGATGATCTGGTTGTTCTCCGGTATACTTGATTCTTGACGGACCCCCAAAGAAAGAAATTCAGGGGGTTAAATCCGGTAACCTTGCTGGCCAGGAAATGGGCCCATGTGGCTTTATCCACTGCTGCGTGAAAACCTCATCCAGCCAATTGCAAGCTTTGCGACTGCCATGCGCAGGAGCTCCATCATGCTGATACCAGATATCTTTGATCCTAGCCAATGGAACTTCGCAGAGAAAATCCTGAAGTGGCCCATTGAGGATATTGTTGACATATTGTTCACCGGCAAGCATGTAGTAAAAAAATACAGGCCCAATGTTAGTGCCACTGTAAATTCCACACCACACATTAAAGGACCACTGATATTGATCATGCGCCTGCAAAACCCAGTGAGGGTTTTCGTCCTGCCAATAGCGAGTGTTGTGAATGTTCACTTGGGCATTGCGCGAAAAGTTAGCTTCATCGGTCCACAGGATCTTGCTAACAAAACCTGGGTACTCTTCTGTTTTGATTAGAATCCAGTTTGAAAAGTCTGTTCTACTCTGGAAGTCGCGGGGCTCCAGCATTTGGGGCAACTGCACATGGTAAGGATGAAGTTGTCTCTTCTTCAGTATTCTCCACACTGAAGATTTCGACACACCAGCTTCAGCAGCCACACTACAGACACTTTCCCGGGGGTGTGCAGAAAACTTGGACAGAATATCTGTCTCCGCTTCCTCTCCAAAAATTGCAGATTTGTGTCGTTTCATGGCAAATGTCCCATTCTGTTTCAGCGTCTCATGTGCACGCACAATTGTCATTGAGCTTGGACGGGTACCTGGATGCCAGCCTTGAAACAGCTTAACTGCCTGCCTTCAATGGCTGCTTGATGAGGCAGAGCCGGAACCATATCCGCTCTTTCTTCATTGGAATACGGCATGTCTGCTGCTCTGTGTAGATTAAAGCCAAATTATGAAGCAGTCGAGAACACGAAGGAATATGGGCGCCTGAGGAGCACCTAATGAATGGCGGCGAGGTCTTTCTTTTTTTCCCCCCCACAGGCGAAATTGAAGCAGCCATCATCACCTTCTATAGTCCTCTAGCGCTTTACCCTTTCCTTCCTTAAACAGAATGAAAAGGCTATTTTCTTTTTTTAGCACTCTTGGACGCTTTATCGCTATCTCCTCGGCAGCGCTTGGCCCAGCAGCATGCATTTGCGCCGTCCTCCAACGGGAGCCGCCGGCCCAGCAGCCTACAACCATCACAATGCCTTGCCACTTCCCCGTTGCCACTCGCGATGCAGCTGACCTTGTTCACCGAACGCACGCTTGAAAGCAGCACGATACCACTGTGCAAGTGCTCCATCATGTGTCTCTTTTTTCACATTTCGCGGGCTTTCTTTGCAACCCTGAAAAAAGGACTACGTGAGACGATCGGATCGCACAGGAATCAACTCTACCAGTGGTTTCTGAAGGTGCTCTACAAATCTGCGAATCATACTTGGGGTCCTCAGCCAATAATGAAAAAGTTGGGTAATTAAACTTAATTAGTGAGCGAGTTATGGGGAAAACAAAAAATGGCCCGAGTTACTATAGGCCAGTGCGAATGGTACGAGTTTGGTTCAATTTGCTTCTGACGCGCCTTTCATTTTTAAAATTTGCGCAAGTTACGTGGGACACCCTGTATATGTATACAGCAAGAGCAGTTTTATTAGACTGTGGTGCTTTACATGCACCTATCTTCAAGCACAAAGATGTCTTTGCATGTCGCCTGTGTTGATATGAAGCCACTGCAGCTGGTGAGCAATGTGCACGCACATGGCGCTGGCTTCGTCCTTTGGGAAACTATCTTATGATTTTACAATGTAGTGATGGTGAAGTCCTTTAAATCAATGTCTGTACTTGAGTTTTATTTACCTTTCACCTACTGTTGCTAATAGAAATGGTGCCTTCTAGTAAGTCAGATGCCTGTGAATGTTGCAAGGCACAGTGTCGGGCAACCTTTCATAATCTTAAACATAAGACTGTAGAAAGCTGCTTTCTGGTTTGTATACATGAAATGAACAGCAAAGCAAGCTAGACGGACTAAAGGCTGGCTGATCTGACAGCTCTACACAGCCTGTACTGCAGTTGCATTGGTCGTGGGACCTATAGCAGTGGCATGCAGATTGATGTAGTTGTTACCTTCGTATATTGTGTGTGTACATAACCTTTCTTTGAAAAATATGTTTCGTCACTTTTCATTAACTTTATTTTGTCAGCACATGCATAACCACTTAAATTGCTTGGTCTTCAAATAAAAGAAGTGAGCACTTTCTGCATAGTAACTTTTATTATTCACACGAAATATGTAGTGGTGTTGACCTGTAAAAGAGTAAACAATACCGAAATTATTTAAGCAGAATGTTCGAACTGACAAATTGGTCTGTGCAACACAGTAGTATAGGGCTTTCTTGACTTTCTTGACAGCCTAGTTCCTTCAAAGTATTCTAGAACGAGAACATTGGAAACTGATTGGAAAAGGAAAGGAGACAGACACGGCACTGACTTGTGACTATTTTATTTTGTGTGTGGCAAAGTATACGCACGGAAAGGATGGGGTTCAAGAACATGAACAAGTCTTTTGAATGTGGGGTAGGAGTGAAATGTCTAAACCAAGGCAGCAAGCTAACCTTGAAATGATTAACAGAACAGGAATGCTAGGGGAGCTGCTGTACCCTTAAGTGCAACAACTACTCGAATGTTGAAGTGTCTTTTCAACGTCCCATTAATTTCCACTGCTTTCATTCTAAACGGGCAAATGCATCTCCAGTCATTTACCAGAAGACGCAAATTTCTTCAAAAGACAAAACCTACTAATGCTAGCTCTTTCTACTTCTATTCTACTTTCTATTTCTACTTTCTATTCACTGAAGCAAAATAGCATTTGGTTCATTCAGAATTGAAGTAACCTTCCAATCACTCCCACCATGAAATAGTTCAGTTGTCCACCTTGAGCAAGGTAGTTATTAGCTGGTATAATGTCAGGATTTGTCTATTGTTTACCGCTGATGACCTGCTGATCCTGGTGATAATGTAGCTAGAATGCTGTTGCAACCACTCACAAAGCGTGTACAGGAAAATTATTGCATTGTTCCAGGCATCAGTTCCTCAAAAGGCCACGTGTGGACTTCTGGGCAGTGCCATTACATGGCATATTCAGAAAGAAGCGTGGGAGGAGCCTGGTTGCCGCATGCCGCATTTCTTAGCGTTTGCACGCACCTGTGTGCCATTGTCACGGTGTAGATCTTTTTACCGTACTAGGTTCTTTAACGTGGTCAATATATACCGATTTAGGAAATGAAATATGACGCGTATGTTCTCTGTCGCACACTCACAAACAATGCTGTATATCAATTCGATGACCTATAACTGCTGACAAGCGTAAATATGGAACACCTCTAAGTATGGAGTCTCTAAACAGTCTGCAAACTACTGAATCAAATGATTAATGTTCACACATCCCCATATGGTTTGGTGTGAGGCGTCGGATGAGGTCACGGCTGGAATGTTGCAGACGAGTGGGCTGCTGCTGAGGTACCCCAGCTGGAGTCGAGAGGTGAGAAGATGTGGCACGACGGGACAGGAACATAAGCCTGGAGGGAAAGCCGCGAGCAAAGCCACGGTTGGTGCTCTGGTGGACGGCCTGCAGATGAACACCAGCTGCAGACGTTGAGCCGTAGGCTCAGGAACACCAGACACAGGCAGGAGCCCGGACCCACGGGCTGACGGGCTGCTTCTTCCGTCGTGGCTGTCTTCTTCGCTCACTTTCCTCTCTCACAATGGCGCCTCTCCAGCATTCCACGTGACGAGGTTCTCTGTAGATTCTTCTTTTTCTTTCGCCTTTTCTGGGTGCCAATGCACGGTCATGCTCGTGCCTTCATCGTCGTATTTGCCTTTGTTGTAATGCAGCACGTGCAGCTCATGATAGCCATACATTTCAGAGGTCCACATACAGGCTTCTGGGCAGTGGCACTACATGGCACCAAGTGTGCTTACAGAAGGGCAAAAGAGGAGCACCGCTGCAATACATGCCTGATACATAACTTGTTGCGATGGTGGCAATACGTTGTGTCGCTATACTGATTCAATGCTAACACATTACCATCGACAGTCATCGTGAGATTGGTTCTGTAGCGATTTTTACACTCTCCGCTTTCATCCATGCCACCTCACACTTCTACAACTGAGCCTAGCTTTTTTTGGAGAAACTCTTTATTCCATGCCTTCACTAGCACACATGTGCAGATATGTACATGGACAGATAACAACTGTAGCAGACAATCTGCAATCTTAGGCAAAAGTCTACCACTTGTTCAAGAAACATTTACATGTCTCGAATTTGTGTGATTATATTTACGTGATCCTGATCCTGATAAAGAAATTTACAGAAGAATAAAATTGGGTTGGAGGGCATACGGCAGGCATTGGCAAATCCTGACTGGGAGCTTACCACTGTCATTGAAAAGAAAAGAGTACAATCATTGCATTCTACCGGTGCTAACATATGGGGCAGAAACTTGGAGGTTAACAAAGAAGCTCGAGAACAAGTTAAGGACTGCACAAAGAGCGATGGAACGAAAAATGTTGACCTAACATTAAGAGACAGTAAGAGAGCGGTGTGGATCAGAGAGGAAACGAGGATAGCCAATATTCTAGCTGACATTAAGAGAAAGAAACTGAGCTGGGCAGGCCATGTAATGCATAGGGTAGATAACCGATGGACCATCAGAGTAACATAATGGTTTACAGGTACACAAATTACTATTTATGCATATACTAAAAAGAAGCTTAATAGCATACGATTACCAGTCTGCAGGATAAACATTCGTGCTAGCAACATAAGCTCCACTTTGTGAAAGCACATTAAAATTTTTTTTCTGGGCATTCCAAGATTGTAAAAACTGGCATTGTTTACACCACACTGTGTTTTGTGCTCCAGAGAGCATACACACATATATTAAGGGAATGCCTCCAGCGTCAAGTTGCACGTAGCTGATTTGTTTAATGTTGGGGCCATGCCAAAAATCGATCAAATTGGTTAAAAGATGCAGACAAGAACACAAATGTCAAAAGAGTCCCTGCGTAATGACAAAAGGCTGATATTTGTGTCGTGTGTGCATAAATTTTCATACTGCTTAAAGAGTATAGCAGTAGGATATGGTGTGCATAGTGGCATCAGTGGGGGGGGGGGGGGGGGGGGGTTCGCCTTGGGTGCTGCTCGCTGAGTGGCGGCTACTCGCTTATAGCTGAATGCGGTTACCGTCTGTGCATAGGGCAGCTGAATTGGCCACTGAAGAAAATAAGCTGAAGCAGAGAAGCTCTGACGGAACCGCATGCTTGGTGTAAGCTTTCAGGCACTTCTATAAGTGGCACGAGATGAGACTTAATTACACCAGCAGCGTCATATCAGAAGTAACAGCAAATGTGGCGTAGAGTTGTTCTCTTGTGATTGTTTTAAAAGCACACACCTGAGCTGCTTATAAACAAAAGCATCTGGGGAACAGAAATTAGAAATCCAACACTCTCCCTCTCCCGTCTCTTACTTTCAGAATAAAGCGAGGTTGACCGTCAAATGTATCGTCTTCTATTTGCTCACTACGTCACTAAATATTGCACACACATGCTCAACGTTGTGCTTACATGAGCAGAGATTTCTTGAAGACCAGAAGTTTGAAGGTTGTGTTTATTACTAAAACTCAGAAAAATTGCTACTTCATTCCCACAGGTATAAATGGTGGGCCATTTAATGTATGCTAATGTATAAAGGACAATTTTTACCATAATTAGCAAGTCTGCGTGATCAACGACTGAATATAATTTATCAGTGGTCTCATACAACAAGTGCAATAAATCCTGGAAATTAAGGGACAGCATTAAAGCATTGGCTCAAAATTATTTAACTCCTATGAAATATACAAAGCAAGATGTTCATGCAGCAGCGCTAATCAGTGCTGCATTTAAGGCCTGAAACTGCAGCAAACACTAAATTCCCCATAAAGTCGCAAAGAAAATAGCAAGTTGAATTGTTAGTAGCGCATAAAGATAATATAAATGTCGAATTATGGACAAAAATAGGAGCATTGCCTTTTTAAATTATTTTCACATTCACTCTACAATATGTTCGTTAAAAAAATAGGACGGAGTGGCAAAAGAAAGAGGGAGGGGCTGGTTGACATACTGCGCAGCAGCCCCAGTGCGGGAAGCCAAGTGATGTCACTGGGTGTGCATATGGTTATAATTTTTCTGAAAAAAATTTCTGGTCAGAATTGTCTTGCCGTGCAAAGAAGAGCTCGTCCTTCTAATACAGGTTCCATTCTGTGTTCGAGAGAGGCTAGGCAGTTTTCAACACCCATTGTTTACGGCTATCAATATTTGTGGACTTGTGTGTGTGGACAAATTGGTCAGTGCACAGCTA